>NC_080423.1:83468744-84668744 GCF_029873635.1 Malania oleifera | reverse complement strand
AAATTATCAAAAGTAGTAGTATATACATTTTCATGGCGATCTACAGTGAAAAGAATTTTATGATATGAATTGATTTCAACTATGCATTTATCATTTTCAAATGAAACCTTATATCCTTTATCACACGATTAACTAATACTCAACAAATTATGCTTCAAGCCGTCAACTAATAGAACATTATCAATAATCAGGGAAGGATCCTTACTAACCTTACTTACATCGATGATGTGTCCCTTTGCATTGTCATCAAATGTCACGTACCCTCCATCCTTGGGAGTGATTGAAGCAAATTTTGCCTTGTCACCAGTCATGTGTCGTGAGCACCTGCTATCCAAGTACCACCTGTCCTTTGAAGAGGATGATCTCAAACATACCTACAAGATAGACTAAGTAACTAATGCTGGTCCCCAAATTCTGTTGGGTCTACGGGAGTTAGTGACTGGATCACCCTTAACTACCCACACCTTTCTAATTTTTACAATTTATTTCTAAGTGGGCAATCAAATTGAATGTGATCGATTTGCTTGCATTTAAAACATTTTAATCGACACCTTGGATCTTTAGGTGGGATTTTAGATTTTGATTCACGTGTGAAGTGCCCCAAATAATGATTAGGTTGTCTAATATTTTCGACACCATTAAAACCAAGTCCCTCTTTGCTAAGAGAGTTTCTTTGGGCTCCAAGTAGTTTTTCAAAATTACTTTGGCTCTCGGTAAATTTAAAAACAATTTTGGAGCTATCCTCCAATTTTCTTTCAAGCTCATCAATTTTCAAATTTTTTTCTTTAAGAATGAAATTAGGAATAGCTTCCCAAGGAGGGGGGGGGGTGAATTGGAATCTTTTTATATTTTGATGATTTTTTAATCTTTTTCTTTGGATACTGAATAGAGCACAACAGATAATTTATAAACACTCCTTAGAATACTTGTAATTTAAACAAACAAGATAATCAATAAAGCTAAAACAATTTAATTACTCAATCAAGGATGATATTGCTTTTGTTGATTTCCCTATGAATATGTATCACCTGCTTTGAATTAACTTTTAGTATGTGCCTCTCTTGATTAAGGTTTCCGCAGATTAACCAACATTCTCCCTTTTGGGTTTCCGCAAACGGTTAATCGAAACATACTTTCTAAATACCAAGAATCTTTATTTCTTTCTCTTTGAAACTTGTTACCTGCACTTTGAAATCATACAACACAACAAATAAAGTATATAAAATAAAGAGAAAGACACAATATTTTTACGAAGTTCGGCTTCAACACAGCCTACGTCCTCGCCCTTGGCAAAATACCAAAGGTCTCCACTATAGCAGTTCCGCTACCGAGTGGAATAACGCCTGTTTACAATCACTCCTTTGGTAAAGGCTAGAGCCCGCCTTCTCCAAACAATATGCCCTTGTTTGGTCAATGTTCCAATAGCCTGGAATCGTTCAAAATCTACAAGAGAAATATCAAAACTTGATGTACAAGAGAAGCTCACTCAAAGAGTAGATTAGTACAGATAAGAACTATGTACTTTAAAAGATAAAATATCAAGAATGAAATAAACTTTTGAAGCTTCTCAAAGAATTCACAAAAATCTTTTTCTCCAGATGAGAAATCAGTAGTTCTTCAGGATTTGATGAACAAAAGATCAGAACAACAATGCTTTCAGCTTTGCAAGAGATTGAATAAGAGATTTTTAGAGCAAGAGAACTTTGAGAGAGTTTCAATGCTTGGATAATTAATTTTGATTCACAAGAACCATGTATTTATAGGCTTTCAAGTAGGTTCCCTTGTTGTAAGAGTTTCTTTAAAGAGTTTCCCAAGTTGTTAGAAAATTTGGGTTTCAAACGGCTATAATTTAAAAATAAGAATTTTAAAATTTTTGCCCGTTGAACAGTATTCAGTCATCTGAAGTGTCATGGTCAGTCAACTGAAGTTCCTTAAACCCTTAAAAAATTGAACTGGATACGGGGTCAGTCATCTAAATTTAGGGTTCAGATGTTTGATGCTGCAGGTTTAGCTGACTGAAGTCACAAGTTCAGTCGTCTGAACTCACTGCTGCAACTCTCTACCTGTTCTGGAAATTCTTCAGTCATCTGGACTTATTCTTCAGACGTCTGAAGTTATTCTTTAGATGTCTGAACTTAATGTTCAGTCAACTGAAGTCTCTACTTCAGTCATTTGAACTGAAAAGTTCAGTCAACTGATCTTACTGAAATCTGTTTTATAAAAAGGCTTTCTTTAAAACTCTTTTGCTCTCTCATGAATTTAATAAAAACTTAATTAAATAAGTCTTTAAACCTTGATAATCTCTTAGAAAAAGCTTCAAAATATATTTCAAACATATTTTGCCTTTTGAAATACTTAAAAATATGTTTCCTAGGCCTTCAAGCTTGAGTTCTCTTAGCTCTTGAGATGTTTTGAACAATTTTCTTGAGCTTCAAATATATTAGGCCCTTTTTGAATCTTTGAGAAGATATCTTCATACTTGACTTATACTTATTCTTCTCTTAAACCATACTTGATCTAAATTTGAGCTTTGCTTTGAACCACACTTGATCCATATTTCCTAAAACATCAAAACTCAACCTTTTTCAAGTTAAATCATCTTTTGTTTGTTATCACCAAAATCAATTGAAAGACCTTGTTAGGCCAACAAAGAATCTAAGCATGAGATTTTTTTTCCATTTCAAATAACTTTGACCAATTCTCGCATTTCTTTTTCAAAACATCATTCTCCTTGGTCATTTTATTCAACAGTTTAGACACACGAATATATTCAAATTGCAATTCTCTAAAGGTAGGCATGCTATCAGAATCACAATCATTAGAAGAATAATATGAAGATAAAGAGCAAGAAGACAATACCTTATCATCATGTGCCATCAAGCACAGATTAGCAACCTCTGAGTCATTGTGGTCTGAGTTTGAGTCACTGCTGCTTAGTTTATCTCATGAAGTACCCGCTTTCATGACTTTCTTCTTTTTCCTAGCTTTCTTTTTCAATAAGGGACAATCCGCCTTGATATATCCAACCTTGTTGCAATTATAGCACGTAGGAGCATTTAATTTCTCTTTTCTTTTACTCGACTCTCCCTTATCAAATACATACTCCTTATACCTTTTGTATGGTTTACTATTCTTCTAGAAAAATTTACTGAATTTCCTAGTTAGCATGGTCATATCATCTCCAGAATCAGATTCGCTGCACTCACTAGATGTATTAGTGGAAGTTTTCAATGCAGTCACCTTTTTCAACCTATTATGTTCATTGAGTCTCTCATTTAGCTAATTCATAGGTGATCAGTGAACCTATCAACTCATCTAATGTCATGGCCTTAAGGTCTCTACCCTAAAAAATGGTTGTAGCCTTAGCTTCCCAAATAGGAGGCAAGCCTCTAAGGACTTTCCTAATCATATCATATGTAGGATAGGTCTTACCTAATGCATGCAGTGAATTAAAGATGTGTGTGAATCTAGTGTACATGCTCTAAATGGACTCACTAGTTTTCATCCTAAATGCTTCATACTCACTGGTCAACATATCAATTCTACTATCTTTTACATTCCTAGTACCCTCATATGTGACCTTTAACTTATCTTATTTCTCTTTAGTAGATGAACATACCATAAATATATTAAATTCATTTACATCAAGACCACAATACAAAATATTCATAGTGGTGACATTCAAACTAAAAGCTTTCATATCATCATCATTGTATTCTTCCTCAGTTTTAGGAACTCTAGTTGTACCCTCAATTTTCATAGGAACATAATTACCCCTAGAGAAAATTCTCCACGCCTTCCAATCAGTATTCTAAAGATAGATGTGCATCCTGTGTTTCCAGAAGGTGTAATTAACACCACTGAAAATCGGAGCGCGTGTGGAAGAGGGTCCTTCAGGGAAAGGGGTTATGGTGTTATGAGCCATCTTAGATCTTTTGCAAATTAACTATTAATTCTATACTACATGACTCTGATACCAATTGTTAGTTTTATTGTAAACCTAAGAGGGGCGGGGGTGAATTGGTATTTTCAAATTTTATCTCCTAGGTCGATCCACTAACAGTAGTATTACACAAACCTAAGGTCAATCTAGCACAGATAAAGTAAATCAATATAAATATACAGTGAAAATTAAACAGCACAATTAATTTAGCTAAACATGCACAATAAAGTAGTAAATAGAGATGACACCAAGAAATGTTATCGAGGTTCGGCAAACTACCTACATCCCTACCTTGGCTAACAAGCACAAGGATTACCACTATAAGCTCACTTAACAGGTGTAGCGGCACCTGAATAACCAGGTCAATTAGCATAGGGCTAACCTCAACTTTTACATACAATCCTTATCGAACTAGATTACCGCCCCCTCAAGCCATGCCTGGAATACAACAGATTTCACAATAAAATTTGCGTACAATCAATATGCTTCTCAACTAAGCAAATAATGTATCACTGTAATCAATACACTATCGAATGATATGATAGGATAAGCTCAATGCAGTCTTAGTGTCTACTCTCAAAGATTTATGCAAATATTGCAATCAGTACGTGAGAGTGTAAGTGATAGGATCATTGTGTCAAAATAATAGTCTCAATCACAATGTAGCAACAAAGATCGCAAGTACACTTCAAATATCTCAACATACATTTTTCTCAAAATAAACTACAAAAGATATTAAAAGATGGTTTAAAAAAATTATTTGACCTTTGTGTCAAGATGATAATATCAATCAAAAGATATAGCAACAAATATTTTTAGCACTCAAGAAAATATTTCAAAATGTATTTCTCAAAGATAAGCACAAGAGATATTTTGAAAATGATTTGTAAAATATTTTTCGCAACCAAAACCCAATGTGTACTCCTTGAGTATTACAATGACAATGCAAAACCCAAAAGCTCAATGAAGTATTCCTAAGGAAGACTTATTAACAAAGTCTCCTAGAAACACTTAGGGCTTACTCTCAAGATAAATAAATTTCAATCAACACCAAATAGGTGAGAGTGTAAGCCTAAGGAGAAGAACACTCAAGCACACTTACAAAGTGATTTTAGCAATAAGAGTGAGTAACAATGAGCGTAGGATGCTTGAAAATGAGAGTAGGATATTTTGAGTTTTAGAGGATTTTTGCTAATTAAGATTGCTAATTAGTTACTAATTTTTGAAAATAAGAGGGTATATATAGAATTCCCCAAGATTATAATCGTTCAAAACATATTAGTCATTTTAGAAAAATTTTAAGTGAGGTTAATAAAATTTAGTAGTGTTTTAACCTTGGTAAATTTTACCAACCCGAGAGCACCGGTCGACCATACTTAAGGTTCGGTTGATCGAGTGTCTCAATTTGGTTGAGTAGGAGAAAATTAAATTGAGAAGATGGTCGACGGAGTGGAAGGTGATTTTTTGATTTGCGCGGTTAGGTCGACTGAGCTTAGTTTGGTTGATCGAGCTGGTCGAACTTCGATTGACCGAGATGTTTTGAACTTAAGGGTTCGGTTGATCAGGTGGTTGAAATTTCCCACGTGGGGATTCAGTCGACTAGGGCGTTCCCTATATATTCTTGGTTAGTCGACCAAGGGGTCAACATGTTGACCCAGGGAGATTCGGTCGACTTAACTTCCCTATGAATCAAAGTTTGGTCGACCGAACATGCCAATTTGGGCATTTTCGGTCATTTTCTCTTTAAAATGCTGACCTTATTCACATGATGATTAACTTATTTTAATAAGACACTCTTTTATGCATGCATGGGGGACCTAAGGTCAGTCTAGGTCTTTTTGAGTTTATTTATCTAATCATGCATGTGATGCATTGATTATTACAGACCAGTTCCTATTTACTATTATAGACCTAAATAAGAGATGAATTAAAATACAACATAATATAGTCTTCAGGGACTTCAAGCTATACTTCATATGCCATCAATTTGATTTTCTAATTATATACCTGCACATAAACTAGGTAGCCATCAAATACTTGAGTATTTGTCATAATCAAAATCGAGTGTGACCTATGAGGTCAACAAGTTGTCTTATATGCATATCTGTAGATTTATGTACATGGTGTTAAATATTTACTGAACTGGTTTATATTGTGGAAAGGAAAAACGATATTTTCAACTGTATGGAATGACTATATGTTTTTAAATGATATTTCCGATTAAATGAGGAACCGATTATTTTCTGTATACACTAAAATTCATGTTGGCCACACTCATATTTTAACTTAGTTTTCTCTTACTGAAAAGTGTCTCACCCTAATATACAATCATCTTTTCAGGACCATCTCGATACGAGCTTAGCAGGCTCTAGGGCCGGGCGATAGCTAGTTTTATTTGTGAAGGTCTGTAAGATGTTTTATGGGTTTTAGTTATGTTTAAAGTCCACGGTTATGTTTTATGGTTGCTGGGACTGGGTTGACTTTGTACTGTACTATGGTTTGTAATAAGGATATTTGGAGACTCCTATGTATGTTAGAAGTTTAGAACTCTGGTGTTATATTTTGGAGAAAGTATTACTTTTTCCGCTACAATTATATTATGAATATGGGATCAGGTACGCAGACGTTACTTAAGTAGCTCCCCAGGCTCCACGTGGTCAGTCAAGGCGTTGTAGTTTTTTCCTTGACACGATCACCCAACCTACAAGCAATCTCTGTATGGCCCTGACAAAAATACTTTTTGCAATAAAGGCCCCACTTCTCATACACCACTTCCTGCCAAACATGATATTTTTGACGTACCACCAATGGGAAGCCACGAACTGGCTCCTCTTGCAAATCCACTTCAACATAAATTCTTGCGCCCATAGCACGAGTTCTATATAGTGTGGCATTGTCTGTTCCAAGAAACTTTCCAAACCTTTTAGCAAGAATTTGAAGACAATCCATCTTATACAAGAGCAGCGGAAATCCAAGTAGGAAGATCCATTGAGGAGCAATGGATGATTCTTTTTTAACATCAAAATCAACTGTCTAGTTGAACAAGTGAAATTGACAACCAGCCACAACTCGTCCCTCCCTCACCCATGCATGTAGATAATCTTTCTCATTAGCTAGATGTAGCAACACATGATATTTTTGCATAAAGCTAATCATCGAAACCTCAATGAAACCCCACGTCTTAACAATCTGAAGCTGCAGCACATCAATTTACGGCCTCTTCGATAAGAATTTTAGAACAAGTGCAAACTTTAGATCCTCAGTCGCTCTATCCATCTAAAAATTTGAAAAGACAAAACCTAATTCCCCATTGATGATCTCAGGTTTCCTTAATGGTAATCGAAATTTGGATTGAGGCACAGGTCGTTGAAGTGCCTGCGCAAAAGAACGTCTACCACCCAACACACTGTTTTCCTTCTCAACCATCTTTCCATACCGTGCAGCATCCAACCCATTCACCTGGGACCTAGACTTGAGAGCCTTCTCATTCCCACTAGTGACAAGGCTCACTGGAGGGCTGCCCATGAAAGGCAAGGGTGAAAACCAATCGTGCATGCAAAAATGTTTGATTTGAAGATATCGGGTTTATAGTTTGAATTGAAAATCTAGTTTGTGTTTTGGAACATTTTATTTTTTAAGTTTGAAAATATGTTTTGGGCTTGAAATCAATTTGAGCTAAAATCATGAATTCACTAATTACAAGAGCATTGAGAGAAAATAAAAGAAACAAGGCCATGGGGAAGAAGGTTGGTGTACCTCTGTAGTAGAGATCGGTAGCTTTGGCTGTGATAGGCGGTGGCAATGGGCTCGCAAAGCTCTTACTTCAATAGAGCTAACAAGGATGGCTAAAGAGGATTACTATGGATTGTAGATCAAACAATGGCTGGTGGAGATGCCGATTGTCAACCTACTGCCACCGTCGCCGTCAACTTTGAACTGCTTCTCTGCGGCGTCAACCCGTCACCATCACCAACGTACTGCGAACTGCTTCGCCACGTTGTCAACCCTCTTTTCCCCTTTCCTTAGTTCACGCTCATACTTTAGTTCATGCTCATGTTGTGCTTTAGTTCACACCTGTGTAGAGCAAATACCAACTGTAGAGAAAACAATGGTCAGCGGAAAATTGATTATCGAGGATGTCGATTGTCAACCCACCATCACCATTGCCATAACTGATGTACTTCAAACTGCTTCGCCATGGTCAAGCTTGGTCATTCTTTTTTATCTTTTAATGTTATACCTCTCATCCACCATAATACATTCCAATTTAAAAACTTTTACTTTTTGGTACATGACGTGCAACAACCTACTTAATTTTACCATTTTTTTCCATAATAATAATATCTAGCATAATAATCCGAATAAACCATAATCAACCTGGACCCATGAGTACCAGGGAAATACCAGAAGTACAACATGGAAGCCTAAGCAGCAGAAAACGTAAAATCATATACATATCAAACTATCAATCAATACAAAACTAGAGTTTACTATAGCCGTTATATGATTATACACAACCCAAAATATCCTAGAAAGGGTCCTAGGGTCACCACCCAAAATCCATCCGACCCTAGTAAAATGACTTACCCTTTAGGTAAGGTAGGATTATCGAACTCTAACGATGCGGAGCTTCATCCGCTCTTCTATCTGTGGCTCCTAAAATGTTTATATAATTTGGGGCGAGACACCTCTCAGTAAGGGAAATAAGCTAATATCAGTGTGTGGCAACGTGAGTATTTTCGTGTTATACATATAACATTACATATACATACTTGATAAAATTGTCTGTATCATATCTGGGAAAACATATATAATCATCACATGATATAACATACTGAATTTCCATAAACATAATTCATCTCATATAATAATACATAGAAAACATCCTAGATGGTTAGCTGGTTGGTATCATGTCTTACTCCCATATGACTGGGTTGTGCGCCCGAAGGCGAGACCCGACAATGGCTGGCCGACTACTGCCATATCAAAAGCAAAAGTTTGTTAGTACGATGGGTCTGCCTCTCCTGGTCCATACACTGGGGTGTCAACACTATAGTAAACCACATCAACTGCCAATCTCCTACTGCCTCGTACGGCAAGCAGTAGCACTAACATATCATGATCGTGATCATATAGCAACGGTATCGTACTTCGTGTAAGCCTAAACCAAGCTAACCAGGTTCTGATAACATATAACATATCTCCAAATAGTGATACATGGCTATTCATAATAATAACTGTCAAGTTAATATCATCATATAATTTTGCATAACATATCGTAAAATCTACGACCCTTACGCAGACATTTCGTATTTTATAGATCATGGCCCCGTACGCCGGTACTGCATATCATAAAACCTTCGGCCCATATGCCGGTATTTCATATTAAACTCTCGACTCGTACGTCGACATATCATATAAATACTTCAGCCCGTACGCCGATATATCATATAAAAATTGTCAGTCCGTATGCCGATATATCGTATAAAATTCTGTATCATTATAACTTTTTCCTGGAAGCAAAATAAATAAATAAAAACATAATATTCCATGGTAAACTTTACTCATGCCACACAAATTTAGATATTAAACATATTTCTAATTAACAACATTATTCCCAACATAATTTTATAATTTATATATTTATCTAAAATTAAATGCTGTAAAATAATATATATACATTTCCATAAAAATCCTAACTTAGTTTATTCCCTTACCTAATTTCTAAAAAGCCCCTACAAAGTCTAGTCTTACACCCACAGGGTTCCTCATTCAACAACCTGAAAACAATATTCCCCTGAACAAAACTTTAGTATTTCTTTGAATACTACATTTTCTACAACTATAGGAAAGTCAAAAACTAAATAAAAAGTTTTACCCTTAATTTGGGATGAAGTTCAAGGTAGCCCCACCAATGATCCACTCCAGTAGACTTGAAGAGAACTTCCTCAAGAGTGTTGTGGTGGCCTCAAATAATCAAACTGGCGAGAATCCGACCTAGAATTTTAGAGAAAAGGAGGAAAACCCGAAGAGGAGAGAGAGAAACACTATTTTCATGAAAAATCTGCGTTGAAATCCGAATTAGGGCTATTTATACACTAGTCTTCGTAGACGAGGCACGTCACTTCGTCGACAAGGCCACGAAGGAAGTTCGTCGACGAACACCTATTCTTCGTCAACGAAATTTAGAACTGAATACATAGCCTCTCGGTATCTTCTCGTCGACAAGACACGTGTCCTCGTCGATGATCCCCTCAAGCATGTTCGTTGACAAACGTGCTGTGTTCGTCGACGAGACCCTTGTTTAAAATTTCAAATACAATTTCCTTTCTCTCTTTCTCTTATTATTTAAATATCATTATTCTTTGGGTCACTACATTTTCCCCTCCTTATAAAAATTGCATCCTCAAAATTTGCTATCCATAGATTCATCATCCCTTAAAGAAAACAGTCTACTTATTTTATCACTTACCCTCACTTATGGCGAAAGAATACCATGGTTACATTCAGATTTTTGGGAGATTACATATACAAAATAAAAATTCTCCCAAAACTAAAAGACTACTTACTAACTAAATTACTACATATACTAACTAACCTGCAAAAGAAACATTTCACAATTACTTACACTTTACCTAATTATATTTGCATCCCATGGAACAGTTGCGGGTATTTCTGTCTTATCTGTTCCTCGAGCTCCCAAGAACCTTCTTCTATTGCGTGATTTCTCCACAGAATCTTTACTAGAGGAATCTTCTTATTACGTAATTCTTGTTCTTTTCTATCTAAAATATGTATTGGTACCTCCTCACAAACTAGTGAATCACTGAGCTCTAATTCACCATAACTAATCACATGAGAAGGGTCAGGGACGTATTTCCTCAATATAAAAACACAGAATACATCATGTATCCTAGACAAAATAGGTGGTAAAGCTAACCTATAGGCAACCAGCCCCACTTTCTCTAGAATCTCAAATGGGCCAATAAACCTAGGGCTAAGTTTACCTTTCCTTCCAAATCTCATAACCCATTTTAACGGAGATATTTTCAAAAACACCTGAATCTTGATATCAAACTCGAATTTTCTGTGGCAATTATCGGCGTAACTTTTCTGTCAGCTCTGAGCTGTACTAATTCTATCTCTGATGAGTCGAACCTTATTATACCTTGTTGTACCAACTCTAGCCCCACAACACACCGCTCACCCATCTTATCCCAATATAAAGGAGAATGAAATTTCCTACCATAGAGCACGTCAAACGATGTCATGTCAATGCTGGGCTGGTAACTGTTATTCTATGCAAATTCCACCAGCGACATAAACTGGGTCCAACTACCCCCAAAGTCTAGCACGCATGCTCGAAGCATATCTTCTAATATTTGTATCATCCTCTCAGTCAGTCTGTTTGTCTGAGGATGGAATGTCGTGCTAAAAGATAACTGAGACCCCAAAGCTTCTTGCAAGCACCTCCAAAATTATGACATAAAACGCAGGTCTCGATTTGACACTATAGACACAAGCACACCGTGAGAACGGACTATCTCTTGAATACAAATCTCTACTAGTCGATTCAGGGAGTAGCTGATCATGATAGGAAGGAAATGGGCAGTCTTAGTCAAACGATCTACAATCACCCAGATTGCATTCTGCCTATGCAATGCCAACGATAGCCTTGAAAGAAAATCCATGGATATATGATCCCATTTCCACTCTGAGATAAAAAGTGGCTGCAACTAACTTGCCGGCCTTTGGTGCTCAGCTTTTACTTGCTGGCACGTCAAACATTGTGCTACATATTCAGCAATCTCTTTCTTCATACCACTCCACTAATAAAACTTTTGTAGATCCCTATACATTTTCGTGCTGTCGGAATGAACTGTGTATAACGATCTATGAGCCTCTACTAAGATGGTCTTTCTGATATCAGCATCAGTAGGAACACATAATCTCGAATGGAACTGCAAAGCCCCGACATCTATGATACTAAACTTCTCTCCCTGACCACTCTGTCCTCTGACCATTACCTCTACTAACTCTAGATCATCTTTCTGAGCAGCTTTAATCATTTCCTGTAGAGTAGGCTGCACCACTAAATTGACAATACATACCTGAGGACCACTCTCGACCAACTCTAATGATCGGATACTGAATTTCCATAGTTACCATCGTTGGTCCCATAGACTTCCTGCTCAATGTATCAGCTACCACGTTTGCTTTTCCTGGGTGATAACTAATAGTACAATCAAAATCTTTAATGAGCTCCAACCACCTTCTTTGCCTTATGTTTAGTTCCTTCTGAGTAAAAAAGTACTTTAAACTCTTATAGTCAGATAAGATTTCACACCATTCACCATACAGGTAATGCCTCAAAATCTTCAATGCATGTACCACTGCAGCCAATTCAAAATCATGGGTAGGGTAGTTCTTTTCAAATTCTTTCAACTGCCCGGAAGCATACGCTACCACCTTGCCATGCTTCATCAACACACAACCAAGTCCTTTTAAGGACGCATCATTATAGATAACATAACTCTCACCCCCTGACGGGATGATTAACACTAGTGTCTTGACAATCCTTCGCTTCAATTCATAAAAACTCTGCTCACAACTATCATCCCATTCAAATCTGGTATTCTTCCTTGTCAGTCGTGTCAAAGGCCCTGATAATGCTGAGAATCCCTCAACAAAACGACGGTAATAACCAGCTAGTCCCAAGAAACTCCTAATCTCCTGGACGTTCCTTGGTTTAGCCCAATTCACTACCGCATCAATTTTACTAGGATCCACAAAAATTCTATCCCTTGAGATGACGTGCCCCAAAAACACAACCTTCTCGAGCCAGAATTCACATTTGCTGAACTTGGCATACAACTTATTTTCCCTAAACGTTTGTAAAACCTACCACAAATGTGTATCATGCTCCTTATAACTCCTCCAATAGACGAGTACATCATCAATAAATAACAACAAAATGGTTTAAATATTGGTAGAAGATCCTATTCATCAAATCCATGAATATCGTAGGAGCATTCGTTAGACCAAACGGCATAACGAGGAATTTATAATGCCCATATCTAGTCCTGAAAGCTTTTCCAGACGTCTTCTACTTTCACTTTCACCCGATGATAGCCTGATCTGAGGTCAATATTGGAATACACCCATATACCCTGGAGCTGGTCAAATAAATCATCTATACGGGGTTGAGGATACTTGTTCTTGATTGTCACTTTATTAATTTCCCTATAATCTATACACATCCTCATGGACTTGTCTTTCTTCTTCACAAATAACACTAGAGCTCCCCATAGAGATACACTAGGCCGTATAAAATCCTTATCAAGCAAATCTTGCAACTGATTCTTTAATTCTGCCAACTCTGCTAGCACCATTCGGTAAGGTGCTTTAGAGATCGGTGCTGTACTGGAAGCAAATCAATAGGAAAATATACCTTATGATCAGGTGGCAAGCCTGGTAGCTCATATAGGAAAATATCTGTAAACTCTTTAACTACTGGCGTACTAGTAAGCTTCAATTCATTCCTTATCATTTTCTTCACAAATGCCACGAATCCCTGACAACCACTCATGAGCAGTCTCCTCGCCTGAATAGCTGAAACTAATTGAGGTGAAGATTGCACTCGTGACCCTATAAAGTTGAATTCTGGTCTTCCTGGAGGTCTGAATATTACTTCTTTCAATCGACAGTCTATGTTGACATGATTGGCTGCCAACTACTTTATGTCGAATATTACATCGAACCTATGCATGTCTAACACTATTAAATCAACAGGCTAAATTCTCCCCTGAATATCAATTGGACAACCTTGGAGCCCCTCTACACCTCACTATTGACCCAGTCGGTGTATTTACTAACTATTTGGTGTCTAACAACTGTTTTTTTGCCCCACACAATTTCATACATCCCATAGACACGAATGAGTGTGTGGCCCCTGAATCAAATAATACAATAACTTTAAAGGAAAACATGCTAACCATACCTGTCACCATGTCGCCGACTATCTCAACATCACTCGACTTCAAAGCGAAAACTATGGCTGGAGGCATATTCCTCTGCTGGCCTCCACGTGGAGCCTGATAGCCTCCTCGATACAGTCTAGGAGCATGAGCAATATCTGGTGGTATAGGGCAATCTTGCACTAGATGTCTGTAACGACCTGCTATTTAACTTGGTTTTTTTTATATACTATAACATTTAAAATGCTCTGATACCATACTGGATTAAACCCAATCATCAACCTAAGCAGCGAGAAGTAGAAATCAAATAAATATAACCATATGTAATTATATACAATACCAAAGTGCTAAAATGTTTCCTAAAATATACAAGCACGACTGTTCCCCAAAATACCCACGACTGACTAGGGCTATACAAAAACACTCCAAAACAAATACTTCACTCTCTACTGACAGGGCAGTACTGAAGCCCCTCTACCTACGAGCCTGATCTGCTCGCCTACCTGGATCACCTGAAAAAATGTTAAATTAATTGGGATGAGCCAACGCTCAGTAAGACGAAATATGTTATTGCTAGTGTGTGGCAGATGAGTTACTATACCATGAAAATCTATTACTATATAATCATGTATCAATGAATCTGTAAAATACAATACCAGTAATATAAACCATCACCTTTTATCTGTTGCTTAACATTTCTATACTTTAGGCGTCTACTCAAAATACTTCTAATAAATATATATACTTTAGGTCTCCGTAAATCTGTATAAACATAGTAATAACTAAAAACTTCCTTGTGGATAATTGTGTGTCATGATTTAACCCCTCATGACAGGATTGTGCGGCCCGTAGGCGGGATCTACCCTGGCTGGCCAACCAAGAATAAATCACTATATTCTATAGGTCTGATTAGACCTCCTCTACCCATATCTAATGGAGAGCCTGTCCACTCGTGGGCTCTATGCGATCGACCTTTATACCACGTATTATCTGAATAGGTGGTTGCACTCTATAAACTGTATGTAGCTATGATACCATGCTCTGTAACTCTACAGTCCAACCAGATCTGATACTATATAATACATTTCTATATATAACTATCTGTTTTACCATGATTTTATAATAATTGTATAAACCATGACGTTGTGATAAACTGTATCTGAATCAACTATATTTCAGAAATAAACTATAAAACTGTATGTCATGGTACTATAAACTGTATATGTATCAACTATATAATCATGGTATTCTGTAATTATTATATAACATATCCACTATCTGTATATTCTATAAAACATAACTCAGGAAAATAATGTAGAACATATTTCTGTACTACATCTATATTCTCAAGCCACACAGTAATTTTAAAACATATTAATCATACTTGATAAACTATAAAACTGTATTAATTCCTGCTATGAATAATAATCTGGTATAAATATATATACTATACTGAAAATCATACTAAATTCGCCTAGCATAGCATATTTCCCTTACTTGATTTCCGCTAAAATCCTCCTACTGTAATGGGTCCTACACCCGCAAGGTTCTCCACTCAACACCCTGAAAAACATAAATCCCAGAACAAAACATTACTATTTCTATGTCTATTACATTTCTTACAATTGCTGGAAACCCAAATTCCGAACAAAAGACCTTACCCTAGATTTGGGATGAATTTTGATTTCCTTCCACCAACGATCCGCTCCGGTAGACTTGAAGAGAACTCCGCCAGGAGAGTCGTGGTGGCCTCAGATCGTCGATCCGGCGACTGATGGGACCGAAATTGAAGAGAGATAGAAGAGGGGCCGTAGGAGAGAGAGAGCGGCGCTGGATTTGTGAATTAATCCTAAGTTTTGCACTATTTATACTGTGGGATTCGTCGAAGAGCCACGTCAACTTGTTGACGAGTCTTGTAGAAAGTTTGTCGATGAACCTGCACCCTCGTTGATGAATTTCAGACTTCCTGAAAATTCTCTCTCGATATCTTCTCGTCGACGAGATGGGACCTTGTCGACAAGATTGAAGTACCCTCATCGATGAAACCTCTGTGTTCGTCGACGAAGCCTGGGAAATTTGCTTGGAAATTCTCACCTCCAAAATGCGCCTTCGTCGACGAAGTCGACTGCCTCCTTTGGTTACTGTTTCCATTTCCCTTCCTCTTTATTATTTAAATACTATTATTATTCGAGTCGTTACATGTCTCTGTCTATTGCAGCAATAGTAGACAGCTCTCCCTACTCGACACTCTTCCCAGTGTCTCCTCCCACAATTCTGATAGACAGGAGGAATCTACACTACCTAACCTTACGACCCCTAGTCTCCTGCCTTTGTCCTTTGCCATAGTTTTCTATCCTCCACTGACCTTGCCTAGGTCCTTGCTGGAACCTTGAAGATGCAGATCTCTTCTTCTGTCCCTGCTTCTCTGCATCCATACGCTCACTAATCTTAACCAAGGCTGGTCTGTCGACTAGCTCAGCAAAGTCATGTATCTTCAACACTACCACCTTCTTATATATGCCTCTCCTCAATCCTCTTTCAAAATGTCTCACCTTTTTCAATTCATCAAGAACAATATATGGAGCAAAACGAGAAAAGTCTATAAACCAGGTTGCATATTGCTAGACCGACAGCTGTCCCTTCTTTAGATTCAGGAACTCTTCCACTTTAGCTTCCATAATAGTGGCTGGGAAATATCTGTCAAAGAATAATTCCTTAAATTGGTCCTATGTCATAGCTATCGGCGTCGTCCTCTGTTGCTCCAGAAGTCTCACAGCAGTCCACCACTTCTCGGCCTCCCCTGTTAGTTTATAAGTGGCAAAGAGGACCCTTCATTCCTCCGTACATTGTAATACATCCAAAACTTTCTCGATCTCTTGCATCCAAAGTGGTTGCAGAATCAACTCCTCCTAAAAATGTCAGAGGATTCATCTGGATAAACTTCTCTATTGTGCACCCATGGCCTCTATACGGGCCTCTCTGCTCTCTTAAGCTCCTAGTGATCTCAGCCATAACTTGCTGAGCAACGCTACGTAGTACCGCATTAGAATCAGTCTTGTATGCACTCGAGGGCCCTGCTTCATCACTGTCGCTCGCATGGGCACTACCTCCTCCTGGGTCCATCCTAAAAAATAATAAATGTGATTTAGAGACCCCATCCTTATAATTATTCACCTAACATAATCCCATATCTTAGCATCCCCATCTTATTTCTAGATTCAGTCCCACATTTTAGGAACATAACCCGACAATAGTTTACTGTGGTTTTTCTGAAATTGTAATCCCAAGAAAAACATAGAAACCACCACGGATGTCTTGCCTCTAGATTGTAGAGCAAAACCTTAAATCCTTTTCCTATACCTTGGTATTGTTTCTACTGCATTCTAAAGTCTATAGAACCTAGCAACATAGGCTCTAATACCAATTTGTAATGACCTACTTAATTTTACCATTTTTTTCCATAATAATAATATCTAGCATAATAATCTTGGTAAACCATAATCAATCTGGACCCATAAGTACCAGGGAAATACTAGAACTATAACACGGAAGCCTAAGCAGCAGGAAATGTAAAATCATATACATATCAAACTATCAATCAATACAATACCAGAGTCTACTACAACTGTCATATGATTATACACAACCCAAAAATCCAAAAAAGGGTCCTAGGGTCACCACCCAAAATCCATCCGACCCTAGGAAAATAACTTACCCTTCAGGTAAGGTAGGACTATCGAACTGTAGCGCTACGAAGCTTTATCTGCTCTTCTATCTGTGGCTCCTGAAATGTTTATATAATTTGGGGTGAAACACCTCTCAGTAAGGGAAATAAGCTAATATCAGTGTGTGGCAACATGAGTATTTCATGTTATACATATAACAACACATTACATACTTGATAAAACTGTCTGTATCATATATGGGAAAACATATATAATCATCACATGATATAACATACCGAATTTCCATAAACATAATTTATCTCATATAATAATACATAGAAAACATCTTGGATGGTTAGCTAGTTGGTGTCATGTCTTACCCCCACATTATTGGGTTGTGCGGCCCGAAGGCGAGACCCGACAATGGCTGCCGACCACTGCCGAATCAAAAGCAAAAGTCTGTAAGTACGATGGGTCTGCCGCTTCTAGTCCGTACACTAGGGGCATCAACACTACAATAAACCACATCAACTGTCAATCTCCCACTACCCCATACGGCAAGCGGTAGCACTAACATATCATGATCGTGATCATATAGCAACGGTATCGTGCTTCGTGTAAGCCTAAACCAAGCCAACTAGGTTCTAATAGCATATAACATATCTACAAATAGTGATACATGGCTATTCATAATAATAACTATCAAGTTCATATCATTATATAATTTTGCATAACATATCGTAAAATCTACGGCCCTAATGCCAACATTTCGTATTTTATAGATCACGGCCCGTATGCCGGTAGTGCATATCATAAAACCTTCAGCCCATATGCCGATATTTCATGTTAAACTCTCGGCCTGTACGCTGACATATCATATAAAGACTTCGGCTTGTACGCCGATATATCATATAAAAATCCTCGGCCCGTACACCGATATATCATATAAAATTCTGTATCATAATAACATTTTCCTTAAAGCAAAATAAATAAATAAAAACTTAATATTCCATGGTAAATTTTACTTAAGCCACAAAAATTTAGATATTAAACATATTTTTGATCAACAACATTATTCCTAACATAATTTTATAATTTACATATTTATCTAAAATTAAATGCTATAAAATAATATATATACATTTCCATAAAAATCCTAACTTAGTTTATTCCCTTACTTGATTTCTGAAATGCCCCAATAAAGTCTAGTCTTACATCCGCAAGGCTCCTCGTTCAACACCCTGAAAACAATATTCCCCTAAACAAAACTTTAGTATTTCTTTGAATACTACATTTTCTACAACTATAGGAAAGCCAAAAACTAAATAAAAATCTTTACCCTTAGTTTGGGATGAAGTTCAAGATAGCCCTACTAACGATCCACTCCAACAGACTTGAAGAGAACTTCCCCAGGAGTGTCGTGGTGGCTTCAGATCGTCGAACTGGCAAGAATCCGGCCTAGAATTTTAGAAAGAAGGAGGAAAAACCGAAGAGTAGAGAGAGAAATACTATTTACATGAAAAATCTGCGATGAAATTCGAATTAGGGCTATTTATACACTGTCCTTCGTTGACGAGACACGCCACTTCGTCGACGAGGCCACGAAGGAAGTTCGTCGATGAACACCTATTCCTCGTCGACGAAATTCAGAATTGAATACATAGCCTCTCGATATCTTCTCATCGACGAGACACGTGTCCTCGTCGACGATCCCTTCAAGCATGTTCTTCAACGAACGTGGTTTGTTCGTCAACGAGAGCCCTATTTAAAATTTCAAATACAATTTCCTTTCTTTCTTTCTCTTATTATTTAAATACTATAATTCCTTGGGTCACTGCATGATGTTTCTTTGTTGCTCAACATTCTGAATCATAAAGCATAATTGATCTTATACTCTCTTATAATACTTTTCTCTAAATTTTAAAGGTATTCTAAGATCATACAACATGCCTAACTTACTCCTCCATTTCACCCTATGTACTACATCTTTTTCAATTTTTCATTATGCTTGCATAATAGATCCAAGATATCAAAATCTATGAATGTTATATATGAATTTCTTGATTATTAAGTTCAGTCTTCTCTCCACTACTTATCCTCCCATTATTGAAATTAATTTCTATTGCTTTTGGATTTGGATTTGGACAAATTTCAATATAATTTTGTAAGACACCTTATTCAAATCCAATATAAATCCAAATCGAAGGTCTCTCCAAACATAGGGTTAAATATTTTGTCTTATTCCTACTTATCCTAAAACCTTTAGTTTCTAAAGCATTTCTCCAAAGTTCTAACTTAGATTCTTCCACTCCTATTTTCATCAATTAAGACAATATCATCTATAATGACATATACCAAGGGATCTTGTTTTGAATTCCTATTGAGTTCATAAATAAAACATGATATTGCCCATAATCCTGTACAACGTGATCGTATAAATCATGTAGAGGTAGACAAAATTTTCATTAAGGAGAATTTGGATTAGCGAATTGTGGAGTTTCCTAACATTCGATCAGAGGATCAACTGGCTGATATCCTCACCAAAGGAGTTTCAAATTGAGTGTTCTCAAAGTTTTTAGGCAAGTTGAGGGGGAGTGTTGAAATATTGGGTTGATAGTCAACTATCCTTGTAATTAACTTTGGGATTCTTTACTATTCTAGAGACAATGTAGCTGTCCAATAGGTGTAGACAGATTCATTACACGTGTAACTTGATTGTAGGAACAATAGCTTGATTATAGGATCTATACCCCTAACTCATCTCTATATGTACTGTACGAATTCATTGAGAAAATTAGAACAAAAAAAATATTCTTTTCAAACTCTATTTTTCAAGTGTTAACACACAAGAATGACACGACCTATATGATTAGTGAGTGGCTTGGAGTGACTGAATGGGGAGACTGACCATACCATTGCTCTCTTCTTTTTTTGTCTTGGTATTTAGCTAGGACTTCGTATCTTTTGGTTGTAAGCCAAGTGAGCAACTTTTTTTTTCCAATTGTTTAATCACTGAATTTTAAGTTTTTAACTCATATAATTGAGGACAAGGGCAAGCATAATGACGAGATGTGTTAGGAAAACATTAGAATTTAATTATGATGTGTAAGGAAACCTAAGAACCATGATGAGATCCAGCGGCACCAGCAGCAGCAATGGTTTTGCTTTTTGCAAATGCAATATTAGTGTCATCGACTCAATAGATAGCTGTAGCTACCACTAGCAGAGCAGTCAGGAGGATCTCTTCGGCTCATTAGTGCAGACTACAGGGCAGGGTAGGGCAAGGCAGTGTAGGTTGGTTGTTTCAATTAATGGAAGTCAAGCAAGCAAACATTGGATTTGGATCCCCATCCTAAATCCCCATATAAGGGATTATGCATGGGACCCCACTGCCTGCATGCCTGCCTCACATGTAGTGCTTCCATTGTTGGTGTTGGTCATCTTCCGCGCGACTTCTTTTGGGATTTCCTCCACAGATTTTCTTCTTCTGCTTCCTAGTTCCTTCCCTTGTTTTCAAGTTTGGCAATGGCATGCCTTACCCTTGTCCATTTCATCATCATCATCCACACATACCATTTTAGTTTTGCTTCTGGGGGCAGTTTGGGTGCACAAAGTTCATTTAAGGAATTGATGTTTACTCTCACATTCGCGCACACTTAGCCTAATTAGTTTTATACCTTTTTGCATATGAATAAGGGCATCAAAATCATTGATGCAATTAGATTTTGAGATTTTTTGTTGATTTGATTTCAAAGACACTTCGATTGTTTTTATATGTAAGGCTGTAAACAGAAGGATGTTGTCTTTCTGTTACAAATGTTACAATTACATTTTGTGTTAAGAGAACTAATATCTTTCTTTAAATATGGTCTTTGATCAGCAAAGGTAGAGGCCTCCTAACTGCACAAATTTAATGCAATTCGGTTAAGATTACTCCAAATAACTCTAATAACAAAAAATGGCCTAAACTTGAATTCACATTATTCTCAACCATATATATATATATATATTCCACTGCAAAAAATCCCAATACAAACATGAAACTCTAGCTCTATTTATGGAGATTTGTGGGACAATTTAACTAAAGTAGATATTCCTTAGATGAGATAACTTAATTTTTAATAATTTTAATTTGATTGGTTATTTCATATATGCCCTACCTTGTAGTTTTACCAAAAATCTATTTTTTGGAACATAGATTGTAGAACATGTCTTTGCTTAAATCAAAATCTAAAGCCCACAGCACACGCTTTAAATGTTTGTTTATAATTTTTGAATTAACCTGAGATTCTTACCTTAGGTTTAGCAGCTAAAGCCTCCAAGACAGCAGTGGGAGCCTTAATGCCTGAAATTTGAGTAAAAAACTTAAAAATTATTGATTAAACAATTGAAAAAAACAAAACAAAACAGTTGCTCACCAGGCTTCTCTATCTGTCATTTCTTAAAGGGAATGCAGAAGATTTGCAAGGTTAAATGGGTAGGTGAAACAGCCTACCCATAGACAGAAAATGCAAGTATCCTGGAAAGATAGGTATAGAACTTGGGGAATGGCTGAGTATCTAAATAATCATAAAGATTAACATGCATATCCAAGTTCAATCCAGGGTTTCACTTGTCCATTCAGAAACTTCCTATACTTCCACATTAATCACTAGTTCATTAGTGAAGGAGACTTTGCTAGTATTTCTAACCAACCAAAAATTTTGAGGAAAATATTCAGCTTGACAGGATGGTAATTGACAGTCACTGAAATATGTTTATAGTAACAAATTTTGTGGGGCACATGTCACTTTCATGACTGGAAATAATGCTACAATCAATAGCTTGTTGAAACTTCCATAACTTCCCATGCTTTAGCTGGTATTAGCTAGATTTCTGTTTTACCTCTGTTTCAGCAAATTCTTCAAGCAGTAACTAGAAAATCACAAGTTTACTCAGTTGTTTATGATAGTATCCAGCCATGGCCTTTTGGAACTCACCAAATTCTTACTTTTGGAAGATGCTTCTCACATGAAGTTCTCTGTTGCCCACAGCTACTTTAACTGAGGTGAGTTTGAAGAAGAAAAGGAAGAAAAGAGTTGATAGTGATGAAACATTTGCAGAGATAATAAAAGAATCAGTTACCTTTTTTGGGCAATGAGATATATAAGACATCTAGTGAATGGGTTTGTCATGTGATTGAAGATGCCTCGATTAGGGAATTGAGATTGAAGTTTAATGATGAACTTTTGAAGATACAAGGTGTAAGTATGATCAAGAGGCACAAGGCAATAATAAAAATTGTATCAGATTACATCTCAACTGAGTTTTAGTTTTTTTTTTTTTTAATATTGCTAATGATAATGAAAAGGAATAATGAGTGAAGATCATTCTTAGTTAGTTTTGTTACAGGGATATTTGTTTTATTTGACAAACTATTGAACTTCTGAATATTATAAGAATCTTTAAATCTCAATATGCACTTAAAACAAGTGATATTAATAGAAGGAACTTGTTGGGATTTAATTTGTCAAATTTTATTTCTTTAAAATTCTACATGTGCATTAAATGAATGCTTTTTTTTTTTTTATCTGTAGTTAAAAGTCATCTTTAAAAGAGTCAATTTATTTTAAAAAAATAATTACATTTGTATATTTTTAAAAATTGATGAGTACTCCATATTATTATTAATTACTTATACGAAACATGTGAATGGAATGGAGAATGGGAATATCCATTCCATTCATTTCAGTATGATTCTATGTTTTTCTTCAAATAGTGCAATGTGACTGTCATTCCATCCCACTTCTCATTCCATCCCATTCCATTACTGCTAACCAAACATAGCGTTTGTGTTTGCATGGCATATTATCATTAGTTGCAAATGTTAATTGCTACCACTCTCTCTTAATTCCCTTCCCTCAAGCAGCACCTTGCACATATTAGTTTTTGCATATACATGAGAATTCTGCTTCTTTTTTTTTCCCCTCTACGACCTTCCATATATGTGTAATGTGTATTAGTTGCTAAATTACTCTCTCTCTCTCTCACTCTCTCTAGGAATAGTTTTTGCCTCTATCTACACATTTGTTTTCTTTTGTTTTCATATTTTATTATTTTGTAGGAGTTTCCATGTCATATTTTTATGTACTCTTTTTTGTGTATGTGTGAGATATCATCAATTACTAATGTCAACCACTCTCCCTTATAAAAAAGATTTGTAAAAACAACTCTATCTAAAATTAAGAATCAATTGATCACAACATATTATAGTAATAATTTGACCCACAAAAATGATGTGGGACCCATATCACTGAGACTCACACAAATTTATAATTCTCATTTATATGGGCCCAAATACTAAAACGGCATCTTGTGATTGAAGGGTTTTGAATCTTGCTAGCTTAAGGGATCATTCCTAAAATACTATCTTGTAATTGAAGGGTTTTAAATCCTACTTAAGGGATTGTTCCTGAGAAATAAGGAGTACTCCCAAGAGGGGGGGGGGTGAATTAGGTTTTTAAAAATTTCTTTATAAATAACGGACACATGGAAACCCGATGCGTAATCCAAAAAAAAAAAAAGACTTGTAAGAAACAACTCTACCTAAAATTAAGAATCAATCAATCACAACATATTATAGTAATAGTTTGACCTACAAAAATGATGTGGGACCCATATCACTGAGACACACAAATTTATAATTCTCACTTATATGGGCCCAAATACTAAAATGGTATCTTGTGATTGAAGGGTTTCGAATCCTGCTAGCTTAAGGGATCGTTCCTAAAATACTATCTTGTAATTGAAGGGTTTTAAATTCTACTTAAGGGATCGTTCTTGAGAAATAAGGTGTACTCCCAAGAGGTGGGGGGGGGGGGAGTGAATTGGGTTTTTAAAAATTTCTTTATAAATCTTTTTATTAAGTCTTTTCCAACTCTTTTATATTCAGTAATCACACAAGTATAATTGATTTACAATGAGCAACACTCAATTCAAGATTTAGTATTTATTAATGAATGATGATAAAGGTCATAACTTCACTATTTAGAATTCAGCTTTTCAATATATCAATCCAAGCAATAAGGTAAGCTTGATTTCACAATATGAAACAAAATAAAAATTTCAGCAAGCTTCCAAAAATTCAGATTTTGATTTCAAATAAGTTACTTAAGTTTAAGTATGTTAATAAGTTTTGATATTTATCAACGTACTCCCTTTAATCAAAATTTCCACAATCAACGTACTTCCTTTAATCAAGGTTTCCGCAATTCCCAATAACTATTTAATTTCCAGCAACTAAGTAAACACCCACGCAATTTATATATGTAAAAAATTAAAGAGATTTAGGGAAGAGAAAGACACCGAGATTTTACGAGGTTCGGCTATGCCCGCCTATGTCCTCGCCTTAGGCAAACCACCAAAGGATTTTACTATACCACTCCCTTAACCGGGCGGAGCAAACCGTTTACACTCTCCTTCTAGTAGGATAGAGCCCTCCTTTCCAAGCGATACCCCACGCTCGGTAGTCTAACGATTCAACAATCTTGAACCGTCAAAAATGTTTCAAATGTTTCAAAATTTGGTCTCTAAGTCAATAATGAAACCAAAGAGCTTCATTCATTCATATTGAAATGTTTGAAGTGCTTATATGAAACTTCTTAAATAATATGACTCTTCTAATAACTAAGTCTTCATGTATACCTTCCATTCTTCATATTGAGCTTGGCTTTAAGTTTCATCCTTAACTTCATAAGATCTTGATCATTAAGTTCAAGTTTTTAATAGGATTTGTCAAGTACTTTGATATTGGTCACTCGAGTCACTTGACCATGATACTTGAGTTACCCGAAACATCAGCACTCAACCAAACATGTTAAGTTTCCTTGATTTTTTATCATCAAAATAAGATTCGTAAGCCTTGTTAGACCAACAATCTTCCCCTTTTTGATGATGACAACTAAAGAGAAAAAGCGAGTGAACCTTAATAAGGCTCCCCCTTACATTAAGCATACTCTTAACAATACTTGAAAAATGAAATATTAGATGTTAAGTTCATATTTCAAGATCAATATATCAACCATGTATAAGTGTTCATGAATGTCAGCAATGTACATATATCAGTTTGAATCTCAGAATCACGCTTTGTCAATTTTAAATGTAATACTCAGTTACAAATTCAATGTCATCATTTTGTAGTCATATCTCAGATTTTTCTATTTATGTCTCAATTTTGCTTTTAAAGTTTTCTCCCCTTTTTGACATCAATCAAAAAGAGAAGAGGATCAAAGAAAAATCAAATGAAGACACATAATAGCACAAAAACAAAGAATTATATTCATCCAGATGTATACACAATGCAAAAACATCGAAAGATACAAAATACATAGAACTGAGTTACAAAGCACAAAGAACAACAAAAAAAAAAATCAATCATCTGCAGTGTCATCATCATTAGCTGCATCACCTTCATCTTCTCAAATACTTTCATCATCACCTTCTTCCTCTTCATTTCCTTCTGCTTCTTCTTCATCAGATCCATCATCACTAGGCATTGGCAGAGCTAATGTCCATAGGATCTATGCCGCGTGAAGAACTAGTTAGATGCTTTTCAGTACAACCAATCCTCTAATCAAGTGAGGAGTAGTTGGTCTGAAGAGATGCAAAATTTTCTTAAAGAGATTGAAGTCCGAATCTCATGTCACTACTGAATGTGGTAAATTGGTGATGAAAGAGAAGGAACTAGGAAGGAGCTACATCATCTTGAGGAGCAGGGTGCTAAACTGGCAGTTGTGGCTCAGGAGCTTTGTCTTTGCCTTCTACCTCCTTTGGGAAACCAACCTTGCTTGTGTTTTTTATACCTCATTTTCTTAAGTGTGGTGGAGGAGAAAATATCGTAATGGGTACGTTTGATGAATAGGTTAGTAGGAGAGGCAACATGAAGATGAGCGAAGAGGAGATTCAGAATTCCTCCATAAGGAAGAGTTACCCGGCGAGCTTTAGTACGGGATATCATCCATTTAAGGACTAAGCTAGATAAGTCCAACTTCTTTTCTTTCAGCAAATACCACATAAAAAAAAAAAAAAAAAGTCCAAGTATGTCATATAGTCATGAGAACCAACCTAAGGGACGATGTTATATGTGATGATCTTTTGGAGGATCTAGGCTTGGAGATTCAACTTTTTGTAAAGTGGAGGATGTCCAAAGTAAGTAGGAGCTTCAACCATAAGCAGAGGTAAAAATTCTTCAGGAGTAAATCCTTACTCCATGATCCATGATTGTCCAAAAGGAGGACATTTGAATTCGCCTTAGCGTATATTGAAGATAGTAGCCAGGGTTTGTGGTGTAAGTGCGATGGATTTACCCAAGACTTTGGTAGTGGTTACCGACTCCCCTTTAACCAAATTGGCATAGAAAATTTTGAGAAGTTTCGGGTAGCATCCTTTGGTTTGGTAGGTAACGAAGTTTTTCCAACTAAGGTTCCTAAACATGGGTAGGATGTCAGCAAAATCTTCTTCAAAAAATGAAGTATCAAAAATTTTCCCGAGAATTGGATCCGTTGAATAAAGATGATATTTATATAAATGCTTAGTATAAGGAGTGACGAGCCATTGCTCAATTGAAGAATCATCATCAGCTTGAGTTGATGTCTTACGCCCAACCGTCTTCGTTCTAGGCATCATGAGTTAAAAAATAAATGGTAAAACCCTAGATTTTTATGAGGAAATGATGTAGGGTGAAGAGTTTTGAAGGTTAATCGGATGTTTTTCAAGTGTAGGTGCACTGAGGATAAAAGGAGAATGAAGAGAAGAGAGGAGCAAAACAAGGTCAGTTGACCAAGGGCTTGAAATTTTAGTGTTTGCGTACTATTCGTATTTAAAACTAGGTCAATCAGTCGACTGAACTCGAGGTCAGTCACCTGACCCTCAGGCGCATGTCAATTTTTCCCAGATAGTATCATGTCAGTCGACAAAGGATTAAGGGTCAGTCGCTTGACCTTGCTCATCCTGAAAAAATTTATAAAGTCAGAAAGGGATCAATTGACTGAGGCTGAAAGTTCAGTCGCCTGACATCTTTTATCTTTCAAATTTTTACTTTGCTACACAACTTCTCTGCTATGTAACAATCCTAGTTCTTATCTTATTGATATAAATATATCTTCTAAAAGAGGTTTGGTAAAAATATCTGCCCATTGGTCACTTGTATTAACAAATTCAAAGTATGATATCTTCTTTTTGCACATGATCTCTTAAATAGTGATGTCTTATGTCTATATGCTTGGTTCTTGAGTGTGATATAGGATTTTTAGAGATGTTTATCACACTTGTATTGTCACACTTTATAGGAGTTGCTGAATATTCTAAATTAAAATCTTCTAATTGTTGTTTCATATAGAGTGTTTGTGCACAACAACTATCTGCTGCCACATACTCAACTTTAGCAGTAGACAAAGCTACAAAGTTTTGTTTCTTAAAGAACCAAGAGACAAGAGACCATCCTAGAAAGTGACAAGTCCCACTTGTACTTTTTCTATCAATCTTACATCCAGCATAATCAGCATTTGAATAGTTGATCATCTCAAAGCTGGTATCCTTAGGATACCATAGACCTAAGTCAATAGTACCTATCAAGTATCTTAAAATTCTTTTTACGACTATTTGGTGAGATTCCGTAGTGGCTAACTGAAATCGGGCACACATGCATACACTAATCATTATATCCGATCTACTAGCTGTCAAATATAGTAGACTTCCTATCATGCCACGGTAATACTTCATGTCTACTGGTTTTCCCTTTTCATCTTTGTTAAGACTTATGGATGTACTCATTGGAGTTCCTTTTTTATCTTTTGCAACTATAAGCTGTGTACTGTAAATACTTTGCAACTATACTTTGTGAACTGTAATCTTTAAAATACACTACTCTGTTATACTCTATTTCATATGCTATATTTTCATATACTCTACTCTATTATACTTTGGTTAAATCTACAAATATGAATATAAGAACTCACTCTTGAATGGATAAACGACATGCTTCTCCCTATGATGGGTTTTGCGGCCCGTAGGTTGGACTTAACCCTGGCCGGCCTGCCACCAAGCTAAGTCAACTATACTTTATCTCTACTAGTATGACTGGCCTTCCCATGCTGATCTAGACTTCAGTAGAATTTCAACACTTCACTAGCCTAATCGACTATTCAATACCAACACTCTCCTCGAGACATGTGGTTGTACTCTACTCTTCATTAATGTAGCTATGGTACTGAGCGTGAGCATGCTATGGTCCATCAGAGTTCTTAAACTATACATTGCAATTTAACAATAATAATATTCTATACTTTACTTTCTTTTCCACAGTTCCAAAAATTGTAGAATATCCACACATTTCACTATATCAATATATCATACTAAAAACTCATAACTTTAATTAAACAATAATATTCTTTCTCATGCCACATGATTTGAGTGTTTGTCATAATTATATAAACTACTAGAAAACCGGTCGTTCTATTTTCAATATCTGTTTTACTGAAAACACCGGTTTAATTATCTCCACCAATTATTTAACTCAAAATATGTATTTAAAATAAAAATGGAGATAACCAACCCTACTCACTTCTTTATAAAATACACATAATAAATCAAACCAATAATTTTAACCAGTTAAATCATTCAGAAAATCTACTACAATAATCCAAAAATCAAATACTTTGATTCAATCGGTTCAACCTTAAAATAACAATTATTATAAAATCTCTAAGCTCACAAACACCAATTTAATTAACTCATAATAATAATAATAATAATAATAATAATCCAATTTCCATATAGCAAAATATTTAGAAAAACATGTATATAATTACTGTAATCTTATATTACAATTTAATCGGTTAAATTATAAAAATTCCTAACATAATTTATTCCCTTTACCTTATCCCAGGAGTTGTTCCTATGACGCTCTTTTGACAAATCCACTACGGTTAAAATGTTGGTGGTCGAATTTGGAATCCAAGGGTATTTTCCGTTCTTCGATCGGCGCACATTTGACCGAGAAAATCGAGGAGAGAGGAAGTGAGGGTGTGAGGATAGAGAGAGAGAGAGAGAGAGAGAGAGAGAGAGAGAGAGAGAGAGAGAGAGAGAGTGCTCACAGGTTGGGGGGTCTCCGGATTTCCAATTCCCATTCCAATTTCTCTTAAGCTTCATTAAGCTTCAAGAGATGATAAGATTTATATATAATACTTTATGCATTACTTTATTATATTATATTAACATTATATATATATATATATCATATTATTTAATTAATTAATTAATTTAATAATTAATTAATTAATTTTTTTCTCGGATTACTATATTCTCCTCTAAAAAAAATCTGTCCTCGAAATTTGCTAATCAATCACTTAACACAACTATCAAATTTTCCTTTAAATAGATATCTAACTCTAAGATTGGTAGCCCAAGTTTATTGGTAATCCTCATATTTAAATACTTAAATTTTCCCTTATGAACTTCTCCTGCACAATTAACTAGTTTAACATTCAAATCCTTAATTTAAACATCAAACACCCAACTTGACATCAAATTGTCAAATCACAACACTTAAATTACCAAAATTCTCTTTCAAGGGCTTATCCCCATAAATCAACCAACCTAATCTTCGAGTACAAATTTTAAGTTCCAGTTTCTCTACTCAAAAACATCCCCGTCAATGAATTTACCATGATTTTCTGAAACTTGCGACTGATTCAAAAATCACAGAAGACCATCAAGGAGTTTCTACCTCTAGGCTACGAAACAAAACTCAAAATTCCTACTAGTATCCTAATCTTCCCATTCTTATCCTCGTCCTAACTCGAACCTATACTCTAGTATTAATCCTCCCTAAAGTTTGCAAAACTTAACAACGTAAAGTTCTGATACCACTTGTAATGCCCTAAACCTGCCAAGTGGGGCCCAGGGTGTTATGTGTTCCATTCACCTATCTCTGATACTATAAATATCATCCAAGCAGTGGAATATAATTAAACATCCTCAAATAAAATACTAGAGTACTAGTTTATACAACCCAAAAATATGTACCCTTCTATCCATATTACATAACCAGAAAATAAAACAAACAAAATACATTTGAGTTCTACAACCACTCACCCTAAGCTATACTATCACCCCACTCTAGAGCTCGCTAAGCTCGATCACGAGACGGTCTTGAAAAATAAGTTGTATGATGGGGTGAGACACCTCTCAGAAAGGATGGAATAAATTATCATCAATGTGTGACCAATGAGTTTAGTGTATACAAAATATAACCATTTGTTAATCAACAACAACAACTGTTAAGACACTTATAGAATGTATTCACATATGCAACATCTTTTATAAGCGAGAGTTCCCAAGGATTGGGGAGATTACACGGCCATACATGTAATGCCCCTTTACTCTGATACCTTATGTAACCTTACCCATTTAGTTTGGGTGTGGCTACAACTAATACCTATCAGAGCACTTGCCTTACTCAGCAAGCCCTCGGGCAGAGAGTTTACTTCGCCCCCACCACACATAATACCACATTAAAAATTACATTTAATACTTTGCTATAAATAACTTTCACATGCAAACTATAACTCACACCTATATAAGTATTATAAACTGTAACCTGTTAATACTTTTACAACTATAAGTTGTGTACTGTAAATACTTTGTAACTATACTCTGTGAACCGTAATCTCTAGAATACTCTACTCTGTTATACTTTGTTTTCATTTGCTTTGTTTTCATATACTCTACTCTATTATACTTTGATTAAATCTACAAATATGAATATAAGAACTCACTCCTGAATGGATAAATGACATGCTTCCCCCCATGACGGGTTGTGCGGCCCGTAGGCTAGACTTAAGCCTAGCCGATATGCCAACAAGCTAAGTCAACTATACTCCATCTCTGCTAGTACGACTGGCCTTCCCATGCTGGTCTAAACTCTAAGGGGAACTCTACACTTCACTGGCCCAATTGACTATTCAATACCAACACTCTCCTTGAGACGTGTGGTTGCACTCTACTCTTCATTGCTGTAGCTACGGTACCAAGCGTGTTATGGTCCATCGGAGTTCTTAAACTACACATTGCAATTTAACAATAATAATACTCTATACTTTACTTTGTTTTCCACAGTTCCAAAAATAGTATAATACCCATACATTTCAGTATATCAATATATCATACTAAAAACTCATAACTTCAATTAAATAATAATATTCTTTCTCATGCCACACGATTTGAGTGTTTCTCATAATTATATAAACTACTAGAAAACCAGTCGTTCTATTTTCAATATCTGTTTTACTGAAAACACCGGTTTAATTATCTCCATTATATATAACTCAAAAATATGTATTTAAAGGAAAAACAGAGATAACCAATCCTACTCACTTTAATTCTTTACAAAATACGTCTAATAAATTAAACAAATAATTTTAGTCGGTCAAATCATTCAAAAAATCTACTACAATAATCCAAAAATCAAATACTTTTATTCAATCGGTTCAACTTTAAAATAACAATTATTATAAAATCCCTAGGCTCACAAAAACCAATTTAATTAACTCATAATAATAATAATAATAATAATAATAATAATAATAATAATAATAATAATAATAATAATAATCCAAAATCCAATTTCCATATACTAGAATATTTAGAAAAAACGTGCATATAATTCTTGTAATCTCATATTACAATTTAATCGGTTAAATTATAAAAATTTCTGATATAATTTATTTCCCTTACCTTATCCCATGAGTGGTGCCTACGATGCTCTTACAACAAATCCACTCTAGTTAAAATGTTGGTGGTCGAATTTGGAACCTAAGGATATTTTTCGTTCTCCGATTGGCGCACGTTGACCGAGGAAATCAAGGAGAGAGGAAGTGAGGCCGTGAGGAGAGGGAGAGAGAGAGAGAGAGAGAGAGAGAGAGAGAGAGAGAGAGAGAGAGAGAGAGAGAGTGTGCTCATGGGTTTGGGGGTCTCTGGATTTTTAATTCCAATTCCAATTCCAATTTCTCCTGAAGCTTCTTTAAGCTTCAGCAGATGATAAGATTTATATATAATACTTTATACATTACTTTATTATATAATATTAAAATTATATATATATATATATATATGTATATATATATATTGTAATAACCCGAACTTAGAAAAAAAATCAAATAAAAATAAATAAAAGAAAAAGAGGAAATAGAAGAAAGGGAAAAGAAATTTTAAAAGAGTAACAAGTAGGCCCTCGTCGACGAACTAGATTTTCTCATCCACGAGCAATCTTCTGAGCCTTATCGCCGAGTATGCATGTCTCATCAATGAGAATTAATCGAGAGGGTTTGAGATATTATGAAACTCATCAACGAGCTCACGGTCTTGTCGACGAGTGTTCTTCATGGGATTGTCGACGAATCGACGAATCCCTACCTATAAATAGAGATTGCTTCCATTTTCAGCGAGAAAATCATAAGCTTTACACTTTCTCTCTCTAAAATTCGATCCCTCTACATTCTTTCTACAATCCCGGCCTTGTTTATCCATAGTTTGACGATCAGAAGCTACCACGTTGATTCTGGGGAGATTCTCTACAACTTAACTGGAACATAATTTCAGTTTGAGGAGTTTGGGAATCATCCCAAAATCAGGGTAAGTAGGATATTTTAAGTTATATTGTTAATATGGAATGTATAGGGCCTAGGGAGTGATAAAATAGCATTTTTTTGAAGTTTGGGTTGATAAACTCGGGTTTTTGAATAAGGATCTGGGTGAGTACTGTCGGCATCGTTTTAAGGTTTTCTGATTACACGTCGAAACTGCGTAATTGGACGTTTAACCCGGGCTTTACCATTTATATTTTTAATTAAATGTCTAAAATTATCCAATATTTTAATAAAGTGCCAAAATCATAATTTTTGAACTTTATTGCACTATTTATGAAGTTTTGGTAATTTTTTGTCGCAGAAAAATTCCCGGGAACCAAAACCGACACCTGTTCGTATTTCGTGCATAACTTTTCTGTCCGAGCTCCGATTGAGACGATTCAAATTTCTAGAAAAATAGGAAAGGATTATCTACAACTTTAGTGTTTTGAGATTTGTGAGATACATGCTCCAAAAGAGCAGAATTTGCAATGAACAGAGAATAAAAAAATATAATAATTCGGGTCCTCTAAATGGGTCAAATCTCTAATCCGAGTCTAGGGCTTTCTTCCCCAATCTCTATTTATTCTTCTCTTCCCCTCTTTCCCAGCGTGTGCCCTGCTCACCAAGCTTTTCTCTCCTCTCCTTTGCTCTTCTTCTTCTTCTTCTTCTTCTTCTTCTTCTTCTTTGGTTTTGTATTTTTTTTCTTTCAATTTTGCTTTGTTCTCTTCTCTTCCTCTCTTCCCTCTTCTCCTTCCCTTGTCTGTTTCTCCCTTACCTTGCCTTCAACCCCTGCCCCGAGCCCTCCCACTGTGCTTTAATCTGCTGCAACTGAACCTCTGTTTTTATTTTAATTTTCTCCTTGAATTCTCCCCTACTCTCTTCCTCTCCCTCTTTGTTCTCCCTAAACTCCCTCAGCTTCCCTCTGCTTTGCTGCCAGCACCCGCTCCCTGAAGCTACTCCATCGCAGCAACACCATACCAGATCCCTGAAGCCACTCCAGTGGAGACTCTTCTGCAGCAGTTCTACACAGCAGCTGCAACCACCTTCGACAACACAGCAGCAACACCCGAGAGCAAGCCAGCATCTTCTCCACTCTGCTGCCAGGCCATTCTCTGCTGCAACCCGTGAAACACCAGCAGCCGTGTGTCTCTGCAGCTGCAACAACACCAGCACAGCAGCCCCCTGTTTGAGCACAGCAAGCCTTCCTCCACAGTAGCCGAAAGTCTCCATCACAACTAGTAGCAGCAGCAACCTGAGAACCATCTGCTATGAATTTTTTCCCTTTCTCCGTTTATTGCAATTGAATGTGTTTTGTTTTTAAATTATTTAGTTAGTTAAATAGAGTGTTGAAAATTTGTTTGAGTGAATGTTAAGTACTTTTACTTTATTTTATTTTATTGATGTTTAGTTCTTGATTATTTGAGATTTCTTAACTAATATTGTCATTAGATTGGTAGAGTTTAGTTTAGCTTCTTTCAATTATTTATTTATCGTTCTTTTAATTTAAATTCTGTTTTACTTCTAGCCAAATAATAATAATAATAATAAAAAGAATTTTTGTTTGAAGTTGTTTTTCCAAAATTTAGTCTTTTTATTGAATCTCGGGTTAGTTAAGGTCAATTTCGTCAAAGGTCATATTTTTCAATTTTGTTAAAGTTCTTATTTTTATCTTTCGGTATCATTCAAAGTTTAGATTTTTGATGTATTTGCATTTTTGTTCGAGTTCTCGGTTTGAATTATTGATCCGTATTAAAGGTTTGATTGTTAGTGCTTATGTGTTGATTGAGTTTCCATTCCTGTGTGTTTTAATTCCGTGTCCAAAGTTGCCATTTTTAATTAGTGTGTGTTTCGATGTTTCCTTAGGTAGATTAGAGTTTCCATTCTTGCATGTTTTAGTTCCATGTTTTAGGTTTCCAGTTTTTATTAACGCATGTCCCAATGTTTCTTTAAGTAAACGTAGGGTTTCTATTCTTGTTTTCTTTTATTTAGTGCATGTTAGTTTAGAGTTTTAAATTACGTGTCATTTAATTCATCAAAAGTGAAATTGAACAATCTTGAAAACTCTGAATCTGAACCAAGTTCAGTACCCTTTTAATTTCGATTGGAAGAAAGTAAAATCTGAGATTAAAACGCATTCCCTGAGGAGACGATCTAGCCCTTGGGCTTAATATTACACGATAGAACTCCTATACTTGGAATAGCTTCCGAGTTGCTCATTTTTCGAGTGAGTCATTTTCGCAGGCATAATTTAGAAGAACAAGTAAGGGGAATTTATTATAGTAGGATTTTTATTAAAGTTTAAACTGGTTACTTTGAGAATATATATATATATATATATATATATATATATATATATATATGGAAAAGTATGATTTATTTGAACAGTTGAACATTTGGGAAAATATTAACTTCTAATATATATATATGGAAAAGTAATTTTGTGTCAAGAATACAATTTTCATAATTTTAACTGGCTGATATAAGTACAGAATGATGAAATATACTGTTGGATTGAGAACAATGGTTAATTGTGGATTCGGGCATGTTATGAATAATGTTGCTTGAGTTTGCTGCGTGACAAATAATGTCATATGTGTGTGGATTTTTGTTTGGTTATTCGTGTGTATCTCAATATAACATTGGCAGGCCTGAGGAGTTCGTTATATTACCTAGATGTAATCACGATATGCATTGGCAGGCCTGAGGAGTTTGTATATTGTCATTATATATTGGGGTAGAGCATTGGCAGGCCTGAGGAGGTTGTTCTACTGATATACTACGGGTAGGTCATGGGGATTTGTACTGGTGGTTAGTGGTGCCTGAGTGGGCCACATTGTGTTCATGTGATGATGTTTGTCCTATATGGACCATGTGATGATGTTTTTCTTGTGTGGACCAGTCCTGTGTGGACCATGTGATGATGTTTGTCATGTGTGGACCAGTCCTGTGTGCACCATGTGATGATGTTTGTCCCATGTGGACCAATCTTGTGTGGACCGTGTATCGTTTATGTGAAATGTGATCTGATAATATAAATTATGTATTAATTTAATTATATGTATATATATATATATATATATATATGGCAAAGTAAAACTTTTTGCCAAGAGCTTGCTGAGAAAGGCGAGTGCCCTAGTATTTTTAGTTGATGCCTGAGTAGAGGGAAGTTACTTGTATGAGCGAGCAACCTTCCCTATTCTTGGAGACTTTGTCTATATACGTAGCCTGAGGGCTTACTGAGTAAGGTGAGTGCCATGATACTGGTATTAGAGCAAAGGGAAGCTACTTGTATGGTCGGGTAATCTTCCCTATTCTCGGGTTTTATTATTCAAAATAATTATGAATTTGAGTATGAAATCAAAAGCCAGTATTTATGCATATTAGATGTGAGTATGAATTTAGAGATTTATATTGATATTGATGACATGTTTTCTCAGTTGGGGTTGATGATGATTGGCAAAATATTGTATATTTTGTAACATTTAAACACTCTGCCACACACTACTATGATTTGTTCTTCCTTACTGAGATGTGTCTCACCCTAGTGGATGATTATATTTTCAGGTCCATCAGGAGATCGAGCTTAGGGCTCTGGTGGGATAGCGGTTTGGGTAATTTTGGAAGGTTTATATAAACGGCTTATGAATAGTTTATGTATTTAAGTATTATTGTGTAATATAAACAAGTGATGACAATTGTTTATAGGGTATATATATATATATGAATATAGGTTAACTCTGGTATTTAAATTGAGGATGTATGTTTTATTTTCGCTACATGACTGTGATATATGGTATCAGTATAGGCAAATGTAACATATGACATCCGGGCCCCACTTGGTGGGTTCGGGGCATTACAGTTGGTATCAGAGCATAACGGTCTTGCAGACTTTAAGGATAATGAATACCAAAGTATAGGTTCGAGTTAGGATCGAAATAAGAGTGGGTAGGTTAGGATGAATACTAATCTAGAAACTTGGAGGCGGTAATTCCTTGATGGTCTTCTGTATTTTTCCAAGGGTGACGATTTCTGGAAAACTTCGGTAAATCCATTAATGGTTTCGTTTCTAGGTTGAGAGACTGGGATTTGGGCATGTAAGTTTGAACAATAGGTCGGTTGAGCATGTGGTTGTGCTGGTGTTATGATTTTGTAGTAAGACGATAAGAATGAATTGTGGATTAGAACTTATATGTTATGGTGACTTTTCATGTTAAACTTGTTCCAATTGTGATAAATGAGGGATTATAAGCTTATTTTTAATCTATCTTCAGGATGGATTTTAGGGGGAAGGGCGTTGATACTGGAGGAGATATACATGTGAATACCTCCAGTGAGGATGGCGTTGACATTATGATAGTGCTGCGTAGCATAACACGTCATGCTAGGAAGGAAGTACGGAGAAAGCAAGGACAGCCACTGGCAGTTGGGGGCTGCACTTTTCAGCAGTTCACTTGAACAAATCCACTGGCTTTTGAAAAAGGTGCAAATCTGAGCGTAGTTGAGGATTGGATTCAGGAGATGGAGGAACTCCTGATTGTGCTACCTGTATTAAGGAACAAAAGGTACAATACGCCACCTTCAAACTGGTTGGGGAGGCCAAGAGATGGTGGAGTTCGGCAAAACTGGTAGAAGAGCAGTGGCTAGGGTATACATCCATTATCTGAGGTCGTTTTAGGGACGTCTTCTTTGGCAGATACTTCCTAGTTGCCACCTGAGAGGCGAAAGCAAAGGAGTTTCTACACTTGACTCAGGGGTCCATGTCGGTGCAACAATATGCGGCTAAGTTTGTGGAGTTATCACATTTTGCTCCACACATGGTCCTGGATGAGCTGCTGAAATCTCATATGTTTGAGAAAGGATTGAGATCGGAGATACGTGCTCAGGTGGTAGCATTGATGACTAAGAGTTTCTCTGAGCTTGTGGACAGAGCCATGGCAGTTGAGATCAGTATACATGAGTGTGAGGCAGAGGTGAAACAAAAGAAGAGATCCATATCTTCCAGTTCATATATTGATGTCCGATAGGATTTCTAGAGGGGAGATTGAGATGCTTGGGGTCAGAGGTTGGATAGGGTTAATCGAGATTATCGGGAGAATTCATCCCACTCCCTTTGTGCTAGATGTAATCGGAGGCATTGGGGAGAATGTCGGGGTGGGAGCATTATGTGCTATAATTGTGGCAAACCTGGCCATATAGCTCATGATTGTCATGCTCCACTGGGAAATGCACCCACTCCTAATCAGAAAAAAAGGAACAACCTGGTACCTGGCGACGGTGGCGCCCCAGCGCATGTCTATATGCTTGGTACGCCTGAGGAGGATAAAGCTAAAGGCACAAGTAATATATTTATAATAGTATAAATGATAGTATTCCTTGATTTTAAGTGATTCAATGATTTGTATGTTAGAATTGATTGAAATGTATGAATGTGGTTAGTTAGCTTTTAGTTATGAGAAATGGGTGATTAATGAAATGAATTTCGAGGACGAAATTCTTTTAAGGAGGGGAGAATGTAATAACTCGAACTTAGAAAAAAAATAAAAGAAAAATAAATAAAAGAAAAAGGAGAAATAAAAGAAAGGGAAAAGAAATTTTAAAAGAGTAACAAGCAAGCAATCATCAACGAACTAGATTTTCTCGTCGATCAGTGATCATCTGAGCCTCGTCACTGAGTATGCATGTCTCGTCAACGAGGATTAACCAAGAGGGTTTGAGATATTATGAAACTCGTCGATGAGCTCACGGTCTAGTCGACGAGTGTTCTTCATGGGATCATCGACGAATCTACGTGTCTCATCGACGAGTCCTTGCCGATAAATAGAGATTGCTTTCATTTTTAGTGAGAAAATCTTAAGCATTACACTTTCTCTCTCTAAAATTCACCCCCTCTGCCTTCTCTCTACGATTCCAGCCCCATTTCTCCTCGGTTTGATGATCAAAAGCTACCACATTGATCCTGGGGAGATTCTCTACAACTTAGTCGGAACAGAATTTTAGTTTGAGGAGTTTGGGAATCATCCCAAAATCAGGGCAAGTAGGATATTTTAAGTTATATTGTTAATATGGAATGTATAGGGCCTACGGAGTGACAAAATAGAATTTTTTTGAAGTTTGGTTTGATAAATTTGGGTTTTTGAATTAGGGTCCGAGTAAGTACCGTCAGCGTCGTTTCGGGGTTTTCGCAGGCATAATTGAGAAGAACATGTAAGGGGAATTTATTATAGTAGGATTTTTATTAAACTTTAAACTAGTTACTTTGAGAATATAATATATATATATATATATATATATATATTTTAAGTATGATTTATTTAAACAGTTGAACATTTGGGAAAATATTAACTTCTGATATATATATATATATGTAATGACTCGAAGAATAATGGTATTTAAATAATAATTAAGAGAGAGAGAAATGGAATTAGGAAAAGGGTGACAGCATTCGCGTTCATCGACGATATTGTACATTAGGCTTGTCGACGAAGGTGCGCTTCATCGACGAGAAGATATCGAGAGGGAGTTTTGGGCAACTCTGAATTTTGTCGACGAAGGGGAGAGTTCATTGACGAATCACCTCTTTACCTCATCGACGAGGTGACGTAGCTTGTCGACGAAGCCCCTAGTATAAATAGCCCAAACCTCGGATTTTATGCTAAAAAATCGGAAATCTCTCTCTCTTTCTCTCTCTCTCTCTCCTCCCTACGGTTTCTCTCTCTTCTCTCTTCGATTTCGACTTCGTTGTTCGCCAGATCGACGATCTGAGGCCACCACGACGCTCCTGGGGAAGTTATCTCCAAGTCTGCCGGAACGGATCGTTGGTGGGGTAGAGTTAAAATTCATCCCTGGTTTAAAGTAAAGATTTTTATGTAAAATATGGTCTTTCTGTAGTTATAGGAAAGGTTATTCACGGAGAAATACTGAAGTTTAGTTCTGAGAGTTATTGGTTTCAAGGTGTTGTTCGGGGAACCCTGCGAGTGCAAGACTGGTATTTTAGGGGGTTTCTTTTCAGTATTAGGTAAGAGAATAAACTAAAGCAGTTATTTTTAATGCAAATTATTATTATTTATCAACAAATTAATTTTCAAAAAAGCATGTATTATATTTGAATATTATTGAGGAAATGCATATTTGGGAAAATACTACTACTATACAAGAAATATAATTTTAGAATGAAACGTATGATTTTACTCAGCATTGTGTGGTACGAATATTATTTTACATAATAAGTATTATGTTATGGCAATTTTAAGAATGAAGTATGATTTTCAGAAGTTATGAAATATTGCAGTGCATTATAGTTTCAAAATACATGATAAATGAATTATTTATTCAGAACGATATTTATGAAATGTTCGGCGCAAGGTCGTGATTGATAGCTGGCGCAAGGCCGTGTATGATATATAATTTTGCCGCAAGGCCGTATGTATGATTTTGGCGCAAGGCCACAGATATGAAAGTAAGCGGCGCAAGACCGTATGTTTTTACATTATTACAGAAAATGCTATCAATCTTTTTATGTTAAACAGTATATCATCGTTTATTATATGTTATCAGAATCCGAATGTTAGTTTAGTTCAGTTTCAGGAGCACGGTACCGTTGCTATACAGATCAGATATCTATGTTCAGACTTGTGCTAACCACCCCACAAGGGGGTGGGAGATGGATAGTCGATGTGGCTTTCAATGTAGAGTTGTAGACGTCCACCTAACAGTCCGAACCAGGGTGTGGTGGGCCCATTGTACTTACAGACATTTTTGACTTTGCAGTGGTCGGCCAGCCATTATCGAGTCCCGTCTTTGGCCTGCACAACCTATCATGGGGGGTAATACATAACATCAACTAGCTATACATCCTAGGTAGATTTCAGTATTATCAGTTATATCAGACATTTCATGATTAGTATGGCTTATTAGAAATTATGAAAGTATATGATTATTCAATATGTTATGATGAATGTTTTCAAGTATATGAAATGTACTGTATATGTATTATTGTATCAAATATTCATGTTACCACACAACTGTATTTAGTTTATTTTTCCTTACTGAGAAGTGTCTCACCCCCGAACTTAAATAATTTTCAGGAAACCCAGAAGGACCGGCGGATTGAGGCCACCGTTGAGTCTGTTGTGCTACCCCGTTAGGAGGGTAAGTTTGAACTAGGATTGGGAGATTTTGATGTGGGATCCTAGAGTCATTTTTCGTATTTTTGGGAGATCGTATATAAACACAATGTTTTGGATTATAGTTAACTCTGGTACTATGTATTTGTGGTTATGAGAATGTGATTTACATTTACTGCTGCTTAGGTTTCCACTGTGAATGTCAGACGAGTTCCCGTTACCCTTGGGTTCGAGTTGACCTTATTATTAAATATGTTTTATTATATGATTAGATTAGCAGATCGTTACAATATATATATATATATATATATATATATATACATATGGAAAAGAAATTGTGTAGCAAGAATACAATTTTCATAATTTTAACTGGCTGATATGAGTACGAAATGATGAAATATACTATTGGATTGAGAACAATGGTTAATTGTGGATTCTGGCATGTTGTGAATACTATTGCTTGAGTTTGCTGCATGACAAATAATGTGATATGTGTATGGATTTTTGTGTGGTTATTCGTGTGTATCACAATATAACATTGGCAGGCCTGAGGAGTTTGTTATATTCCCTAGATGTAATCACGATATACGTTAGCATGCCTGAGGAGTTTGTATATTGTCATTATATACTGGGGTAGAGCATCGGCAGGCCTGAGGAGGTTGTTCTACTGATATATTACGGGTAGGTCATGGGGATTTGTATTGGTAGTTAGTGGTGCCTGAGTGGGCCTTGTTGTGTTCATGTGATGATGTTTGTCCTGTGTGGACCATGTGATGATGTTTGTCTTATATGGACCAGTCCTATGTGGACCATGTGATGATGTTTGTCCTATGTGGACCAGTTCTGTGTGGACCATGTGATGATGTTTGTCCTGTGTGGACCATGTGATGATGTTTGTCCTGTGTGGACCATGTGTTGATGTTTGTCCTGTGTGGACCGTGTATCGTTTATGTGAAATGTGATCTAATAAGATGGATGATGTATTAATTTAATTATATGTGTATATATATATATGGAAAAGTAAAACTTTTTGCCAAAATCTTGCTAAGAAAGGCGAGTGCCCTGGTATTTTCAATTGATGCCAGACCAGAGGGAAACTACTTGTATGGGCGGGCAACCTTCCCTATTCTTGGAGACTTTGTCTATATACATGGCCCAAGGGCTTACTGAGTAAGTTGAGTACCTTGATACTGGTATTAGAGCAGAGGAAGCTACTTGTATAGGCAAGTAATCTTCCCTATTCTCGGATTTTATTATTAAAAATAATTATGAATGTGTGTATGAAATCAAAAGCCAGTATTTATGCATATTAGATGTGAGTATGAATTCAGAGATTTAAGTTGATATTAATGACATGTTTTCTCAGCTAGGGTTGATGATGATTGGCAAAAGATTGTATATTTTGTAACATTTAAACACTCTGCCACACACTGCTATGATTTGTTCTTCCTTACTTAGATGTGTCTTACCCTAGCGAATAATCATATTTTCAGGTCCATCTGGAGATCGAGCTTAGGGCTTTGGCAGGGTAGCGGTTTGGGTAATTTTGGAAAGTTTGTATAAACGACTTATGAATAGCTTATGTTTTTAAGTACTGTTGTATAATATAAACAAGTGATGACAGTTGTTTATGGGGTATATATATGTATATAGGATAACTCTGGTGTTTAAATTGAGGATGTATGTTTTATTTCTGCTGCATGACTGTGATGTATGGTATCATAATAGGCAAATGTAACACGTGACCTCCGGGCCCCACTTGGTGGGTTCAGGGCGTTACATATATCATATTATTTATTTAATTAATTTAATTTAATAATTTTTAATTAATTAATTATTTTTTTTCTCAGGTTACTACAGCAAAGGTCTCATCGTAGTCTATTCCTTCTTCTTGATTATATTCTTGAGCCACTAGTCTAACTTTATTTCTTACTGCAATACCATTTTCATCCTTTTTATTCCTAAATACCCATTTTGTTCCAATTACTGAATGATCATCGGGTCTAGAAACTAATTTCCATACTTTATTTCTTTTAAATTGATTTAACTCTTCTTGTGTAGCAACTATCCATGAATCATCACTTAAAGCTTCTTCAATATTCTTTGGTTCTTCTTGATATAAGAATGCATAATGATTACATAGATTTTTCAATGAAGATCTAGTAGATACACATCGTGAGGGTTCTCCTATGATTTGATCTTTTGGATGATTTCTTGCAAATTTCCATTCTTTATGTAGTTCAAATTTTTCAGTAGATTCATCTTTTGAGGTTGATTCATTGGTCTCATCTTTGACTTCTTTAATTTCTAAGTATTCTCGTTTTTGTGTTGTTTTAGTTTCCTCAATGTCAATTGATTTAGTAAATGGATTTTCTTCATTAAATACTACATGAACAGATTCTATATATCCTAGGAATATTCCTTCATCTGATTTTGCATCTAATTTTCATAAGTTATCTTTATCATTTAACACAAAACACTTGCATCCAAATACATGAAAATAAGATATATTTGACATTCTTCCTTTCCATAGTTCATAGGGTGTCTTGTCTAGATTTGATTTTATGGAAACTCTATTTATTACATAGCATGCAGTATTTACCGCTTCAGCCTGACTAAAAGTACTTTGGTAAGTTATATTCATTTAACATGGTTCTAACCATTTCTTGAAGACACCTATTTTACCTTTCAACAACTCCATTTTGTTGGGGAGTTCTAGGTGCTCAAAAATTTTGATTTATTCCATATTCATTACAAAAATTATCAAATTTTTTTTTTTTTAAATTCCCTTCCTTGATTACTTCAAATATTTAAAAGTCCATTTCCTTTTTCGTTTTGGAGCTTGTTGCATAAGTTAATCAGCATCTTGCAAGCTTCATCTTTGGAGGCTAAAAAGAGTACCCACGTAAACTTGGAGTAGTCATCAACAATGAAAAAAACATAATGCTTTCCTCATAGACTCTGAGTTCTAGTAGGGCCAAATAAATTTAAGTGAATAAGCTCTAAGGGCCTACTAGTGGAAATATGTTTCTTTCTTTTAAAGCTAGTCTTAGTTTGCTTTCCAAGTTGGCATGCATTGCAAATTTTGTCTTTTACAAACTTAGTACTGGGTAGACCTTTGACTAAGTTTTTCTTAGCTAGTTTAGAAAATAAATCCATACTTGCATGTCCAAGTCTCCTATGCCATAGCCAGCTTGCTTCATTCATAGTTGTCAAGCAAGTGACTTCTTAAGAGATCAAGTTTTCAAAGTTTATGCAGTCCACATTATAAAGTCTTTTTGCAATGAACAAGATTTTATTCTTATCTCTGTTTTCAATTATGCATTTGTCTTGTTTAAAGATTATTTCAAATCCTTAATCACTTAATTGACTAATGCTGAGTAGATGTTTTAATCCATCTACTAGTAAGACTTCATCAATAGTCAAGTATGGATATTTACCTACTTTTCTGATATTGATTATCTTACCTTTGGCATTGTCTCCGAATGTGACATATCCACCATCTTTAAGCATTAATGTGGTGAACTTGAATTTGTCTCCAGTCATATGTCTTGAACACCCACTATCCAAGTTCCATTTGTCTTTTGATGGAGTTCTCCTAAAGCATACCTACAAGAGGGTTTCAAGGTGTTACTCTTTGGTATCCAAACCTTTTTAGGCTTTTTGGTTTCAGGTTTAGTTTCTGCTTTTACTCTCCACACTTTATTGATTTTATTTTTTCTTTTAAAAGGACATTCAAACTTTTTGTGTCCCTTTTTCTTGCACAAGAAGCAAGTAGTGTGTTCATAAGTGTTAGTGGAGGATGTGCTTGCATAGTATTTCGATTCCTTTACAAAGTACCCCATGTAAAGATTCTTTGTCCTTTTGTTTTCAATTCCATTGAATCCAATTCCTTCTTTGTCTATGACATTCTTTGAGTACCAATTAGCTTTTCAAAGTTTTCCTTTCCTTTTGTAAAATTGTAGATTATTCTCTCTTTATCCTCAATTTTACTTTTGAGATTACTTATTTCAAGTTCCTTCTTGCTTTCACCATTTACTTGTAACTTTACTAAATCTTGAGACATTTTGTTAATTTTCTTCATGAGATCTTCAATGTGTGAGTCATTTTCTTTTTCAGCTAATTTTGAAGTCTCTGGTTGAGTTTTAAGTATTTCATTTTGTTCTTTCAATGCTATGTTTCTTTTAGTTACTTTTATGAACCTATTATGTAAGGCAAATAGTTCAGTCTGCATTTCTCTATATGAAGGCATACTATCACACGATCACTACATGGCTCATCACTAGATTCATTAGATGAGCTAGTATAGGAGTTTACCTCATCATCATTTGCCATGAAGCAAATGTTCGCTATTTCTTGATTGCTTCATTCATCCTCTGATTCACTTGAACTTGAGTCATCCCATGTAGCTTTCATAGCCTTCTTTTTCTTCTTCTTAGCGTCCTTCTTAAGTTGTTCAAGTTTAATATGTCCAACCTTTTTACAATTATAACAAGTAGGGGCTTCATTCTTTGTTTCCTTTTTACTTGTCTCCCCTTTGTCAAGTTTTGAACCTTTAAACTTTTGAGTGAACTTCTTATTCTTTTTGAAAAACTTTCCAAGTCTTCTAGTGATGAAGGCTATATCATCATCGTCTAATTCATTTTCTTCTTTTTCACTAAAGCTATCTTTAGCAGCTTTGAGGACTATTAAATTCTTGTTTTTATTCTCAGAATTTCATCCATTTATCACCATCTCATAAGTGAGGAGCGATCCTATCAATTCATCTAGGGAAGTATTTTTCAAGTTTCTTCCTTCTATTATTGCAGTTGCCTTAAGTTCCCAAATTGGTGGAAGTCCTCTTAGGATTTTCCGGATCATTTCATAAGTTGTGTAATTCTTTCCAAAGGTATTGATGGAGTTTATTCTATGGGTAAACCTAGTGTACATACTAGTAATGGTCTCATCAGGATTCATCCTAAAAGCTTCATACTCGCTAGAGTGCATATCGATTCTATTATCTCTTACATCAATAGAACCTTCATAGGTTACTTCAAGTTTCTCCTAGATTTCTTTAGCTGATTTACATGTCATAATCCTATTAAATTCGTTTACATTAAGAGCACAATATAATCCATTCATAGCACCCGAATTTACTTGCAACATTTTATGGTCATTGTTAGTCATCTCTTTTTTTTCTTTAGGTATTTATTTACTATCCATGATTTTAGTGGGGATAAGGTCACCATGTGTGACAACTTTCCATGTTTTCCAATCCATAGTTTGTAAATAAATTCTCATTCTTTGTTTTCAAAAGGAGTAGTTTACACCGCAAAAAAATAGGTTGTCTAGATGAGGATTGATTCTCAGCAAAGGGAGATACTCCTAAGTGTGCCATAGGGATCTTTATGTACCTTCTAGTTTAAGATTTACTACAACCTGCCTCTGATACCAATTGAGAAGTAAGGTGTACCACCAAAAGGGGGTGAATTGGGTTTTTAAAAATTTCTTTATAAATCTTTTTATTAAGTCTTTTCCAACTCTTTCATGTTCAGCAATCACACAAGTATAATTGATTTACAATTACCAACACTCAATCCAAGATTTAGTAGTTATTAATGAATGATGATAAAGGTCATAACTTCAATATTTAGAATTCAGCTTTTCAGTATATCAATCCAATCAATAAGGTAAACTTGATTTCACAATATGAAACAAAATAAAATTTTCAGCAAGTTTCCAAAAATTCAGATTTTGATATTAAATAAGTTACTTAAGTTTAAGTACGTTAATGAGTTTTGATATTTATCAACGTACTCCCTTTAATCAAGATTTCCGAAATCAACATACATTTTTTAATCAAGGTTTCTGCAATTCCCAATAACTATTTAATTTCCAGCAACTAATTAAACAACCACACAATTTATATATGCATAAAATAAAAGAGATTTAGGGAAGAGAAAGACAACGAGATTTTACTAGGTTCGATTATACCCGCCTACGTCCTCGCCTTAGGCAAACCACTCAAGAATTTTACTATACCACTCCCTTAACCGAGCGGAGCAAACTGATTACACACTCTTTCTAGTAGGATGGAACCCTCCTCTCCAAGCGATATCCCACACTCGGTAGTCTAACGATTCAATAATCCTGGACCGTAAAAAACAATAAGAGAAACAAAAGCAATTCTTTTGTACAAAAACACTCTCTTAGCAAGAGCAGATTAGTACAAGTGAATATCACAATATACTTCAATCACAATCAATATAGAAAGATCGAGCTCAAGAATTTATCACCAGGGTTCTTTCTTAAATTGAGAAATTAAGTAGAATGCAAAGATAGCTTTAATCAGCAAATTCTTAGTAGAAACTTCAACAAGAGTTTTAGTAAGATAGCTTTTGAAGAGTAGAAAAGCATTATGCTTGAATGTTGATTGTATATATTTGTGTCTTTAATCCTTTGATTTAACATGTATTTCTAGATGAAAAATGTTTTAATTTCATATTCTCTAAGTTACTTGGTGTGTTTCCCAAGTTTTCATAAAGTTTGGGGGCCAAGTAATCTAATTTGGAAATTTTTCTTCAATGTTTAAACTTGACTATTACGAAGTTCAATCGACTGGACAATCAAGGTCAGTCGCTTGATCTTTTAAAATCCAGTAAAACTTCAAAGTTAGAATGGGGTCAGTCGCTTGAACTCATTGGGTCAGTCAACTAGGCCTATTATGTTTTCCTAATTTATTTCATCATAAAAAGGTTAGTCGCCTTACTAGAACAAGTTAGTCGCCTGATTGTGCAACAACATATGCTTTTACAATTTTGTTTCCAAAAAAAATTTGTTAACTTTTATACATGCCATATTACTTTGAGACTTTTGAAAATATTTTTTGGGGTTTTCAAAATTTGGTCTCTAAGTCAATAATGAAACCTAAGAGCTTCATTCATTTATATTGAAATGTTTAAAATACTTACATGAGACTTCTTAAATACTATGACTCTTCTAATAACTAAGTCTTCATGTATAGCTTTCATTATTCATATTGAACTTGGCTTTAAGCTTCATCTTTAACTTTATAAGATCTTGTGTCAATAAGTTCAAACTTTTAACAGACCTTGTCAAGTACTTTGATATTGGTCACTTGAGTTACTTGATCTTGATACTTGTGTTACCTAAAACATTATCACTTAACCAAACATGTTAAGTTTTCTTGATTTGTTATAACCAAAATAAGATTCGTAAACCTTGTTAGGCCAACAGTTCCTTTAACTCTCTCTCTCTCTCTCTCTCTCTCTCTCTCTCTCTCTCTCTCTCTCTCTCTCTCTCTCTCTCTCTCTCTCTTACATGTAATATGTAGTTTTTACTTTTTACAACCATTTTTTCCTGAAATTTACTGAAGTTTTTATAAAATTTTTGAGTCAAAATAAGATTTGTAAACCTTGTTAGGCCAACAGTTCCTTTAACTCTCTCTCTCTCTCTCTCTCTCTCTCTCTCTCTTACTTACGTGTAATATGTAGTTTTTACTTTTTACAACCATTTTTTCCTGAAATTTACTGATACTTTTATAAAATTTTTGAAATTTCTTTGAGGGAATAAAATAGATACTTTAATGAAAATAAATAAATAAATCCATTCATTTGAATTGAGCTAGTAGGAAAATACTCTTCATTTGCCTCACCCAACTAAAAAAATTCTTCTGAATTAGGACAACAATATTAGTAATCTAATATGATGTTAACAAAGTAATTACCTATGTAATTATAGTGTCTAAAGACCCAAAAAAATGGTGAGGGAGAAAAGGTAAAAAAAAAAACACACGCACACACACACAACTCAATTTCTCGATCAAAATAATCCATTCTTCATCTTCAATTTCTAAAATAAAAATGCATAAGTCGTGTTGTTTGACTTGGAGGTCATGACTTTGAGACGTGAAAAAACCTTTAAATAAAAGATAAGGTAAGGTTATATACCATTTATTTATTATGCTCCACCCATTCTCTGGACCGCATTTATGAGAACTTTTTGCACCAAGTGTCCTTACTTTTCATTGAATTCCGATTCAATAAAGATCTCAATAATGAAAGAAAGTTCATTTTAAAGTTAGACGACTAATTTTAAGTCAATTGTTCAAAATTTTACAAAATTGACTTTAAAAAAAAAAAGATAGAATCAAAACATTATCTACTCTAATGAGATGCATTCTAAAACTATTAAAGTAAATTAAAATCACTTTAAAATATAATTCATTATAGTGGAATGTCTTCTAAATATATTAAAATCAATTAACAAAATAAAGAAAAATGATCATCTATACACATAACAAATTTAATTGAGACAACATTAGTCTAGGTTCAATCTCTATTGTATAATACTTAAATAATATAATATTGTTAGACGCTACATTATATTTACATTAGTAGGGTGTTATAATAAAGAATAGTCAAAAAAAGAAAGTAATACTTTTAGTATGTGACAAAAATATAATATACCGACTAAAAGGATAACTATTATTTTAGTTACTTAAATTATTGGGTGTTGAATACTTTTTCTTACATATAATTTGTGAAACAGTTAGCACATAAATTTAATTTTGAAGACATGAATTACTTCAATTTTTATGTTCAAGGACACCACGCATTAAATATAATCGTGGGTCTATTTAGACCCGTGCAAAGGTTCACATTATTAAAATTTATAGCAAAACATATTTATCACTTATATAAATTATAATATTGAAGAAACATTTTATAGCAAAGAGTATTTAGATGCATTAAAGAGACATTTTATAATATGTGTCCATCTTATATACATATATATATATATATTGATTAGAATTTTTTTTTTTTAAAAAGGCGTTTCTCTAATTATTTAAAATTTAAAAAATGAAAAATAAAAATTATAATATTTTTGTATGACTAATGACAGTTTGTGTAGGGTCCACAACCTGAGAGCCTGTGTGGCGCCAGTTTATTGGTTGGAAAAAAAAATTGACACATAAAAAATTACATATTTTTTGACGTGGCAAGAAAAAGCTAAATTGTAGGTCCCATCAGAACTCTGTTCCAGGATGCATGCTGCCTCCTCCATCCTCGGAACCACGGAGTTCGTTTATTTTCCGTTTATTTCTCTCCAATTCCATCTGTCCAAACGGAAAGCGTCCCCGAGAAGAATCTCAGGGAAGTCTCCTCCTCCAATCCCACCCTAACCCTTAACAATCCAATCCATTATTTCCAGCAACAGAAAACCAACCCACTGGCGGCAACAACCGCCAGCGAATTTCTGAAGCAGCCGTAACTGCAGCAACAGCAACAGGCATCTGTATATAGGAGAAAGGCGTCGGCCATGGCTGCAACCACCATGGCGTGGCTCTCTGACGTTAAGCGCTCCCTCAGCGCCGATTCCCGCCGCAATGGAAACCGCCGCTCAGATAAGCCGGCGACCCTCGGAATCCTGGCATTCGACACCGCCAAGATCATGTCTCGTCTCGTTTCCCTCCACAAGTCCCTCTCCGATGACGAGATCTTCAAGCTCAGGAAAGAGGTCATGAGATCAAAAGGCGTTTCCTACCTCAACTCCAAAGACCCAGGGTTCCTCCTCTACCTCGCCTGCGCTGAGATCCTGGAAGATCTCGATTCGACTGCCATCGCGATCGCTCGGTTGGGCCGAAAATGCTCCAATATCGGCCTCAGTCAATTCGATCTGGTCTACAGCGATCTCAAAATGGGAATCATCGATCTCTCGAAGCTGAAATTCGCTTCCAGAGATGTCGACAAGGTGTTCGACAAAATGGAGAAATTCGTGAGCGCGACAGCGAATCTGTTTTCCTCGCTGGAATCTCTATCGGAGATGGAAATTTCGGAAAAGAAATTGCAGGTGTGGAAGAAGAACATGACTCAGAAGACGAATTTCGACCTATTCGACACGAAAATTGCATGGCAAAGAAAGCAAGTTCGGATGTTCAGAGACCTCTCTCTGTGGAGCCAGACCTTCGACAAGACCGTCGCCCTCATGTCTCGCGCCGCCTGCTTCGTGTACACCCGAGTTTGCCTCGTTTTCGGACCTTACATTTCTGTTCTGCCTTCAATTTCGAACCGAAATCTCCAATATCCGCCGTACCAGCAGATGCACATCCGCGCCCTTCCGGAGAATGGACGCGCCTCCAAATCGGGACCCATCGCGATAACCCCGAAACAGAAACTGACTCGGGTCTTCAGCCGAAAATCGAGTCTGCTAGTCTCGGATGACATCGGTTTCGGAGTCGGTTTCGGCATCGGCTACGACGACTCTAACAATTTCGGGTTTGGGGAGATGGGGAAGCACAACAGCGTGTTCCGGGCGGCGCCGCCGTCCACGTTGGGGGGTTCAGGTCTAGCGCTGCGGTATGCGAACGTGATAATCCTGGCGGAGAGGTACCTGAACGCGCCGGCGGCGATCGTGGAGGATGCGCGGGCGAACCTGTACGAGATGCTGCCGGCTAGACTGAGGGCGTCGGTGACTGCGAAGCTGAGGAGGCGGTGGCGGAGGGAGGAGGAGGGGGAGGAGGCGGCGGTGCGTGACGGCGGCCCGTCTCTGGCGGAGGGGTGGCGGGAGGCGATGAAGGAGATTCTGCAGTGGCTGGGGCCGGTGGCGCACGACACGGTGAAATGGCAGGCTGGGAGGAACATGGAAAAGCAGATGTTCGAGGGGAAGCCGACGGTGCTGTTGTTGCAGACTTTGCATTACTCGGATAGGGAGAAGACGGAGGCGGCCATTGCAGAGCTGTTGGTGGGTTTGAGTTGTGTACACATATGCGAGAATCGGCGGGCATTTGATCGCTGTAGGTATAATAATCTTTGTAGATGACGAGGATGATGCTGATGCTGATGATGATGGTGGTGGTGATGCTTTCTTTTACAAGCCCTGAAGCATGCTATTGAAATCAACACAGATCCAATTTATTCTTTTTCCTTTCTCCTTTTTTTTTTTATTTATTTAAATCATTAATGCATTCATTATTGATCTTGTTTATAAGTTTAATTGTAATTGTTAGCCAGAGTGTGGGGTAGGGCAGGCAAGTAAATACTTAGAACTGACATTTTCTTTTTTCTTTATTTATTCTTTTGGCTTTTAATTCTCTCTAATTCTGAAAGTCTAGTGATTTTTTTTTTTTTTTTTTAAATTTTCCTGTTCAGATGAGTTTATTTTGCTTGTGCATTCATGGCAGTAAGGCTAATCAGCTTATGCTCCATTTCAGATCTTGAGATTTGTAAGAGAAGAATATATCTTATTGAGGAGAAAATAAAACTTCGATTTTAAATTTCTCTGCCGTGAAACCTTTCCACATTTTATTTAGCGAATCTTGTTTTTTTTTCATAAATATTGCTTGGCATTGGCATTGAATTTTAAATAAGAGAGACTCAAGCCGTAATAATTTTTTTTTATCGGTAAAAGTAAATATATATTAATCAAATATGCATGTACCAGCATACTCTAGGCATACCCAGAGACACATGCTCAATCCAGTCACATTGCACGACACTAGTCAAGAAGCTAAATCATAGCCCATCTACCATGCCATCCATCAGTAATAGCAACATAATAAATGTAAATAACAAAAGTACATTTACAATATTTGCTAACCTAGGATTCCAAAATTGTTGCTTTAGAGATCCATGAAGAGTCCTTTCCAAAAATCAGGGCAGCCAATAAGTTGCATCTGAGTTGTTGCTTCAAATGGAACTGCAGCATCCAAAGGAGTTTAGTCTGAAACCAACCATAGTTGATAATTGGAAATAGACCAAAGAGCCATCACACTTATATTTTGCTGGAGTCACTCCAACAAGAACAACACTTCAGCCAAAACTACCAATAAAACTGAAACTGAGGCCATCCAAGCTGAAACTGACCAAATACAGATAACTGCACCAGTGATATTGCTTCAAAACTGATCCAATAGAATAAAATCTTATCAGAACAACAGAATCAAAACTATAGTAACTGTATAAATCCAACCTTTGCTACAATCAACTGTATCAATCCAACACCAGGGGAGAACCATTTCCATACAATATCAAATTTGGGAATTTGTCGTACAAGACTCTGAGTACTTGAGTCTGGATAAATTTGATAATGGCTTCTATCGGAGTATCAACATTTTCAAATTTACCTTTATTTTTGAAATGTCAGATGCAGTAGACAGTTGCAGCAAGGCCAACCCTCTTAGCCATTGATTGTGCTCCCTTCCCCTTAGTTTTTTTTTTTTTTTTTTAAACCATTTTAGTACAGCTTTTATAGTACTCATGGATCTAGTGCATCTAGTCCATCTTTTTATATTTTCCTAGACTTCTTTGGCAACCTTACATTTGAAAAAAAGGTGTGCCTCAGATTCTTTTTCTATTTTACATTAAACACATACCCCATCACTGTCTGCTCCAAACAGTTTGTCATTTGTCAATAGTTTGTTCTTAGCACTCAACCAAAGGATGAAAGAGTGCTTTGGAGTTCCTCCATTTTTCCGTACAGTGTGGAACCATGGCTTTGTAGTACCCTTTATTCTCCAAAAGTTGTAAGCTTTGGAGCAAATGATTTGTTCATCTTGTGTCCATTGGTTTAATAGTTGTTGTGCATTTTCAAGGCTTCTAGAATTCTAAATCAATAGGTTTTTAATCTCAAAAATTTTCTCGAACAATGGGGAGTCCTCATGTTTTGCGATGGCCTCCCAAATGCTGCCATCCCTGAGGTATATTTGATTTATCCATTTTGACCATGGCGTATCCTTCTTTTTATGAATGTTCAAAAGAGTTTTTGTTAGCAGTGCCCTATTCCAGGTCTTCATATCGAATACACCAAGGCCACCTTTAGTCTTAGGAAGACAAATATCTTTCCAAGACCCCAAGGGTTTAGCTCTATTGCCCCACAAGAAAACTCTGCACAATCTGATAATCTGCTTAAACACTGCCATCGGGATAGGGAAGATAGAGAGCCAGAAACACTCCATGCCTTGCACTACTGAATTAATTAGCTCCAGTTTACCAGCATACGACAGAGTTTTAATTGGTCATGAGTCAATGGTGTTACAAATTCTGGAAATCAAAGGGGCATAATGTGTCACATTGAGCCTTGTGGATGCCAATGAAATCCCCAAGTATCTGAATGGAAAGGAACCTTCCTGAAAGCCAGTGAGGTCTTTAATATTTTCAAGATCAAAGGAACTCAACCCTACTGAATATAGGTTTGACTTTAGGGGATTAGCCTTCAACCTTGAACACTTGGAAAAACTATTTAGGCCATCCACCAGTTTCTTGATTGAACCATAATCACCTATGGAAAATAGGATGAGATCATCTGCCAATGCAAGATGTGCGATTTTCAACTCTCCACATTTGGGGTGAAAATTGAAGCTTTTATCATCATTCAGACCCTTCAGAATTCTTGATAGGTACTCAAGACAGAACAAACAAAATAGGAGATAAAGGGTCCCCTTGTCTCAACCCTCTCTTACCTTTGAAAAATCCGTGTAAGCTACCATTTAAGGAAAGAGAGTATGTCGTGGTTGTCACACACTCCATCACCCATTTCACCATTTTATCTAGGAATTTTAGTTTAACTAGTGTGTCATTAAGAGATTTCCATGATATAGAGTCATAAACTTTTTTCATCATACATCTCAAGGAGATCCTTTTTCTGGCATACTTTTTCACCAATTCCTGCACTAAATAGATATTCTCAACCATATATCTCTGTTTCACAAAAGTTGATTGGGCAGCATTAACAATATCTTCAAGTATTGGGCTGATTCTGTTAGTTAAAATCTTAGTTATTACTTTGTATACAACATTACAACATGAAATGGGTCTGAAATCCATCACTAAGTTAGAGTGCTAGGATTTAGGAATTACCACTAGGGCTGTGTGATTAACTTGTTTCAACATCTCGCCTTTTTCAAAAAACTCTTTAACAGCTTCACACAACTCCCTTCCTATGGTGCCCCAAGCTGTTTTGAAAAAGATGGTTGTATATCCATCAGGTTCAGGGGATTTACCATCTCCTATACTGAACAGGGCTTGTTTAATCTCCTAATTCAACACCTTTATTATCATCTGAATGGACAGGTTATTATTCATGTGACAACCCGAATTAAAATGGAATTCGAATAATTAAGATGGAGAGAAATAGAAATAGAAACGGAAGGAGGTCGTAAACTTCGTCGACGACATTGCATTTGGGGGATAAAAATAATTTTAAGAGGTTTACCAGAGGACTCGTCGACGAACACAAGGGATTTGTCGACCAGGGTAGAATAAAATTCGTCGACGAAGACTGAATTTCGTCGGCGAAATTAATGAGAATTCGTCGACGAAGGATGCTGCTCGTCGACGAAATCCTCTGCTTTATAAATATGAAAAATCCGAGTTTATCTTCATTATTAAGCAAGCTTCACTCCTCTCTCTCTCCCCTTCGATTTTCTCTCTCTCTCTCTCTCTCTCTCTTCGATTTTGGTCCCCCCAGTCACCAGATTGAAGATTTGAGGCTACCATGACGCTACTGGCGAAGTTCTCTACGAGTTTGCCGGAGCGAATCGTTGGGAAAATGAAGTTGGAAATCATCCCTGAGTTGAGGTAAGGCTTTTTAAGTCAAATTTGACTTTGAAGTAGTTATAGAAAATGTTGTACGTACAAAAATACTGAAGTTTAATATTAGTAGTTTCAAGTATCAAGGTATTTATCAAGAAATCCTACGGGGGTTAGGCTAGGATATTCTAGGGGCTTTCTCAGTAGTCAGGTAAGGGAATAAACTAAAACAATTATTTTTCATACAAATTATTATTAATTATGAGTAAATTTATTTTCAGAAAAGCATATGCTATATTTGTATATCACATATGAAATGTATGTTTGGAAAATACTGCTATCATGATTAAAATGTATATGTATGTATGAGATGCTAGAAATGATGATTTTAGAATATGAAGTATGACTTTAACGGCACATGTGTGGCATGAACATTATTTTTATGTGAAGTGAATCATGATATGAATGATTTTATGAGTAAAGCATATTTTCAGGTATTTTGAAAAGACGAGTTATGCTATATTGAGTTTGGTGAATATATGATAAATGAGTTATTTTCAGAATGTAAATACCTGAAACGATTCTGGCGCGAGACCATATTTATGTTATCGGTGCGAGACCGTATTTATGTTATCGGCGCGAGGCCGTATTTACTATGATTTCAGCACAAGGCCATATGTACAATTTCGGCGCGAGGCCGTATCTATAAAATGTTCGGCACGAGGCCGTATTTATGAAATTATGTACTATACGTTATTAGAACCCGAATGTTAGTCTAGTTCAGTTCAAGAGTTTGGTACCATAGCTATATGTGTAGATCAGATATCTACGTCAAATTAGTGCTAACCATCCCATGAGGGGATGGGAGATGGATAGTCGATGTGACTTTTAGTAGAGTGTGGACGTCCACCTGGCAGTCTGGACCAGGGTGTGGCGGGCCCATCATACTTACAGACATATTTGATTCAGCAGTGGTCGGCCAGCCATTGTCGGGTCCCCCCTTCGGACTACACAACCTGTCATTGGGGGTAATACATGACACCAGCTAGCTATTCATCCTGGGTATATTTTCAGTATTACAGATATAACCGATGTTTATGTATGTTATGTTTTATTAATAAATATGAAAGTTTATGAGAATATAATACTTTATGATGAATGTTTACTCATAAACGGAATGTACTGTATATGTATAATTGCATTAAATGTTCATGTTGCCACACAACTGTATTTAGTTTATTTTCCCTTACTGAGAAGTGTCTCACCCCCAAACTTAATTAATTTTTTAGGAGCCTCTGAGAGACCGGCGGATCAAGGCCGCCGTTGAGCTAGTGAGATTACCCTGTGAGGAGGGTAAGATTTTGTAATAGGGTTAGAGTTATTTTGTATTTGACCCTAGAGATATTTTGATGTATATGAGGATGTATAGAAGTACAGTTTTATAATGTTATAGAAAACTCTGGTATTATGTTTTCATGGTTGGATGATTGTGATTTTATTTTACTGCTGCTTAGGTTTCCGCTGTGAATGACAAGTGTCCCCGTTACCCACGGGTTTGGGTTGACCATTTTATTTATTATGTTATATTTTATTGAGGGTCGCTACAATTCAGGACAGGGCCTCTATCTATAATTTCATTTTCAACCTGTGAACATTCATACTCAATTCCAAAAAGACCTTCATAGAATTTCACAAATTATAAAGCCACTTGAGACAGAGAATCTGTAAATTCCCCATTCTCTTTTTTCAATTTTGCAATATGTTTTTCAATTTAGAGTTCCTATCACTCTTATTCAGATAGTCATTTTTTACTTGTTAAGCAACAAAGCACCTGTTAGCCTTCTCTAGTTTGATTGCTTCTTCTCTCTTCAACCTGACCTTTCTTGTAGATCAGGGTTTTTAGGATCATCATGTAGGGATTGTTGGGCCAACTTCAATTCTGAAGAAGAGATTTCTGCTCTATTTGAGATGTGGGAAAAATGAACTACATTTAAATTTCTAAGGGGCATCTTCAGAGCTTTCAACTTCATGACTAGATTATACATTCTATACCCCTAGACATCTCTTCTCCAAGATTCCTTCACAACCTCCTGGAAGATAGGATGCTAACCCTGTCACACCCCGAACCCACAGATGGGTCCCAGGTGTGAATATAGTAACCCAACCTGTCTCTGTATCAATTCAAACATATATGATATAATACAATAAGAGAGGGATGCCCTATACACATACACATATACATCCATACTCATCAGTTACGCAACGGAAAATGCTTCATCTATCTATATTACATACCATACCAGAGTCTGTACAAAGCTAGGATGCACAAACTCATGCAATACTAAGGTATACAATCCCATAAATACCGTACATACTCTGGGTGTCTACAAAACCCATCATGACAACCTAGTTACAAAATCTCATACCTAACCAGGTACTAACAACAGCTAATGACACCCCCGCCTCCGATTGCTAGGATGCTAAATACGACTACTTGATGGACTTGAAAACATTGTACGTACATTCGAGGTGAGACACCTCTCTGTAAGGAAGAAAGCAGGTTATATCAGTGTGTGACATACCAGTGTTATTTGCAAAACATAACACTATACAATACGATACAGTTCGAAAACATTTCCATACAGTTCCAAATAGTTCTAGTATTTTCACAAATTCATTTTAGTACATAGGATACCCAAAATATACGGTCAGTGTCGTCACACTAATACGCAACTACGCTATGAAACCCGAAGCTTCACAGCGATTACATTGCTAATACGATGTAGCTCACACTAGTATGCAACTACTCCATGAATCCGAAGTCTCACAACGATTACATTGCCAATATGCAACTACTCCGTGAAACTTGAAACTTCACAATGATTACATTGCCAATACAATGTAGCTCACACCCCTCGGTGACCAGCCGAGATATGTAGTGATATTTCACACGCTTGGATATAGAGCCGGACACTCTCACCCACGGTTTTCACATTGGTACATGGCGTAGCGTACGATAATTAGCCACGACATAGCTATTTCGGCGTACGGTAATTAGCCACCACTAGTCGATTTTACAAAACCTAGAATCATTTTGGTGTTCACACTCCTATACATATTAGCGTACGGTAATTAGCCAGCATATAGTTGTTTTACAAATACCTGGAACAATTACATACAACCATACATACCACACTTATTTGGTTTACAGCAAATCATATCGTTTTCCAATTCAAGTATACAGTTTATACAAATATGGATAATAGTCATCTCAATAATACAGTTTAAACAAAACAAATGATTTTCCAAACAAAGTAGAGATGATACCCGAAATCCCCAAATTTTCTCAAAAACTGTAACCCAAAAATCCTGTATTTTACCCGATATATTTCTCCAAATAAGTTACCAAAACATACATACAATTGTAGCCTACAAGCTTACTGATCCTGATTTCGAAAATAATTGATATAAACTGAATCCCCTGACCTTAACCCAAATTTCAACTATGAACTCTACAGTCCCCAAAACTACGAACTGAGACTCCAAAACCTACAAACCACAGTACAATACATGCTTACAATTCATACTACTACACATATTCTGAATCATAAACGAAAATTAAGCCTTGCCTCGATTTTAGCTCGAAACCCGAAATCGATCGAAACGAACTTTTGATCCGCTAGAAACGTAGAGAATCCTTCCCTGATCCTCGCAATAACGTTCGATTGGGGACAAAACTTACTTTTAGTACAACTTTTCACCCCCAGACTGATGGACAGTCAGAGAGGACAATTCAAATATTGGAAGATATGTTGCGAGCTTGTGTGTTGGACTTCGGTGGTAGCTGGATACAGTTTATGCCACTTGTAGAGTTCGCTTATAACAACAGATTCCAGTCTAGTATTGGGATGGCACCGTTCGAGGCTTTGTATGGTTGGAGGTGTCGATATCCTTTGTGTTGGGATAAGGTTGGTGAACGTCAAGTGTTAGGACCTGAACTCGTGCAGTAGAAGTCTGAGAAGGTGGGTTTGATCCGAGAGAGGATTAGATCAGCTCAGAGTCGGCAGAAGAGTTATGCAGATGTTCACCGCCGTGATTTAGAGTTCAAAGAGGGAGGTAAGGTATTTTTGCGTATCGCTCCAATGAAAGGAGTGATGAGATTTGGGAGGAAGGGCAAGCTGATTCCGAGGTTTATCGGACCATTCGAGGTACTTGAGTGAGTGGGTCTGGTAGCCTACAGAGTTGCATTACCTCCAGCACTTTCGAGGGTCCATGATGTGTTTCACATATCCATGTTGAGAAGGTACGTGTTAGATCCTTCACATGTTATTAGTTATGATGAGTTGGAAATTGGAGATACTTTAGCGTATGAGGAGATACCTGTTCAGGTTCTAGACCGTAAAGTTCAGAAGCTCCGTACCAAAGAGATACCGTTAGTGAAAGTATTATGGCGAAACCACGAGGTTGAGGAATCTTCTTGGGAACTAGAAACGGAAATTCGCCGGAAGTATCCACACTTGTTTTGAGCACTTGTACATGATCCTATTGTGGGTTGGGATAGGAGGTTAGTTGCTGAGAGTGTGTGTGTATTATGAATGTCACGCCCCGAACCCCGAAATGGGACTCAAAGGTGAAAATGTAATCTAACATGTCCCTGTATCTGATCAAACATCCAAGGATACAGTACAATGGATGAAGGTCCGACCCCTTGGGGTTCCCAAGCACCCTAACACATCCAATCACAAACATATACGCAGCGAAAAAAGGTCATCTATATACACATATGCAGTACCATACCAGAGTCTATACAAGAGCAGAACATGGCTCTATAAAAAACGTACAAACAGGTGCCCAAACACATCTCAAAATGGCAACCCACCAAAAATACAGTCCTAGCACTTACCCAAGCGCTAAACGCAGTACACTGGCCACTACACTCCCTACACCAGGATGCTAGTTCCAGTTACTCGAAGGACCTGTAAAAATGTACATATAGCAGGGGTGAGACACCTCTCAGTAAGGAAGAACACAGGTTATATCGGTGTGTGGCATTTGAGTGTTATCATGATACAACATACATGTAGTTAAATGCATTCTAGTTCTAATTTCCACAGTGCATACACGCACCCATACACATACACATGATCAGTAATCTTGGTGTCGTCACACCCTTCGGTCCGAAGCCAGCCCGCAACATATGGCGTTGGCCAGTAGCAAAACCTGCAAACATGGCGCCACCGGCACATGGCTAGTCCCTGACTCCCATGGCATCGTACCGGTGCTAAACTAGTGGATCCACACCCTTCGGCCTGATCTAACAGAATAGGTTCACGCCCTTAGATATAGAGCTAAATACTCTTACCCACATGGCAGGCGGTAAAATACACACCCTCGGATATAGAGCCGGACACTCTCAGTACTTGGAACAATTTCGGAACCGCGTTCTTACTAGCATTTCATCATATCACACACACATGCATGCTCATATAACCAAACAAACCACACCCATTTGGTAATCTAAATCATGGTTTTTCAAACAAATACAGTTTAAACAAGTCAAGGCACGGTCATCCCAATATCATAGTATAAATCAACATATACCCTCGGTTTTCAACAAAACCAGGGATGCAGCCCGTCGCCCCCTTTTCCCAAAACTGTAATAATGAAAAACCTATAGTTTTTCCCATTAGATTCCCCCAAATGAGTAGCCAAAACACACACAGGACCGTGGACCACAGTTCACCTGAGTCCGATTTCAAAAATAACCAATATAAACATAGTTCCCCTTACCTTTTCCCTGAATAGCAATTCCCGAACTCCAAGGCCCCTAAACAACGAACTGAGTTCCAAAACCTACAAGTCACAGTACAAAATATGCTCACAAGATAGTTACCGATAAAGCTACTGGATCAGAATTGAAAACCGAGCCTTACCTCGATTTTTCGCCAAAACTCGAAAATCTCCGAAATGAGATTCTAATCCATAGAAATTGTTGAGAATCTTTCCACAATCCTCGTGATAACTTCAGATTTTCGATTCCATCCACGATCGGTGAAGAAATCTAGAAAGAAGAAGTGTGGAGAGAGTTTAGAGAGAGAGAGATATAAGATTGAAGTTTCTTAGTGAGGAAGTAATGAAAAATCTTATTTATAGCCCTTTGACCCAGTACAATTCGTCGACGAAATGGTGTTCCCGTCGACGAATCTTTCACTAATTTCATCGACGAATCGATGGCCTCGTCTACGAGTCTGGATATTCCCGATTTTCGAAACTCCTTGGCTTCTCCTCGTCGATGAGAAGAACAAAGGCTTCGTTGACGAAATATGCCAAATTCCCAATTTGCCCCTTTATTATTTATTTAAACCTATTTATTATGGTTCGGGTTCTTACAATCTCCCCTCCTTACAAAAATTTCTTCCTTGAAATTTGTCATCTCTCACTCACAGACTTATACATACCATCGAATACGTAGACACAACTTAAATGAAAACTGGCGACCACTACAGCGTAGTCCCATCATGCACATACACATACATACCCTCACTTATGGCAGAGGAATACCGTGGTTACATATACAATGGTCTCAGGAGTTCACAATACACATACTCCCAATGACTAACCACCTATCCTAACCCATAGTAGGATCATGTACAAGTGCTCAAAACAACTGTGGATACATCCGACGTATTTTCGTTTCCAGTTCCTAAGAAGCTTCCTCAAGCTCGTGGTTTTGCCACAATACCTTCACTAACGGTATCTCTTTGGTACGAAGCTTCTGAACTTTACGGTCCAGAACCTGAACAGGTATCTCCTCATACGCTAAAGTATCCCCAATTTCCAACTCATCATAACTAATAATATGTGAAGGATCCAACACGTACCTCCTCAACATGGATACATGAAACACATCGTGGATCCTCGAAAGTGCTGGAGGTAATGCAATCTTGTAGGCTACCGGACCCACTCGCTCAAGCACCTCAAATGGTCCGATATACCTTGGGCTCAGTTTGCCCTTCCTCTGAAATCTCATCACCCCTTTCATCGGAGCGATACGTAGAAATACCTTACCTCCCACTTCGAACTCTAACTCATGGCGGCGAACATCTGCATAACTCTTATGCCGACTCTGAGCTGATCTAATCCACTCCCGGATCAAACCCACCTTCTCAGACGCCTGCTGCATGAGTTTAGGTCCTAACACCTGACGTTCACCAACCTCATCCCAACACAAAGGAGATCGACACCTCCGACCATACAAAGCCTCGAACGGTTCCATCCCAATACTAGACTGGAAGCTGTTGTTATAAGCGAACTCTACAAGTGGCATAAATTGTATCCAGCTACCACCAAAGTCTAACACACACGCTCGCAACATATCTTCCAATATCTATATCGTCCTTTCTGACCGTCCATTAGTCTGGGGGTGGAATGTTGTATTGAAAGTAAGCTTTGTCCCCAGTGCCTCTTGCAAGCTCGTCCAGAATCGAGAACTAAACTTAGAATCTCGATCCAATACAATGGACACCGGTACCCCGTGCATTCTCATAATCTCATGCACATTCAAATCTGGTAGCCTACTCAAAGGATAGCCAACTTTCATCTATATGAAATAAGCAAACTTCGTCAATCTATCCACAATCACCCAAATAGCATTTTGCCCATGAAGTACTGGCAGCAATCCGGTCACAAAATCCATGGAAATATGCTCCCATTTCCACACCAGAATAGACAAAGGCTGTAACAGCCCTGCCGGCCTCTAATGTTCAACTTTCACCTGCTGACACGTTAGACACTACTCCATAAATTGAGCAATCTTCCTTTTCATACTAGACCACCAGAAAGTCTCGCGCAAGTCCCGATACATCTTCGTACTACCAGGATGTACCATATACATAGAACGATGCGCCTCCTCTAGAATAGTCCTTCTAATCTCATCATCGTTCGAAACACACAGTCTGGTCCCAAACCTCAACACACCCCCTTCAGAGATGTTAAACTCTGCAGCCAGTCCCTATTGTACCTTTTCCCTAACTTTTGCCAACTCTGCATCACTAGCCTGCGCGGCTTTTATATGCTCAAACAAGGTCGGTTGGACCACCAAACCAGCAAGATAAGCCTGATGATCACTAACCACCAACTTTATACCCGAGCTTTCCAAATCCCGTCTGCTGTGACACTGAGTTACAATCGCATATATAGTCGTAGGCCCTGACTTCTGACTCAACGCATCAGCTACCACATTAGCCTTCCCCGAGTGATAATTGATCGTGCAATCGTAGTCCTTAATCAATTCTAGCCAACGCCTCTGTCTCATGTTCAACTACTTCTATGTGAAGAAGTACCTGAGACTCTTATGGTCAGTGAAGATCTTACAATGCACCCCATACAGATAGTGTCGCCAGATCTTCAGTGCATAAACCACAGCAGCCAATTCCAGATCATGTGTAGGATAATTCTTCTCATACTCTTCCAATTTTCGAGAAGCATACACCACTACCTTACCCTACTAGATAAGCACACATCCTAGGCCTTTCAAAGACGCGTTGCTATAAATCACAAACCCACCATCCCCCAAAGGAATGGTCAACACTGGAACAATAACCAGCCGGTGCTTCAACTCCTAAAAGAACTGCTCGCAATCACTAGTCCACTCAAACTGTACTCCTTTCCTGGTTAATCGTGTCAGAGGTTCAGACAGTTTAGAGAAACCCTCTACGAACCGATGATAGTAACCCGCTAGTCTTAGAAAACTCCGAACCTCCTGCACATTCTTCAACCTTACCCAGTCGACCACAGCTTCAATCTTGCTAGGATGAACTGATATACCATCCCCAGTAGCCATATGGCCTAAAAATGCAATCAAACTCAACCAGAATTCACACTTCTTCAGCTTAGCACACAACTTCTTCTCCTACAGAATCTGTAACACTAACCTTAAATGTTCCACGTGCTCTTCCGTACTCCTCGAGTATACTAGAATGTCATCAATGAATACCACCACGAACCGATTCAAGTACTCATGGAAAACCCTGTTCATCAAATCCATGAACACCATCGGAGCATTTGTTAACCCAAAAGGCATGACTAAGAACTCGTAGTGGCCATATCTAGTTCGGAAAGCAGCCTTCGCTACATCCTCCGCTCTAACCCTCACCTGATAATATCCTGACCACAAGTCGATCTTTGAAAAGACCCGCGTCCCTTGCAAATGGTCAAAGAGATCATCTATACGTGGTAAAGGATAGCGATTTTTCACAGTTACCTTGTTAATCTCATGGTAATCAATGCACATCCACATCGACCCGTCCTTCTTTTTCACAAACAGTACTGGAGCTCCCTAGGGGGAAACACTAGGTCGAATAAATCCCCTGTCCAGTAATTCCTGCAACTACTCCTTCAACTCCCGAAGTTCTACTGGAGCCATCCGGTACGGAGCTTTAGAGATCGGTAGCTTACCGGGCAGCAACTCTATTGCAAACTCCACCTCACGATCCAGAGGTAAACCAAGTAAATCATCTGAAAACACATCTGGGAATTCGCTGACTACCCGAATGTCCTCGAGTCTTAACTCATCCCGCGGCGGTTCCTTCATACAAGCTAAGTACCCCTGACATCCGTCCAAGAGTAGCCTCCTCACCTGTAATGCCGACAGAATCTGTGGCACTGAACACACACACGATCCCACGAATTCGTACTCCTGCTCCCCAAGAGGTCTGAAAACTACCACCTTCCTACGACATTCGATCACAGAATAATTGAAGAACAACCAATCCATCATCAAAATGACATCAAACCCCGACATGTCATATACAACAAGATTTACCGATAACAGCTTTCCCTGAATTTCCACTGGGCCGTTTACCAACATCTTCCTACAGAAAGATACACTCCCAGATGGCGTAGTAATAGATAACACCTCATTTATGTCTCGGGTCTCAACCCCACATCGTCCCACAAAATTCACAGACACAAAGAAATGGGTCGCCCCCGAATCAAACAAAATAGAAGTTTTACTTGAAAGCAATAATAAGGTACCTGTCACCACGTTACCTGCAAGCTCAGCGTCTGTTGGAGTAAGAGAATATACTATGGCCGGAGCTGTATTCATCTTAGCGGTTCCCCGGGGTATCTGATTGCTCCCCTGATCCCCACTGAATGCAGGTACATCTCGCTTCGATGCACGATAATCACGAGACATGTGGCCTGGCTGGCCACAGTTGTAGCAGTTACCCCCAAATGACCAACACTCACCCTCGTGCCACCTGAGGCATCTAGTACAACGACCACCAGTTTGGCTCCCCTAAGAATCCTGGCGCTCGGTATTCTGATGGTAACCCGAGCCTTTATTCCTCTTCTTCCACAATCCCTGACGAGATCCGGTCTGAGAACCAGAAGGTACTGTCCTCTTCCTCGATTCTTAATCCACCTCATCCTCTCAGATACCGGTCTCAATCACTGTCGCTTTATCCACCAACACCGAGAACTCACGGATCTGAAGCATACCCACCAATCTGCGGATATCCTTCCTCAAACCCTTCTCAAACCTCCAAGTCTTCTCATACTCGCTTGAGATCATGCATAGTGCAAAGCGGGACAGCTCTATGTACCAAGCCACATACCCCTGCACTGTCATACTCCCCTGAGTCAAAGAAAAAAAATCATTTGCCTTTGCATCACGTACTGAAGCCGGGAAGTATCTATCGAAGAACACCTCCTTGAAACGGCTCCACGTCATCTCCTCAGGACCACCCCTCTACTTTTCCAGCAGTTCATCGCAGTCCACCATCGACTAGCCTCCACAGACAGCTGGAAAGTAGCATAGAGGACTCGCTGCCCATCTGTGCAATATAAGACTTTCAGAATCCTCTCAGTCTTCTCCATCCAATCCTCTGCTGTCGTCGGGTCAAGTCCTCTAGAGAACATCGGAGGATGCGTGCATGTGAACCTTTCAATAGTGCACCCCGCAGCAGTAGGAGAGTGTTCGCATCTCCTCACACTCCGCTCAATCTCCTGTAACACCTGCCTCGTCAAATCTCGAGGCATAGAAGGAGACTCATCACTCGCAGTCTCTTCAGAGCCACTTCCCAAGTTATTATCCTTGGGCTCCATGCTGCAACACAATAGGAATCTATCAGTATCCCTACAACACATACAGTTAACATAATGATCTACACTAACTGTGTTAACTACTCCCTGCCAGGTCTAGGTCTGTCCTATCACACCAACAGGAAATTCATCAATGATCTGCCCTGCTTTTACTGGAATCGTCATCCCAGGAAAAACACGGAATACCGTCGACAAATCTTGGTCTAGAAACCGAACAACCCTCAACCAACTCTACCCATAACCACATCCTATACTCTGGTATGTACTCATAACTAAGCCTAACCAAGTCTACAAGATCTAGTAACCTAGTTAGCTTTGATACCAAGCAATCACGCCCCGAACCCCAAAATGGGACCCAAGGGTGAAAATGTAATCTAACATGTCCCTGTATTCGATAAAACATCCAAGGATATAGTACAATGGATGAGGGTCCGACCCCGTAGGGTTCCCAGGCACCCTAAACACATCCAATCACAAACATATACGCAGCGAAAAAAGGTCATCTATATACACATATGTAGTATCATACCAGAGTCTATACAAGAGTAGAACATGGCTCTATTAAAAACGTACAAACGGGTGCCCAAGGCCCCTAAACAGCGAACCAAGTTTCAAAACCTACAAATCACAGTACAAGAATATGCTCACTTGAATAGCAATTCCCGAATTCCAAGGACCCTAAACAACGAACCAAGTTCCAAAACCTACAAATCACAGTACATAATATGCTCACAAGATAGTTACCTACAAAGATACCAGATCAGAATTAAAAATCGAGTCTTACCTCGATTTTTCGCCAAAACCCTAAAATCTCCGAAACGAGATTCCGATCGATAGAAATTGTAGAGAATCCTTCTATGATCTTCATGGTAACTTTAGATTTTTGATTCCATCCACGATTGGCGAAGAAATCTAGAGAGGAGTGTAAAGAGAGTTCTAAAGAGATAGGGAGATAAGATTGAAGTTTCTTAGTGAGGAAGTAATGAAAAATCCTATTTATAGCCCTTTGACCCGACCCAATTCGTTGACGAAATGGTGTTCTCGTCAATGAATCTTTCAATGACTTCGTCAACGAATTGATGGCCTCGTCAACGAGTCCTTATATTCCCGATTTTTGAAACTCCTCGGCTTCTCCTCGTCGACGAGTCTCTAAATTTTTTTGACGAGAAGAAAAAAGGCTTTGTCAACGAAATCTAGCTTCGTCGATGAAATATACGAAATCTCCAATTTGCCCCTCTCTTATTTATTTAAACCTATTTATTATGGTTCGGGTTCTTACAGAGAACTCCTGAGACCGTTGTATATATAACCACGGTATCCCCTCGCCATAAGTGAGGGTATGTATGTGTATGTGTATGATGGGACTGCGATGTAGTAGTCGCTAGTTTTTAGTTGGTAGTTCATATGTGTGTATTCCGGGTATGACTTTGTGAATGAGAGATGGCAAATTTCGAGGACGGAATTTTTGTAAACAGGAAAGATTGTAAGAACCTGAACCGTGATAAATGGGTTTAAATAAATAAGAGAGGGGCAAATTGGAAATTTGGCACATTTCGTTGACGAAGTCAGAATTCGTCGACGAAGCTTTTGTTCTTCTTGTCGATGAAATTCAGAGACTCGTCGATAAGGAGAAGCCGAGGAGTCTCGGAAAAATCGGTGATCTTAGATTCTTCGACGAGGCCACCGATTCGTTGACGAAGTCAGTGGAAGATTTGTCGACGACAACACCATTTCATCGATGAATTGGGCCGGGTCAAAGGGCTATAAATAGAAATTCCTTTACTTCCTCACTAAGAAAACTTCAATCCTATCTCTCTCTCTCTAGAACTCTCCCTACTCTCTCTCTCTCTCTCTAGATTTCTTCGTTGTTCGTCACTAGAATCGTGAATCTGAAGTTACCATGAAGATCGTGGAAGGATTCTCTACAATTTCTATGGATCGTAATCTCGATTCGGAGATTTTCAGGTTTTGGCGAAAAATCGAGGTAAGGCTCGATTTTTAATTTTGATTTGGTAGTTTTGTAGGTAACGGTCTTGTGAGTATATTCTGTACTGTGATTTGTAGGTTTTGAAACTCGATTCGCTGTTTAGGGACCTTGGAGTTCGAGATTTTCTTTTCGGGGAAAAGTTAAGGGGAACTGTGTTTATATCGGTTATTTTTGAAATCGGATTCGGTGGAACTGTGGTTCATGGTCTTGTGTGTGTTTTGGCTACTCATTTGGGGGGATATAACGGGGAAAACTATGGGTTTTTCATTATTACAATTTTGGAAAAAGGGGGCGATGAGCTGCATCCCTGGTTTTGTTGAAAACCGAGGGTATATGTTGATTTATACTATGATATTGGGATGGCCATGCCTTGACTTGTTTAAACTGTATTTGTTTGAAAAACCATGATTTAGATTACCAAATGGGTGTGGTTTGTTTGGTTATATGAGTATGCATATGTGTGTGATATGTTGAAATGCTAGTAGGAACGGGGTTCCGAAATTATTCCAAGTACTGAGAGTGTCCGACTCTATATCCGAGGGCATGAGCCTATACCGACAGATCAGGCCAAAGGGTGTGGATCCACCAGTTTAGCTCCGATACGATGCCATGGGAGTTGGGGACTAGTCATGTGCTGGTGGCGCCGTATTCGCGGGTTGGCTACGGGCCAACACCATATATCGTGGGCTAGCTTTGGGCCGAAGGGTGTGACAACACCAAGATTACTGATCATGTATATGTGTATGGGTGTGTGTATGCACTGTGAAAATTAGTACTGGAATGCATTTAACTACATGTATGTTGTATCATGATAACACTCAAATGCCACACACCGATATAACATGTGTTCTTTCTTACTAAGAGGTGTCTCACCCTTACTGTATGTACATTTTTACAGGTCCTTCGAGTAACAGGAACTAACGTCCTAGTGTAGAGAGCGTAGTGGCCGGTGTACTGCGTTTAGCGCTTGGGTAAGTGTTAGGATTTTATTTTTGGTGGGTTGCCATTTTGAGATGTATTTGGGCACTCATTTGTACGTTTTGATAAAGCCATGTTTTGCTCTTGTATAAACTCTGGTATGGTACTGTATATGTTGTTATAGAATGATCTTTATCCGCTGCGTATATGTTTGTGATTGGATGTGTTTAAGGTATTTGGGAACCCCACGGGGTCGGACCCTCATCCATTGTATTGTATCTTTGGATGTTTTATCGGATACAGTGACAAGTTAGATTACATTTTCACCCTTGGGTCCCATTTCAGGGTTCAAGGTGTGACATTTCAACTATTCCTAAAGCCCAATAATTAATGAACCATAGGCATATTTAGTTCATGATCATATAGCAGATCTATTAAGTTATCGCGACGAACCTCTATATATTGTTGTGGTAAGATATGAACAAAAATCCAAAGCTCTATTTCAAATTTATCCTAATTCATACCCCATGAAGGATCACCAAATAAAAAATGAAAAATTAAGTCATAGCAAAGCAAAAAAGAAGTGGTATCAGAAATATTTGTCTTTTACATGCAAATCAAAAGTGAGCAGATCTTTATCCGAAGTAGGGTTGTGCAATCGGTCGATACTGTAAACTCGGTGAATTAACTGAATTTACAGAAAAATTTCGGTTAGCCATAGAACCTAACCTAACCAAACCAAACCAAACTAGAGCATGTAACCAGACCCTTACCCAATTGAAATTACTTCGATAAATTTTGGTTAGCCGAAGTTGACCAATATTGATAGCCAATTACTACTAAAATTTTCCAAAAATCTCCATTTCTATTGAATTTGTTATTAAAATTTAATTTTCCTTCATCCCCACCTTTCTTCCCTAGAAAATTTTACTGACACCAAGTAAAATTCTAGGAAGATTAAGACTATAAATAAATACCCATGTTTTTTTAAAATTTGGGGTTAAAAGAGAAAGAGAAAAAAAATAATGCATGTGATCAGAGTCATTAGAATACTACGGAATAAGCTAAGTAGGCGAGCTGCAACTGGCAATGGCAATGGCGAATTGGCGACGAAAGTGGAGGAGGAATGGCGACTATGCAAAAGCACTGGAGGAGAAGCAGTCGAGCATGGCAACTGAGAATGACGATTGAGCAAGAGCGATGATGTAGTAACCAGTGGAGGTGGAGGATTGGGGCAGTTGAATATGAAAGAATATCAAACAGAATAACATGTTAAAAACATGAGTAGCAGAAAAATTTGTATCGTCGTCCATTGTGCTTGACTTGTAAATATACTACTAAGAGCTACTTCAATCTCTAGAAAAGAGAACTGTTATTTTACAAAGTGTCTTCTAGTCTTTAGCTTAGATTTAATGGGATAAATTGATGTAATACACATGCCCTTTTATAGGCAAGACTAGGGACCCTTCACATAACTCTTATGACTTTTGAGCTCCCTCATTAGTTTCATCCATCAAGGAACAAATATGAAGAGTTTGTAACTTTATCAGTAATAAGACTATTAATTCATGCACTCATTGGATAAATAACCACCAAGTGCACTTAATGTGGAATGTAAACAATCACAACTATCACTTAATGTGGTTATTGGAACCATAAAATAAAGATGAAATGTGAATCACTATAAGGGAATATTTATAAAATAATATAAATATTTCTTACATTCTCCCACTTGGTTCACATAACACATATTCTTTATCTAAATGAGTCATGATATAACTTTAATTGCATGCACATAATCTTTATTGGGATTGCTCCCACTCACTTAAGTCATACTACACAAGGAACCATAGCTGTAGCGCTTTATTTATCAAGCATTCCCTTCTATGTGTTACAATGCATAATACTTCATAAGTAAGTACTTTAGGAAAACCTTTATGAATGATCAACGTCATTTGGGTCCAACCTTAATATCCCGATGGATATGATGAATTTATCTTTATATGCGTAATACTGAATAATTCATCAAAATAACTCTCTTTGTGACAAAATGTCAACAAGTACAAGAAAATAAAAAATTAAATGCCACAAAGGCCCATATTATCCACATGACCCTTAAACTGCATAACCGGTAAACCTTTGGTTATTGGATCTGCAATCATCAAGTCTGTAGTGGTGTGTTCAACTGGAACCAATTTTTTCTTGATATACTTTCTCACACTAAGATACTTTATGTCGATATGGTTGCTTCTGCTTCCACTTTTATTGTTTTTAGAAAAGAACACTGCAACAGAATTATCATAGAGAATTTTTATCGGTCTTTCTATAGAATCAACAATTTTGAGACCATTGATAAAATTCTTTAACCATAAGGCATGTGTTGATGCTTCATAGCAGGCTATAAATTCTGCCTCCATAGTATACGTAGCAATAATTTTCTATTTCACACTCCTTCGGGATATACCTCATTCAACAAGATGAAAGATATATCCAGAGGTTGACTTTTTGCTATCTACACAACCAACAAAATCTAAATCTGAATACCCGATTACTTCCAAAAAATCAGTATGTCTATAAGTCAACATATAATCCTTGGTTCATTGCAAATATTGCATCACCTTCTTTGCAGCTACCCAATGTTGGAACCCTGGGTTACTCTAGTAGTGACCCAACAATCCAACGGCAAAGCTTATGTCAGGTCTAGTGCAAACTTGAGCATACATTAAACTTCCCACAGCAGATGCATAAGGAATGTCTTTCATCTGCTCCATTTCCAATACATGTTGGGGTGACTGGTCTTTTCAAAGTTTATCCCCTTTGACTATGAGAGCTACTAAGGACTTGCAATTTTTCATACCAAACCTCTCTAAAACCTTTTCAATGTAAGCCTTTTGAGATAAACCCAAAATTATTTGTTGTCTATCTCTGTGAATCTCTATGCCAATGACATAAGAGGTTTCGCCCAAATCCTTCATTTCAAAATTTTGAGAGAGAAACCGCTTAGTATCATATAGCAAACCCAAATCATTACTCGCAAGTAGAATGTCATCTACATATAGGACCAAGAAAATGAATGTACTCTCACTCTCTTTAAGGTATATACATTGATCCACAATGTTCTCATCAAAACCACATAAGATGATAACCTCTTGAAAATTTAAATAGCATTGGCGAGAAGCCTTTTTCAAACCATATATTGACTTCTTTAGTTTGCAAACTTTATGACTATCATCACTAAAACCCTTAGGCTGCCTCATGTATACTTCTTCATCAAGATCCCTATTAAGGAATGCCATTTTTCACATCCATTTGGTGTAACTCTAAATCAAAATGAGCTACCAAAGCCATGATTATCATAAATTAATCCTTCTCTGAGGCTGGAGAGAAGGTTTCATGATAATCAAAGCCTTCCTTTTGAGTAAAACCCTTAGCAACCAATCTAGCCTTATATCGTTCAACATTACCAGAAGCATCGTGCTTGATCTTAAAGACCCATTTATAGCCGATAGTTGCCTTCCCTTCTAGTAATTCGACGAGATCCCAAACTTGTTTCTTATGCATGGATTCCAACTCTTCTTTCATGGCATCTAGCCATAGTGTAAATTTATCTGCATTCATGGCTTGTGAAAATGTGGTTAGATCTTTTTTAGTTCCAACATCAAAATCAGACTCCATCAAGTATACAACATAGTCATCTAAAATTGCAGGTTTTCGTATTCTTGAGGATTTTCTAACTACTACTTCCTAATTAGGTAATGATTCAGTAGAATCTGATTGTAACAATTTACTTGTTATAGGTTGAACCTCTTCTTCATGAACATTATGTCCTGCCAATAGTTGTTTTTGATGACCTTGCGGTCGATTTTGACTCAATTCAACCAAATGACCCCCAACAACATGTTCACAATCGCTTCGCGTTCGTCGATGACATTGTACTTTGGATGGAATAACCCAGAAGTAACACACAAGGCCTCGTTGACGAACATAGAGAGTTCGTCGATGACACATAAAGGGACCTCATCGACAAAGTCACGCCTCGTCAACGACAAGATACCAAGAAGGGTTTTTGGGACAGTCTGAAATTCATCGACGAGGGAGGAAGTTCATCGACGAAATTATTAAAGGACTCGTTGATGAGGTGACATGTCTCGTCGATGAATCCGAATCTATAAATAGTGAAAACCCGGATTTTTAGAAAAAATTTCAGCGCAAAACCCCCTTTCTCTCTCTAAAATGCATCTCCCTCCTTCTCTATTTGATTCCGGGTCCGTTTCACGCCGGATCGATGATCTGAAGCCACCATGACGCTCCTAGCAAAGTTCTCTGCAAGTCTGCTGGAGTTGATCGTTGGTGAAGTTGGTTTGGATTTCGTCACAATCTCAAGGTAAGGCATTTTATTCGGTATTTGTCCTTCCCTCAGTTATAAGAAATACAATAGACGAAGAAATACTGATGTTTTGTTATGAGGGATGTGATTTTCAGGGTATTGAGTGGAGAACCCTGCAAGTATAGGGTTAGGGTATAGTAGGGACTTTTCAGAGATAAGGTAAAAGAAATATGCTATGCTAGAAATTTTTATAATGTTAACAGAGATTTTACACATATGTATATACTAGCTTATTACCCAGTTTTATAGAATATGAGTTTTAAATGCTTGTGTGGCCTGAGTAGATATTTATGTGATGAAGAACTTTTGTAGTTTTTACTGTATATCATACTATACCGATTACACTGATATAGATAGTATATTATAGATATTTATCCAGAACAGTATATTACAGTTTTACTCAGGTTAGTATGTTATAGTTTTATACAGATCGGTATATCACAGATATTTATCCAGAATAGTATATTACAGTTTTACTCAAATCAGTATATTACAGCTTTATTCAAAACAGTATATACAGTATTTATAGTTTGCCATGTTTCCTATTACCATAACATACAGAGTATATAGACAAAGTATATAGACAGAGTATATAAACAGATATACAAAGATAGCATCAAGATGCTACTAATACAGAATATAGAGATTATAGAGTTTACAGTACAGAAAGATAGTGTTATGGTAATTTTGGAAACATAATGAAAATAGTAAAAGAGTATATATGTATATATATAGTATTAGATCCCTAAGGAATGATAACAGATAGATACAGATAAAGAATACAGAGCACAGTACCGTTGCTAGATACAGATAGAGTGCAACCACATATCTCAAATAGTGTGTGGGTACCATCAACCGTGCTCGGAGAGTATGCAGCTCCCCAGTTTGATGGGTTGAGGGGACCGGTTTGATAAGGTAGCACCCAGTCCCGAGCCTATGAGTGGATACAGTTTGGCCGGACTGAGGTAGCATAGAGTATATTGAATTATCTAGAGAGCCAACCAAATTAAATCCCGCCTACGGGCTGCATAACCCTCTCATGAGGGTTCAAATCATGACATACAGAGTTCTAGGGATAAAGCACAGTTATGCATATGTATATAGTTTTACAGTATCTGATGAGTATACTATGATATTAGCAGTATGAAAAGTAGAAAATACAGATGATACAGTTATATTTTAAATTGTAAAAAGAAAGATATGCTTTGCATATTTACTATTGTATTATAGTTCAGTTGTTATTTAAACAGTATTCCTAACTTAGTTGCCACACACTAGTAATAGCATATTTCCACTTACTGAGCGTTGACTCACCTCATGACTTTACATTTTTCAGGTGAGCCAGCTGGGCGAGCAGATCAGGCTCGCAGATAAAGAGTATATTGATTACCCTGGTTTAAAGCGTAAGTTTGTGTAGGGTTTTGTATTTTGGGACAAATATTTTGGAGAGAGATGTATTATATAGTTATGGTTTAGAAATACAGATTCCTGGTATTGTATGATGTGTTTGGATGTATGGATTACGTTTTCATTGCATAGGTATGATTTTATATTCAGATTTACCTCGGTGCCTTCCGAGGCTTGAGTTCCATAGCAAGGGGTATTAGAAATGTTAATATATCTATATAATGATGTGAATTTTGAGGCCGTTACAATTTGGTATCAGAGCCTAAGTTGCTAGGTTCTGTAGACTCTAGAGTGTAGCGGAAAACAATACCAGAATATAGGAAAAATATTTGAAGTTTTGTTTTGTGGTCTAGTTATAGGATTTTTGTGGTGGTTTCTGTGTTTTTCATGGGGTGAAGATTTTAGGAAAAGTATAGTAAACTATCAACGAGTCATGTGTTTGGGTTGCAGGATTGGATTTCGGGGTTAGGATCAGGAGGGATGGTTAATAAAGAATTTGGAGTTTTAGTTAAATAAGTTGGGTCTGTAGGGAAATAGAGTTCTAAAATAGTTTTTTATGTATTTGCAGGATGGACCCAAGAGGCAATAGCGCTCATGCTAGTGGGGATGATGGTGTTGGTCCTTCTGGCGCAGCAGGTGGGGATTCAGATGTTGTGCTACGTAGTGTGGCTCAACAAGTTATGGCTAAGATTGCATGGACCTCTAGAGAGTAGGAAGGTCCACCTTCAGCTCAGGGATGTGCCATAGAGAAATTTATGAAGATGAATCCACCAGCGTTTTCTGGAGCAACTGTCCCTGCAGTTGCAGAGAACTGGGTTCAAAAGGTAGAGAAGATTCTGACAGTACTTCATTGCACCGATGAGCAGAGAGTTTTATATGCTACATATAGGTTGGCGGGGGAGGTCGAGAGATGGTGGTCAGCCACCAGACTATTGGAGGAGCAGAGGGCTATACTAGTGCCGATGACCTGGGCTTGATTCAACGACTTGTTCTTCGATAGATATTAACCTGCCTCAGTCAGAGAGACTTGAGTACAGGAGTTTCTGAGCCTGTCCCAGGGATCATTGACTGTCTAGCAATATGCGGCGAGATGTATTGAGCTCTCGCATTTCTGCCCATATATTGTCCCCGATGAAGTGAAGAAGGCCAGAATGTTCGAGAGGAACCTGAGGCGAGATATTTACAAGAAGGTGGCAATACTGAGGATCCAAGATTTTGCAAAGTTGGTTGACAGGGCCACTATAGTAAAGGAGAGTCTATCTAGAGAGACAGAGACACAAAGTCAGAGAAAGAGGACTGCGCCCTCGAGTTTTCAGGCGGGTCCCAACCGAGGCCCTTGTAGAGGAGGTAGATCTGGCAGAGGCCAGAGGCAGATGGTAGAGCATGGGGGATTTCAGGGTGAACAACTTCCAGCTATTTGTCCTAGATGTGGACGGGGACATCCTGGTGAGTGCCGATTGGGGGAGAATGTCTGTTATTGTTACGAGAGACCTGGCCATATGGCTCAATCATGTCAGATGCCATCGAATTATGCATCGGCTCCTAGATTGTTTCAAGGTAGATATTAGGCACCTCGCGGAGGTCAGCAGAGGAATACTACGCCAGCGAGGGTTTATGCATTGACGCCGAGAGATGCTGAGATGGCTAGAGACGTGATCATAGGTACCCTTACTGCTTTACCATATAAAATTGTTGTTTTGTTTGATACAAGTGCCACCCACTCTTTTATATCGGTGGGGTATGTCAGAATAACTGGGGTGGAGACTCAGCTACTAGATGTAGAATTATTTGTGGGTAGGCCGATGGGATCAATGGTAAAATGTAGAAAGGTGCTGCAAAATTTTCCAGTAAATATTCTGGGGAGGGTGCTATTAGCCGATCATGTGATCCTTGATATGCAGAGGTTTGATGTGATATTAAGCATGGACTGGCTAGCTGCTCATTACACTAGCATAGAGTGCCATCAGAAAGAAGTGATTTTCAGACCCCCGGGTGAGCAAGAGTACAGATTCATAGGATCACGCGTACGTGTTTCACCATAACTAGTGTCAGCTATTCAGGTGAGGAGATTGCTGCAGGGTCCTTGTAATGCCCCAAATTAGGTCTGCTAGGGAACACTGCGTCTCTCCTCCTCCACCTGGACCAGACAATAGGGACGGGCCTTATCGGACTAATGACTGGGCCCACAAACCAACATGTTTCCTTTTCAGTATGTTTTGTCCTCACTCACACACTTCTTGAGAAAACTTCCCAGGAGGTCACCCATCTCAAGATTGCTCCAAGCCAAGCACGCTTAACTGTGGAGTTCTTATGAGAAGGCTCCCGAAAATAAAAGTGCACCTTGTTGATATGGGTAGTAACATCTGATACTTTTAAGTCTTTCATCCATGGGGTATCACATTCTCCCCCACTTATAGAATACAACGTCCTCATTGTGAACCCACATTTCCAAACCCAGGCAATGTTAATCTTATCACACTTTCGGCTGGGTGTTGGCTCTAATACCGTCTGTAACGCCCCATCCTAGGTCTACCAGGGAGCATTGTATCTCTCCTCCTCCACCTAGACCAGACCACCAGGGAGCTGGGGGTCTTATCGGACTAATGACTGGCCCCCACAAACCAACACGTGTCCTTTTCAGTGTGTTTTGTCCTCACTCACACACTTCCTGAGAAAACTTCCTAGGAGGTCACCCATTCCAAGATTGCTTCAAGCCAAGCACGCTTAACCGTGGAGTTCTTATGAGAAGGCTCCCGAAAAGAAAGGTGCACCTTGTTGATATGGGTAGTAACATCTAATCCTTTTAAATCTTTCATCCATGGGGTATCACAGTTGTTGCCAGGGGTATGTCACATACCTAAAAGAATTGCCAAAAGAAGAATTGAGACAAGCTAACATACCAGTAGTGGGAGAGTTTTCAGATGTATTTCCAGAAGAATTACCTGGTTTGCCACCTGATCATGAGATTGAGTTCACTATATACTTGTTGTCAGGATCTATGCCAATATCTAAAGCACCGTACTGTATAGTTCCAGTCGAGTTGAAAGAATTAAAAGATTAGCTACAAGAATTACTGGATAAGGATTTTATCAAGCCCAGTGTGTCGCCCTCGGGAGCGCCAATTTTATTCGTGAAAAAGAAAGATGGAACCATGAGATTGTGCATCGATTATAGGAAGATAAATAAACTAACAGTTAAAAATAAATATCCTCTCCCTATGATCGATGATTTATTTGATCAGCTTCAAGGGACCCAGGTTTACTCTAAAATTGATCTGCGGTCAGGCTACCATCAGGTGAAAGTTAGAGCAAAAGATATTTCAAAGACCGCATTTCGTACTAGATATGGCCATTACGAGTTTTTAGTAATGCCATTTGGGTTGACTAATGCACCAGTAGTATTTATGGATCTAATGAATCGAGTGTTCCATCAGTATTTGCACCAGTTTGTGGTTGTCTTTATTAATGATATACTGGTCTACTCGAGGAATTTTGAGGAGCACGAGCATCATTTGAGGTTGGTGTTGCAGATATTAAGGAAAGAAAATTGTATGCAAAATTCAAGAAGTGTGAGTTTTGGTTAAAACAAGTTACTTTTCTCGGCCATGTGATCTCTGAAGTAGGTGTATCAGTAGATCCAAATAAAATAGAGGCAGTGGTGAGTTGGGAAAGGTCAGGAAATGTTCAAGAAGTCGGGAGTTTTCTGGATTAGTAGGTTATTACTCGCGCTTTATGGATGGTTTCTCCAGGTTATCAGGTCCACTAACACGACTTATGAGGAAAAATGTAAAGTTTGATTGGACCGATGACTGTGAGTAGAGTTTTTAGGAGTTAAAGCGGCGGTTAGTTTCAGCTCTAGTATTAGCTACTCCATCAGGGGGAGATGGGTTCGTAATATACAGTGATGCCTTTTTGAAGGGTCTTGGATGCGTGTTGATGCAGCATGGCAGGGTTATTGCATATGCATCTAGGCAGCTTAAAGAATATGAGAAGAATTATCATGTCCATGATTTAGAGCTTGCTATAGTGGTGTATGCTTTTAAGATTTGGAGGCATTACATATATGGTGGAAAGTGCAAGATTTTCACGAATCACAAGAGCCTGAAATATTTCTTCAACCAGGATGGGTTAAATATGAGACAAAGAAGGTGGCTAGAACTCATTAAAGACTATGATTGCACGATTAGTTACCACTCAAGAAAAGCGAATATAGTGGCAGATGCTCTGAGCAGGAAATCAGGGGGACTCGTACTAGCAGCTATGGAGATTCAACACTCAATTCTGATGGATTTGGATAGGATCGACATAGAATTGGTAGAGAAGAGTCCTTAGGTAGTTATTTCCAGTCTAGTGGTTTAGCCTATGCTATACAAGAGGATTAAAGCAGCTCAGAGTAATGATGCAGAGTTAGTAAAGGTAAGGGTTAGGGTGCAAGATGGTCTGGGTGAGGAATTCAGTATATCAGATGATGAAGCCCTATAATTCCGTACTAGACTCTATGTTCCTACAGATATTGAGATCAGAAGAACTATATTAGAGGAGGCTCACAGATCTCTATACATGGTTCATCTTGGTGGTACCAAAATGTATCAGGATCTACGGGAGTACTTCTGGTGGAGTGGGATGAAGGGATGAAGAGAGAAATAACCGAATTTGTACAGCAATGCTTGACATGTCAGCAAGTTAAAGCTGAGCACCAGAGACCAGCAGGGCAGTTGCAGCCGTTGTTTATTCCAGAGTGGAAGTGGGACCATGTTTCCATGGATTTTGTTATGGGGTTACCACCAATGCGACAAAGGTTGAATGCAGTCTGGGTGGTTGTTGATCGTTTGACTAAGACCGCTTATTTCATTTCTGTCAAAGTCAGTTATTTCATGGATAGGTTGGCAGAAATTTATGTTCAGGAGATAGTTCGCGTCCATGGTGTGCTAATATCCATAGTTTGAGACTGAGATCCTCGATTTACTTCACAATTCTAGAAAATTTTTCAGGAGGCTATGGATACATAGTTAGATTTTAGCACTACTTTCCATCCCCAGACAGATGGTCAGATTGAGAGGACAATTCAGACACTAGAGGATATGTTTCGTGCTTGTGTTCTTGATTTTAAAGGCAGTTGGATTCAGTTTATACCGTTAGTTGAATTTGCTTACAATAACAGCTATCAGGCTAGCATCAACATAGCACCTTATGAGTCATTGTATGGAAGGAGATGTTGAGACAACCCGAATAAAAATGAGATTTAAATAATAAAGAGGAAGGGAAATGGAAACAGTAATAGCAGGAGGAAGTCGACTTTGTTGACGAACGCTTCGCGTTCATCGACGACATTGCACTTTGGAAGGAATAACTAAGGAAAATTATCAGGGCATCGTTGAAGAACACAGGGGATTCATCGACAAGGGTATAAGAGGACCTCATCGACGAAGACAAGATTCGTCGACGAGAAGATACCGAGAGAGGGTTTTGGGGAAGTCTGAAATTCATCGACGAAGGTGCAAGTTCGTCGATGAACTTCCTATAGGATTCCTCGATGAGGTGACATGTCTCATTGACGAATCTAGTCCTATAAATATCAAAAACCCAGATTTAAACATCAAATTTTAGAAAAATCTCACACACTCTCTCTCCATTCAGTTTCTCTCCCTTCTCTCTTTGATTTCGGCTCCTTCGATCGCCGGATCGATGATCTGAAGCTACCACGACGCTCCTAGAGAAGTTCTTTACATATCTGTCGAAGCGGATCATTGGTGGAACTCCACTGAAAATCATCCCTAAATTGATGTAAGAATTTTTATGCCAAATTTGGTCCTACTGTAGTTATAGGAAATGATATTCGCATGAAAATACTGAAGTTTAGTATTGGGAGTTTTCGTTTTTAGGGTGTTAACTAGGAAACCCTACGGGCATGAGACCAGAATTTATAAGGGCTTTCTCTGTAGCTAGTTAAGGGAATAAACTAAAGCAGTTATTTTTCCACACATATTATTATTATTATCAACAAATAAATATTCAGTGAATATGCATGATATTTGAATATTATTGAGAAAATTTATGTTATTGGGAAAATACTGCTATTGTACGGAGAATGAGATTTTAGAATGAAATGTACGGAATTAATTAACTTAGTGTGGCATGAACGTTATTTTCATGAAAGGTAATGATATGACAAATTTTACGAGTAAAGCATGTTTTCACGTATTATAAAGAGATACAATATGTTATGATAATTTTGACAAATACATGATAATTGATTTATTTTCAGAATGTAATGTTCGAAATGATTTCGGCGCGAGGCCGTGTATATGAAATGATTCCGACGCAACGCCGTGTATATATGAAATGATTTCGGCGCGAGGCCGTATTTATGAAATTATAAAAAATGCTATAATATCATATATTATATGTTATCAGAACCCGGATGTTAGTTTAGTTCAGTTTTAGGAGCTCAGTATCGTAACTTATAGAACAGATATCTATGATCAGATTGGTGCTAACCACCCCACGAGGGGGTGGGAGATGGATAGTCGATGTGGCTTTCAGTAGAGTGTGGACGTCCACATGGTAGTCTGGACCAGGGTGTGGCGGACCCATCGTACTTACAGACATTTTTGACTCAGCAATGGTCGGCCAGCCATTGTCGAGTCCCGCCTTCAGGCTGCACAACCCGTCATAGGGGGTAATACATGACATCAACTAACTATTCATCCTGGGTATGTTTTCAATATTATCAGTTATAACAGATGTTTTATGTACGATATGATTTATTAGCAAGTATGAGAGTATATGATTATTCAGTACGATATGATGAATGTTTACAGAGATATGAAATGTACTATATATATATATATATATATAATTGCATTAAATGTTCATATTGCCACACAACTGTATTTAGTTTATTTTCCCTTACTAAGATGTGTCTCACCCCCGAACTTAATTAATTTTTTAGGAGACCCTGAGAAACTGGCGGGTCGTGGCCGCCGTTAAGTGAGTTGAGCTTCCTTGCTAGAAGGGTAAGCTTTGATCTAGGATCAAGAGATTTTTGTTGTAAGATCCTAGGTCTATTTTGATATTTTGGAGATTGTATTCAAATATTGTATTTTGGGAATGTAATAGACCTTGGTATTATGTAATTAATGGTTTGATGGATGTAAATTATTTTTACTGCTACTTAGGTTTCCGCTGTTTATGTCAGGCTATCCCTGCTACCCAAAAGTTCGAGTTGATGTTATTATTATTGTTTATATTTATTAGGTAGTAAGTCAACCAGGACATTACAGATGTTGTTCTCCTCTTTTTTGGGATGAAATAGGTAAAAGGCGAGTTCTAGGTCCAAAGATAATACAGCAGGTGTTTGACAAGGTCCGATTAATTAGAGAAAGAATCAGTACAGTACAGAGTCGGCAGAAAAGCTACGTAGACACTCGCCGCCGAGAACTAGAATTTGATGTGGGAGATCGAGTATTCTTGAAGAAAACTCCTTTGAAAGGAGTTATGAGGTTTGGAAAGAATGGTAAGTTGAGCCCTAGGTATATTGGCCCTTTTGAGATACTAGAGAGAATAGGGCCAGTTGCCTATAGGCTAGCGTTGCCGCCAGCTTTGGCTCGAATTCATGACATATTTCATGTTACTATATTAAGGAAATACATCCCAGACCCGTCCCACCTAATTAGCTATGCAGAGATAGAACTCAAGGATTCATTAGCCTATGAAGAAACACCAGCATAGATTTTAGACCAAAAGACACAAGAACTGCATACTGAAGAAATTCAACTAGTAAAGATTTTTTGGAGGAATCATGCTATAGAGCAAGCTTCTTGGGAACTCGAGGAGCAAATCAGACAGAGATACTTGTAGTTGTTTCAAGAGATATAGAGGTAATTAGGTAAAGTGTAATAGTTAGATAAGTTTCTTTTGCAGGTACATATATGGATTTAGTGAGTAGATAGTTTTAGTTTTATATATGTAATCTCCTAAAACATAAAATGTAACCACAATATTCCCCTGCCATATATGAGGGCAGATAATAAAATAAGTAGACCTTTTGCCTTTATAGGATGATAGATGGAGATACAGATAGTAAATTTCGAGAACGAAATTTTATAAGGAGGGGAGAATGTAACGACCCGAAAAATAATAATTTTTTTTAAAAAAAATAATAAGGGGGGGGGGGGAATTGGAAACAGAAATAGAAGGAGGCAGTAGGCTTGCGTTCGTCGATGACATTGTACTTTGGATGGAATAACTCGGAAGTAACACATAGGGCCTCGTCAACGAACACAGGGAGTTTGTTGACAAGCACATAAGGGGACCTCATCTATGAAGCCACACCTCATCGACAAGAAGATACCGAGAAGCATTTTTGGGACAGTCTGAAATTCGTCGACGAGGGAGGAAGTTCATCGACGAAATTATTAAAGGACTCGTCGACGAGGTGATGTGTCGCATTGATGAATCCAGCTTTATAAATAGTGAACACTCATATTTTTAGACAAATTTTCAGCGCAAAACCCCTTTCTCTCTCTTAAACGCATCTCCCTGCTTCTCTCTTCGATTCCGGGTCCATTTCATGTCGGATCGACAATCTGAAGCCACCATGACACTCCTAGCGAAGTTCTCTACAAGTCTGCTGGAGCTGATCCTTGGTGGAGTTGGTTTGGATTTCGCCCCAATCTCAGGGTAAGACATTTTATTCGATATTTGTCTTTCCCTCAGTTATAAGAAATACAAAACAGGAAGAAATGCTGATGTTTTGTTTTAAGGGATGTGATTTTCAGGTGTTGAGTGGAGAACCCTGCGGGTATATGGCTAAAGTACAGTAGAGACTTTTTAGAGATAAGGTAAGGGAAATATGCTATGTTAGGAATTTTTATAATGTCAACAGAAATTTTACACATATGTATATACCAGCTTATTACCCAGTTTTACTGAATATGAGTTTTAAATGCTCGTGTGGCCTGAGTAGATATTTATGTGATGAAGAACTTTTATAATTTTTACTATATATCATACTATACTGATTACACTGATATAAACTGTATATTGCAGATATTTATCCAGAACAGTATATTACAGTTTTACTCAGATCAATATGTTATAGTTTTATACAGATCAGTATATCACAGATATTTATCCAAAATAGTATATTACAGTTTTAATTAGATCAATATATTACAACTTTATTCTAACACAATATATATAGTATTTATAGTTTGCCATGTTTCCTATTACCATAACATATAGAGTATATAGACAGATATACAGAGATAGCATCAAGATGCTACTAATACAGAATATAGTGATTACAGAGTTTATAGTACAGAAAGATAGTGTTATGGTAATTTTGGAAACATGACGAAAACAGTAAATAAGTATATATGTATATATATGCATATATATAGTATCAGATCCTTAAGGAATGATTACAGACAGATACAGATAAAGAATACAGAGCATGGTACCATTGCTAGATACAGATAGAGTGCGACCATGTATCTCACATAGTGTGTGGGCACCGTCAACCGTGCTCGGAGACTATGCAGCTCTCCAGTTCGCTGGGTTGAGGGGACCGGTTTGACGAGGTAGCAGCCAGTCTCAAGCCTAGGAGTGGATGCAGTTTGGCCGGACTGAGGTAGTGTAGAGTATATTGACTTATCTAGAGGGCCGACCAGATTAAGTCTCACCTACGAGCTGCACAACCCTATCATGAGGGGTCAAATCATGACATATAGAGTTCTAGGGATAAAGCACGGTTATGTATATCTATACAATTTTACAGTATCTGATGAGTATAGTATGATATTAGTAGTATGAAAAGTAGAAAATACAGATGATACAGTTATATTTTAAAATGTGAAAAGAAATATATGCTTTACATATTTACTATTGTATCATAGTTCAGTTGTTATTTAAACAATATTCCTAACTTAGTTGCCACACACTAGTAATAGCATATTTCCACTTACTGAGCGTTGACTCACCCCATGACTTTAACATTTTTCAAGTGAGCCAGCTGGGCTCGCAGATCAGGCTCGCAGATAGAGAGTATATTGATTACCCTGGTTTAGAGGGTAAGTTTGTGTAGGGTTTTGTATTTTGGGATAGATATTTTGAAGAGAGATGTATTATATAGTTATGGTTTAGAAATACAAATTCCTGGTATTGTATGATGTGTATAGATGTATGGATTACGTTTTTGCTGCATAGATATGATATTATATTCAGATTTTGCCCAGTGCCTTTCGAGGCTCGAGTTCCATAGCAAAGGGTATCAGAAGAGTTTATATATATATATATATATATATATATATAATGATGTAAATTTTGAGGTTGTTACACACAATCCTTAAGAAACCTTACATTTCTTGTTTCAACAACTCTTGGAGTATGAGATGGACAATAAAACATAATACCTTTAGAGTTTAGCACATACCCAATGAAAAACCCACTGATTGTCCTAGGATTAAGTTTCTTTATATGAAGATTATAAATCCTCACCTCAACAAGACAACCCCATATGTGTGTATGATACAAACTAGGTTTCCATCCATACCAATTTTCAAAAGGTGTCTTGGGAACAACCTTGGACGGAACACGATTTAATATATACATAGTAGTTTTTAGTGCTTCACTCCACAAGGTTAGTGGTAAACTAGAATGAGCAATCATGCTCCTTACCATGTCCATAAGGGTGCGATTCCTTCTTTCATATACACCATTTTGTTGAGGTGTGCCTGGCATAGTGTATTGAACAATGATACTTTCTTGCTCAAGGAATTGCGCAAATGGACCAGTAATTTTTCCATTTTATGTGTACCTACCATAACATTCTCCTCCCATATCAGATATCTTGTTGGTCTGCTTGCCCTTTATGCAGTTCACACAAGTCTCATAATCAGTAAAATCAAGAGTTTTTAGGATTCCTTCATTTACTATCTAAAGAGATATGTTCCAATCTCTTATGCCATAATAAAGAGGAACTTTCATCTAAAAGGTTCCTTTTAATACCAGCAGTAGCATTCAAACATAAATAATTTTGCTCAAAATCAAGATCTAAGTCAAGCTTGAAAAGATTTTCATCTAAAATACCAATACCAATAGGAGCTTTATTTTTAAGTATAGTAACAAAATTTTCAAATAAGAAACTATAACCCATTACAGCCAACCTCGAACCAGAAATCAAGTTTCTTGAAAATTTTGGTATATAAAATACATGATTTAAATCTAAAACAAATCCCGATCGCAAAATTATTCTAAATTTCCCAACATCCACGACCGAGGATTGTCCTTTATTTCCTAAATAGATAAATCGCTCATTTCCATTGGCTTCCTTAGGTTGAGAAATCCCTGCATGGTATTAACAATATGGATTGTAGAATCAGAATCAATCCACCAAGAATTTTTAGGAGCTTCTACAAAAAAAGATTCATGACATACTAGAGATAGGAGTTTACCTTTCTTTTCTAACCATTTCTTATATTTCAGACAATCCTTCTTCATATGACCCTTCTTGCGACAAACAAAACATATAAGTGCCTTATCGTCATTTTTCTTTATTGACAAATTTTGCTTCTTATTGCCTTGGTCAAATTTGCCCTTTTTGGTTTTTGACTTCACATGAGCAACCAAGCTAGTGAGCACTTTCTGGTTTGTCATGCTTCAACCTCTCTTCCTCTTGAACACACATGGTCATGATTTCCATTATTGTCCAATTTTCTATATGAGTGTTGTATGAAAGTTTGAAATGTCCATACTCTGGTGGAAGAGAGTTCAGAATGAAGTGAACCAAAAATGGTTCCTCAGTCTCTATCTTTAAGGATTTTAATCCAGCCGCTAAGTCCCTCATCTCCATGATGTGATCACGAACACTTTTAGAGTTGTCAAAAATTTTGCTAGTGAATTTATTATTAGGGTACTAGCAAGAGCTTTTTCAGAACTAACAAACTGATTTTTGATTGCCTTCAAAAAATCTTTAACATGTTCATGTTCACCAATCGCATTTCTAATGCTCTTTACCATAATTGACTTTATGAGCATTAGACTTAAACGATTGGTTTTCTCCCACCATGCGCTTATCAAAGACTTCTTGTGTGTCACCATCCTTAGGGGTAGCTGGTTTCACTTCCCGAAGCGCATAATCGAGATCCATGTACCCAAGAGTAAATATAAGAGAATCCTTCTAGTTAGAAAAAAATATTATCTTCAAGCATTGGAACAAGTTGTGCACTATTAACTAAAGAAAAAAATTAAAAAACCAAGAAATGACTTTAATGCTATGAAATAAAATATTAAAACTTTATATAGTAAACTCCACCTTCCTATGGGTCAAGGTTGCAAAACACATAAATTTACTAGTAAGACAAATAAATTTAATCAATATGACAAAGAGTTACCCATTATCCTAAGGGCATTAGGGCAATCTCACCATATTGATAAATTTACTTTCTCATGCTAACTAAATTATAAAATCAATAACTTCCCTATATGGTCGGATCACTGACTTCATAACTTAATTATAATTTTTAATATCAGTAATCATATTGTGGCACAAACTTTTAAATTGATTTGCCTTATTGGGATGCTATAGCTACTCCCGAAATTTTAAATCAAGCAACATGACATTTATATTGAATTCCAAGATTGATTAGTTATTTGGGTGAAAAAACTTTAGGCCCAAAACAACTCCAAACAGTGTAAATATTACAAATCAAGCATAGGCTATGAGGCTTGGCTTTGATACCAAATGAAAGAATATCAAACAAAATAACATGTTAAAAACATGAGCAGCGAAAAAATTTGTACCTTCGTCCATTGTACTTGACTTGTAAATATACTACTAAGAGCTACTTCAATCTCTAGAAAAGATAACTGTAATTTTAGAAGTATCTTCCAGTCTTTACCTTAGACTTGATGAGATAAATTGATGGAATACACGGACCTTTTTATAGGCAAGACTAGGGACCCTTCACATAACTCTTATGACTTTTGAGCTCCCTCATTAGTTCCATCAATCAAGGAACAAATATGAAGAGTTTGTAACTTTATCACTAATAATACTATTAATTCATTCACTCATTGGATAAATAACCACCAAGTTCACTTAATGTGGAATGTAAACAATTACAACTATAACTTAATATGGTTATTGGAATCATAAAATAAAGGTGAAATGTGAATCACTTTAAGGGAATATTTATAAAATAATATAAATATTTCTTACATAATAAAGAAAGAATTAGGGTGATAAAGGGGGTGGGAGCAGTTGAATAAACAATATATCAATTTTTGTGTATTAACTTACAAAATTCAAACATGTAATTAAATATAAGTCTAAAAAAATTTACAACATTATATGTATGTATATATAGCTTTTTTATTTATCCCAAATTTTGTAAAAACTTTAGTATAGGGTTATGTTTTTTGAGATTGGTTTTAATAGTATTTAATTGACTAATATATTATAATTTAATGAGTTTATTAAAATTTGAAACGCACACATAAATAAAATTATCAATCTTTTAAAATTTAACTTATGTTATTGATTTAAATTTTGTGTCCATTAATATTAATATATGGATATAATAAAATTTGCTATAATTATTAATCACATTTGTTTAAAATTTATTAGTATTGGTAGTTATAAAATTTACTTATCTAATTATTAATAGTTATTACAAAAATTATTACTTCAAATATTTTTAACAACTTAAAAAATTCAAAATTATAAAGGGTCTTTAAATAGTAATAAATTTTTTATCGCATAATTTTAAATATTAAGTATTATATTTATTATTTCATGAAGTACTTCAAATTAGTAATGTTACATAAATTATCAATTTAATATTACTAAGGACAATAGAAATTATTAATTTAATTAGTTGTCAAAAAATATTAATTTCATTATCATTGATGGCTAAAACAATTAAATGATAAATTAATGGGAAGGTTTCAGAATACTAATCATTTCATTTATGAGGATTTTCAATAAATCAAATGTGTTGGCTTTTTGAGTTCGATCTCTGTTTTGATGTTGACAAAGCACCAGTATCTTATGTGTGTTTAAGTATGTGAACAAGTCTAAATTTTAGCATACATAAGATCAAGAGACTTGGAAGTCTGAAGAAACTTCAAGATCATATGTATTTGGTGCATTCTATGAAATCACACGAGCAAGAAGATTGAAGACATTTGTTTTTATTGTAAAATGCATTTTGTTTTATATTTTGGGTCTGTAATAATGGACGGTAATATTTGCATATCATGCATGATAGGTTTATACTCAAAGGTCATAGTCTAACCATAGGGAAATCAAAAAACCATAATCAGACTTTGGTCGACCTTTGGTTGGCAGACGTTGGATTTTCGGGCTTAATTAAAAGGCCTCGGTCGACCAAATCCTTTGCCTAAAAACTTTTCAAAATTACTTAAAACTTATAAAAGTTTTTGGAATAACTTTATGATCAAATTAGGGATTAAACTAAGGAAGATATTGAGCTCGGTCAACCGACCTATTTCAGTATTAATCAGCTCGGTCGATCAAACCTTGGAAAAGTCAATAGGTTGACTTGCCTTGGTCAACCGATCTATTTTTGAACTAACCTTCCTCGGTTGACCAACCTATACAAATCGTACTTTTCTAACTACTTGGTCGACCAAACCCTTGGTAGTATAAATGTCTTGGATGACTGAACCGATCAGAAGTCAACATGTTGACTTCGCTTGGTTGACCGTTCTGAATTGAATGTATCCTCCTAGGTTGACCGAACCATAAAGTGTCTGACTCCAATAAAACTTAGTCGACCAAATATCTAGTTCAAGTTAGCTCAACCAAACCTAGATGAGTAGCCGACCAACCTTTGTCTTGGTCGGCTGAACCCACGAAGGGTTTAGAATCGATCTGAGTTGGTCAACCAAATATGTAGTTCAAATTTGCCTTGGTCGACCAAACTTATGAAAATGGTCGACCGAACCTTGTCCTTGGTCGACCAAACCTCTCAGGTTGGTCAATTTTTTACCGCAAGTGAATGAGGTTAATTTTAATTTAACATCATTAATTTTTTTTCCAAAAAGACATCTATTTCCCTAATGACTATATTTTGAGTAAAAATTATATATACCCCCTTATAACTCAAATCCTGTCAAATTTTTATATCATTTTTTCATCTTCCTAAGCTTAGTTTTATCCTCTCTTTACTATTACCTTGAAAAATCTTTCAAGAAAGCTTTGTTTTAAACATCCTTTGGGCATTTATTTTGCAAATCAAAATCCTTTTTACTCTAATATCTTATTCAAGTTTCATATCTTATTTTTGAGAGTAAATCAAAGTTTTTATCTCTATATATTCATTGATATATATCCTTGGAGAAAAATTATTTCTTTGCTTGTGAATCTTGCACATTCATTACAAGATTCAAAGGCTCACTTAATTGTGCTTGCAAAAATATCTTTAAGCCAAAACCCTTAATTCTCCAGTACATGAGTTAGAAAAATATTTTTGGAGAAAAACTTTTATCTGGCCATTAAAATCTTTGAGCACTTATTATACTCATTTTTATTCAAAATTATTTTTGAGAAAATCCCATATCTCACTTGAGCATAAATCCTTATCATATGTGAGTGTATTGAGCATATTGTTGTACATCATCAGTTTAGTTTAGAAGCACATTTTTTTGTACACAAAAATTATTTGATTATCTGTTGTATTCCCGATGGGTGGTCGGAAGAGGGAGACTAGCCCTGTGAATAGTCTCGAATTGCTCAAACTCGGTTAAGTAAGCATCGGATTGGTTCAAACTCGGTTAAGTAAGCATCGGATTGGTTCAGACCCGGTTAAGAGAATTAGGTGCACCATCCTAGTAAGGTGTTGTAAAGGTTGGGGTCAGCCTTGTTAATCTGACTTGGGATTTCCCTTGCCCAGTAAGGAGAGAGAGATTGTAATCCAAATCACTCCATCCACAGTGAGCTTTAGTGGAATCCTCTTTTCTGTGAGCTTGAGGTGGGGACGTAGGCAGTATTGGCCGAATCCTAATAACATATATTGTGTTATTTTATTTTTCACAATTTACTTTTTGCACCTGCATGTTAATATTTATTGCTTTGAATGTTTGATATATTGAGATTGCTTTAATTACTTATATATCTGCTCAGTAGTTTATCTGTTGATTTGGTATGTGTTCTAGACAAACCCTAGGTTGTGGTTTACTACTGTTGGATTAGTTATACTTAGGAAGAAATAATTTCAAATTTTCAATTCACCCCCCTCTTGGGAACACACCAATTCCAATAAGTGGTATCAGAGTCTCATTGCATAGACTTAAACTTTTTTTTTGCAAAAGATCGCAATGGTTCAAGTTGGTGTATCCCCATTCGGCGAGGGACAGTGACCTATTAGCCCTGTAACGACTTGAAAAATAATGATATTTAAATATTAAGAGAGAGGAAAATGGAAACAGAAACGGAAGGAGGTAACAGGCTTCGTTGAGGAACGCTTCGCTTTCGTTGATGACATTGCATTTTGGAAAAATAACCCGAAAGATTTTCCACAGGTCCTCATCGACGAACATAAGGAACTCGTTGACGAAGCTACGCCTCATCGACAAGAAAATACCGACAAGGGTTTTTGGGACAATCTGAAATTCGTCGACGAGGGAGGAAGTTCGTCGATGAAATTAATGAAGGACTCGTCGACGAGGTGATGTGTCACGTCGACGAATCCAGCCCTATAAATAGTTAAACTCGGATTTTTATTAGATTTTTAGCACAGAACTCTCCTCTCTCTCTCTCTCTCTCTCTCTCTCTCTCTCTCCTACGACTCCCTCCCCTTCTCTCTTCGATTCCGGGTCCGTTGCTCGCTGGATCGAAGATCTGAGGCTACCACGACGCTCCTGGTGAAGTTCTTTGTAAGTCTACCGGAGCTGATTGTTGGGAAGTTGGTTTGGATTTCGTCTCAATCTCAGGGTAAGGCATTTTATTCAGTATTCGTCTTTCCCTCAATTATTAGAAATGTTGTAGGTAAGAAAATACTGATATTTTGTTCTAAGAGATTTTGTTTTCAGGATGTTGAGTTAGGAACCCTGCGGGTATAAAGCCAAAATTTTATAGGGGCTTTTCAAAGTTAAGGTAAAGGAAATATGTTATGCTAGAATTTTAAGAATATTAATAGAGTTTTCATAGATACATGTATACCAGTTATTATGCAGTTTTTTACAGAACGAATGTTTTAATGTTGCGTGGCCTGAGTAGATATTTACCCGATGTAAAATTTATGCAGTACTTCAGCATATCATGTTATATAGCATGTATATATAATTATTCGTAGATGATTATCAGACAGATTTATATAGATTTTATTTAGTTCAGTATATCATAGTTTTTACAGAATATTACGTTTTCCTGAATACCATAACACATAGTTTACAAAGACAGATTATACAGTTATAGCATCGAGATGCTACAGTTATTTAGATTTTTCAGTATTTACAGTACAGAATATAGCGTTATGGTTATTTTGGAAACATAATGAAAACAACAAAGGTATATATATATATATATATATATATGTACTTGTATAGTATCAGATCCCTGTGGAGATATTACAGACAAATACAGTTTACAGAGCACGGTACCGTTGCTATATATAGATAGAGTGCAACCACATATCTTAGATAGTGTGTGGGTACCGTCTAACCGTGCTCGAAGAGGATACAGCTCCCCAGTACACTGGGTAGAGGGGGCCGGTTAGACGAGGTAGCAGCCAGTCCCGCGCTTAGGAGTGGATGCAGTTTGGTCGGGCTAAGGTAGTGTAGAGTACGATGACTTACCTAGAGGGCCGACCAGGTTAAGTCCTGCCTACGGGCCACACAACCCTGTCATGAGGGGTCAAATCATGACATACAGAGTCCCGGGGAAAGAACACAGTTATATATATACATATGCATATTCATAATTTTCATTGTATATAGTATGTTATAGCAGTATGAATGATAGAAAGCTTAGATGATACAGACGTTTTAAGCTTTTATACATGTATTTTATAGATTTTCCAAATCATGCAATTTTTAAATATTATTATTATAATTTTATGACACGGTCGCCACACACTAGTAATAGCATATTTTCACTTACTGAGTGTCAACTCACCCTATTACTTTACCATTTTTCAGGTGAACCAGTTAGGCGAGCAGATCAAGCTCGCGGATAGAGATCACTTGGTGACCCTAGTTATAGGGTAAGTTTTGTGTAGGGTTCTATATTTTGAGTAGTTGACATTGGAAAGAGAAATGTATTATGTAGCTATGGTTGAAAATACTGAATTCTAGTATTGTATATACATGTATTGGTGGTTATGTGATGTATGTTTTTTTGCTGCATAGGAGTGCCCATTACATATAGGTATTGGAGTAATTTATAAATAAAAAAAATGGTGAAAATTTTGAGGATGTTTCAAGCCCTCCATTGGTTTGTTGTATAAACTACACCCATTGAAAAATTAGAATGATTGTTTTTATAAAATCTATGAATTGAAGGGCTTGGCAAGTGATTGTCAGAGGAACTTGTATCCAAATGAATGAAAATGATACTACTTTAGTGCATTCAAATTCAATTGCCATGGGCATGCTATATTGCTCTTTAGATTCTAACATTTTTATTGAGATTATGGCATGTAAGAGTGCAAAAGATATATGTGATAAGCTGGAAAGGAAATATGGATGGTCCCAGAAAAAGGAGACCACCACTTCGGAAGTGTCAAACTCAAATGATCTAGAAGTGGTAAATCACAGGGATAGTGCATTAACAGAACAAGAGGTATATGATTCTCACTCTAGCTCAACTGATGATTCGTGTATTGAATGCTGTGTTATTTCATGTGCTGAATCATCTATTGAATATTGTGATAATTCTGTTATAGATGCACTTGATGATTCTTATGTAGAATACTGGAATATATTATACGATGAATCATTTGTTAAACTTTGTAATAATTTTGATGATAATGTTTCAATTATTCATGCAATGATGATTGTATTAAATTTGATAATGAATCATGTGCTGATGTTAATGATGAAAGTATGTCCTCTAGCAAAAAACTAGAAAATATTTTGTTGAAAATGAATAAATTTCTAGTTAAGTTATCTAAGTAGAAATCATTTCTGAAAAATAAGAATAAGAGGATAGCAAAGCAACTGGACAAATTAAAATATTATCATGCTATTCTTGGAAAGAAAAAGATTGAAAAGATTTTGAAAATCATTTGCTTAGAGGAAGAAATAAATGATTATGTTAAAGTTTTAATCAAAACTAAAAATGAAAAGAATAATCATAACAAATCCTTAGAAATTAAAAAGAAAAATATTTTCAAAAAGGATTTAGGATTATCATATGATTCCCATGGTCATACCTCAACAAGCAATCATAAGAATTGTAAGCATAATCTTTCACGTATTTACAAAACTTACTTACACTGTAAAAGAAAAGGCGCATTCGATTCACTTGCTCATCCAGAAGTGCAAGAGGCTTAGAAAAAGAAATGATGTGGGTAATCATGAAAGCAAACCTAGTAGGAGATGAGGAAGGATGGTTTCAATAGAAATTACATAATTATTTAATTCTTCTTTAATTCCTAGGTTTAAGGGTTGTGATGACTATAGGCTCAAGAAGTGGTGCGTGCTTAAAATTCCAAATTTTAGTATATGTAGTCACTATACACTATTTCCATACTAAGAATCATAAGATTAGCAAGCCAATACAAAAATTGAATAAAATTCACCTTCAAAATGGACAACGCATTATTTGCTTGGTAAATAATTCAAATTGCTTAACTCACGCTTAAATATGAATATCTAAAGGTAAGCATACTCTGTTCATTGCACAAGTTTGAGTTTTAGGAAATGAATCATTCTATTTAAACATCTCGTCCTAAACTTATCTTGAAAGCCTTAAATGTCTAATAAAATGTTTAGTAATCACTTTAGACTTAAAGCACTATTGATCATAAATGACTAATATATATTGAGTGCTTTTCATAAGATATCTTACTATAATCAAGATTAGAGGCAACCACTAAGGGACACGATCACATCAAGTAGAAATTTTTTTCTATTCCTTGGTTCGTATCCTTGCTCCAAATGGAAATTATATCTAAAGGATACATTGTTAGAATTGGTGTATTCCCAAGAGGGGGGGGGGTGAATTGGAAATTTTAAACTTTTCTCCTAGGTTAAGTCAGAAGTCAATATGATTTGGTAACCTAGGGTCTTTCTACACAATTCCAAATGTGCTGATAAATAAAATACATGGAATTTAAATCAAGCACATCATTCATACAATAACATATATGTGCGGTAAAAATAAAGTGCTGAAATGTAAATAGACACACGATATGTTATCGGGGTTCGGCCAATTGTGCCTACGTCTCCACCTCTAGCTCCCAAGCCGGAGGATTCCACTAGTAGCTCACTTAAGGGTGGAGCAGCACCATTTACAACCAGGTCAAATTAGCACAGGGCTGACCTCAACCTTAACCAGGTTAATTAGCGGGGCTGACCTCAACCTACACGCCTTAACAAGACGACACACCTAGCTTTCCTAATCGGGTCTAAGCCAATTTGGGACTATTAAAGGGCTAGTCTCCCTCTTCAGGCCCATGCCTGGATATACAACAAATGTGTATATAATCAGATGGTACAGTGATTGTGCTTTCGTGTAAAGCAGATATGTACCCAAATGCGTGCAATAACATACACCATAATATGATTCAATATGTAAGCTCAATGTGGTCTAGATGGTTCAACTCTCAAAGGTATTTTCTATCAGTGTAATGCGCACGTGAGAGTGTCAAACAAACAATCTTTGTATCACAAGATATGTTTAATATAATAGTTCACACAAAGATACTAGCCAGACAATATGTATATTTCAATGAGCAGGTTTCCTCAATCATATGATGCTTCAATAATATATATATGTTTGGTTTGCAAAAGATATTCAATCTTTGTATTCAGCAAAGGATATGTGAGTTGATGAATATTGCAACAAAGATTTTATCACACAAACAAATATCTCTTCTAATGTTTTTCAAGATAAAAGCACAATAGATATTTGAAAATGATTTTGAAAAGATTTTGCAAACAAAATACTATACGAACTTCTCGGGATATTGCAATGAAGGTGCAAGCTTAGAAGATCTAACAAAGTCTTCTTAGGATAGACTTATCAACAAAGTCCCCAAAGAACCCTTGGGTTTTGCTCTCAAATAAAGTCATGTCAAGCAAATAAAACAAGGAGAGCAAACCCTTCAAAACACACACTCAATCCACTTACAAATGATGTAGGCACTAATAGAATGTAAGCATGAGTGAATGAGGCTAAAAAATGAGTAGTATAGGCTTTTGGATTTTCAGAGAATTTTCCTTAATCAAAGTGGCTAATCCATGCTAATTTTCTCAAATGATCTCATATATATAGGCATAGGAGAAAATATGACCGTTGGGGACCTATTGGGTATTCTTAGGGAAGTTTAATTATGTTTAAAACATTTTAGCCCTGTTTAAAAAATATTAACTACGATAAAAAATCAAGGCAACCCGAGAGGTTCGATCGACAAGGGAAATTTTGAACTGAGTGGTCGGTCGACCGGGAGAGAGCGATTTCTCAATTTTTCGAGGTTCAGTCGACCAGACCACTTTGAATTGGCTACTTCGGTCGACCAGACCACTGGGATTTCTCCTGAGGACCCTTGATTGACCAGGTAGTTGGAGAACAAAAGTGCACGGTCGACCAGATGGTCAAAATGTTAACCATGGAGGGTTTCGATCGACCAGGTCTTTTTGAACTACCCGGTTCGGTCAACCAGGGCCTTAGTCAATAGTTGACCCAGGCTTGGTTCGGTCGACCAAGGCAGAATGAATTGCCTAGTTCGATCGACTGAAAGTGCACCAAGTGTGCATTTCGATCTCGTTTTGAGACATACAAATCCTAATGAAGTGCCTAACAAACATATGTGCAAATGTGTGTGTCCTAGGGTCACTTGGGGTCTAATTTTAAGACACCGAAAAAATCCAGTGTTGGTCGACCGAAGATCGACCGAAGGGAAAACCCTAAGGTCTTTCTAAGGTCACTTTTAGTTTGCATCTGGTTTGAGCTTACAAAATAAATCATACATGTGATGTGTGTGAGCTTATTACAAACCAAATGTCCTAATTACTATTACAGACCAAATAGATATGAAATGCATTAAAAAAGGAGATTTGGTCTTCAACTTCACTTTCTCTTCGTGCCGTCAATGTATCTGCTAATGTAGACCTACACAAGAACTAGATATTCATCAAATACAAGAGTTTGTCATTATCAAAAGCGGGCGTGACCAATAAGGTCAACATACATTTCAACCACCAAAGAGCATCGATTACTAGTTATTCATATTCTCCACAATGCTCTTTGCCAAAAAAGGTAGGACATTTTCTTTAAAATGCTTATCTTGCATAATGTCCTGCTACTACCAAAATACTCTTCTGAACTTAATAATGATTTAATTTTTAAGAGTATTTATTCATATTCCTTTCACAAGCTCTTAAACTTTAAGTTAAACTAATTGGAGCTTTATATCTGTTGATTGTGTAGAATGACTAATTTGATTGCACTAGGTCACAATCTATTCAAGTAGACCTATGCACGTGCATTTTAAACCGAAAGCCATTCCAACTTGTGCCTCTCATATGTATTAAGATTCATAAGAAAAGAGGCAGACATTGACTTATCACCTAAACGAATATTTAGTGTGACTTTTTGGTTCGATAAGCCTAAAGCATTCATCGTTAAGATTAAATCATTGAAAATCTTAAAGCACTTGGCTAAAGAATTTGAAAAATAGAAAAGACATGTTTTGGTTGAATGCTTAACTTAGGGGGAACATTTATCTTTCATGACCATTAAATTAAAATGCTCTCATTATCTTATAACATTTATATCTATATGTCTTCATAAGAACTGCACTGAACTCAAATCCATCCACTACACTTTAGTGTTTATATTCTTTGATAGATAGATTATTATTTATGAATTGATAATTGCTACCTGATTGCATGTTTAGTCTAGAATGCCTCCTACATTGCGGATGCAGTGATGAGAATTGCTTGCTGGTAGTGGAATTTAGGTTGTTGCATGCTTTATATGATCTATCTGTTGGAAAAAAAAACCATCTATTAGATACAGGTTTTATGGGAAAATGTTCGATTTAAAAACGACATGCTGCCAAAATTTCGTCAAAACTTTCCCAAAACAAAACCATGCACCAAAACAACTTGATATGATGCATGCCAAAATAATTTTTGAAAGGATGAGTGAAAACTAAAAGAATATTAATTTTCATTCTTAGTTAAAAATACATCTTCATGTCATTTCCTAAGTTGCTAAATAATTAAATAGATTAGTACATGTTAAATCCTATTTGTTTGCACTGACTTGAAAGCATGTACACATTTTATGGACCTAAGAGAAAGTTCATGGATACCATTCAGTCCTAACTTGGGGCATATGAACACCATGCATGACTTAGTATTTGATTTTTAGAGCATGTGTATTCTACGAAAGATTTTACTGGTGGAATAAAAATTGTTTAACGTATATTCAGTAAAATCTGTTAGGAATGAAAAATAGTACTTATACTGTTTGAACTCTCAATGAACTTTCATAATCAACATCAGTATAAGTAGCTAAGAATCTAAGCACTTAGTCAAATTAATAGGGGGAGCATTTGAAATTAATTTCCTATCCTGTTGTGCTCATCAAATTTTTTTTTTTATTTAGATCAGTTCTTGAATTCATTGTGGTTTGTGTGTAAAAGTGATGTTTCTATTGAATATCTTAAGTGAAATTAAATTGCTTAGCCACAGGTTCTTTTGTCTTGCCATATGATCTCTATTTTCAACCTAGTGATATATTTGAGACTTATGTGGTTGTTGATTCTGCTCGTATTATGAAATTATACTTAAATGCCAAACTAGACAAACTTTGCTTGCTTGAGTGTGCATGATTTTTAAAGTTCTTTTTTTTTTGCAAGCATAGCCCCTCAATACTTCTTGATAATATCATAAAGGATATATATATATATATATATATATATATATATATATATATATATTTATTTATTTATTTATATACACATATAAATTTATATACATATTTATAATTTTATTTTGCCAGAAATGGTTTTAAGCTAAATATATTTTGTTTCTTGCATATGTGCTTAAATGCTATATCTTTGTTAATCAACATTTATATGCTTATATACTATATGATAAAGAGAAAGAATTTTCTTTTGTGCACTTAAACGTTAAAAGGGGGGGGGGGGGTAATTTCTTTTTAAAAGGGGTTGTTCTCTTGCGCTAAGCTTTTGTTAAATGACCAAATTTCTTTCACTTAGCTTAACCCTTTTGCTGATGACAAAAGGGGAAGAGGTTTGCTGAGCTGCATACATGTGTGCCCGTGCTTTATAGTGAAAACTAAATGCATATTATTTGAGATGTCTTCTTCTGTGAATATGATTGGTCTATATTGCTTATTTTCAAATTATGTATATTCTTAGGGGAAGCCTTTTCTGGCATAACCCATTTTGCTTCTCGGTGTTTGTCATCATCAAAAAGGGGGAGATTATTGACTTTTTGAGTTCGATCTCTATTTAATGCTGACAAAGTACTAGTATCTTATATGTGTTTAAGTATGTGAATAGGTCTAAATTTCAGCACACATAAGATCAAGGGACTTGGAAGCCAGAAGAAACTCCAAGATCATATGTATCTAGCACATTCCATGAAGTCACATGAGCAAGAAGATTGAAGACATTTGTTCTTATTGTAAAGTGCATTTTGTTATATATTTTGGGTCCGTAATAATAGACTGTAATATTTGCATATCATGCATGATAGGTTTATGCTCAAAGGCCATAGTCTAACCATAGGCAAATCAAAATACCATAGTCAGACTTTGGAACGTTGGATTTTTGGGCATAATTAAAAAGCCTCGGTCGACCAAAACCTTTGCCTAAAAACTTTTCAAAATTACTTAAAACTTATAAAAGTTTTTGGAATAGCTTTAGGGTCAAATTAGGGCTTAAACTAAGGAAGATACTGAGCTCGGTCGACCAACCAGTTTCAGTATTAATCAACTCAGTCGACCGAACCTTGGAAAAGTCAACAAGTTGACTTGCCTTGTTCGACCAACCAGTATTTAAACTAACCTTCCTTAGTCGACCGACCTATACAAATCTTACTTTTCCAAGTATCTAGTCAACCAAACCCTGGGCAATATAAATGCCTCGGTTGACCGAACTGGTCAAAAGTCAACATGTTGACTTCGCTCGGTTGATCATTCCGAATTGAATGTATCGTCCTGGGTCAATCGAACCATAAAGTGTTTGACTCCCTAACAACTTGGTCGACCAATGTAGTTCAAGTTAGCCTGGGTCGATCAAAGCTAGATAAGTAGCCATCTGACCTTTGTCTTGGTCGACCGAATCCATGAAGGGTTCAAAATCGCCCTGAGTTGGTCGACCAAATCTGTAGTTCAAATTTGCCTTGGTTGACCGAACTTATAAAAATGAATGGCCGAACCTTGTCCATGGTCGACTGAACCTCTCGGGTTGTTTAATTTTTTACCGCAAGTGAATGAGGTTAATTTTAATTTAACATCATTAATCTTTTTTCCAAAAAGACATCTATGTCCCCAACGACTATATTTTGAGTAAAAACTATATATACTCCCTTATAACTCAAAATTAGTAAGACGATTTGTGACGCCCCGATTTTCGTATAATTTTTTTTTCCAATAATAATAAATAATCATGTCATAAATCTACTAATCGGCCATGTCAACAATCGTACTATCATTCATACGACCTGACCCGCATTGGGTACCGGGTAAAAAGTTATTTTATTTATAAAACCTAACAGTGGAAGACAGTGTATTTATATCATTCAGAATACAATATCCAGAGTATCCACATATACACATATACATCGTTATCACAAATCCAAAAACTACTCAACTCTAGAGGAAATTACACATCCCCTAATCCAAAAACTCACCCTGTGTGTCAGAGTCCTAACTCCCTATGATCACGGAGCTCTATCACCTAGTTTATCCCCATTTCTTGAAAAATTTAGATAATTTGGGTGAGACACATCTTAGTAAGACGAAATAAATTATTTACAGTGTGTGGCCATATGAGTTCAGTTATAATACACTTTACTTTTCAAACCATCATTTCATTTGAGAAAATACACTGATATACACATTCTTATAATCATATAGATATACAACACAAGCTTATATAAGCTTTAAAACCATTTATCAAATTCAATGATTTCCAACACATATTTACCGCAAAGTTCCTGAGAATAGGGAAGATTACTCACCCATACAGGTAGCTTCCTTCTGTCCTAACACGTTATGTAGCGGGGTATGGCCACATCTGATACCTATTAGGGCACTCACCTTACTCAGTAAGCCCTCAGGCGAAGAGTTTTACTTCACCTCAATTATTTATTTTATAAAACACACACTCTTTCATTTCTCACAATCATTTCTTATTTTAGCTCATTACATATCTATGTATACATAAGTTCACATTTATGTACTTTACATAATACATTAGATCACATAATTCCCATTTTCAACATATTCACGATTTCCTTATTGAGCATACCTCCCCAACGGCATCAGTAGGAATCTCTTTCTCACACACACACACACAGTCTCCATACTGAGCATACCTCCCTAACGACATCAGTAGGAACTTCACACACACACACACACACACACACACACACACACACACACACAGAGTTTCCATACTGAGCATAGCTCCCCAACGGCATCAGTAGGGACTTCACATACACACATAGTCTCCATACTGAGCATACCTCCCCAACGACATCAGTAGGAACTTCACACACACACACACAGTCTCCATACTGAGCATACCTCCCCAACGGCATCAGTAAGGACTTCACATATACACATAGTCTCCATACTGAGCATACCTCCCCAACGACATCAGTAGGAACTTCACACACACACACACACAGTCTCCATACTGAGCATACTTCCCCAATGGCATCAGTAGGGACTTCACACACACACACTCACAGTCTCTATACTGAGCATACCTCCCCAATGACATCAATAGGGACTTCACATACACATATAGTCTCCATAATGAGCATACCTCCCTAACGGCATGAGTAGGGACTTCACACACAATTTTCATACTGAGCATACCTCCCCAACGACATCAGTAGGAACTTCACACACAATTTCCATACTGAGCATTCCTCCCCAACGGCATCAGTAGGAACTTCATAACACAATTTCTATACTCATGAGCATACCTCCCCAACGACATCAGTAAGAACTTCACAACACAATTTCCATACTGAGCATACCTCCTCAACGGTATCAGTAGGAAAGAAATATCACCCACCCACAATTATTGTGCGGTGTTGGCATATCATCACTCATATTTTAGCATATTTCAATTCAATTTAATATAAATATTCTCATCATTTTCTGTGCACTTTCATTATCTCATAATAATATATAACATATTTCATGTATTTCCACATTTTTCAAAATACTCATGTCAGTAATTTGTACAAACTCATTTTTCATGCAAATACTTTCTACTCACGTATAAATATCACATCAATCATTCTCATTCACTATTTTCTCAAAAAATACACATTATTATATTTCACATTTTTCAACATACCTCGTATGCCACACAATTTTCATCTATTATTCCTAAAATATTAATTTCACATTCCAAAATAACACAATTTAAAATTACTCAAATGCCACACAATTCATCTGATATTTATATCATAATAATTTTCAGACAAAATATCATATGCTCATTTTCACGTATTAATTCAAATAGTAATTCTAAAAACACTGTTATAATTTATTCCTCTTACTTGACTTACTAAGAGTCTCGTTAACACCCTAACTCCTATGCCCTTGGCGCCCGAAATTCAACTCCTGCAATTCATATTTTTCCCAGATTAATTAATCTATTTCTCCAAAATAATACTCATCTAACCTTCCCTAGGCTCCATATATCTCAAATTAATATTTAAACTAACATTTAACAGCCCCACTTAATTTTCTAAATTTTGCCTGTGGATCCCAAAATTACACCTGCGGCGCTCACCCAAATCGTAAATTTCAAAAATTCTACTTCAACTCCAGATGCTCAACATTTTAGCATATCTAAATTAATCCTAATTAATTAAAAAATAAACCCCTTAATAACCCCCGCACCCCAAATTTGGGGTTTTGGCCCGACACCCCCATGAGAATTCTTTCCCGCTAGACTTGTAGAGAATCATCCCTAGATTCTCGTGATGGTGTCCGTTTGTCAATTGGACTTATATTTTGTAAGAAATTAAAGAAAAATGGAAAAATAATTTACCCTAGGGAATACGCTTACGCCGCTCCTACCACCGATCCGTTCTGGTAAAAATGACGCAGCGGCGAATGGAGTCCAATGGTATCTTCGGATTTTCGATAGGGCGAAAATACGTCACGAAATTGAGGAGAGAGGGAGAGAGAACGAGAGGAGAGAGAATGAGATTTTAGGGGGGGGCTGCTCTACACAGGAAGAAGAAGAAGGTAAAATAAAAAAAAATTCATTGAAGATTTAAATCAACCTTCAGAAACGTCCTAAAGGTTTCATCTTCAGTTACTTTACCTATATATTTATTATATATTTATCTTTAGGTATATAATTATATTATATTATATTTTTTCCTTTTTACTTTAATCCTTATATATATACACACACATATATCTTTAAAATTATTTATTTAATCAATTCAATTTAATAATATTTAATTAATTACCTATTTTTATTTATTATTTATTTATTTTTTTTTACACTACACCTAAATATTTTTGGGGTCATTACACAATCAGTTAGAAAATTCTCTCAAATTTTTATATTATTTTTTCATCTTCCTAAGCTTAGTTTTATCCTCTCTTTACTATTACCTTGAAAAATCTTTCAAGAGAGCTTTGTTTTAAACATTCTTTGGGCATTTGTTTTGCAAATCAAAATCATTTTTACTCTCATATCTTATTCAAGTTTCATATCTTATTTTTGAGAGTAAATCAAAGTTTTTCTCCCTATATATTCAATGATATATATCCTTGGAGAAAAACTATTTTTTTACTTGTGAATCTTGAACATTCATTACAAGATTTAAAGACTTACTTGTTTGTGCTTGCAAAAATATCTTTGATCCAAAACCCTTGATTCTCCAGCACGTGAGTTAGAAAAATATTTTTGGAGAAAAAGTTTTATCTGAGCATAAAATCTTTGAGCACTCATTATAATCATTTTTATTCAAAGATTATTTTTGAGAAAATTTCATATCTCATTTGAGCATAAATCCTTATCATATATGAGTGTATTGAGCATATTGTTGTACATTATCAGTTTAGTTTAGAAGCACATTTGTTTACACAAAAATAATTTAATTATCTATTGTATTCCCGAAGGGTGGTCAAAAGAGGGAGACTAGCCCTGTGAATAGTCCCGAATTGCTCAAACACGGTTAAGTGAGCACTAGACGGGTTCAGACCCAGTTAAGAGAACTAGGTGCAACATCCTTGTAATGTGTTGTGAAGGTTGGGGTCAGTCCTGTTAATCTAACCTAGGGTTTTCCTTGGCCAGTAAGGAGAGGGAGGTTGTAATTGGTGTCGCTCCACCTGCAAGTGAGCTTTAGTGGAATTCTGTTACTTGTGAGCTTAAGGCGAGGACGTAGGTAGTATTGGTCGAACCCTGATACCATATCTGATGTCAGTTTTACTTTTCGTAATTTACTTTCTGCACCTATATGTAAATATTATTACTCTGAATGTTTGATATATTGAGTTTACTTTAACTGCTTATATATTTGTTCAGTAGTTTATCTATTGAATTGGTATGTGTTCTAGACAAACCCTAGGTTGTGGTTTACTGCTGTTGGATTAGTTATACCAAGGAAGAAATAATTTTAAATTTTCAATTCATCCCCCCTCTTGGGAACACACTAATTCCAACAAAATGATTAATATTTTTAAAACCTCCCGTAAACAAATTGATTAGTAATATTTTGAAACCTACTATAAATTTGTAATTTAATCTTTCTTACCACTAACATAAATTGAATTAACATTTTTTTAGCCATTAATATTAATTGAATAGTACATTTTGTAACTAATAATTGTCATCGAATTACTTTTGAAATAATAAATATACTAATTAATATTTTAAAATTGTGCCCTAAATTAATTGTTTAGTATTTAAAATCTCTTTATAACTCAACTATGAAGTTTAAATCATGTAAATAAGTACAGACTATAAAAAATTTGAAAATAAACATTTCATTATTTTTTAAACCACAATAATTGACATTAATTGTATAATTCAAAAGGAACAAGAACTTAAAAAATAAAAATAAAAAAATAAAATATAGCAATTTAGTTAGCTAAGTATAAACTATAAAAATTTGACACAATCCCTTTTATTTAGCAAATCAAGCACCCAATAAAATTCACTATAATATTAGATATTACAAAATCAAATTTTCTTGGATCTCATTTAGCAATTTAGCACTAAAATAAAAATATTCCTATATTACAATCAAATAACTTCGGTTTAATTTAACAATCATTAACTATGCTAGTATACTTATCTGATAAAACCATTTCATAAAATTCCCTTATAACTTCATAATATATTTCTTAAATTGATAATATAATAATTGAACTATATTTTTTTCATTAAAGTTATTAATTTTGGCAATTATTAATAATTAAATGAATTTTTAAATTTAAACTTGCAATTTAATTTTTAAAATGAAATTAATAATGTGCTAATAATTTAACAATGATTAAGTAAAAAAGTTTTCTATAATCATTCTACAATCATTGTCAATTAATGAATTAATTCATTAATAGTATAATTTGATATTGTCGTCCTCATGTCCCCGCGCCATCACAAAGTTAAATTTAAATTTAATCATTAATATTATTTTCAATTTTTTGGTGAGCACTTTTTTGTTTGATTATTATTTTATTAATTTAATTTTATATTTATTATTAGTGAGAAATTTTTCTTGGGCTACTGGAGTAGTTTTGTAGACCCTTAAGACTCTCCTAACTCTTGTACTGTGTGATGTGATTAATAATGTACAAAGTGATTGGGAGTCTTTTCTCAATTTATTATTAATTTACAATTATATAATAAATACTATCATGATATTTACATAATCTCGTTACTTGATGCAGTAAGATTTATTTAAATTTTATTAGATTAAGTACCATCTAAATCTTGTTGGTTGGTCCAACATATTTAAATTAATTTTGCATTGTTCCGAGAACATGGAGTCGGACGTGTTCTCTGCAGGATTTTTGTTTTTTTTTCATCCCTCATCATAGCTGTCCTACCAAGCCTGCCATGACAAGCCTAACCGCCATCCCATGCTTAACCTGTCTTTTATTATCATCATTATTTTGCAGTGCACAAAGTAGAAGATAGGCCTGGCAAAACGGGTCATGACCCGTCGGGTTATCCGGACGTGCCCGTTTAAAAAGGGTTTGGGTTTTAAAAAGTCAACCCGTTTAATAATTGGGCGGGTCACGGATTGACCCGTTTATAAACGGGTTTAGCGGGTTCGGGCGGGTCACCCGCTGGGTGGCCCGTTAATTTGGATACTTTATATATATTTTTTCAGTTCAAGCTGTTCAGCCTTCACCCTTCAGAAATTTGAACTCAGAAGACTCTCGGCATTCCACGACTCTCCACCCACACCACACAGCCACTGAGCCACATAAAAAAAACCCTAAGTGACTAAGTCCCTAACCCGCGCCGCCGGCCGCGGCTCTCCTCTCATGCTCTCAGCCCTCACCCTCTCCATCCTCTCCTCTCCTCTCCTCTGGACCTCTGGTGCGCTGCTACGCTGTGGCCCACGACTCTCCTCTCAGCTCTCACTCTCTCAATCCTCTCCTCTCCGGCTCTACTTTGGTGCGCTGCTACCTGTTGCGGTTCCGGTGCTGCGAACTCACGGTCCCGGATCAAGCCACACCTCCAGCCTCCACAGTCCACACCTCCAGGCTCCAACCTCCACAGTCCTGCATTAATAAAGATAATACAGTATTTTTTTTTTAAAGTCATTTTATATGGAAGTTTTTGGAAAATTTTAAATTAAATAAATTATATATTTTAAACGGGTGACCCGTTACCCACCCGTTTATTAGACGGGCGGGTTAGGGTTGGCATCTATGTGACCCATTTAACATCAACCCGTTTATGACCCGGCCCGTTTATGACCCGACCCGTTGGTGACCCGCCTGGACTCGGCCCACCCGCCCGTTTTGCCACCCCTAGTAGAAGAAAAAAGAAAAATGAAATTGGGTATAGAGATAAGGAAAGTAGGAGGAATGGGGGAACGGGAATGCTCCTGTAACCATCCAAAGAGATTGCTTTATAAATAGTAAGGATCACAACGTACAATCATCTAAAAAACAATTGACTATTGAAAAAATATAAAAAATATAAAAATTTATTTATTAATTTAAATTAATATTTAAAATTAAAAATAATAATTTAATTAATTATATTATTTTAACATAAATTAATATGATAATTATATGTTATAAATATATATTAAAAATATAATTATTTCAATTACTATATTATTTTTATTTAATATTAATATTTCAATGTTAATAAAAATAACAATTGACACCACTATGAATTTATATTATCACTATTTTTTTTTTTTATGTAATTAAGGATGGGGGGATGATTTATAAGGATGGGAGGAGAAAATTTTCAGTTATAAAATGTAAAAATTTATTTTATTTTTGGAACTCAAATTATAAAACGGCACGCATAATAGACGATTTTTTTTATTTTTCTTTTTTCAGTTTAGAGTTGAATTATGTTTTTTCAGTAATTAATTGTTTTTTTTTAATGATTGTACGTTCACCGTTTATAAAGCAATCTTTGGGATAGTGTTTTCCTGACTATCTCTATGTCCAATTTCAATGTTCTTTTTCCTTATGCTTCGTGCACTGCAAAATAATGATTATAATAAAAGATGGATGAAGTATGGGATGGTGGCCTACGCATAGGCTGCCGTGGCAAGTTAGGGCAGTATGATGAGGGATGAAAAGGTCAAAAAAAAAAAAAAAAAAAAAAAAAAAAATCTAGCAGAGTCGGCGCCATGCTTCGGAACCATGCAAAATTAATTTAAATCTCACTGAATCAAGTAACGAGTTTTAAATGGTAACCCAATCGAGTGTTAACGCATGGTAAATAAATCTTGTTACTTGATTCATCGAAATTTACTTGTAAAATAAGTTAGTCCTGACGTCCAGCAGTGATATTAAGTGAACATCAATTTGTACGCCCCCAGGGCGCAGCTCAGGTGGTTGAGCGGATTTCGGGTGTGCGCTTCATGGCGTCAGGGTTTCCTTCCCACCCGGGTTCGATTCAGCGCCTGAGCTCCTGATTTAACCTCCCTGTGGTGTGTGGGGCCATTCTACAGGGCGTGGGAATAGTCACTGGCCGGTGCGACGGACCGTAAAACGGACGGCGTTGACGGTAGGTGGACACCCTGACGTAATCCAAAAAAAAAAAAAAAAAGTGAACAACAATTTGAGAATAATTTTTTTGAATATGTTATTATTAAATATATTATTAATAACAAATTAGAAAAAAACTCAAGTGAGTGGGAAGAAGATAATTTTCATGCGTTAAATAATCCATCAACATCCACCCGGCTGCAGAGAGTAATGATGATTTAAAGGCATTGGGAGGGAAAACGTATCGGTCCATTTTTGTTTTCTCAACAGCGCACCAGAAGGCGCAGCTCGCGCAGCGTACAAGATAGAAAGAGCGGGTGCAAGGAGAGAAATTACGGATAGTGCGCGACTTGCGGAGTGGACAAACTGGAAAAAACTCGAATTATTCTCATCTCTTTCTCAATTGAAGACCACTACTTGGAACCTAAAAGAGATACGGAGAGCTAACTGTACTAACTTTGCCCCATGTTGACCAGAATTTTCTCATTGTATTTCTCTGGTAATGGCCAAGTTATTAGATAATAAAAGTTCTCTCACTCGGACATGTCTCTCTCTTTCTCTCAGAGATCACAGAAGAAAGAGAGGAGTAAATTTGTGAATTTCAGGCTCGTCGATGATTGTGATCAGATCGTCTAGCTCGTACTCTCGCGTGCTGCTACAGATTTCTTCAGTAGAATTCGTTTTTTATTGAGCTATATGAAAGCTTCACTGCTTCTCATCATCCTTTCTTCTTTCTTCTCTCTTCTTCTTTCTTGACCATTCTCAGGCTCTGCGCCGGCTACGCTTCGACAACTCGATTGAGCTCCATGAAAGCTTCACTGCTTCTCATCATCCTTTCTTCTCTCTTTTCCTTTCTTGACCATTCTCAGGCTCTGCGCCACCCACGCTTCGACAACTCGACCGACCAAGATGCTCTACTCTCATTCAAATCCCACGTAACCAAAGATCCGAGTGGAGTGTTGGATGGTTGGAACCCAAACACATCTTTTTGCACCTGGCCAGGAGTCCTATTCAATCCCAACAAGAACAGGGTTACTGGTCTGAGTCTTAGAAACCTTTCTTTAACTGGAACTATCTCTCCCCATATCACTAATCTTTCTTTCCTCCGCTCTCTCGACCTGCAAAATAACAGCTTTCATGGTGCCATTCCTATAGACATCGGCAGGCTTTTTCGTTTGGAGTCACTTATTTTAGCTTCTAATCACATTGATGGAAGCATCCCTCTATCTCTCAGCTATTGTCTAAGGCTTCGAGTCGTTGATCTATCGAAGAATCGGCTCAAAGGAGCAATACCTTCTGAATTGGGTAATCTGTCAAAGCTTCAGGATTTGAGGTTCAGAAGCAATAATCTAACAGGTTCCATCCCTTTCTCACTGGGCAACCTTTCTTATCTTAACAATCTCATTTTGATCTCAAATAATCTTCAGGGGCCAATTCCAAGTGAGCTTGGCCAGCTGACTCGCCTTCAGCGGCTAAAATTGGCGGACAATGACCTATCGGGTGTGATCCCTGCCTCACTCTTTAATATGTCTTCTTTAATTTTTTTTACCTTGGCAAAGAATCGTATTTCAGGACGTCTCCCATCTGACTTGTTTTGGTCCCTGCCTAGTTTAGAAACCTTGTTTGTAGGAGGGAATTTGCTCGAAGGAGATGTCCCTTCATCTCTTTCCAATGCTTCAAACCTCGAGTTCGTTGATCTATCAACCAACCAGTTCTCTGGGCAAGTCCCTTTGCTTTGGAATCTTCCAAATCTTCTCTTTTTGAGTCTTGAAATCAATCAATTGGTCAGTGAAGGCAAACATGGGCTCGACTTTCTTACTTCTCTGGCCAACTCTACTTCTCTCCGAGCGTTATCTATTGCTACTAATCAGTTAACCGGTGAGCTTCCCGCTTCGATGGGAAACTTGTCTAGGCAGCTGTCTGAGTTGTTTATGGGGGAAAACCATTTTGAGGGAAACATCCCTGAAAGCATTGGAAATTTGGCTGGCCTAACTCTGCTGTCTTTGGAATTAAATTCTTTCTCCGGAAAAATTCCTTCTGCGATTGGGAATCTTCAAAATTTGCAGATCCTAATCTTGGACTTGAACTTTTTATCTGGGTCTATACCTGAATCGCTAGGAAACTTGAGTCACTTATATGAACTGGGTTTGAGTACAAACAGCCTGACAGGCAGCATCCCTACAATCCTATTAAACTGTCAACATCTGCAAAGGCTCGATCTCTCAATCAACAGTCTCGATGGCAACATACCCAAAGAAATCTTTGGCTTCCCCAGTCTAGGAGTACTTTTTAATATTTCGTGGAACTCTCTAACTGGGGTTTTGCCTGCTGAAATTGGCAACTTGAAAATGGTGCAAAATTTGGATATCTCTAAGAACAATCTGTCAGGAGCAATTCCATCCACAGTGGGTGATTGTTCAAACTTAATGTACTTGGATATGTCTAGCAACTCCTTCCAAGGACACATTCCCACTTCATTAACTAATTTAAAAGGCATAGAATACATTGACCTTTCTTCCAACAATTTATCTGGTCCAATCCCTTCTTCACTGAAAAGCCTTCTCTACCTCAAGCTTTTGAACCTCTCCTCCAACAGGCTTCAGGGAGAGGTACCCAAAGGAGGCATCTTTCTTAACTCATCTAGTGTTTTTCTCACTGGAAATTCTGAGATTTGTGGGGGAATTCCCGAGTTTGGTTTATCTGCATGTTCTACTTCTAAAAACCACTCCCATGCATCGAGAAAGGCTTTAATTATAGGAGTAATTGCGGGCTCAACAGCCATACTTTTTCTCATTTTGTTCTGCATCTTCATAACATTATATGTGAGGAGGAATAGGCAGATTGGTTCAAGAGGCACAAGTGTCATATCATTTGAGGGTCCTCACAGGTTTTATTCCCTTTATGACATAAAATCTGCGACCAATAATTTCAATGACCAGAACTTGATAGGGGAAGGAAGTTTTGGCTCCGTGTACAAGGGAGTAATGAGAGATGGGACTTTGGTTGCTGTGAAAGTCTTCAACATGGACCTACATGGAGCTTCCAAGAGTTTTCTGGCTGAGTGTGAAGCCCTCCGGAACATACGGCACCGAAACCTTGTCAAAATCTTGACTGCTTGCTCAAGTAGCACATTCAAAGCTCTGGTTCTGCAGTTTATGCCAAATGAAAGCTTGGATAGGTGGCTTCATCATGAGAGAGGAGAGCAAAAGAAGGTGCTAACTCTAAAACAAAGACTGGAAATAACCATAAATGTTGCATCTGCAATGGAGTACCTTCATCATGAATGCGAAACGCCCGTGGTGCACTGTGATCTCAAACCAAGCAATGTTCTCCTCGACCAAGACATGACCGCTCATGTTGCGGACTTTGGGCTTGCAAGAATGCTTCGTGGGACTGCTTCAAATCATCACACAAGTAGCTCCGTAGGCTTGAAAGGGTCTATTGGCTACATTGCACCAGGTACTTGCACATAGTCATGGTTAACGGTTTCCATATTCAACTTTTGTGCCTCTCATTTTTTTCAAGCAATTAAGTCATTTTATTAACCAAGCAGAGAAAATCAAGGGACAGAAGCAAGAACACCAGAACAAGTCCCATAAAACAAAATTACTACTATAAAATTTTAAATTTACATCTTCTTCATGCTTTTTATATATTAGATGAATAGTTGTGAGGGCAGTATTCAACACCTGAGAAACCCATCTCGGGAGATATCCTGGCTAGACGTTGGGGTGACACCTACTTCCATGTAAGTGCCACACTCCCATGTCTAGCCGCTCAGTTGATATTCATTTTCTGCAGGGACTGTCCAAGGTGCCTCCTTATATTATTTACATGTGCGTGTAAATGCAGAATATGGTTTTGGTGGCAACGTGTCAACGAAAGGGGATGTGTACAGTTATGGGATCATTCTGCTAGAGATGTTCACAGGAAAGAAGCCAATAGAAGGGATGTTCAGTGGAGAAATGACCCTTCAGAAGTGGGTGGGGGCAGCAGTTCAGGAGCAAGTGGTAGAGATTTTGGATGATGGCTTGAGAGAATGCTGTAAAGAGGGGGTTGTATCTGATAGCTTAAGCTCAATCTTGAAGATTGGATTATCATGTGCAAGTGAGGCGCCTGAAGACAGACCAGACATGAAAGATGTCTCTGCAATGATCAAAAGAGCTATGACCATGGTGATCCATGGAGTTAGAAGGAGTGAACTTCATGGTGATCCATCAATATAGGGAAGACAATAATGCGCTTGATTTTCTCGAAGGAGAAATGGGAAACAATGTTATCTACAAAGAACAATATCTTTTATCACGTTCTCTAAAAAGTATCTTTTGGATGGATAAGTTGGGTCTCACTTCCCTTTGTTAGTAGTTCATCCTCTAGATTTTTGTTTAGTTGGTTTAGATTTTCTGATTTTAGTTTATTTTATTATTTTTGTTTTTGATAGGCCTGTTTAGTTTTGTTTCTTATTTAATTTATTTGGATTTGTAGTCCTATTTTGGTTGGTTGCTGGTGTTATTTTTGGGAGGCTTTTAATGTCTTTTTTATCTATTTTCTCTCTGTTGAATTAGGTGTACTCTAGAGAGGGAAGGGGGGGGGGGGGGAGTGAATTGGGCATTTTAAAATTCTTTGAATCTATTTACCACTTAATCCCTACTTGTATATTTAATAATGAGTTCTTATTACCCAATTAATTGTGTGTAAAATTATTCAACCTACACATGCAATACGAACAATTTAAATGTAGTACTGAAAGTAAAGAGTAAAGGGAAGAGAGAAGACAAATGCGATTTTTACGAAATTCAGCCAACTTGACCTATGTCCTCGCCTTGAGCAACTATTCAAGGATTTCATTAAAAATGTGACTACCTCAAGATTTACATCATCATCATCATCACTTTTTTTTTTCCTTATTATATATATATATGTATATATATATATATATATTAACTGTTCAGATACCTTTTGCTATGAAACTCGGGCCTTAGTAGGCACCGGGGTAATCCTGTATACAGTATTCATACCTACCTAGCGAAAATATAAATCATATAACCGAATAAATTATACAATACCAGAATTTAGTATATACCGACCATAGTCATATAAAATAATTCCCTCTAGTATCATCTACTCCAAAAATACAAAATTCAGTAAAAAAATCACCCTATAACCAGGGTAATCAAATAAACTCTCTATCCGCGAGCCTGACATGCTCGCCTAGTTGGCTCACCTGAAAAATGATAAAGTAATGGGGTGAGACGACGTTCAGTAAGTGGAAATATGCTATTACTAGTGTGTGGTAATCGAGTTGTAAAATTATAATAATAGTATGTAAAACTGCACGATCTGGTAAATTTGTAAAACACATATATCACATGTATAGTAGCTTAAAATATATGCATCATCTGAACTTTCTATCATTCATATTGCTAATATCATACTATATACAACAAAAGCTGTAAAACTGTATACATATACATAATTGTGTTTTATCCTTGGAACTCTGTATGTTATGATTTAAACCCTCATGACAGAGTTGTTCGACCAGTAGGTGAGACTTAACCTGGTCGGCCTTCTAGGTAAGTCACTATACTCTACACTATCTCAATCTGACCAAACTGCATCCACTCTTAGGTTCGGGACTGACTGCTACCTCGTCAAACCAGCCTCCTTAATCCAGCGAACTGGAGAGCTGCGTACTCTTTGAGCACGGTTGACGGTACCCACACGCTATCTAAGATATGTTGTTGCACTCTATCTGTATATAGCAACGGTACCGTGCTCTGTATTCTTTATCTGTATTTGTCTATAATCATTCCTCAGGGATCTGAGACTATATATACTCTTACTGTTTTCATCATGTTTCCAAAATTACTATAATGCTATCTTTCTGTACTGTAAAATTCTGTAATCTCTGTATTCTGTATCTATTGCATTTTGATGCTATCTTTGTACATCTATCTATAAAATATATATCTATATACTCTATCTGTATACTCTGAATGTTATGGTAATAAGAAATATGACATACTGCAAATGCTATATATGTTGATCTGAGTAAAACTGTAATATATTATTCTGAATAAAAATCTGTAATATACTGATCTGTATAAAATTATAACATGCCGATCTGAGTAAACATCTGTATACATATATATATATATATATATATTTATCTATTTTGTGAAACTATTTGAATAAAAGTTGTATATGTACATATATCTGTCCATATAATTCTTGTGAATATTTGACTATATCTATATGTTCTGTATATTTTCATATACTGAAAAAACTATATAAAGTTCTACATCAAATATTATCTACTCAGGCCATACATATTTTAAGAACACATATCCTGAAAAACTATTTAATAACTGGTATACATACATGTTGGTAAAATCTATTAACATATTCAAATTTCCTAACATAGTATTATTCTCTTACCTTAAATCTGAAAAGCCTCTCACTGAACTCGAGCCCCACACCTGCAGTTTTCTCCACTTAACACCCTAAAAACAACATCCTTCAGAACAAAATATCAATATTTTTTTTATTACAACATTTCTTATAACTGTAGGGGAAACATATTCTAAACAAAATATCTTACCTTGAATTTGGCACAAATTTCAAACCTTTTCCACCGACGATCCGTTCCGATAGACTTGCAGAGAACTTCGCTAGGAGCGTCGTGGTGGCTTTAGATCGTCGATCCGACGTTAAACGGTGTCGGGATCGAAGAGAGAAGGAGAGGGGTGCGTTTTAGAGAGAGAAAGGGAAGTTTTGCACTGAAATTCTATCGAAAATTTGAGTTTTAGCAATTTATAGAGCCAGATTCATCGACGAGTCTTTAAGGAATTTCGTCGACGAATTTTAAATTGTCCCAAAAACCTCTCTCGGTATTTTCTCGTTGACGAGACCTACTTATACTCTCATCGACAAACTCCCTATGTTCGTCGACGAGGCCCTGTGTAAAAATCTTCCGAGTTATTATATTTAAAGTGCAATGTCCTCCTTGCTCCTCAAATTGGGTCATTCTGTTTTTGTTTCCATTTCTCTCTCTCTTTATTATTTAAATACCATTATTTTTCGAGTTATTACAAAAAACCCTGCTCCTTAAATTGGGATGGAGCTTCCTGTACAATTCACTGCTTACAAGAGGTACAACTCTCTCCTACTCCGCTGCTTACAAGAGATACAACTCTCTCCTCAAACACCGATACACACACCGAACCGTGTATACAATAGAATTTGTAAAAACACTCAAAAATGCTTCCAAACAAAAACTTGTGAGTATAATTCAAATTCCTAATATATTAACATATGATATAACTTGAAACTCAGAATGTAGGAAAACTATACAATCGTTTATGTATGATATGCTTTAATACACAAATTCCTTTTTATCAAATCTCTCAAAAATATTTGTATAACTCAATGCTTTGGAGAACTTAGGTTAGATCTTTGAATATAAAAATAACTTTGTAGATTGCAAAGATGTTACACCCACTTTGTAAAAATTATTTCACGAAATATTTTAATCTCAATAATATTTCAATCTAAATGTGATCTAGGTAATATTTGACTTGATGTATATGTATATGTATCTCTAAGATGATGATACCAAAGATCAACACTCTTACTATATGATTTTTTGAAAATATCCTTCAATATATATATAGTTACAAATATAAATGATCTTCAAATAAGTAGGTTTGTTATATTGAACATATCAACTCTTTGAATGAAATCTCACTTGAATCAAAAGTGTTTAATCAATACTTAAAGCTCTTCTCAAGTGGTAATATTCTTAATGAAATGATTTGTTATATGCATACACAAGATCAACTTCTTAACAAAAATTCAAAAGTAAATTTTGCAATGATATCCTCTATGAAAAATGGATATCAACAAGTAGATCAGCTTGTATAAGAAAGACTTTATCCAACTAACTCTTAATAAAAAATATGATTTATCAAACCTCAATACTAGAATGAAGAACCAAATGAGTAACTGAGTTCCACTTAGATATTCTGAGTAGATTTTCCCAAAGTAGATGAATGTAGAGTGAAGAGCAAACAATCGTATATCAATCAGCTCAAGTTTCACAGATCTCTTTTCAACAAGATGTGTTCTACGCTTTATGTTGATCTTCTTTTGTTTTTTATTTTTGTACTAGGGTTTGGATATGAAGTATAAATAGTGACTTACCCTTAGAATTGATCTCAACCGTTGGATCATAAGATAGCTTGCATGTTTGATCAATAAAAATTACACTTTTGATCTTTCCCGCAAGTTCAGACGACTGAGGTCTAGGGTCTAGACAACTGAAGTCATTTTATTCTTCGAAAAAATAGTCTGGACACAGGGTCAGATGACCGAAGTATCAAGTTCATACGACCGAGGTCAAGGTTCAGTCATCTTCTAAGGTGCTTCTATCAGTTTCTGTTTTTCATCCAAAAATCTTCAGACGACTGAGCTTATTCTTCAGACGTTTTCAGACGTTTGAGGAAATTCTTCAGTTAACTGAACTTTAAAGTTCAGTCATATGAAATTCCAAATTTTTGCATATTTACTTTCCAGTTCAAAAATGTGTTTTGTTTTCTTTCTTGGCTCTTCATAAAAACATTTTCTAGGATTTTGACATTATTTCTAAATCCATGAATGTCTCCTAATGATGTTCATGAAATGCATGAATTCTAAAGTCATTCTAAGGTATATGTTGAGTCTTAAATTAAATCATATGAAAATGTAAATACATGAGGTCTAAGTACCCATTCCCAAGATATTCTTGAACTTTGCCACTTGCATCTTGATTCTTATACTCTTTGAGTTTCATGGATCTTGTCAAGATATGTATGTTTTACTTTAAGACTTCCACGACTCGTTATCCTTTCATGCATGCTTAATATGGTTCATATTCAAAAAATCAATACACAGATCAAATATCAAGTGATTTGTCATTATCAAAATTGGATTGGACTCGTAGAGTCAACAATCTCCCCCTTTTTGAAGATAACAAATGCATTAGAAAAAATATATATAATGAGTTATGCCAAACAAGGCTCCCCCTCAATTAATGCATCAAATATTCACTGAATGACAATATGCCATGATGTTTTAACAATTTTTGTTATTATACTTCTCCCCCTTTTGCACAATTAGTTTTTCCAACAATTTAACAAGTTTTAATTTTTGCTCATTTTTCTAGATTTCTCTTATTTATGCTTTTTCTCCTGATTTTTATTATTTTTACTTCAAATTTTCTCCCCCTTTTGACATCAACAAAAAGGTGTAAAATAATAAAACATGAGTAGACATACCCTGATATTCTTCTCCCCTTAGAAATCGTAAGGTTTTAAACCAAATGTTTATTAATGTAATACTAAAAATTTGATTAATATGATACCAAGTGATTTCATCTTAAGTGACGCCCCTGAATTATATCATCTAACATAATTCTAGCTAACCTCTCGACTATGCATGAGACTTAATTCACGCCTAATTTGGATAAACCTATCTCCCGCAAGTGGTTTCGTGAATATATCTGCCCGTTGTTCATCTGTGCATACAAACTCTAGTGTCACATCCCCTTTTTTGTACATAGTCACGAAGAAAGTGATGTCTTATTTCTATGTGCTTAGTTCGTGAATGTAATATGAGATTATTTGAAATATTTATCGCACTCGTATTATAGCATCTAATAGGGATTATTTCATAACTTAATCCAAAATCTTTCAGTTGTTGCTTCATGTAAAGCGTTTGATAACAACAACTACCTGCTGCTATGTATTCAGCCTCGGCTGTGGAATGAGTTACTGAATTTTGTTTCTTGGAAAACCAAAGGACTAAGAAATGTCCTAAGAAATAACAAGTACCGCTAGTGCTTTTTCTATCCACTTTGCTACTCGCAAAATCAGCATCTGAATAACTAATAATCTCAAACGATGTGTACTTAGGATACCATAATCCAATTTCCGTTATTCCTATTAGGTATCTAAGAATTCTTTTAACGGCTAACAGATGTGACTCCTTTGGTGTCGCCTGAAATCTTGCGCACAAACATACACTAAACATTATATCAGGTCTACTGGAAGTCAGATATAATAAGTTGTCAATCATTCCATGATAAAATTTGACATCTACTGGTATACCTTATTCATTTTTGTCTAATTTTAATGAAGTGCTCATAGGTATACCTAGTATTTTTCCATATTCCATATTAAACTTTTTTGAGTAGGTCTCTAATCACAAAACATTTACAACCAAAAATATGAAAATATGATATGTTTGGTCTATGACTATTCCATAACTCATACAGAGTCTTATTAACTGATGGTTTACTTAGAATTGTATTTAGAACATAGTAGGCAGTATTCACTACCTTAACCCAGAAGTACTTAGGCAATTTATGTTCGTTAAGCATAGTTCTGGTCATTTTTTGTATAGACCTATTCGTTCGTTCAACTACATCATTCTGTTGTGGTGTTCTAGGTGCTGAAAAATTATGAGCAATTCCTAATGAATTACAATACTTCTCCATGCTTTGATTTTTAAATTCTCTACCCCTATCACTTCTAATTTTAGTGATTGTCTATCCCTTTTCATTTTGGATTTTCTTGCATAGGTTTATGAATTTCTCACATGCTTCATCTTTGTGCCCTAAAAATAATACTCATGTGAATCTTGAAAAATCATAAAGAATGACAAAGTCATATGATTTTCCTCCTAAGTTCTGAATTGGGTTTGGACCAAATAAGTCTAAGTGTAACATTTGGAGTGGCCTAGTAGTGGAGATTTCTTTATTCTTCTTAAAGCTTGTTCTTGCTTGTTTTCCCAGTTGGCATGCATCACAGATTTTATCTTTCACGAATTTAGTCTTAGGCAGTCCCTTAACTAATTCTTTCTTAACAAGTTTTGAGATTAAATTCATGTTTGCATGTCCTAGTCTCCTATGCCAAATCCAACTTATCTCATTCATAACAGATAAGCATGTCACACACTGTGAAGTTAAGTTATCAAAGCTTGTAGTATATACGTTTTCATGACACTTAACAATGAACAATATCTTATTATCAATTTTTTGTTCAACTATGCACTTGTCATGTTCAAAAGAGACTTTGTAACCTTTATCACATAGTTGACTTATGCTCAATAAGTTGTTTTTTAAGCCTTCAACCAATAAGACATCATCTGTAATTAATGAAGAGTCCTTACCAACTTTACCTACACCTGTAATCTTTCCCTTAGCGTTGTCTTCAAAAGTGACGAATCCTTCATCCTGGAGTATAATGGATGTGAATTTCGCTTTATCCCCGGCCATGTGATGTGAGCATCCGCCATCCATATACCATGTGTCTTTTAAGGATGTTGATCATAAGCATATCTGCAAGACACAATTAAATAACTAGCTTTGGCACCCATATTTTCTTGGGTCCACGAGGGTTAGTGCTAGATTGATCTTTGACCTTCCATACTTTCTTAATTTTTACATCTTTATTTTTGAAAGGATAGTCGAATTGTATGTGGCCCAACCTTCTACATTTAAAGCATGTAGTGTTTCTATAATAATTCTTAGTTGGAACATATGACTTTAACTCTCTTCTAAAATAACCCATATAAATGTGTCTATTTTTTAGATTTTCCTTTCCATTAAAGCCAAGCCCTTCCTTTCTTAGGGAATTTTTTTGAGATCCTAGGATCTTATCAAAATTGTTTTGTCCCTCAGTAAATTTACAAATAATTTCAGATTTATCTTTCAAATCCTTTTCTAACACCTCAATTTTCAAATCTTTATCTTTTATTAAAGATGTATGAGATTCATTTTGGTGTTCAATTAACCTTGAAAGTTCTTTGACTTTACTTTTCAACTCAGAAATATTTTTTGTTTTCTTCTCAAACATTTTAATAGAGTATATGTATTCTTATTTTAGTTCATCATATGAAATCAAGTCATTTTCATTTTTAGGCTCACTAGAATAATACGAAGATAATGAAAATGATGATTGTACCTCATAGTTATCATGTGCCATTAGACACAGATTGACAATCTTGTCGTCATTGGATTCAGATTTTGAACCGCTAGTGTTGTGAGTATCCCAATCGACTTTCAACGCCTTCTTCTTTTTCTTTGAGGCTTTCACGAGCTTGGGGCACTCAGGCTTGATGTGTCCAACTTCTCGGCAGTTGTAGCATGTTGGAGGATCCTCCTTCTTTTTCTTCGTGCTAGACTCTCCTCTTTCCGATTTAGAGTTCCGGAATTTTCTGTTGAACTTCTTGTTATTCTTCAAGAACTTCCCAAACTTCTTTGTTAGTAAGGCCATGTTATCGTCCGTTTCGGAATCACTTCCTTCACTTGAGTAGCCTGATGATGCCTTAAGTGCAGTGACCTTCTTTGCTTTTCTTTGCTTAATCTTCCTCTCGTTTATTGCCAGCTCATAAGTGATGAACAATCCAATCAGTTCGTCCACCGACATCTTCTTGATATTTCTCCCTTCTACTATTACCGTAGCTTTCGCTTCCCACACTAGAGGTAATCCCTTGAGTATTTTCCTAATCAACTCATAAGTAGGGTAAGTTTTTCCAAGTGCATTTAAGGAATTAATAATTGAATCTCGTGTACATGAATTGTATAGATTCATCAACTGTCATTTTAAATGCTTCATATTCACTGGTGAGCATGTCTATCCTACTATCCTTGACTTCCTTAGTACATTCATATGTAACTTCTAATTTTTCCCAAATTTCTTTAGCCAATTTACATCTCATTACCTTATTAAATTCATTTACATCTACTGTACAGAAAAGCAAGTTCACGGTAGTAGCATTTATTTGTACAAATTTCTAGTCTTCCTCAGTATATTCATCTTCAATTTTAGGTACATTAGTCTTATCAATTACTTTCATAGAAATGTGATTTCCCCTAGTCACTATTTTCCAAACCTTTAAATTTACGTTCAATAGATATATGTTCATCCTACGTTTCCATTAGGTGTAGTTTACACCACTGAAAATTGGTGGTCTAGTGGATGAGTGTCCCTCATCGAATGTAGTTACACCGATATGTGCTATGTGATCTTTTTACAAATAAACTATTAAGTCTATGTATTCCCGTTCTGATACTAAATGTTGAATTAGGTGTACTCCCAAAAGGGGGGGAGGGTGAATTGGGTATTTCTTTGAATCTATTTACCACTTAATCCCTACTTGTATATTTAGCAATGAGTTTTTATTACCCAATTAATTGTGTGCAAAGTTATTCAACCTACACATACAATACGAAAAATTTAAATATAGTACTGAAAGTAAAGAGTAAAGGAAAGAGAGAAGACAAACACGATTTTTACGAGGTTCAGCCAACTTGGCATACGTCCTAGCCTTGAGCAACCACTCAAGGATTTCATTAAAAACCCTGCTCCTTAAATTGGGACGGAGCTTCGCGTACAATCCACTGCTTACAAGAGGTACAACTTCCTCCTACTCCGTTGCTTACAAGAGATACAGCTCTCCCCTCAAACACCAATTCACACACCGAACCGTGTGTACAATAGATTCTGTAAAAACACTCAAACATGCTTCCAAATAAAAGTTTGTGAGTACAATTCAAATTCCTAATACATTAACGTATGATATAACTTGAAGCTCAGAGTGTAGGAAAACGATACAATCGTTTTTGTATGATATGCTTCAATATACAAATTTCTTTTTATCAAATCTCCCAAAAATATTTATATAACTCAATGTTTTGGAGAACTTAGGTTAGATCTTTGAATATAAAAATAACTTTGTAGATTGCAAAGATGTTACACCCACTTTGTAAAAATTATTTCATGAAATATTTTAATTTCAATAATATTTCAATCTCAATGTGATCTAGGTAATATTTTACTTGACGTATATGTATATGTACCTCTAAGATCATGATACCAAAGATCAACACTCTTACTATATGATTTTCTGAATATATCTTTCAAGATATATATATATATATATATATATATATATATAGTTACAAACATAAATGATTTTCAAATAAGTAGGTTTGTTATATTGAAAATATCAACTCTTTGAATGAAATCTCACTTGAATCAAAAGTGTTTAATCAATACTTAAAGCTCTTCTCAAGTGGTAATATTCTTAATGAAATAATTTGCTATATGCATACACAAGATCAACTTTTTAACAAGAATTCAAAAGTAGATTTTGCAATGATATACTCTATGAAAAATGGATATCAACAAGTAGATTAGCTTATATAAGAAAAACTTCTAACTAACTCTTAACAAAAAAATATGATTTATCAAACCTCAATACTAGAATGAAGAACCAGATGAGTAACTGAGTTCCACTTAGATATTATGAGTAGATTTGCCCAAAGTAGATGAATATAGAGTGAAGAGCAAACAATCGTATATCAATCAGCTCAAGTTTCACAGGTCTCTTTTCAACAAGATGTGTTCTACGCTTTATGTTGATCTCCTTCTGTTTTTTCTTTTTGTACCAGGGTTTAGATATGAAGTATAAATAGTGTCTTACCCTTAGAATTGATCTCAACCGTTGGATCATAAGATAGCTCGCGTGTTTGATCAATAAAAATTACACTTTTGATCTTTCCCACAAGTTCACATGACTGAAGTCATTTTATTCTTCAAAAAAATAGCCTGGACACAGGGTCAGATGACCGAGGTCAAGGGTCAGATGACTGAAGTGTCAAGTTTAGACGACCGAGGTCAAGGTTCAGTCATTTGAGGTGCTTCTACCAGTTTCTATTTTTCATCCAAAAATCTTCAAACGACTGAGCTTCTTCTTCAAACGTCTGAGGAAATTCTTCAATCAACTGAACTTAAAGTCCAGTCATCTAAAGTTCCCAATTTTTGCATATTTACTTTCCAGTTCAAAAATATGTTTTTTTTTTCTTTCTTGGCTATTTCATAAAAACATTTTCTAAGGTTTTGATATTATTTCTAAGTCCATGAATGTCTCCTAATGATGTTCATGAAATGCATGAGTCCTAAAATTTTTTTAAGGTATATACAGAGTCCCAAACTAAATCATACGAAAATGTAAATACATGAGGTCTAAGTACCCATTCCCAAGATGTTCTTGAACTTTTCCGCTTGCATCTTGATTCCCATACTCTTTGAGTTCCATGGATCTTACCAAGATATGTATACTTTACTTTAAGGCTTTCACGACTCATTATTCTTTTGTGTATACTTAATATGGTTCCAATTCACAAACTCAATACACAGATCAAATACCAAATGATTTGTCATTATCAAAACCGGATTGGAGTCGTAGAGTCAACACTCCCAATGCTTGTCATGTAACCACGACATTCTTCTATCAAAAGTGAGGGTATATTGATAAATAGTTGGAGGTGCAGCCCTCCTTTAGTTATTTAAAAAAAACTATGACCATGCTCTTGCCTTGTATTTAAACTTCTTAATTTTTTGACCCAAAAAATAAAAGCATTTTAATTTAAAGTTTCTAAATGTATAGCAGTGTAGTTGAATTGGTTTGCAGAAGTTAACCTCTTATTTAGTTGATGAATCCTACAGAAGTTCAACATCAAAGTCATTTTTTTGGGTCTTTGGAGGCACACTAGGCATGGGTTATACAATAGGAGGAAATCCATATCTCATCTGATACCCCTTCCCATCCACTCTCAAAGTCCAAACTTGAGACCTCAAATATAAAAGAGTTTCAAACTAACAATTGGAATGTCCCCTTGTTGAGGAAGGAATGCGTAACAGTGATGGCTAGATCATAATACCCTAATATAATCCTTCTCTTTATTCATGTCAACAGTAAATAGAATAATTTATGACCATGTGATCAACAATTAACAATACAAGTCACCCCCCCCCCCCCACACACACACACAAGGACACTGAGATTTGAAAAATCCATCAATATGAGGGGAAAACCGAGATTTGAAAAATCCATCAATATGAAGGGAAAACCACAAAATTGAACTCCGCTTTCAATCTTCAACCATAACAAAATTGTAAAGCTACAATGAATTTTTCTTGGTAGGAACTAGAGGCATATATCAACCATAATCATCAAGTGTAAGAACCTGAACCGTAATAAGTGGATTAAGTATTCGAAAAAGGGTAAAGTCGTAATTTGGACAAGCTTTGTTGACGAAGCCAGAGTTTGTCGATGAAGTCCCTTTTGTTCTTGGCAATGAAATTTAGTGTCTCGTTGACGAGGAGTTCCCGAAGGATTTTTAAAAATATGGAACCTCGGGCTCGTCGACGAGGCGGACTCGTCAACGAGGACGCCAATTCGTCGATGAGGGCGGCCGAGTTAGAGGGCTATAAATATCCAAATGGGTTGTTTTGAAGTTAAGTAATCTCAAATATCCTCTCCCTCTCTCTTTAGAACTTGTAGGTCTCTCTCTCTCTAGATTTCTTCATCGTTCGTTGCCTGATTCGTAAATCCAACGTTACTGCAAGGATCAACAAAGGATTCTTTACGTTTCTAGCGAATCGAAATCTCGTTTCAAGTAGTTTCGGGTTTCAGACTAAAATCGAGGTAAGACTCGGTTTTACTTTTTGATTTGAAATATGTGTAGTAGTATGAGTTGTAAGCATGTATTGTATTGTGGTATATAGGTTTTGGAGTCTCGGTTCGTAGTTTTGGGGACCGTAGAGTTCGTAGTTGGAATTCGGGTTAAGGTAAGGGGATTTAGTTTATATTAGTTACTTTTTGAAATTGGGATCGGTAAGCTTGTAGGCTACGATCGTACGTATGTCTTGGTAACTTATTTGAAGAAATCTATTGGGTAAAATACGAGATTTTTGGGTTACATTTTTCAAGAAAATTTGGGGATTTTGGGTATCATCTCTGCTTTAGTTGAAAAGTTGTTTGTTTTGTTTAAACTGTATTATTGAGATGACTGTTATCTATATTTGTATAAAATTGTATACTTGAATTGGAAAATGATATGATTTGCCATAAACCAAATAAGTGTGGAATGTATGGTTGTATGTAATTGTTTCAGGTATTTTATAAAACAGCTATGTGGCGGCTAATTATCGCATGCTGAAGAGTATAGAAACATGAGTTTCAAAATGATTTCAGGTTTTGTGAAATCAGCTAGTGGCAACTAATTACCATATGCTGAAACAATTATGTGGTGGCTAATTACTGTATGTTCCGCCATGTACCGGTGTCAAAACTGTGGGCGAGAGTGTCCAACTTTATATCCAAGGGTGTGAAATATTACCTGTGTGTTCCGACTGGTCACTGAGGGGTGTGAGCTACATTGTATTGGCAACGTAATCGCTATGAAGCTTCGAGTTTCATAGAGTAGTTGCGTATTAGTGTGAGTTACACCGTATTAGCAACATAATTGCTGTGAAGCTTCGGGTTTCATAGAGTAGTTGCGTATTAGTATGACGACACTGACCATATGTTTGGATATCGTATGTAGTGGAATAGATTTGTGAAAATACTGGAACCGTATTGTGACGTCCCGATTTTCGTACAAAATTTTTTTTAATAAATAAATAAATAAATAATCATGCCATAAATCCATTAATTGGCCACGTCAACAGTCCTACTATCATTCATACGACCCGACCCGCATCGGGTACCGGGTAAAAAGTATTTTATTAAATAACCTAACAGCGGAAGATAATATATACCCATCAGTCAGAATACAATACCCAGAGTATCAACGTACATAAATACACAACACTATCTCATACCCAAAAATAATACAACCCTAGGAAACCACACCTCCCTAGTCAAAACTCACCCTGTATCTCAGGGTCCCAGCTCCCTATGATCACGGAGCTCTACCACCTGGCCTATCTCTATCCCCTGAAAAATTTAGATAATTTGGGTGAGACACATCTCAGTAAGAAGGAATAGATTATTTACAGTGTGTGACCAAATGAGTAAAATTATAATACACTTTATTTTTCAAATCACCATTTCATTTGAGAAAATACACTGATATTCACATACACATAATCATATAGATATACAACACAAGCTTTTATAAGCTTAAAAATCATTTATCAAATTTAATGATTTCCAACACATATTTACACGCGAAGTTCCTGAGAATAGGGAAGATTACCCGCCCATACAGGTAGCTTCCCTATGCCCTAACACGTTATGCAGCCGGATATGGCCACATCTGATACCCATCAGGGCACTAACCTTACTCAGTAAGCCTTCAGGCGAAGAGTTTCACTTCGCCTTAATTATTTATATTATTAACTCACACTATTCCATTTCTCAATTTTATCATTCTTTATTTCTTAATTTCCATTCTTTCTTTCATTTCTCATTTTAGCCAATTTTATCATTCTTTCACTTTTCATTTCCACTTTACTTTCCGGCTCATGAGTATCCTCGGTATCAAATACCAACATCGCGTCTGTAACTTATGGCCACCTTGAGGATCTTTCTATACACGCCATGATTCCCCCCATGGTAAAGGTTGTGCGGCCCGAAGGCTGGATCTAACTGCGGTTGGCCGACCCGGTTATATCAAATATCATATCACATATCGCGTCTGTAGTACGACTGGCCGGCCTAATACCTTGATCCGGACTTAGGGGGCCCAACAACCCTACACAATGGCACAGTCGACTGTCACGCCACACGCTCCAAGAGTCCGTGTGGTTGCACTAACACCACTCGCAATGGTACCGTGCTAAATATCATAACCATCCAACAGGGTTTATCACCACATACCCGCAATCATTATGCGGTATTAGCATTTCATCAATTATATTCCAGTATATCGCAATTCAGTTCAATAATAATATTCTCATCATTTTCTGTGCACATTTCATCATCTCATAATATCATATATCACATTTCATATATTTTTCACATTTTCCCAAAATACTCATTTCTCATGCAAATAATTTACACTCACAAATAAATACCACATTTCATTATTTTCCAATATCAATAATTCACAAAATCCCATTTTCCAGGCAAAACATTTCTACTCATATAATAATACCATATTACATTATTTTTCACTAATCAGATCAGTAATTCTTATTTCAATATTTTCTCAGAATTTACACATTATTATAATTTACGCTCCAAAATATCACAATTTACAATTACTCAAATGCCACACAATTTATCTGATATTTATATCATAATAATTTTCAGACAAAATATCATATGCTCAATTTCACATATTCATTCAAATAATAATTCTAAAAACACTGCTATAATTTATTCTCCCTACCTGACTTACTGAGAGTCTTTCTAGAATCCAAAATTCTACGCCCTTGGTGCCCGAAATTCAACTCCTGCAATTTGCATTTTTTCCCAAATTAATTAATCTATTTCTCCAAAATAATACCCATCTAGCATTCTCTAGACTCCATATACCTCAAATTAATATTTAAACTATTATTTAACACCCCCACTTAATTTTTCTAAATTTTACCTACGGGTCCCAAAATTACACCCCCGGCGCTCACCCGGTCCCTAAATTCCAGAAATCCTACTTCAATTTCAAATGCTTAATATTTTAGCATTTTTAAAGTAATGCTAACTAATTAAAAATAAGCCCCTTAATAATCGCCGCACCCCAAATTTGGGGTTTTGGCCTGACACCCCCACGAGAATTCTGTCCCAGTAGACTTGTAGAGAATCATCCATAGATTCTCGTGGTAGTGTCCGTTCGTTAATTGGGCTTATATTTTGCGAGAAATTAAAGAAAAATGGGAAAATGGCTTACCCCAGGGAATACGCTTACGCCGCTCCTACCACTGATCCGCTCCGGTAGAAATGATGGCAGCGGCGAATGGAGTCCAGTGGTATCTTCGGATTTTCGATCGAGCAAAAATCTGTCACGAAATCGAGGAGAGAGGGAGAGAGAACGTGAGGAGAGAGAGAGAGATTGCAGAGAGTTACTAGAGAAAAGAAAAGAAAAGAAGAAGAAGAAGAAGAATAATAATAATAATAATAATAATAATAATAATAATAGATATACTTGAATCTCTTGAAGCTTATTGAAGCTTCAGGAGGATAAATATTATTATTATAATAATAATAATATATAATTAATATTAATAATAATATATTTTTTTTAATAAAAAAAATTAATTTTAATTAATTTTTTTTCTTTTTCCTTTTAAATTCGTTTAATTAATTAATTAATTAATATTTTTTTTAATTAATTTTTTTTAATTTTAATTTTAATTTTATTTTTTTTTGGAATCATTCTATTAATCTTTTATATCTCTTTTTGGGGTTTTTACATTCTCCCTTATAAAAATTTCATCCTCAAAATTTGCCATTTCCCCAATTTCCCTTCTTTAGTGAAAAGACTTCTTATTTTTATTGATTACCCTCACTTATGGCGGAGGAATACCGTAGTTACAATAAGGGTTTTGGGAGATTACAACCATTCAAAATTCTCCCAAAACTATTCACATTTCAGAACTAAAAACTCTATCTATCTTACGTTACACTATACAAATAAAAACTACAATACTATTCCATTCACATGACTGGCTCAGCTCTAAACTCCACTGAATAAATGCGGATATCTCTGGCGCATCTGATCCTCTAGTTCCCAAGAAGCCTCCTCAATGGCATGGTTGCGCCACAGAACTTTTACCAGTGGAATCTTCTCCGTGCGTAGCTCCTGTTCCTTCCAGTGAAGAATCTGCATTGGCACTTCCTCATAAGCTAAAGTATCGCGCAACTCCAGTGCTTCATATCTAATCACATGGGAGGGGTATGGGACGTATTTTCTCAGCATAGAAACATGGAATACGTCATGGATCCTAGATAGGACTGGTGGTAATGCCAAACGATAGGCAACTGGACCAACTCTCTCAAGAATCTCGAATGGTCCAATATACCTAGGGTTCAGCTTACCCTTCCTCCTAAACCTCATAACACCCTTCAGAGGTGCCACCTTCAGGAATACGTGATCTCCTGTGTCAAACTCCAATTCTCGTCGACGAGTATCAGCATAACTCTTCTGTCGGCTCTGTGCTGTCCTGATCCTGTCTCTGATGAGTTTGACTTTATCCTGAGTCTGCTGTATCAGCTCTAGCCCCAATACCTGTCTCTCACCAACCTCATCCCAGTACAACGGGGATCGGCACCTTCTGCCATACAGTGCCTCATATGGTGCCATCCCAATGCTGGCCTGGTAGCTGTTGTTATACGCAAACTCAACCAGTGGCAAATACTGTATCCAACGACCTCCAAAGTCCAGCACACATGCTCGCAGCATATCCTCCAGAATCTGTAACATCCTCTCTATCTGTCCATCTGTCTGAGGATGAAAAGCCGTGCTGAACGACAACTGAGAACCCATAGCCCCTTGCAGACTCCTCCAAAAATGAGATGTGAACCGTGGGTCTCTATCTGAAACTATGGACACTAGGACGCCGTGGAGTCTAACTATCTCCTGGATGTATAACTCAGCCAATCTGTCTATGGAGTAGCTAACTCTGATCGGCAAAAATTGGGCAGTCTTCGTCAATCGATCCACCACTACCCAAATAGCGTCATGTCCATGCAATGCTGGCGGTAATCCTGAGATGAAATCCATCGCTATATGCTCCCACTTCCACTCATGAATGTGAAGTGGCTGCAATGATCCCACCGGTCTCTGGTGCTCAGCCTTCACTTGCTGGAACGTCAAACACTGATTCAAAAACTGAGCTATCTCCCTCTTCATGTTGCTCCACCAGAAAGACTCTCGGAGATCCCTGTACATTTTAGTGCTACCCAGATGTACATTATATAAGGACCGATGTGCTTCCTCCAGAATGACCCTCTTGATCTCAGGATCGACAAGAACGGATAACCTGGTGTGGAACCTCAAGGCTCCATCATCTGAAAGGCTGAACTCTTGTTCCTGACCATCTTGTACCTTTCCCATAAGCTCTACTAGTTCTACGTCATTCCTCTGGGCTGCTTTGATCCTCTCCTATAAAGTCGGCTGCAAAACCAAGTCAGCAATGAACGCCTGGTGATCGCTCTCTACCAGCTCCACACCGAGCCTCTCCAGATTCATCTGAATCGGATGCTGAATCTCCACTGCAGATACAGATGGATCCACTGATTTTCGACTCAAAGCATCAGCAACCACATTAGCCTTTCCTGGGTGGTAGTTGATAGTGCAGTCGTAATCCTTTATTAGCTCCAGCCATCTCCTCTGCCTCATATTCAATTCCTTCTGCGTGAAGAAATACTTTAAACTTTTATGGTCAGTAAATATCTCACACCTACCCCCATATAGATAGTGCCTCCAAATCTTCAGCGCGTAAACAACCACCGCCAACTCCAGATCATGGGTAGGGTAGTTCTTCTCATATTCTTTCAATTGTCGTGAGGCATAGGCTATCACTCTCCTTCGCTGCATCAACACGCATCCGAGCCCTTTATGGGACGCATCACTGTAAATTACAAACCCCTATTCTCCTGAAGGAATCGTCAACACAGGTGCAGTGATGAGTCGCTGCTTCAATTGATGGAAGCTCTGTTCACATTCATCAGACCACTCAAACTTTACTCCCTTCCTGGTCAATCGAGTAAGTGGGTCTGACAATCTAGAGAAGCCCTCAACAAACCTGCGATAGTACCCAGCCAATCCTAGGAAACTCCTGATCTCGTGCACATTCTTTGGTCGTACCCAATCTACTACCGCCTCAATCTTACTCGGATCAACAGAAATACCACCCTTGGATATGACGTGTCCAAGGAAGGTAACCTGTTCCAGCCAAAATTCACACTTCTTGAGCTTCGCATAAAGCTTCTTTTCTCGCAATACATGAAGTACTATACTCAGATGCTCCTCATGCTCCTTTGGGCTCTTCGAATACACCAGTATATCATCAATAAATACTACCACGAACTGATCCAAGTACTGGTGAAAGACCTTGTTCATCAGGTCCATAAACACTGCAGGAGCATTCGTCAACCCAAACGGCATAACTAGAAATTCATAGTGACCATACCGTGTTCTGAATGCCGTCTTCGGAACATCTTCCACCCTGACTTTCACCTGATGGTACCCGGAGCGTAAGTCTATCTTTGAAAAGATCTGTGTCCCCTGTAACTGGTCAAACAAATCATCGATACACGGGAGCGGGTATTTATTTTTGATAGTCACTTTGTTTATTTCCCGGTAGTCGATGCACAACCTCATCGAGCCATCCTTCTTCCTCACAAATAAAATCGGTGCTCCCTAGGGTGATACACTGGGCCGAATGAACCCCTTATCTAACAGTTCTTGCAACTGCTCTTTCAATTCTTTCAGCTTTGCCGGTGCCATTCTATACGACGCCTTCGAAATCGGCTCTGTCCCCGGAATTAGATCAATAACAAACTCTACCTCACGATCAGGAGGTAGTCCCGGCAAATCCTCGGGGAATACATCAGGAAAATCCCTCACCACCGGGATATCCTTCATCCTCAGCTCCCCTTCTGATACTGCCTTCACATAGGCTAAGTATCCCTGACAACCTTCTGATAACAATACACGTGCCTGAATAGCAGATAGTAACTGAGGTGGGGTGCGCACACGTGATCCCACGAATCTGTACTCCTGTCCCTCTGGAGGTCTGAATACTACCACTCTCTGATGGCAATTAATGCTGGCATAGTGGGCAGCTAGCCAATCCATACCCAAGATTACCTCAAACCCATGCATGTCTAAAACCACCAGATTAGCCAACAAAGACCTCCCCTGAATATCCATTGGACAGTCCCTGAGTACCTTTCTACATGCCCCTACAGCCCCAGTCGGCGTAGCAACACACAAACTAATTTCTAACTGCTGAGGCTCAAACCCACAAAATTTAACATAATCCCGGGCGATAAATGAATGCGACGCCCCAGAATCAAATAAAACAGTAGCTTTAAATGATAGTATTGAAATAGTACCTATCACCACATCTCTTGCTGCGTCAGCATCTCCAGGCGTCAATGCATAAACTAGCGCCGGCGCAGTATTCCTCTGTTGTCCACCTCGAGGTGCTTGGTAGCCTCCTCTATATGGTCGAGGAGCAGCCGCTACTGTTGGTGGTGCCTGGCAGTTTCTCGCGATATGCCCAGGCTGGTGGCACTGATAGCAGATCACCTCTCTCGCTCGGCACTCTCCTGGGTGCCTCCTCAAACATCTGGGACATGGAGGGAGCATCTGTCTACCCTGTACTGCTCGCTCTCCTCTTCCCTGTCGTCGTCCTCCTCCGGTATCATATCTCCTCCATGGCCCATGACTGGGCCCTGCCTGAAAATTAGAAGGCGCGGGCCTCTTCCTTTGGCTCTGGGCTGCTGCGCCTCGCTGTATGTTGCTCTCAATCACCGCAGCCCTATCCACTATCTCTGAGAAATTCTGAGCTCGGAAACCTACCACCTGCTCATACAGGTTCTGCCTCAAGCCCTCCTCAAACTTCCTCGCCTTCCTCTCCTCATCTGGCACCATATACGGGGTGAAGCAAGACAGCTGAACAAACCTCTTTGCGTACTGCTGCACCGTCATAGACCCCTGCGTCAGATACAGAAACTCCGACGCCTTTGCACTCCTGACTGTAGCGGAAAAGTACTGCTCAAAGAAAATCTCCCTGAAGCGACTCCATGTCATCACTACAGGGTCAGGTTTCTGCTCCTCCAATACCCTCACTGACCTCCACTAGTGCTTTGCCTCCCCGATCAATTTAAAGGTAGCAAATAATACTTTATGCTCATCTGTACATGATAGGATTTCCAGAATGTCTTCTATGTCCTGAACCCAGTTCTCTGCTACCAATGGGTCTGCTCCTCCAGCAAAAGATGGGGGTCGCATACGTATGAACTGCTCGATCGTGCAGCTCCGCTCCCTCGAGCTCCTGGCCATCTTAGCCATCACCTGCTGAGTGATGCTACGTAACATTGCGTCAGGGTCTGTACCACCCATACTAGAAGGTCCTGCTCCATCACCTCCCGCATTCGTGTTACTGTTTCCCCGATCCATCCTGCAAAGGAAACAACTAATCTTAGCATACAATCACTATCACGCAACCCATACACTACAATAACTCATAAATTATTCTTCTATCCACATCTTTAATCCCCATTTAAGATTCAGTCCTACCACTCAGAAACAAGACCCAGCAGTAGTATCCATGATTTTCCTGAAATCGTCACCCCAGGAAAAACACAGAAACAACCTCGGTACTCCTGCCTCTAGGCCGCAAGATAGAATCCTAAATTCTCACCTCATCCTCTAACAACCACTAACTCACATTTCAATCTATCCATATCCTATTTCCCTCAAAATCCACTCCTATACTTTGGTATTGTATTCCGCTGTCTACTAAAGTCTACAGAACCTAGCAACCTAGGCTCTGATACCAAACTGTGACGTCCCGATTTTCGTACAAAATTTTTTTTAATAATAAATAAATAAATAAATAATCATGTCATAAATCCATTAATCGGCCACGTCAACAATCCTACTATCATTCATACGACCCAACCCGCATCGGGTACCGGGTAAAAAATATTTTATTAAATAACCTAACAGCGGAAGATAGTATATACACATCAGTCAGAATACAATACCCAGAGTATCAACGTACATAAATACACAACACTATCTCATACCCAAAAATAATACAACCCTAGGACACCACACCTCCCTAGTCAAAACTCACCCTGTATCTTAGGGTCCTAGCTCCCTATGATCACGGAGCTCTACCACCTGGCCTATCTCTGTCCCCTGAAAAATTTAGATAATTTGGGTGAGACACATCTCAGTAAGAAGGAATAGATTATTTACAGTGTGTGGCCAAATGAGTAAAATTATATTACACTTTACCTTTCAAATCACCATTTCATTTGAGAAAATACACTGATATTCACATACACATAATCATATAGATATACAACACAAGCTTTTATAAGCTTAAAAATCATTTATCAAATTTAATGATTTCCAACACATATTTACACGCGAAGTTCCTGAGAATAGGGAAGATTACCCGCCCATACAGGTAGCTTCCCTATGCCCTAACACGTTATGCAGCCGGGTATGGCCACATCTGATACCCATCAGGGCACTTACCTTACTCAGTAAGCCTTCAGGCGGAGAGTTTCACTTCGCCTTAATTATTTATATTATTAACTCACACTGTTCCATTTCTCAATTTTATCATTCTTTATTTCTCAATTTCCATTCTTTCTTTCATTTCTCATTTTAGCCAATTTTATCATTCTTTCACTTTTCATTTCCACTTTACTTTCCGGCTCATGAGTATCCTCAGTATCAAATACCAACATCGCGTCTGTAACTTATGGCCACCTTGAGGATCTTTCTATACACGCCATGCTTCCCCCCATGGTCAAGTTTGTGCGGCCCGAAGGCTGGATCTAACTGCGGTTGGCCGACCCGGTTAGATCAAATATCATATCACATATCGCGTCTGTAGTACGACTGGCCGGCCTAATACCTTGATCCGGACTCAGGGGGCCCAACAACCCTACACAATGGCACAGTCGACTGTCACGCCACACGCTCCAAGAGTCCATGTGGTTGCACTAACACCACTCGTAACGGTACCGTGCTAAATATCATAACCATCCAACAGGGTTTTACCACCACATACCCGCAATCATTATGCGATATTGGCATTTCATCAATTATATTCCAGTATATCACAATTCAATTCAATATAAATATTCTCATCATTTTCTGTGCACATTTCATCATCTCGTAATATCATATATCACATTTCATATATTTTCACATTTTCCCAAAATACTCATTTCTCATGCAAATAATTTACACTCACAAATAAATACCACATTTCATTATTTTCCAATATCAATAATTCACAAAATCCCATTTTCCAGGCAAAACATTTCTACTCATAAAATAATACCATATTACATTATTTTTCACTAATCAGATCAGTAATTCTTATTTCAATATTTTCTCAGAATTTACACATTATTATAATTTACGCTCCAAAATATCACAATTACAATTACTCAAATGCCACACAGTTTATCTGATATTTATATCATAATAATTTTCAGAAAAAATATCATATGCTCAATTTCACATATTCATTCAAATAATAATTCTAAAAACACTGCTATAATTTATTCCCCTTACTTGGCTTACTAAGAGTCTCTAGAATCTAAAATTCTATGCCCTTGGCGCCCGAAATTCAACTCCTGCAATTTGCATTTTTTCCAAAATTAATTAATCTATTTCTCCAAAATAATACCCATCTAGTCTTCCCTAGACTCCATATACCTCAAATTAATATTTAAACTATTATTAAACACCCCCACTTAATTTTTCTAAATTTTACCTGCGGGTCCCAAAATTACACCCACGGCGCTCACCCGGGCCCTAAATTCCAGAAATCCTACTTCAGTTCCAAATGCTTAATATTTTAGCATTTCTAAATTAATGCTAACTAATTAAAAATAAGCCCCTTAATAATCGCCGCACCTCAAATTTGAGGTTCGGCCCGACACCCCCACGAGAATTTCGTCCCACTAGACTTGTAAAGAATCATCCCTAGATTCTCGTGGTGGTGTCCGTTCGTTAATTGGGCTTATATTTTGTGAGAAATTAAAGAAAAATGAGAAAATGGTTTACCCCAGGGAATACGCTTACGCCGCTCCTACCACCGATCCGCTCTGGTTGAAATGACGGCAGCTGCGAATGGAGTCCAGTGGTATCTTCGGATTTTCGATCGGGCGAAAATCCGTCACGAAATCGAGGAGAGAGGGAGAGAGAACGTGAGGAGAGAGAGAGAGATTGCAGAGAGTTACAGAGAAAAGAAAAGAAAAGAAGAAGAAGAAGAAGAAGAATAATAATAATAATAATAATAATAATAATAATAATAATAATAATAATAATAATAATAATAATAATAATAATAATAATAATAATAATATTTAATTAATATTAAGAATAATATATTTTTTTAATAAAAAAAATTAATTTTAATTAATTAATTTTTTTTCTTTTTCTTTTTAAATTCTTTTAATTAATTAATTAATTAATATTTTTTTAATTAATTTTTTTAATTTTAATTTTAATTTTAATTAATTTATTTATTTTTGGAATCATTCTATTAATCTTTTATATCTCTTTTTGGGGTTTTTACACGTATGGAACTGTATGGAAATGTTTTCAAACTGTTTCGTATTATATGGTGTTATATTTTACATAAAATAACATTGGTATGTCACACACTGATATAACCTGATTTCTTTCTTACTGAGAAGTGTCTCACCCTGAATGTACGTACAAATATTTTTCAGGTCCTTCAGGTAGCCGTAATTAGCATCCTAGCATTTGGAAGTGGGGGGTGTCATTAGCTGTTGCTAGTGCCTGTTAGGTACGAGTTTTGTATCCGAGTTGTCATGATGGTTTTTGTAGACACCCGGGGTATGTTTTGTAATTATGAGAATGTATGTCCTAGCTCTGTATAGACTCTGGTATGGTACTATACATGTATAGAAAGATCGTATTTCGCTATGTATTTGATGAGTATGGATGTGTATGTTATGATTGTATGGGCATTTGTGCACCCCACGGGGTCGGACCCTCTTTTGGTGTTGTATCATGTATGTTTTATTTGATTTGGAGACATGTTAGGTTACTATATTCACACTCGGGACCCATCTGCGAATTCGGGGCATGACAACTTGGTATCAGAACTAACTAGGTTGTTAGGTCTTGTAGACTTGGTCAGGTGTATTTATGTGTACATATCAGAGTATAGGATGTAGGAAATGGGTAGTATAGGTCAAGGATTGTGTTGTTACTAGACAAGGACTCATTGACGGTGTTCAGTGTCCTTCCTGGAATGACAATTTCAAAAAGATCACGGCAAACCATTGATGGATTCGTGTCAATGTGACGGGATAGTCCTAGACCCGTGGGATTGGTAGTTAACATGATTAGGTGATTGATTGTGTTAACTGTGTACGATATAGGAATTCTAACCGATTCCTATTCTATTTTCATAATAGAGCCCAAGGATAATAACTTGGAAAGCGGTTACGAGGGAACTGTGAATGATGAGACTCCTTCTGTGCCTCATGGGTTGACAAGGCAGGTTATGTGAGAGATCGGGCGGAGTGTTAGGAGACACAAGAACTCTCCTATTGATGCAGGGTGTACCATCGAGAGATTCACACGCATGCACCCTCCGACATTTATGGGAGGACCCGATCTGATTGTAGCAGAGGACTGGGTTGAGAAGACCGAGAGGATTTTAGAAGTCCTCCACTGTACTAAGAGGCAAAAGGTCTTCTACGCTACCTTCCAGCTGACTGGGGAGGCAGGCATTGGTGGACTGCGGCGAGTCTGCTTGAGAGGCCGACAGCTGGTCCATCTAGTATGACGTGGGGCCGCTTAAAGGAGGTATTTTTTGAGAGATACTTCCCGATCTCCACTCAGGATGCGAAAGCTGATGAGTTCTCGGGCCTGACGCAGGGAACTCTGACGATGCAGAGGTATGCCGTTAGATTTATCGAGTTATCTTGGTTTGTGCCGTACTTGGTTCTGAATGAGCACGAGAAGGCTCGGAGGTTTGAGAGGGGTCTAAGGAATGACATCCGTCGTCTCGTGGAAATACTACAGATCCGTGAGTTCTCTGTTTTGGTGGATAAAGCCACCATAGTTGAGACCGAACTTCGGGGATATGAGGTGGTGTAGGATCAAGGGAAGAGGCCGGTATCTTCCAATCTTCGGCAGGGATAGTGGAAGAAGAAGAAAAACTACAATTCAGGTTATCGGTAGAATACCGAGCGGTAGAGTTATCAGGGGGATCCATCCTCCGCACTATGCGCCAAGTGCTGTAAATGGCAAGATGGTGAATGTAATTCGTTCAGTGGTAACTGCTACAACTGTGGCAAATCGGGCCACTTGTCGTGGAGCTCTTAGGCACCGAGGCGAGATACGCCTACATAGAGCCAGAACCATGGAAGTAATCAGATGCCTCGGGGCAATTACCAGGCAACCACGGCTCATGCGAGAGTATATTCACTTACTGCAACAGATGCAGAACACGTTGGGAATGTGGTGACAGGTACCATGTTACTACTTACGAATAGAGATGTTGTTTTATTTGATCCGAGAGCAACCCATTCGTTTATATCTGCTAGTTGTTTGTGGCTACGTGGACTGGGAGTGTAACAATATGTAGTAAGATGTTAGGAAACTACCTAGTTGTAATTCAGGGGAGACTGCTACCAGCGAATCTTGTAGTATACGACATGTCTGGTTTTGATGTCATACTAGGGATGAATTGGCTATTCTCTAATTTTGCGGTGATTGATTGTTGTAGGAAGGTAGTAGTATTCAGACCTCTTGAAGAGCAGGAGTACGAGTTCGTAGGATCGTGTGTGCATTTGACGCCACAGGTTCTATCGGCATTACAGGCGAGTAGGCTACTCTTGGACGGGTACTAGGGGTACTTAGCTTATGTGAAGGAACCCCCGCGGGATGAGTTGAGACTCGAGGATATTCGGGTAGTCAATGAGTTTCTGGAGGTGTTTCTTGATGATTTATCCGGTTTACCTCCAGATCATGAGGTGGAGTTTGTGATAGAGTTGCTGCCTAGTAAGATACCGATCTCTAAAGCTCCTACCGGATGGCTCCAGCAAAATTTCGAGAGTTGAAGGAGCAGTTGCAAGAATTACTAGACCAAGGTTTTATTCGACCAAGTGTTTTGCCCTATGGAGCTCCAGTTTTGTTTGTGAAAAAGAAGGACGGTTTGATGCGTATGTGCATTGATTACTGTGAGATTAACAAAGTGACGGTCAAGAACCGTTATCCGTTGCCTTGTATTGATGATCTTTTCGACCAGCTGCAGGGAACACAGGTCTTTTCAAAGATCGACCTACAGTCAGGGTATCATCAGGTGAGGGTTAGATCTGAGGATGTAGTGAAGACTACTTTTCGAGCTAGATACGGCCACTATGATTTCTTGGTTATGCCGTTTGGTTTGACCAATGCCCCGACAGTATTTATGGATCTAATGAATAGGGTTTTCCATGAGTAACTAGACCAGTTCTTAATGGTGTTTATCGATGACATTCTGGTATACTCGAGGAGTTCAGAAGAGCATGAAAACCATCTGAGGTTGGTACTACAGATTCTGTGAGAGAGGAAGTTGCATGCTAAGCTGAAGAAGTGTGAGTTCTGGTTGAATCAAGTTGCGTTCTTAGGCTATGTGGTGTCTAAGGGTGGTATCTCAGCTGATCCTAGCAAGATTCAAGCTGTGGTCGACTGGATAGGATCGAAGAGTATGCTGGAGGTTCGGAGTTTTCTAGGATTAATGGGTTACTATCGTCGGTTCGTAGAGGGTTTCTCTAAATTATCTGGACCTCTGACACGAATGACCAAGAAGGGGGTGAAGTTTGACTGGACTAGTGATTGCGAGCAGTGCTTTCTTGAGTTGAAGCATCAGCTGGTTACTGCTCCTATATTAACTATTCCTTCGGGGGATGGCGGTTTTGTGATCTATAGCAACGCGTCCCTGAAGGGTTTGAGATGTGTGCTTATGCAATGGGGTAAGGTAGTAGCCTATGCTTCTTGGCAACTTAAGGAGTATGAGAAGAATTACCCTACGCACGATCTCGAGTCAGCTGTGGTTGTTTATGCCTTGAAGATCTGGGGACACTACCTGTACGGTGTTCAGTGTGAGATTTTAACTAACCATAAAAGCTTCAGGTACTTTTTCATGCAGAAGGAGCTGAATATGAGGTAGAGGCGGTGGCTAGAGTTGATCAAGGACTACGATTGCACGATCAATTATCGCCCGGGGAATGCTAATGTGGTAGCTGACGTATTGAGTCGGAAGTCAGAGAATGCGGCAGTATCTGCAGTTGTAGCTCAACATCATATTAGATGGTATCTGGAAAGCCTTGCCGTGGAGTTGGTGGTTGGTGAGTATCAGGCTTTCATTGCTAGCTTGGTGATCCAACCGACTTTGTTTGAGCGTATTAAAGTCGCGTAGGTTAGGGATGCGGAGTTGGTTGAGGTTATGGAGAAAGTACAGCAGGGATTGGCTGCGGATTTTAACATCTCTGACGGAGGTGTGTTGAGGTTTGGAACTAGACTGTGTGTTCCAAACGATGACGAGATCAAAAGGACGATTTTTGAGGAAGCGCATCATTCTTTGTATACGGTACATTCGGGTAGTACGGAGATGTATCGGGATTTGCGCAAGTCCTTCTAGTGGAGTGGTATTAAGGGGGAGATTGCCCAGTTCATGGAGCAGTGTTTGACGTGTCAGCAGGTGAAAAATAAGCATCAAAGGCCGGTGGGGCCATTACAGCCTTTGCCTATTTCGTTGGGGAAATGGAAGCACATTTCCATGGACTTTGTTACCAGATTACCGCCAGCACTTCGTAGGCAGAATGCTATCTGGGTAATCGTGGACAGGTTGATGAAATATGCTCACTTTTTACATATAAAAGTTAGCTACCCTTTGCGTAGGCTAGTGGACCTATATGTGCATGAGATAGTGAGAATACACGGAGTACCGGCGTCCATTGTTTCAGATCGAGATCCGAGGTTTACTTCTCAATTCTGGAAGATCTTGTAGGAAGCACTGGGGACGAAGCTTACTTTCAGTACAACGTTCCACCCCCAGACTAATGGACAGTCAGAGAGGACGATACAAATCTTGGAGGATATGTTACGAGCTTGTGTATTAGACTTCGGTAGTAGTTGGATTCAGCTTCTTCCACTGGTGGAGTTTGCCTATAACAATAGCTTCCAAGTTAGTATAAGGATGACACCGTTCGAAGTTTTGTATGGACGAAAGTGTCGATCTCCTTTGTATTGGGATGAGGTCGGTGAACGTCAGGTTTTAGGACCTGAACTCGTGCAGCAGGCATCTGAGAAGGTGGGTTTGATCTGGGAGAAGATTAGATCGGCTCAGAGTCGGCAGAAGAGTTACGTGGATGTTCGCCGCCATGAGTTGGAGTTCGAGATGGGGGGTAAGGTATTCCTTAGAATTGCTCTGATGAAGGGAGTGATGAGATTCAAGAAGAAGGGCAAGCTAAGCCCGAGGTATATCGGACCATTTGAGATTCTAGAATGAGTGGCTTCGGTGGCTTACCGGATTGTACTTCCCCATGCGCTCTCGAGGATCCATGATGTATTTCACGTATCCATGTTGAGGAGGTACGTCCTGGATCCGTTGCATGTTATTAGCTACAAGTCTTTAGATAGTGGGGATACTTTGGCGTACGAAGAAATACAGGTTCAAATTCTAGACCGAAAAGTTCAAAAATTGCGTACCAAGGAAATACCATTAGTAAATGTATTGTGGCAGAATCACGCGGTTGAGGAAGCTTCTTGGGAATTGGAGGCAGAAATATACCGAAAGTACCCGCAGTTGTTTTTAGTAGTAGTCTTGATAGCAGAGTCAGTATGGGTATATATGTATGTAGTATTCTGTTATCATAGTACTATTGTGTGGTTAGTCTCTTGGAGAGTCTTGTAGTATTGTGAGCTCCCGAGACCGTGTATATATGTAACCACGGTATTCCTTTGCCATAAGTGAGGGAATGTATGTAGGTATGTATGTATTGTAACGGAGCTGCATATAAATGGCCGTCGGTTCTTCTTAGAGTATGTATGTATTGTAACGGGGCTGCGTATAAATGGCCGCCAGTTCATCTTAAAGTGTGTATGTGTTCGGTAGTATGAATGTGTTCGTAATGAGAGATTGCAAATTTCGAGGGAAAAATTTTTATAAAAAGGGGAGGTTGTAAGAACCCGAACCGTGATATATGGATTAAGTATTTGAAAAAGGGTAAAGTGGTAATGTTGGCCTAACAAGGTCTTTCAATTGATTTTGGTGATAACAAACAAATGATGATTTAACTTGAAAAAGGTTGAGTTTTGATGTTTTAAGAAATATGGATCAAGTATGGTCTAAGAGAAGAATAAGTATAACTTAAGTATGAAGATATCTTCTCAAAGATTCAAAAAGGGCCTGATATATTTGAAGCTCAAGAAAATTGTTCAAAACATCTCAAGAGCTAAGAGAACTCAAGCTTGAAGGCCTAGGAAACATATTTGTAAGTATTTCAAAAGGCAAAATATCTTTGAAATATATTTTGAAACTTTTTATAAGAGATTATCAAGGTTTAAAGACTTATTTAATTAAGTTTTTATTAAATTCATGAGAGAGCAAAAGAGTTTTAAAGAAAGCCTTTTTATAAAATAGATTTCAGTAAGATCAGTTGACTGAACTTTTCAGTTCAGATGACTGAAGTAGAGACTTCAGTTGACCGAACATTAAGTTCAGACATCTGAAGAATAACTTCAGTCGTCTGAAGAATAAGTCCAGATGACTGAAGAATTTCCAGAACATGCAGAGAGTTGCAGCAGTGAGTTTAGACGACTGAACTTGTGACTTAAGTCAGATGAACCTACGACATCAGACATCTGAACCTTGACTTCAGATGACTGACCCTGTATCCAATTCTATTTTTTAAGGGTGTAAGAAACTTCAGACGAGTGAACTTGCAACTTCAGTCAACTGAACCTGCGACATCAGTCATCTGAACACTAACTTCAGTTGACTGACCCTGTATCTAGTTCAATTTTTTAAGGGTTTAAGGAACTTCAGTTGACTGACCACGACACTTCAGATGACTGAACACTGTTCAACGGGCAAAAATTTTAAAATTCTTATTTTTAAATTATAGCCGTTTGAAACCCAAATTTTCTAACAACTTGGGAAACTCTTTAAGGAAACTCTTACAACAAGGGAACCTACTTGAAAGCCTATAAATGCATGGTTCTTGTGAATCAAAATTAATTATCCAAGGATTGAAACTCTCTTAAAGCTCTCTTGCTCTAAAAATCTCTTACTCAATCTCTTGCAAAGCTGAAAGTATTGTTGTTTTGATTTTTTATTCATCAAATCCTGAAGAACTACTGATTTCTCATCTGGAGAAAAGGATTTTGGTGAATTCTTTGGAAAGCTTCAAAAGTTTATTTTATTCTTGATATTTTATCTTTTGAAGTACATAGTTCTTATCTATACTAATCTGCTCTTTGAGTGAGCTTCTCTTGTACATCAGGTTTTGATATTTCTCTTGTAGATTTTGAAGGATTCCAGGTTGTTGGAACGTTGACCAAACAAGGGCATGTTGTTTAGAGAAGGCGGGCTCTAGCATTGACCAAAGGAGTGATTGTAAACAGGCGTTGTTCCACCCGATAACGGAACTGCTATAGTGGAAACCTTTGGTATTTTATCAAGGGTGAGGACGTAGGCTGTCTTGAAGCCGAACCTTGTAAAAATCTTGTGTCTTTCTCTTTATTTTATATACTTTGCGTGCTGTGTTGTATGACTTCAAAGTGCAGGTAACAAGTTTCAAAGAGAAAGAAATAAAGATTCTTGGTATTTAGAAAGTACGTTTCGATTAACCGTTTGCGGAAACCCAAAAGGGAGTACGTTGGTTAATCTGCGGAAATCTTAATCAAGAGAGGCACATACTAAAAGTTAATTCAAAGTAGGTGATACATATTCACAGGGAAATCAACAAAAGCAATATCATCCTTGATTGAGTGATTAAATTGTTTTAGCTCTATTGATTATCTTGTTTGTTTAAATTACAAGTATTCTAAGGAGTGTTTATAAATTATATGTTGTGCTCTATTCAATATCTAAAGAAAAAGATTAAAAAATCATCAAAATTCAAAAAGATTCCAATTCACCCCCCCTCTTGGGAAACTATTTTCTAATTTCAATTGTTATCATAGCCATGTTATAGAGATTCCTAACAAGAAACTCTAAAAAGATCTAATGGCAAATATTGGAGTAGCACCCTTTGGTGAAGGCCAATCCTCAACCCCTCCACCAATCTTTTGTGGACACAATTATACTTTCTGGAAAAAGAGAATGGAAATATATCTCCAACACATGGATTGGAAATCTTGGGAAGTAGTCATGGATGGAAATCTTATTCCCACTAAAATAGTTGATGGAAAACATATTCCAAAAGAAAAGAAAGATATGACTGACCTAGACTATAAAATTCTTCAAATAAATGCAAGTGCTAGAAATGCATTATATTGTGCATTGGATGCTAATGAGTTTAACTGAGTCATGGCTTGCAAAATATCTAAAGAAATTTGGGATAAACTAGAAGTAACTTATGAAGGAACCGTTCATGTTAGATATAACAGGATAGACATGTTAACAAGTGAATACGAAGCATTCATTATTACTAAGAGACTAGGAAAATTTTTTAGAAGACATAAAAGGTTTCCTAGAAGTTTAATAAAAAGAAAACTGAAAAAGGATAGACAAGTAGGAAAGAAAGTAAAGGTAAGAATGATCTACCAATTTGTTATCATTGCAAAAAGTCCGGGCATATCAAACCAGATTGTCCATCATTCAAGAAAGACAAGAAGAAAAAGAAGGAAGCAATGAAAGCTACTTGGGATGACTCGAGCTCTAGCGAAACTGAAATCGAATCAAATGAATAGGAGATGGCGAATATATGCTTCATGGCAAACAATGAAGAGGTAAATTCTTATTATTCTTCATCTGAATCTCAAAATGAGTCTTGTGATGAGTCATGTGATAGCTTGCCCTCTTATAAGGAATTACAAACTGAGTTATTCTCATTCCATAAAAGATTTATAAAAGTGTCTAAAAGAAACATGATTTTGAAAGATCAAAATCAAGAGCTAGTAAAGCAACTTGAATCATTCAAAGCTATTGAAGAAGAAAGACATACTTATAATAAGCAAATGGAAGAAGAATTAAATGTAGTCAAACAAGAGTTAGATAAAGCTCATAAAGAAGGCTTAAGTAAGAAAGATTTAAAAATAAATGAACTCAAAAAGGAAATTGAGGATAAAGAAAAGATTATCTATGATTTTACCAAAGGAAAAGAAAATTTTGAAAAGATGATCGGACAGCAAAGACTTCATGGAAATAAAGAAGGAATATGCTACAATGGTAAAACAAATAAAAAGAATAAAAAGCTATATATGGGATATTTTGTTAAGGAAGCCAAGTTTTATGTTAGTACCTCATCAAATAACAAACATGAACATACCACTTATTATATGTGTAAAACTAAAGGTCATGTGATGTTCAATTGTCCATTAAAAAGAAAATATGTTAAAGTTCAAGGAGAATGGAAAGCAAATAATGGAACTAATAACAAAATAAAGCAAGTCAAAAGAATTTGGGTACCAAAAACTAACATATAGTGTCCCTCATTGTAGGTTTGTCTTAGGACAACAATGACAATGGACAAATGGTACTTGGACAGCGGGTGCTCAAGGCATATGACCGGTGACAAGACCAAGTTCACTACTCTAAAACAAAAAGATGGGGGATACGTCACCTTCGGCAACAATGTCAAAGGTAAAATTGTTGGTATTGGAAAAATTGGTAAAGAATCTTCACTTACTATAGATAATGTGTTGTTAGTGGAAGGACTAAAACATAACCTTTTAAGTATTAGTCAATTAAGTGATAAAGGTTTTGAAGTAATTTTCATGAAAGAAAAATGTGTTATCAAAAATCCCAAAAACAAAGAAATCCTGTTTATGGCTTATAGAATAAATAATGTATATTGTATAAATCTTGAGAAAATAGCAAATCAAAACATAACTTGTTTAACAACTATGAATGAAGTAAGTTGGTTATGACATGCTAGCATGGATTTATTATCCAAATTATCTAAGAAAAATCTTGTAAAAGGACTACCAAATACTAAATTCATAAAAGACAAGTTGTGTGATGCATGTTAAAAGGGAAAACAAGTAAAAACTAGTTTTAAGAAGAAAAAATACATATTCACTAAAAGACCTCTAGAACTCTTGCATCTAGACGTATTTGGTCCAACTAGAACCTTAAGCTTAGGTGGTAAGTAATATGCTTTTGTTATAGTAGATGATTATTCAAGATTCACTTGGATAATATTTTTAGCAAACAAAGATGAAGCATATAACCAATTAATAAACTTATGTAAGAAATTATAGAATGAGAAAGGTTACAATGTAACAAGTTTTAGAAGTGACCAAGGAAGAGAGTTTAAAAATAAGGAAGTTGAAAAATTTTGTAATGAACATGAAATAACTCATAATTTTTCAGCACCTAGAACTCCACAACAAAATGGAGTTGTTGAACGGAAAAACAGAACTTTATAAGAAATGGCAAGAACAATGCTAAATGAAAATAATTTGCCTAAATACTTTTGGGCAGAAGCTGTAAATACAGCATGCTATATTGTAAATAAGGTTTCAATAAGATCAAAAAGAGATAAAACACCTTATGAACTTTGGAAAGATAGAAAACCTAATATTTCCTACTTTTATGTTTTTGGTTGTAAGTGCTTTATATTAAATACTAAAGATGATCTAGGAAAATTTGATGCAAAATCAGATGAAGGTATCTTCTTAGGTTATTCTACAAGTAGTAAAGCTTATAGGATTTTTAACAAAAGAACTTCTACGATCATGGAATCAATTCATATAACTTTTGAAGAAACAAATAGTTATGACACCAAAGACATGAATGATGAAAAAGAAGTTATGCTTCAAAAAGAAAAAGACATTGAAATAAAAGAAGAAAAGGATAATGTTGTCTCAAATGAAAACTTTATAGAAAATTTGAATCTTCCTAAAGAATGGAAATATAATATAAATCACCCAAAAGAACAAATACTTGGTGAAACATCAAAAGGGATAACAACAAGGGCATCACTGAAGAATATTTGTAATCATTATGCATTTTTGTCCCAAGATGAACCTAAAAATATTGAAGATGCTTTAAATGATGATTCTTGGATTATAGTAATGCAATAGGAATTAAATCAGTTTGAAAGAAGTCAAGTATGAGAGCTTATACCAAAACCTAAAGATAAATCAATTATAGAAGCTAAATGGGTGTTTAGAAACAAGAAGGATGAAAATGGAGTTGTTGTAAGAAATAAAGTTAGGCTAGTAACTCAAGGGTATAATCAAGAAGAAGGAATTGATTATGATGAAACATTTGCACCTGTGGCTAGGATGAAAGCTATTAGGATGTTTTTAGCTTATGCAGCTCATAAGGATTTTAAGCTATTTCAAATGAATGTAAAAATTGCATTTTTAAATAGATATATAAATGAAGAAGTATATGTCAAATAACCTCTAGGTTTTGAAAGTTCTAAAAATCCAAACCATGTATTCAAATTGACAAAGGCTCTCTATGGTTTGAAACAAGCTCCACGAGCTTGGTATGAGAGGTTGAGTAAATTTTTACTTAAAAATGAATTTCTAAGAGGAAAAGTTGATAGTACTTTATTCATCAAAACCAAAAACAATGATATGTTAATAGTTCAAATATATGTGGATGATATTATATTTGGAGCTACAAATGAAGATTTATGTCAAGACTTTGCTTTATGTATGCAAAAAGAATTTGAGATGAGTATGATGGGGGAGTTAAATTATTTTCTAGGACTACAAATAAAGCAAGCCAAAAATGGAACTTTCATAAATCAAACTAAATACATCAAGGATATGCTTAAAAAATTTGATATGGAACAAAGTAAACCAATAGGAACTCCTATGAGTACAACTACAAGTCTTGATAGAGATGAAAAAAGCAAGCAAGTAGACATCACTCACTATAGAGGAATTATTGGTAGCCTACTATATTTAACTGCTAGTAGACCAGATATTATGTTTAGTGTGTGTATGTGTGCTAGATTTCAGTCAGCCCCCAAGGAATCACACTTAATAGCTGTAAAGAGAATTCTTAGGTACTTGGTAGGATCACTTGATTTAGGGTTATGGTATCCAAAGGACACAGATTTTAATATGATAAGTTATTCTGATGCTGATTATGCTGGATGTAAGATTGATAGAAAAAGTACAAGTGGCACATGTCACTTTCTAGGACATTCATTGGTGTCATGGTTTTCAAAGAAGCAAAATTCTATAGCTTTATCTACTGCCGAAGCTGAATATGTAGCCGCAGGAAGTTGTTGTGCACAAATCCTATATATGAAACAACAATTAAAGGATTTTAATTTAGAATATAAAACAATTTTGATAAAGTGTGATAATACAAGTGCCATAAATATATCTAAAAATCCAATTTCACACTCAAGAACTAAGCATATAGACATAAGACATCATTTTTTGAGAGATCATGTTCAAAAGGAAGATATAATTCTTGAATTTATAAGTACAAGTGATCAATGGGCTGATATTTTTACAAAACCTCTATGTAAAAGAAGATTTATACATATTAGGAGGGAACTTGGGTTAATTCACAGCAGAGAAGTGATTTAAAAGTAAAATTCCAGAATTTATATACACTTCAGATGTCTGATGTTCACACCCCAGACGTCTGAACATAGTAGCCGAAGAGTTCAGATGACTGAACCTAGGGCTTCAGATGACTGAACTCATACTGACTTTTAAAATTTCAGGTTTTTTAGACTTCAGTCGTCTGTACTTAACCTTAGTCATCTGAAGTCACGGGATTTATATATTTTCAAGTGGACTAAACCTTAACTTCAGACTTCTGAAGTTCTTTGCCTCATTCATCCGAACTCCAAACTCGTCATTTTTCCCTCACTTTCCCTGCACTTCACCATTTCTACTCTACTCAGATTCCTCCCAGACATCTAGGGTTTCTACAAATCTATATCTCCATGCCTCGCACCAAGCAGACTGCGAACAAAGGTCCTTCTTCATGTAGAGAAACCAAAAATATTGATAAGTGGTTAGTTGCTCCTCGAGCTCGAATCCGTTATCAAAATTCCTTTAGTTCTATAGAACCTATCTTAGGTAAAATTCTGGATGTATCATTCTTTGTCACTGAATTTCCTGATATTCTTAACTTGTTTCGTGATATTAGATGGTATGACTTTATCATTCAACAACCTAAGGGTTGTTTTCCTCATTTAGTCACAATTTTCTATGCAAATATGCAATATGAACATGGGATTTACACTTCCGAAGTTAAAGGAAAGAAAATTTTGTTGAATTCTGAGATATTATCTCCTATTTTCAAAATTGCTCAAGGCGATTTTAATTGTCCTGTGTTTACACAGTCTTGGATCCTAGAACAAGGATTCACTCCTGCAGAATTTCTTCCCATGATTATGGAACGTGAGCCTGTTTATTTTGCACATCCTCCACTTTACAAGCAATTCAATTTAAAAAGCCAAATTCTTCATAAGATCATTTCCACTAATATCTTAGCAAAACAAGGTTCTTTTGATCACCTCTCTTATATCGAATGCTTTGTTCTTTGGTGTCTACTTAAAGGAAAGAAATTAGATTTGGCTAGTTTGATTGTCCGTTGGATGTGGACTAAGTTGGAATCAAATTGAGTTATTCTTCCTTATGGAGGACTTCTTACACTCCTCTTTACTCAACTTAATGTTACCAATGTTTCTGAGTTTTTCATAAAAAGGACTCGATATGATTTTTTTAATGAAACTTCTTTTAAACAAATGGGCTATGCTAAGGGAAGTACCAGATGGTATTTGAAAGCTGCTAAGTCTATACAAGCACCATCTGCATCTGCAGCAACTTTAGCCTCAGCCTTTACTCTAATATCAACAGCAGCTCAATCCTCTTCCACACAAGAACTTGGCTTATCTTCAGAAGCACCTTCTTGGTTCTTATCCTTTCAACAAGACTTTTCTAGTTTCTCTTTTGAAGTACGCACTGGTCTTCAGAATATCAAGGCCAAGGTCACATCACTTGATAAACGGGTCACTCTTATAGAGCAATATCATACCAAAACTTCTAAGAGCAGTGATCCCATGGAAATTAGCTCTGCTTATCAGAGTACAAATGATGATGATGGTGATGATGATGGTAATGATGATGATGATGCAAATGATGATGATGCAAGAAATTCTGAAAATGAAGGTGATGAAGAAAACACTGACGAAGAAGGGACTCAAGAAGAAGGAGGAGAAGAAGCAGACAAAGGAGATGATTCTGTAGAAGAAGACTAGGAAAGCTAGATGTTCTCTAGTTTAGGTTTCTATGTAACTTTTTGTTTTAAAAGGATCACAACTTATGTATTTCACCTTATCTATTTTCCTGCTTCAATGTAACTTTTTGATGAATAGGACACACACATATATATATATATATATATATATTATCTTCTCAGCAAATTTTTTTTTGTTAGGCTTATTCTTTTTGATTAATGTGAAAGGGGGAGAAAGAGTAGTGCTTAGTAAAGATAAAACATAAAAAAAACTGAAAGTCCTGCAAGTAAATGGATTATGTAAAAGTATATGTGAACTTTATGTAGAAGAATATGGATGAACTTGAGTATATGTGAACTTGAACTGCAATCAGGATTATGTAAATCTGGATTATGTAAAAGTACATAAACTACAATCATATATATGTGATTTTGATCTTGATGGATCGACAACATAGCTTGTGAACCTGATTCTTTGTTATATATGAATTACATGAGCAAGGGGGAGTTCTTTTTAAATTGCTTATTAATGTTCATAGTAAGGGGGAGTAATTCATTTTATATTTTATCTTTACTCCTTGTTTGTCATCATCAAAAAGGGGGAGATTGTTGGCCTAACAAGGTCTTTCAATTGATTTTGGTGATAACAAATAAAGGATGATTTAACTTGAAAAAGGTTGAGTTTTGATGTTTCAGGAAATATGGATCAAGTATGGTTTAAGAGAAGAATAAGTATAACTCAAGTATGAAGATATCTTCTCAAAGATTCAAAAAGGGCCTGATATATTTGAAGCTCAAGAAAATTGTTCAAAACATCTCAAGAGCTAAGAGAACTCAAGCTTGAAGGCCTAGGAAACATATTTGTAAGTATTTCAAAAGGCAAAATATCTTTGAAATATATTTTGAAACTTTTTCTAAGAGATTATCAAGGTTTAAAGACTTATTTAATTAAGTTTTTATTAAATTCATGAGAGAGCAAAAGAGTTTTAAAGAAAGCTTTTTTATAAAACAGATTTCAGTAAGATCAGTTGACTGAACTTTTCAATTCAGATGACTGAAGTAGAGACTTCAGTTGACTGAACATTAAGTTCAGACATCTAAAGAATAACTTCAGTCGTCTGAAGAATAAGTCCAGATGACTGAAGAATTTCCAGAATAGGCAGAGAGTTGCAGTAGTGAGTTCAGACGACTGAACTTGTGACTTAAGTCAGATGAACCTACGACATCAGACATCTGAACCCTGACTTCAGATGACTGACCCTGTATCCAATTCTATTTTTTAAGGGTGTAAGAAACTTCAAACGAGGGAACTTGCAACTTCAGTCAGCTGAACCTGCGACATCAGTCATCTGAACACTAACTTCAGTTGATTGACCCTGTATCCAGTTCAATTTTTTAAAGGTTTAAGGAACTTCAGTTGAATGATCACGACACTTCAGATGACTGAACACTGTTTAACGGGCAAAAATTTTTAAATTCTTATTTTTAAATTATAGCCATTTGAAACCCAAATTTTCTAACAACTTGGGAAACTCTTTAAGGAAACTCTTACAAAAAGGGAACCTACTTGAAAGCCTATAAATGCATGGTTCTTGTGAATCAAAATTAATTATCCAAGCATTGAAACTCTCTCAAAGCTCTCTTGCTCTAAAAATCTCTTACTCAATCTCTCGCAAAGCTGAAAGTATTGTTGTTCTGATTTTTTATTCAACAAATCCTGGAGAACTACTGATTTCTCATATGGAGAAAAGGATTTTGGTGAATTCTTTGAAAAGCTTCAAAAGTTTATTTCATTCTTGATATTTTATCTTTTGAAGTACATAGTTCTTATCTATACTAATTTGCTCTTTGAGTGAGCTTCTCTTGTACATCAGGTTTTGATATTTCTCTTGTAGATTTTGAACGATTCCAGGCTGTTGGAATGTTGACCAAAAAAGGGCATATTTTTTGGAGAAGGCGGGCTCTAGCCTTGACCAAAGGAGTGATTGTAAACAGGCGTTGTTCCACCCGGTAACGGAACTGCTATAGTGGAAACCTTTGGTATTTTGCCAAGGGCGAGGACGTAGTCTGTGTTGAAGCCGAACCTCGTAAAAATCTTGTGTCTTTCTCTTTATTTTATATACTTTGCTTGCTGTGTTGTATGACTTCAAAGTGCAAGTAACAAGTTTCAAAGAGAAAGAAATAAAGATTCTTGGAATTTAGAAAGTACATTTCGATTAACCGTTTGCGGAAACCCAAAAGGGAGTACGTTGGTTAATCTGTGGAAATCTTAATCAAGAGAGGCACATACTAAAAGTTAATTCAAAGTAGGTGATACATATTCACAGGGAAATCAACAAAAGCAATATTATCCTTGATTGAGTGATTAAATTGTTTTAGTTTTATTGATTATCTTGTTTGTCTAAATTACAAGTATTCTAAGGAGTGTTTATAAATTATCTGTTGTGCTCTATTTAGTATCTAAAGAAAAAGATTAAAAAATCATCAAAATATAAAAAGATTCCAATTCACCCCCCCTTTTGGGAAGCTATTCCTAATTTCAGGTAATTTGGACAAGCTTCGCCGAGGAAGCCAGAGTTCATCGACGAAGTCCCTTTTGTTCTCGGCGATGAAATTCAGTGTCTCGTCGACGAGGAGATCCCGAGGGATTCGGAAAATATGTAACCTCAGGCTCGTCGACGAGGCCACCGCTTCGTTGACGAAGGTAATGGTGGACTCGTCGACGAGTACGCCAATTCATCGACGAGGGCGGCTGAGTCAAAGGGCTATAAATATCCAAATGGGTTGCTTTGGACAATTCATCGACGAGGGCGGCTGAGTCAAAGGGCTATAAATATCCAAATGGGTTGCTTTGGAGTTAAGTAATCTCAAATATCCTCTCCCTTTCTCTCTAGAACTTGTAGGTCTCTTTCTCTCTCTCTAGATTTCTTCGTCGTTCGTCGCCTAATTCATAAATCCAACATTACTACGAGGATCAGGGAAGGATTCTCTACGTTTCTAGCGGATCGGAATCTCATTTCGAGTAGTTTTGAGTTTCAAACTAAAATCGAGGTAAGGCTCGGTTTTCATTTCTGATTTGAAATATGTGTAGTAGTATAAGTTGTAAGCATGTATTGTACTATAGTTTTGGGGACCGTAGAGTTCGTAGTTGGAATTCGGGTTAAGGTGAGGGGATTTAGTTTATATCAGTTACTTTTTGAAATCGGGATCGACAAGCTTGTAGGCTATGATCTTTTGTATGTTTTGGTAACTTATTTGGGAAAATCTATCAGGTAAAATACGGGATTTTCAGGTTACAGTTTTCAGGAAAATTTGGGGATTTCAAGTATCATCTCTGCTTCAGTTGGAAAACTTTTTGTTTTGTTTAAACTATATTATTGAGATGACTGTTATCCATATTTGTATAAAACTATATACTTGAATTGGAAAATAATATGATTTTCCGTAAACTAAATAAGTGTGGAATGTATGGTTGTATGTAATTGTTCCAAGTATTTTGTAAAGCAGCTATGTGGCGGCTAATTACCGTACGCTGCGCCATGTACCGGTGTCAAAACCGTGGGCAAGTGTGTCCGACTCTATATCCAAGGGTGTGAAATATCACTTATGTGTTCTGGCTAGTCACCGAGGGGTGTGAGCTACACTGTATTGGCAACCTAATGGCTGTAAAGCTTCGGGTTTCATAGAGTATTTGCATATTAGTGTGAGCTACAATGTATTGGCAACGTAATCACTGTGAAGCTTCGGGTTTCATAGAGTAGTTGCGTATTAGTGTGACGACACTGACCGTATGTTTGGGTATCGTATGTACTGGAATGGATTTGTGAAAATGCTGGAACTATATGGAAATGTTTTCGATTTGTATCGTATTGTATGGTGTTATATTTTATGTAAAATAACACTGGTATGCCACACACTGATATAACCTGCTTTCTTCCTTACTGAGAGGTGTCTCACCCTGAATATACGTACAAATATTTTTCAGGTCCTTCAAGTAGCCGTAATTAGCATCCTAGCATTTGGAAGCAGGGGGTGTCGTTAGCTGCTGCTAGTGTCTGTTAGGTACGAGTTTTGTATCCGGGTTGTCATGATGGTTTTTGTAGACACCCGGGGTATGTTTTGTAATTTTGGGAATGTATGTCCTAGCTTTGTATAGACTCTGGTATGGTAGTGTACATGTATAGAAAAATTGTATTCCGCTGTGTGTCTGATGAGTATAGATGTGTATGTTATGATTGTATGGGCATCTATGTACCCCACAGGGTCGGACCCTCTTTTGGTGTTGTATCATGTATGTTTTATTTGATATAGAGACAGGTTATGTTATTATATTCACACCCGGGACCCATCTGCGGGTTCGGTGGTGTGACATCAAGAATAACAATGTTTTGAGCGCATGATATAATATAAATAATCACGGGTTGAATCAATCAATCAAACTAGAACCAAATATAGGTCTAACCCAAGAATTAAAGGATTCTAACGAACAACAAAACCAACTATACAAAGCTCCAAAGGGAAGTTATGAACATTCTATTAAAATTTCAGCTCAAAACAAGAAATCACCATCTGAACAAGCTACTTGTCTAGATCCCTTCAGCCTAGAATTTTTAGTAACCTTTTTCATCTCTCCTCTATAGGAAACATAGCCTTTTATAGATTTAATGTCATAACAAAATTTGAATTATTCCCATCATGGATATAATTGTGACTCTAATTTGGATAAGGTTGCTTAACCTATTCTACCACATCAATGGTATCTACGCCATCCTCCTTATAGGATGGAACCAAAAAAATCTCACTTACGTAACTATGTAAAGAAGTTCACCAAACCAACAATCTTGCAATAAGTTTCATGTTTGTCCCTTTATAGGGATTTTGCAACATGTTTAAACCATTATCATTGGTATGAATCTTTTGAAATTCTAATCAATTAGAATCTAGTACATCCACAATCCAATGTTTTGGGAATGAAATGTATGGTTCTTACTACATGAATGGAACCTTGATTGTCATGACGCAACACATTAACTTAAATGTCATTGTCAAATCAATGATAAATTTTTACCCGCTACCTACGAATCTGCGAGGAAGCCTCGGGTGTTGAAGAAAGGTCTTACCTTTTAGTTTCACCAGAATGACGAATCTGTGAGGAAGCCTCCTGCATTGAAGAAAGATCTTACCTTTTGGTGAAACATGCAAAGCAGAAGCGATCGATATGAGAATTAGATGCTTGGCTAGCAAATAGGCGTTGAGGAAAGATTTTACCTTTCGGTGAAATAGGCGAAGTAGAAACGATCGAACTGAGTAAGGGGCTGTAACGTCCTGCTCATCTAAATATAAAATGTAACATAATAAATAGAAAAGTAAACCCGAACCCGTGGGTAACGGGGACACCTGTCATTTACAGCGAAAACCTACGCAGCAGTAAATATAAATCACATTCTCAAAACCGTAATATACATAATACCAGAGTTTACTACATCACCAAAATACTGAATTTATATACAACCTCCAAAAATATCAAAATAACCCTAGGATCATGCAACAAAAATCTCCTGATCCTAGTACAAAATCTTACCCTCTTAGTGGGGTAACTCAATAAGCTCAACGGCGGCCACGACCCGTCGGTCTCTCAGGGTCGCCTAAAAAATTAATTAATTTTGGGGGTTAGACACATCTCAGTAAGGGAGAAAAACTAAATACAGCTGTGTGGCAATATGAACATTTAATACAATTATATATATAGTACATTTCATATCTCTGTAAACATTCATCATATCGTACTGAATAATCATATACTTTCATACTTGCTAGTAAATCATATCGTACATAAAACATCTATTATAACTGATAATACTGAAAACATACGTAGAATGAATAGCTAGCTGATGTCATGTATTACCCCCCATGATGGATTGTGCAGCCTGAAGGCGGGACTCGACAATGGCTGACTGACCACTGCCGAGTCAAAAATGTCTGTAAGTACGATGGGCCTGCCACACCCTGGTCCGAAGTGTCAGGTGGACGTCCACACTCTACTGAAAGCCACATCGACTATCCATCTCCCACCCCCTCATGGGGTGGTTAGCACCAATCTGATTATAGATATCTGATCTATAAGATATGGTACCGTGCTCCTGAACTAAACTAAACTAACATCCGGGTTTTGATAATATATAATACATGATATTATAGAAATTTTCATAATTTCATAAATACGGCCTCGTGTCGAAATCATTTCATAATATGGCCTTGCGCCGAATATTTCATAAATATGGTCTCACGCCGAACATTTGATAATACGGCCTCGTGCCGAACATTTCATATATATATACGGCCTCGCGCTGAACATTTCATATATATATATATATATATTTATATATATGGCCTCGCGCCAAAATCATTTCATATATACACGGCCTCGCGTTGGAATCATTTCAGGTATATACATTCTGAAAATAAATCAATTATCATGTATTTGTCAAAATCATCATAACATACTGTATCTTTTCATAATACCTGAAAACATGTTTTGCTTGTAAAATCTTCCATATCATAACACTTTTCATGAAAAATAACATTCATGCCACACAAAATTGGGTAAATCATACATTTCAATCTAAAATCATAATTTCCGTACAACAGCAGTATTTTCCCAAATATGCATTTATTCCATAATATTCAAATATCGTACATATTTTTCAGAAAATTTATTTGCTCATAAATAATAGTAATTTACGTGAAAAATAACTACTTTAGTTTATTCCCTTACCTGACTACTGAGAAAGCCCCTAAAAATCTCGGTCTAACACCCGTAGGGTTTCCTGATCAATGCCCTAAAAACGACAACCCCTAGAATTAAACATCAGTATTTCTTCATAAATATCATTTCCTACAACTATGGAAAGACCAAATTTGGCACAAAAAGTCTTACCTTAACTCAGGGATGATTTCCAACTTACTTTCACCAACGATCTGCTCAGGTAGATTTGGAGAGAATTTCCCAAGGAGCGTTGTGGCGGCTTCAGATGGTCGAACCGATGGAAAGTCGGCCCGAAATTGAAGAGAGAAGTGAGAGAAACCGTAGGGAGAGAGAGAGAGAGATATTTTCCTAATTTTCATGTTTAATTCCAGATTTCTACTATATATAGGGTCAGATTCGTCGATGAGGCACGTCACCTCATCAACGAGTCCTGTAGAAAGTTTGTCGACGAACCTGCTCCCTCATTGACGAATTTCAGACTTCCAGAAACTTTCTCTCAGTATCTTCTCATCGACGAATCTTGTCTTCGTCGACGAGATCCTTTTATACCCTCGTCGACAAATCCCTTGTGTTCATCGACAGGGCCCTAATGATTTCCCTCAGTTATTCCTTCCAAAGTGCAATGTCGTTCGTCGTTGACTTCCTCATTATGTTATTGTTTTCATTTCCCTTCCTCTTTATTATTTAAATCCCATTATTATTTGAGTTGTCACAGGGGCGGTCTGCAAGCCTCTGTCGTCAGACCCGAACGTGCGAGGAAGCCTCTAACGTTGAAGAAAGATCTTACCTTTTGGTGAAACAGGCGAAGCAGAAGTGATCAAACTAAGTAAGGGGCATTCTAGGGTCTGGAACGACGTTGGTCTGCGAGCCTATATCGTCGGACCAGAATGACGAATCTATGTGAGGAAGCCTTCGATGTTGTGCGGCAATCATGAATGTTGGTACTGTGAACCTCCGTTTCCAGACCCGACACTAAAAGGTGAAGCATTTTGTGCTCGGAGATTGCCATCGCCGCATACTAGAAGGAGACCACCACCGTCGCCATCCACTTTGTTAATTAAGGTGTAATCCCAAGAAGGGGGGGGGTGAATTGGATATTAAAAAAAATAATTCACTTAATTTTCTTTTATACACTTCTTATAAGTTTACCAACAACTTCTAGTTGCTCAATTATGTATGAGTATGACAATCCTATCTATGCATGCAATATACTCAATGTAAATATAACGCGGAAAATAAAGAGTAAAAGGAAGAGAGAAGACAAATGCGATTTTACGAGGTTCATCCGACTTGGCCTATGTCCTCGCCTTGAGCAACCACTCAAGGATTCACTAAAAACCTTGCTCCTTAAAGTGGGATGGAGCTTCCCTTACAAACCGCTGCTTACAAGAGGTACAGCTCCCTGCTTATCCGCTGCGCACAAGAGCTACAGCTTCCTCCTCACACCCGGTTCACAACCCAAACCGTGTTTACAATGAAATCTGAAAATAACACTCAAAATAATGCTTCTAACAAAAGCTTGTGAGTACAATTCAAATTCCTAGTACATTAACATATGATATAACTTGAAGCTCAAGAATGTATGAAAAACGATACAATCGTTTGATGTATGATATGTGTCAACACACAAATTCGTATTTAATCAAAACTCCTAAGTGAAAATATATTTGGAATGCTTTGGAGTCTACTAGGGTTCTTGATTCACTTTGTAAAGATGCTCAAGTATATTTGAAGTGAGCTATTTAACAAAAATTAGACTTGAATAGAACTCAATCAAAAATCACAAAGTTTTCCTTCAAGTTCCAATATTTTAATCAAAGTAGGTTTTTCAATAAGAAGCCCAATGAACAATATATATGAATATGTGTTTATGTACTTCTTGAATTTCAAATCAATCAACCAAGCTAACAAGTTTTTCTCAAAACACGATCTTCCCGAAAATTAGTTTTTATATGTGAATACACACTCAAGATCAAAACCTCTTTCAAATGATAAACACGTAAAAAGATGAGAGGTTCTTGAAAATTAATAACTTGATAGATCAAACCTTAATACTGGATCAAAGTTTAGTTGGATAAATGAATGCCCTTTTGACTTCAGTAGAGATTTTCCCAAACGAAGATGGAAGAAGATTGAAGTGCAGAAAACCGGCTCTATGGTTCAAATCTTGCAATGAGAAGTATATGTTTCTTGTTGTGTCCCTTTTGCTTATGTTCTAGGGTTTAGATATTGATAATATATATTATATTACCTTTAGAATTAATCTCAACCGTTGGATCAATAAGATACTTCGCGTGTCTTTTTAGTAAAGAGCTGATTTTTAGGCTTTCCCGCGAGTTCAGGCAACCGAACTTGACTTCAGGCTCCTGTAGTATCAACTTCATGCGCATGAGGTTCCAAGGTCAGGAGACCGAAGAGCCTCGGCCAGGTTCTGTCTTCTCCATTTAATTCTTCAGGCAACTGAACTTAATCTTCAGGCAACCGAAGAGATTCTTCAAGCTACTGAGGTTTGAGTTCAGGCGACCGAACTCCCCATTCTCTCACATTTTCATTTCTAACTAAAAAATCTGCTTGGCTTCTTTTCTTGGGTCTTTCATAAAATATATTTTTCATGATTTTGAAAACATTTCAAGGTGCATGAGAGTTTCCTAATGATGTACATGAAATGCATGAATCCTAAAACCATTCTAAGTTATAATAAGCCTCAAATTAAATCATATGAAAATGTTAATACATGAGTTCTAAATACCCTTTCCCAAAATATTCTTGAACTTTGCCGCTCGCATCTTGATTCCCATACTCTTTCAGTTCCATGGTGCTTTCCAAAATGTATCAGCTTTACTTTATGACTTCCATGACTCGTTATCTTTCCGTGCATGCTTAATATAGGTCCTGTTCACAAACTCAATGCACAGATCAAATACCAAGTTATTTTTCATTATCAAAACAGGATTGGACTCGTAGAGTCAACACACTTCATCACTCATGCCATCGCAGGAGGTGCCCTGCACGCTGCACGCAAGTTCTGAACGTCGTTCTTGCATGCCTCCAAGGAGAAGGAGGACCAAACAACTACAAATGCAAGTCAATCTCTTTCCCATCTAGAAAACTCTAAGTCTAATTTTCATATATTGTAGGTTGGCATCGGCTCGCCGGCGCCTTGGGTGATTAGGAAGGTTCGTTCCCCCTCCGATGGCCTCACTGCTGGTGGGGAATGCTGTTTAGGCTGGTTATGGAGTGTAGTCGTATGCGCAAGTTGTGAATAAAAAAGTGGAGATACCTGCGTTCAAAATTCCTATGAGATTGCCAGGTAATAGCAATGGTGAATTGGAATTTATTTTCTCAGAAGCGGAGATGGTTAAGGCCGAGGAAGAGTTTCGTTTTGCATAAGTGATGAAATTTTTGAGGAATCGGTCATCTATTGTAAAATTCAATTATCGATTGTGAAAACATGGGACTTAACGGAAATTCCAATCAGTGTTATGGATGATTACCATGTACTTATACACATGAAAATGAAGGTGATTTTGTGCTTGGGTGGGTAAGGGAAGGTAGAATGATGGAAGGCAATTCATTTTGGTTATTTAAGTGGACGAAGGATTTTGATGTCGAAAAAGAATGTTTATTGACTCCACAATGGATTTTCTTACCGGGGTTACCAATGCATCTTTACCGAGCGGATTTTCTTCAAATTATAGAGACTCATTTTGGTCGTTATCTCGGGACTGATAATGCAACAATTAACCGTACGAGAGTCTCGAGGCACATATTTGTGTGGAAGTCGACTTAACGATGGAGCCGGTTAAGGGATTTAGTCTTGTTTTATCTCCAAAACAATGTATTTGGCAAGAGGCCAAATATGAAAAGATGGGTTTTTTTTGCTCTAAATGTTGATGACAAGGACATACATCGATTGTTTGCAAGGTAGGAGAGAAAATAAAGGATGAGGAAAAATATAAGAAAAAAAATTAATGGAAATTGAAGACGAATGACGGAGTAATGGAAACCAGTACCGATGTGGATAAAGGGGCAAAGAGGGTGGAACAGGAACTAGGACCCAATAATGTGCAAATGACGAAGATGACCAAGGATAGGTGCCCTGTATTACAGAAAATTCCTGCGACCCAAGAAAAAGGGGATTATGCAATTCAAAAATCCGATATACCACAGAGAGGCTTGGAAAATTATATGAATGAAGGTTCAACAAAAAGTGATGAAGAGGAGTGTGAGGAAGCTGGGTGTGATGATGAGGCTCGAGTTTCATATGGTAAACATATGTCTCAAGAGAAAGTGGATTATAAGGACAGTATTAAATAGAATGAAGGTGGAATCCATGGTTTGCATCAGGGGGAACTGGCTTTGGGTTATTCGTCTAAGAGGGTGGAAGGTGAAATTTCAGTGTTGAAGGGGAAAGAAAAAATGTATGACTCTGATACAGGGAAGTGACTAACTTCTGAAAACACCAAAAGCGGAAAGGAAAAATCTATGAGGAAATCTTAGAGGGTTCACATTAGACTGCATAAATTAAATTTATGACTGATACAATTTTTTTTTGGAATATTAGAGGGTTAGGCAAGTCAAGAGGCAGGTTAAAGAAAATGATCAACAAGTTTAATGTTGGTTTGTTTGCTATTTTAGAACCTTTCGCAGCTGAGGAACAAATGGTAATGCTGGGTAATTTTTTGAATTATCACCATTTTATATCTAATGAAAATTAGGGCAGTAAATTGTTGCTACTTTGGAAGGATATGAATTCCTTTGAGGTGATTTCAAGCACAACTCAGATGATCTCCAGGTGGTTCTTTAGGAACGACCAAAGTATTTTCGTGAGTTTTGTCTATGCCAAATGTTCTTATGTTGAAAGAAGGGATTTATGGCGGCAACTAAGGCGTGCCAATCGGATTTCCCTTGGTTGGTCCTGGGTGATTTTAATATTATTTGAACAGATGTGAAAGAATTGGTGGAAATCAAAGACCTCTCTTAACTATGATGGAGCTTACTGATTGTTTACATCATTGTGGTCTCTTTGATTTGTCAAACACGGGCTCTGGTATGTCATGGTGCAATGGCCATAAAGGGGTGGCTTGTAGTTAGGCTAAGCTTGATCGACTTCTTATTAATAATGATTTTTCCAACCTATATGGTTTGGCTAAATTCAAATATTTGAGTCAGAAGTCCTCAAATCATAGTCCTATGGTGGTGTATACGAATAAATCATCCTCTTTGTATGACCCTACCCCATTTCAGTTTCTTAATATGTGGAGTTCGCATGAATTATTTTTTTCGTGTGTTAAAGATGCCTGGATTAGAAATGACTCGACCTCAGGTCTTTTGAAACTTGCAACTAAAGTTGATTTACGTGCATGGAATAAAAATGTCTTCGGGAGAGTGGAAGAAAACCTACAAGCTCTCAAGGAAAGGATAGAATCTCTAGAAAATTAGCTTCAATTAGGTTTTTATGAGGAGGTCGAAGATGATTACTTAGCTGCTAAGTTGGAGATTCAGGTGTGGGAGAATAGGGAAGCATCTCGCCTAGGAAAAATTGTGAAAAAAGAATGGTTGATTGAGGGGGATCAAGACTCTAAATTCTTCCGTTCAGTTATCAATGAGAGGTGGAACCTTGTGATCTCTCCGAGTTAATTCAAAGGCAGATCTCAGATGGTGAAAATAATTTTTTTTGCGCCGATCCGATGAAAGAAGAAGTTAAAAGAGCTGTGTTCTCTATTCACAAAGAAAGCAGTCTGGGACGAGATGGGTTTGGTTCTGAATTTTATATTTCTTGCTGGGACATTGTTAAAAAAGATGTCTTGGATGCAGTAAAGAATTTTTTTTCAGGGCACTCCTCTTTCCAGGTTATTTTCCACTTTGTTTATTATTTTAATTCCGAAGGTAGACAATCCTTCTAGTTTTGATAAATTCCGGCCTATTAGTTTGTGCTATGTGGCTTACAAAATTTTTTCCAAGATTATTATTTTTAGGCTTACTTAGATTGTTGATAAGTTGGTCTCCCATGAGCGAGGTGCTTTTATTCTCGGGCGTAGTATTTTTGAGAATATTATGCTTACACAAGAAATGGTTCATTTTTTGCACAAAAAAATGGCTGGCGGAAATGTGATGGTAAAATTGGATATGGCTAAGGCTTATGACAGAGTGAATTTTGTTGGCCTAACTGGGCTTTTCAATCTTATTTTTGATGATAAAAAAATGAAGGATGCTTTAACATGTGGTGTTGAGTGATTTAATTTAGGTAAAAGGATACTCACGGTTGATATGCTTAAGTTCAATGTCAATCTAGTGGAAGCTCCTCAGAATATTAAGGTCAATGAAGGAAAAATGAAGAGATTAAAGTTCAAACAATTCTTAAAGTCAAAAGTGAACCTCGAGAGGTTGAAGGAGGCTGAAGAACTTAGTGTTTAAAGAAACCATGATTAGAAGGATTGTTGTAAGTACTTTAAAACCAAATGCTATCTAGATATATATGAAGCTCTTATAAATCAAAACAAACTAAGGAACACATTTTTGAAAGACCTTAAATTATGTCTTTGATTAAAAGACCTCAAAAGAAGAAATTTTTCAAAGTAAAAGAGAAAAAAAACAAAACAAAAATAGAAAATACTGAGATCCAGGCGACTGCCTTGTATAGGCAGGCGACTGCCACAATTTAAAAGAAACATTTAGGAGGCAGTAGGGTTCCTAGCGACGTCCTGAACACTGACAGACGCCTGGGTGGTCAAGCCAGGTGACTGCCAGTCTTCTGTGTTGTTCAGTTTTCACTCTGGCAGGCGATTGCCACGTCGTGGCAGGCGATTGCCACTCAGAATAGATTTCAGATCTCAACGGGAATTTTTTTAAAATTTTGAATTTCAAAATTAACTCAACAATTTAATGATTTTTCAAATGTTACCAAATTAAATGAGGACGTTGTTCTTTGAAAAATTCTATAAATACTTCTTTGGGTAATAAAAAATTAGAGAGAATATACAAGCAAGATAAGCCTAAGAGATCAAACAGTTAATACTCTAAAATTCTTCCTGTGCTGAAATTCTCCTTAAGTTCCTTTGCTCACATCATTTTGTTGGAGAAAAATTCTACGTTTTTGGTGGATTAAAAAATCAAAAGCTTGATTTCAAGTTGCATTCAAATTTTCTTTAGAATTATTGGTGACTTCTATAACTTTAAAGCTTCCCATGTTCTATTTAGCTTTGGTATTTTGAAGTACAATTTAGAACCTAATTTGTACAACTTGCTCTGAATTTTGAGAGTATTTTTTGTATGTAGATCTACTTCTATCTTCTTGTACTTTGAACGATTCAAAGGTTCGTTGGATCGTTGGACCAAGCATAGGTCGGTGTTTGGAGAGATTTCTCTTCCTGAAAAAGAGGGTAAATTGTGTATGGTTTCCGTTTCACCCAGAAGGAACAAGATATAGTAAATTCCTTAGGTGGTTGACTTGAGGCGAGGACGTAGGTTGGGTATAAGCCGAACCTCGTAAAAGTGGTGGTGTCACTCTCTTTTCCTTACTTTCTTTTAATTTCAGCAACGATATAACCTACGTGCATATTTTAATAATTTTAATTATAAAGCAAACACGTATTGAAAATTAAGTAAACCCAAAGCCTAATTTATTCTTGGGCTTGTGGAAACCGAAAGGGAGTATGTTGTTTAATCGATCTTTTGCGAAAACCGAAATGAAGTACATTGATTGGCTAACATCCAAAACTTATTAGCTGAAGGTTTAATTAAGTTCTAATATTGAAAAAGTGTTTGGATGTCGTTGTAATATTCAAATTCAAAAGCCAACAATAGGAGTTGTATATTCATATACAGGGACTCTAAATATTCCAATTGATTTTTGTTATGTGGTTGTTGTGTTTGAATAGTAAATTAATTGATTGTATTTGTTGATTTTGGATTGATTAGAGGAAATAGGAGTTTGTGTGGAATGCCTCATTAACAAAAATACAAGTAATCCTTAAGAGATTGTGAAAAGGGACAAGAGTTCTCAAAAAGGATCAAAGAAATTTTAAATAACCCAATTCACCCCCTCTTGGGACTACACCTTAGGTTTCAATTGGTATCAGAGCCCGATTATAGCAAAACCTAACAAGTAGCTATATAAAAATCAAAATGGCACAAATAGGAGTAGCTCCCTTTGGTGAGAGTCAATCCTCAACTAGGCCACCCATTTTTTGTGGATTAAATTACACCTTTTGGAAGCAACGAATGAGAATCTACCTTCAAATAATGGACTGGAAGGCATAGAATGTTGTCACAAATGGAAATTTAATCCCTACTAAGCTAGTTGATGGAAAAGAAGTACCTAAAGAAGATAAAGAACTAAATGACCCAGATTACAAAATGTTGCAAATTAACTCAAGTGCAATAAATGCCTCATATTGTGCACTTGATGCAAATGAATTTAATAGAGTAATGGCGTGTAAAACAGCCAAAGAGATTTGGGATAAATTGGAAGTAACCTATGAAGGCACGGTAGATGTTAGGGAAAGTAGAATCGATATATTAACTAGTGAATATGAAGCTTTTAGGATAAACTCTGATGAAAGTATAACAAACATATATACTAGGTTCACCCATATCATAAACTCACTAAGTGCCTTAGGAAAAACGTATTCCACCCATGAGATGATCAGTAAAATTCTAAGAGCACTTCCACCTATTTGGGAAACAAAATCCACAGCCATTACGGAAGGAATAAATCTTAAAACAACTTCCGTAGATGAACTCATAGGATCTCTTCTAACCTATGAAATGATGTTAAAAGAAAGAAGCACTGAAAACAAAAATAAGAAGTCTATAGCTCTAAAAGCTTTGAAAGAATATTCAAGTGAGAAAGATAATGAATCTAATGAATTAGAAGATGAGGACTTAACTCTCATAACTAAAAGACTTGGAAATTTCTTAAGAAGAAACAAAAAATTCGCTAGAAAATTTAATGGATCAAAAGCTGAAAAAGTGAAAGTAATAAAAAAGAATACAAAAAAAAAAAAAAAATGATCCTCCCACTTGCTATCATTGTAAAAAGGTCGGGCACATCAAACCGGAATGCCCTAAACTCAAGAAGGAAAAGAAGAAAAAGAAGTCTGCAACAAAGGAACTTGGGATGACACTAGTTTGAGTGAATCGAAAAGTGAGTCAAGTGATCGAGAAGTAGCAAACATGTGCTTCATGGCGCATAACGAAGAGGTAAACTCTTATTATTCTCTCTCTAAAGACTCGTGTAATGAATCTTGTAGTAATTCATGTGAAAGTATGCCCTATTACAAAGAACTTCAAGTTGAATTACTCTTTCTACATAACAAGTTTATTAAGGTCTCAAAGAGGAACACAAGCTTGAAACAATAAAATGAAACACTTAAAAATCAACTTGAATCCGCAAAACTTGTTGAAGAAGAAAAAAACTTAAAAATTGATGAACTTGAGAAGAACGTAGATAACTTGTCTCAAGAATTAGCTAAGTCTCAACTAATTGAAGATAGTAAGAAAGTGCAAGAAATAAATGATTTTAAAAATCAAATTCAAGAAAAAGAAAAGGTCATCTACAACTTTACCAAAGGTAAGGATAACTTCAAAAAGATGGTAGGTGACTCACTCGAAAAATGAGCAGCTCGAAAGCTATTCCAAGTATAGGAGTTACGTCGTGTAATATTAAGCCCAAGGGCTTTACGTTCTTCCAATCGAAATTAAAAAGGTACTGAACTCAGTTCAGATTCGGGGATTTTCAAGATTGTGGATACTTAAATGAAAACACAAATTAAAGTCCTAAAACTAGCACGCACGGAATTAAATAACAATAAAGAAAACCCTAAGCTACTCAAGGAAATACCTAAACACGCATTATTAAAGATGACAACTACAAATAAGGAATTAAAATACGCAGGAATGGAAACTCAATCAGATTTAAACACAGACTAAAAACTGAACTTTTAACACGATTCAAGAACACGAACTAAAATTAAATTATCAATCAACCTAAACGATAACGGGACACAATAAAAACACGAACTTTGTATGTTATTCTTTTTTATTTTTTTATTTTATACTGGAACTGAACCAAACTTCACTAGATTAATTAAATAAACTAAAGCATTAATTAAATCTATCACTAAATAAATCAACAAGTTGCAGCAATTTAAAATTACATCATTCCAAAAACTTCAATAAAAAAAATAACAATAGTCACTTGAATGATACTAAATACGCATTTAAATATAGATCACTTATCCTTCAAAAAAACAAAAACAAAAACATAATACCCAAATAAAATAAAGTAAAAGAAAAGAATAGAGAAGGAGAGAAAGAGAGAAAAACAGAGCACGTCCGTTGGTCGATTGTGGAGGCTCACGGGGCTGCTGTGTTGGAGCTGTGCAGCTGTGTTCTGTGGTGGTATTCTGCTGGAAGATTGGAGAAGGACAGCAGAGGACCGCTGTGTTGCTATTTTTGGACAGCAGAGAACTGCTGTGTTGCTGTTTTCTGCTGGAAGATCTGCTGTGGCTTCGGGTCTGGGCTGTCGAGGAGTGGCCGAGAGGAGAAGCGCTGCTGTGTTGCTGGAGTGGCTGGAACAGGGACGCTGTTGGTGTGCTGGTTCTGGAGCAACCTGAAGGCAGAAGTGAGGCTCTCGGGTCTTCAAGATTCTGAAATTTCTGTGCTTGCAGGCGTGAACAGAGGAGGGTGTTGGTGCTTGCGGGTGAGTAACCGAGAGGAATAGGGCTGAGTGAGTATGAGAGAATGAAAGGGGGAGAGAGAAACCAAGGGAATACAGAGAGAGAACGAGAATAAGCAAGGTAGACAAAGAGAAGAAGAAGAAGATGAAGAAGAAAGGATAGGAGAAAAGAAGATGGAATAGAAAAGCTTAAGGGAAAAAAAACAGAGAAAGAAGAAGGAGAAGAGAGGATGGCCGTGCCTCCCCATAGGGAAGAAAAGGATTTAAAGGAAAAGGGCGGTGCCCTAGGACCCAGCGAAGAAACCCCCGACCCGGCCATGCATGGCCGGGTCACATCAATAACCCATTCAAATATATATATTTTTTTATTTTATTTGTTCTCGGTTCGTCACAAATTCTGCTCTTCTGGAGCCCGTATCTCACAAAACTCAAAACATAAAAGTTGTAGATGATCCTTTCCTCTTTCTCTGAAAATTTGAATCGTCTCAATCGGAGTTTGGACGGAAAAGTTATGCATGAAATACGAACAGGTGTCGGTTTTGATTCCCGGGAATTTTCCTGTGACAAAAAATTACCAAATTCTCATAAATAGTGCAATAAATTTCAAGAATGATAATTTTGGCACTTTATTAAAATATTGGATAATTTTGGACATTTAATTAAAAATATAAATCATAAAACTCAGGTTAAACGTTCAATTACGCAGTTTCGGCACATAATCACACCCCCCAACTAACGTTTTGCTAGTCTCTAGCAAATGACGTGAATGAATCTCAGGGTGGTATCTACAACTACATACTCCAATAATCATGAAATCAATGCACATGCAATATAAATATACCACTTCACATACAAGAACATAACTGAATTTCACACAAGCTTGTTCATATTCAATGCACACGACTCCAAAGCACGTCACTCATGCAAGGTTCATCATTTATATGTCATTTAAGAGCAGTATACTCACATGAAGTTAATCAGAGGCACATTTAGAGTTAATGCAATCATATAAGTTCGAGTATAAACAGGTAAACTCTCGAGGTGTGTGTAATGTGTGTGACTCAGTACACCTAGGATGCTAGTGGACACCTACAGAACTGTCGCTTTGACTCGGCCTAACTGGTATACCCTCAAAAGCACTCAAAGAAAATGGGTTCACTCATCATATGTGAGGAGGAGTGTTGCGATCAAACATCCCACATATTAAAAGGAACAACGCTAAGTATATGGAGTGGACTAGTCTAGAAAGGATCTAGCCTATCTGTGAGGTGTCGGGTCCTTCACCCTAGCATCCTCTCACCTACTCGCCATATCCAACTGAGACCACCCTAGATCAACTTACTCACAAACTTGTCGTGAATTCATCTGAGGCATTAATCAGTTGAAGAATCTTCATACGTGGAAAATATGTGTCATGTCCTTGTGATATGTATTTGGACCGGCATTGACTTTTCATTTCATGCGCGTGTGCATTTCTTGTTCTTTCTTCTACTCAATCTTCATTTTTTTTTGTCTTTTCTTGAGCAATAAAGACAATATTAACACTTTTTTTTGTAATCTTCATACCATCAATGGGAATTGAGCTCGAATAGTGGTTCATGAATTAAGTTTATCTCTAGGGGTGGCTCAGCCTTCACATCTTGAGTAGGCTACAAGACCTAGGTTTCTATCTCCCCACTAGGTGTCACCTCTAGGCTAGCAAATCAAAAACAGAGACTAGTGTACAAAGGAATCATTCAGAAAAAGAGAATTGAGTTCTATGAACTCTGATTTGATATTAAATCTCAAAAGGACGATAAATAGCTCAAGGATATCTCACAAGGTGTCATAGTCTCCACGGATGTTCTCTCAATGCTCACAGGAAACCCTAAGTGCAATGAATCACGTGAATGTGTTTATTCAGCCTCGTGAGATGCCGTGTAAATACAGGAAATTATATAGTCAAATTAACACGAATGTACTACCAATCGATTCTTCATGGAGTCATAAGATCATATAAAGAGAAAACTATGCATGATTGACTCAAGTGTGTCATTCTTAAGTTATACACAAGTATGTAAAGGGTATACAAAGTGTTAAGCATGACATAGTGCAGTGTAATTCCTCAGTGCTCCTCCTTTCTTTTTCTTTCCCTTTGAAATTTTTTTTTTTTGTTTTTTTTTGTTTTTTTTTTGAAATTAAAAACCCAGTACGTGTACGTGCACAGTGTCACATGCGAATGCTCACCCCCCCCCCAAACTAAAGTGGAACATTGTCCTCAATGTGAAAGCGCAGGGGAAATAAAATTGTGCACGGTAAACAACTAATGGAAAAGTACTACTGACTAAGGTAACAAGAAAGAAAAGGGAAAAACACAACTAAAACAAATAAACGAAAAAAAAAACAGTAGCATAGAAAGGTCAGAGGACTCCCCTAGGGTCTTGCAGAAGCAAGACCTCTTTGTCAACATCGAATCGGGTCATGAAAGGCTTTAGGCGCTTTCCATTGACTGTGAAACGGTTGCCATTCTTCAGATTTACAATCTCTACCGCACCATGAGAATGAACTTTTTCAACAATATATGGACCACCCCATCGGGATTTCAATTTCCCAGGAAACACATGCAGTCGGGAGTCATAGGGTAGCACTTGTTGAGAAGGGAAAAGTTGCTTTTCCTTGATGTTCCTATCATGTAGCAACTTCATCCACTCCTTAGCCAAACGAGCATTATCATAAGCGTCCCTGCGAGATTCTTCAAGCTCGCATACCTACAATTTTCTTAAACCTGTGGCATCATCAAGTGAAAGGTTAATCTGTTTGATAGCCCATAATGCATGATGCTAAATTTCAACAGGTAAATGACACGCCTTACCGTATACTAACTTGTAGGGAGACATCCCTAAGTTTGTCTTGAAAGCTGTTCGGTAGGCCCAAAGTGCGTCAACAAGTTTTTCTGACCAGTCCTTACGGTTAGGATGCACGGTTTTCTTAAGTATCGTTTTGATCTCTCTATTGGCCAATTCAGCTTGACCATTGGTCTGAGGGTGGTAAGGGGTAGAGACTTTGTGGGTTACACCATATTTTTGCATGAGTTTTTCAAAAGGTTTGTTATAGAAATGGGACCCTCTATCACTAATGATTGCCTTGGGCATGCCAAAGCGTGCAAATAACTCTTTAAGAAAGCGTATGACAACCTTGTGGTCATTGGTTCGACAAGGTATTGCCTCCACCCATTTAGAAACATAGTCCACAGCGACCAAAATGTAAGAATGCCCAAAAGAAATGGGAAAAGGTCCTATAAAATCAATACCCCAACAATCAAAAATCTCAAGAGTCAATATGGGGGACATAGGCATTTCATTCTTGGCAGTAATTTTTCCTAATTTTTGACAGGCCTCACATGCTTTACAAAAATTTTCAACATCTTTAAACATGGTGGGCCAGTAGAGTCTACTTTGTAATATTTTTGAAACAGTTTTCTTAGCAGCAAAGTGGCCTCCGCATATCCCACCATGGCAAAAATGTATCACAGAATTAAATTCATCATCTGGAACACATCTACGCACTAATTGGTCAGAACAATATTTGAATAGGTATGGGTTATCAAAATAATAATGTCTTACCTCAGCGAGGAACTTACGCTTGTCCTGGGTGAGCCAATGGTCTGGCATCCGGTCGGTGACGAAATAATTCACAATGTCGGTGAACCATGGAGCGCGTGACACAGCAAAGAGACATTCATCAGGAAATTCGTCATTCAAGGGAGGGGACACTAGTACCTCGGGTAGCTGCAACCGAGAAAGATGGTCAGCTACAACGTTTTCCACGCCCTTTTTTTCGCGTATGGTGATATCGAATTCCTGGAGGAGTAGAATCCACCTGATCAATCTGGGCTTGGCATCCTTCTTTGCTAATAAATATTTCAAAGCAAAGTGGTCAGTAAAAATAATGACAGGTGCACCAATGACATAAGAACGAAATTTGTCTAAAGCAAAGACAACAGCTAGCAATTCCTTCTCAGTGGTAGTATAATTTCGCTGGGCATCATTCAAAGTTCGACTGGCATAATAAATAACCGACGGCTTGTTATCAATTCGTTGACCTAGAACAGCACCAAGAGCGTAGTCACTAGCGTCAGTCATGATCTCAAACGGCAAGTCCCACCAAGGAGGTTGCATGATAGGCGCAATAGTCAAATGTCGCTTGAGCGTTTCAAAGGCCTGTTGACAATCATCAGTCCACACAAATTCAGTTTCATTTTGCAACAAGGTACATAATGGTTTAGCAATACTACTGAAACCCTCAATAAAATGTCTATAGAACCTAGCATGACCAAGGAAGGAGCGAATATCCCGGACTGTCTTAGGGATAGGTAACTGAGAAATCAGCTCTACCTTGGCCCTGTCAACTTCTATACCACGCTCAGAAACCAAATGCCCAAGTACTAAACCACTACGTACCATAAATTGACATTTTTCCCAGTTTAGAAGTAAATTCTTTTCCTCACATCTTTTCAAAATCGCAATTAAATGTGTCAAACAATGTTCAAAAGACTTACCAAACACAGAAAAGTCATCCATAAAAATTTCGCACATATCATCTAACATATCAGAGAAAATACTCATCATACAGCGTTGGAAAGTAGCAGGGGCATTACATAGACCGAACGGCATTCTGCGGAAAGCAAAGGTACCAAAGGGACAAGTGAAGGTAGTCTTCTCTTGGTCCTCAGGTGCTACGGCAATTTGATAGTAACCAGAAAATCCATCCAAGAAACAATAAAAAGAATTACCAGCTACTTTCTCTAATATCTGATCTAGGAAGGGTAACGGGAAATGATCTTTTCGGCTAGCCGAATTCAATTTACGATAATCAATGCACATTCTCCAACCTGTTACTTTCCTAGATGGGATCAATTCTCCATTAGCATTTTCAATTACAGTCAAACCAGATTTTTTTGGAACTACCTGTGTTGGGCTTACCCATTTGCTGTCGGAGATTGGATAGATGATGTCTGCAGCTAATAATTTCAGCACTTCGTTTTTTACCACCTCTTTCATGGCTGGATTCAGCCTCCTTTGTGCATCTCGAACTGGTTTAGCATCTCCTTCGAGGAAGATGTTATGAGTGCAAATGGAAGGGTCAATACCCTTGATGTCAGCAATGGTCCATCCAATCGCTCCTCGATGCTCTCGAAGTACCTGCAATAATTTAGTTTCCCGTTCATGAGTAAGGTGTGAAGAAATTACCACAGGGAATGTGCCGTCTACTGGACCCAAGAAAGCATATTTCAGCTCGGCAGGCAATGGTTTCAACTCAAGGGTTGGAATTTCTTCTACGGATGACTTCAGAATTTCTGGTAGGTCAATGGCCTCAAATGTAGGCTTACGCCAACTACTTGTATAACTCGCATCAAACATATGAGGACCACTATCTGGGATCTGCTCCTCTGATTCTAGCAATAATTCATCAATCCCTTCAAACTGCGCAAAAGAGTCATTTTTAAGTGCGACATCGACATCGAGTACCGACAGTAGCTCTGAAGTGTCTAAGTCATCTATCACATCGACTGCATGAGTATCTGCATCATCACACCCACTTGACATCCTATGAGCATTAAAAACATTCATTTCCAGTGTCATGTTCCCAAATGTGAGCTTCAGGACTCCGCTCCGACAGTTAATCAGGGCGTTTGAAGTAGCAAGGAATGGTCGCCCCAAAATGACAGGAGCCTGATAAATGGTGGAAACAGGTTGCTGCATATCCAAAACAACGAAATCCACGGGATAGTAAAATCTGTCACCCTGAACCAAAACATCCTCAACAATACCTCGTGGAGCCTTTACAGATCTGTCTTCCAACTGTAGCATCATAGTAGTACTCTTTAATTCACCTAGACCCAGCTGGTCATATAATGAAGATGGAAGCAGATTCACACTACTCCCTAAGTCAAGTAGAGCCCTCCCAATACGAGATTCACCAATCATAATGGGTATTGTGGGGGAGCCAGGATCTCTAAGTTTCTGTGGAGTCTGACTAAGAATCAATGCACTGACCTGCTCAGTTAAGAAAGCCTTTTTCTTCACGTTTAGTTTCCTTTTTACGGTGCATAGGTCTTTCAGAAATTTTGCATATGCAGGGATCTGCTGTATGGCATCTAAGAGTGGTATATTGATTTTTACCTGCTTGAATATCTCTTGAATCTCTGTATGATACTTGTTCTTTTGTCCAGATGTCAAACGCTGAGGGTATGGGACCACCGGCTGGTATTCCTTAACTGGCTCATCCTCTTTATTATCTGTCTTTTTTAAACTTGAGCTGGCATCGTCTGATTTTTCTTTTCCTTTATCTGTCTCATTTGTCACCTCAAGTGTCGGCGTGGTTGTTTGTTGGTCTGTGGCCATTTTAGGACGGGGAACTTCCTTTCCACTTCGCAAAGTAATAACTGCTTTTACTGACTCAAACGTATCCCCTGAAACAGTGTGCACTGACTGTTGTGACTGTCTATATACCTGGGGATTAGGTTGAGGCTGTGCAGGGAATTTTCCTTTTTCCAGGGTATTAAGCTGTGTACTCATCTTGCTTACGGCATCTTTAAGTTCTCCATTGGTCGTAACTTGCATTTGCATGAATTGCTGGAGCATGGTTGCCACCTGCGCTACACTATCATCTGAAGCTTTCTTTACTGGAATGGGGACTAACGGTGGTTGGAATCCTGGTGGTGTATAGCTCCGAGAAAACTGTTGCGGTTGATACTGCGGTGGAGGAGCTACGACTGGATTGTATGTTGGTTGCGGAGGCTGTGCATATGATTGAGGTGCCTGCTGATATCGTGAAGATGATGGACCCGGCTGATCATTTCTCCATTGGAGGTTTGGATGATTTTGCCACCCCGGATTGTAAGTATTTGAGAGTGGCTGATTCTGCGTCTTGTTAACCCAATTTGCTGATGACACTTGATCAGATTTGCTCTCTTGCAACACAGGTAAGAATTGAAAATCCTGAGGTCTGTGGTCTGAAGTCTCACAAATCGTGCAAATCTCAGCTTTCGACTTTTCGGATTCCATGACTTCCAATTTTTTAGATAACGCAGCTACAAGGACCTGTAAGCTAGTGTCCTCTTTAACCTCATATCTGCCCCCGCCACTGATTGCTCGGATAGGTTGGGCAGCTATCGGCACCCGTTCTAGTCGTGCATTCCACTGCTGGGCACTCTCAGCGAGATAGTCTAAAAATGATAAGCCCTCGTCTGGTTCCTTACGGAAGAACATCCCATTGCACATAGACTGGACAAATTGTTTGCACACAGGGGTTAAAGCAGTAAAAAAATAATTCACTAACCTCCACGATTCGAAACCATGGTGCGGGCATATGTTCATCAAGTCCTTGAATCTCTCCCAACATGCTTGGAATGTCTCGCCATCTTTTTGCATGAACTGACTGATCTGCTCCTGTAGGTACTGAGTTCTCTGAAGAGGAAAAAATTTATGTAAGAACTCACGCTGCATTTCAGCCCAACTAGTAATAGAGTTAGGGCGCAAAGAATTAAACCATATTTTTGCCCTGTCTTTCAGAGAAAAGGGGAACAAACGCAGTTTAATGTATTCATCAGTCCCAGCCCTATTAATGAAAGTGGTGCAAACCATCTCAAAGTCTGTCAAGTGTTGGTACGGACTCTCAGAGTCCATCCCGTGAAATTGGGGAATCACAGATAACATGCCATGCTTAAGAGTGAAATTCGGGGCATCCTGGGGCAACACAATGCATGAAGGTGTAGATGTGCGTGCAGGCTGTAGAAAATCTTCAAGTGTACGTGGTGCATGTGCAGCCATAGCTTCTTTAAAATAATTGCCAAACAGATTATTCAGTTCAAATTCAGGATCACTCGTAGGACTAACAGGTGAATAGTCAAACTCAGTGCTATGTGTATCCCTACTAGTGCTAGGTGAAAGTCTACACAATCGATTCGAATTATCTCGAACCCAGGGCATCAAACATCACAATCGCCAATAGAAATCCACTAACACGGCAACAGACAAAAATTTTTTTTTTTTTCAATTTCTCAATTTTCAATTTTTTTTCTATTTAATAGAAGAAAAGCAAAAAATAATTGGGAAAACGCAAAATTCGAAATTAAAACTGGCAATTCCCCGGCAACGGCGCCAAAAACTTGACTCACTCGAAAAATGAGCAGCTCGAAAGCTATCCCAAGTATAGGAGTTACGTCGTGTAATATTAAGCCCAAGGGCTAGATCGTCTCCTCAGGGAATGCGTTTTAATCTCAGATTTTACGTTCTTCCAATCGAAATTAAAAAGGTACTGAACTCAGTTCAGATTCGGGGATTTTCAAGATTGTGGATACTTAAATGAAAACACAAATTAAAGTCCTAAAACTAGCACACACGGAATTAAATAACAATAAAGGAAACCCTAAGCTACTCAAGGAAATACCTAAACACGCATTATTAAAGATGGCAACTACAAATAAGGAATTAAAATACGCAGGAATGGAAACTCAATCAGATTTAAACACAGACTAAAAACTGAACTTTTAACACGAATCAAGAACGCGAACTAAAATTAAATTATCAATCAACCTAAACGATAACGGGACACAATAAAAACACGAACTTTGTATGTTATTTTTTTTATTTTTTTATTTTATACTGGAACTGAACCAAACTTCACTAGATTAATTAAATAAACTAAAGCATTAATTAAATCTATCACTAAATAAATAAACAAGTTGCAGCAATTTAAAATTACATCATTCCAAAAACTTCAATAAAAAAAATAACAATAGTCACTTGAATGATACTAAATACGCATTTAAATATAGATCACTTAACCTTAAAAAAAAAAACAAAAACATAATACCCAAATAAAATAAAGTAAAAGAAAAGAATAGAGAAGGAGAGAAAGAGAGAAAAACAGAGCACGTCCGTTGGTCGATTGTGGAGGCTCACGGGGCTGCTGTGTTGGAGCTGTGCAGCTGTGTTCTGTGGTGGTATTCTGCTGGAAGATTGGAGAAGGACAGCAGAGGACCGCTGTGTTGCTGTTTTTGGACAGCAGAGAACTGCTGTGTTGCTGTTTTCTGCTGGAAGATCTGTTGTGGCTTCGGGTCTGGGCTATCGAGGAGTGGCCGAGAGGAGAAGTGCTGCTGTGTTTCTGGAGTGGCTGGAACAGGGACGCTGCTGGTGTGCTGGTTCTGGAGCAACCTGAAGGCAGAAGTGAGGCTCTCGGGTCTTCAAGATTCTGAAATTTCTGTGCTTGCAGGCATGAACAGAGGAGGGTGTTGGTGCTTGCGGGTGAGTAACCGGGAGGAATAGGGCTGAGTGAGTATGAGAGAATGAAAGGGGGAGAGAGAAACCAAGGGAATACAGAGAGAGAACGAGAATAAGCAAGGTAGACAAAGAGAAGAAGAAGAAGATGAAGAAGAAAGGATAGGAGAAAAGAAGATGGAATAGAAAAGCTTAAGGGAAAAAAAACAGAGAAAGAAGAAGGAGAAGAGAGGATGGCCGTGCCTCCCCATAGGGAAGAAAAGGATTTAAAGGAAAAGGGCGGTGCCCTAGGACCCAGCGAAGAAACCCCCGACCCGGCCATGCATGGCCGGGTCACATCAATAACCCATTCAAATATATATATTTTTTTATTTTATTTGTTCTCGGTTCGTCAGAAATTTTGCTCTTCTGGAGCCCGTATCTCACAAAACTCAAAACATAAAAGTTGTAGATGATCCTTTCCTCTTTCTCTGAAAATTTGAATCGTCTCAATCGGAGTTCGGACGGAAAAGTTATGCATGAAATACGAACAGGTGTCGGTTTTGATTCCCGGGAATTTTCCTGTGACAAAAAATTACCAAATTCTCATAAATAGTGCAATAAATTTCAAGAATGATAATTTTGGCACTTTATTAAAATATTGGATAATTTTGGACATTTAATTAAAAATATAAATCATAAAACTCAGGTTAAACGTTCAATTACGCAGTTTCGGCGCATAATCAGTAGGACAACGAAGAATGATAAGCAAGAAAGAGGGAATTGGTTATAATGGAGCACCAAACAAAAGAAATAAAAACTTGTTTATGAGATATTTTGTAAATCAATCTAGACATTATGCAAGCAACTTCATCAACAAATAATTATGAGCACACCACTTGCTACATGTGTAAAAATAAAGGACACATATTATTTAATTGTCCACTTAGGAAAAAGTACATTGAAGTAAAAGATGAGTGGAAGATAATTGCCAAAACTAGACAAAATTTAAAGAAAGTTAAGAAGGTTTGGGTTCCAAAAGTAACAACTTAAATCCTTTCTTGTAGGTTTGCTTTAGGACAACACCATCTAAGGATAAATAGTACTTGGATAGTTCATGTTCAAGGCATATAACGGGAGATAAATCTAAGTTCACCTCTCTTACTCAAAAAGATGGAGGATTTGTTACCTTCAGTGACAATACAAAAGGCAAGATCATCGGAATAGGTAAAATCGGTAAAGCCACTTCACTTACTATAGATGATGTCTTGTTAGTGGATGGTCTAAAGCATAATTTACTAAGCATTAGTCAACTTAGTGACAAAGGATTTGAAATAATGTTTAAGAGAGACAAATGCATAATTCATGATTCCAAGGATCAAAAGACATTATTCACTGCACTTAGAATGAACAATGTATATTGCCTAAACCTTGATAGCTTAATCTCTCAAGACATAACTTGCTTAGCAGCCATGAGCGAGAATAGTTGGCTTTGGCATAAGAGGTTAGGACATGCAAGCATGAATCTTATATCCAAGCTCTCTAAAAAGAAGTTAGTTAAAGGCTTGCCTAACACTAAATTTGTCAAAGATAAAGTGTGTGATGCTTGTCAATGAGGAAAAAAAATCAAGAAAAGCTTCAAAAAGAAGAATTATATATCAACTAGTAAACCCCTAGAACTCAGACATTTAGACTTGTTTGGTCCTACTAGAATCCAAAGTTTAGGAGGAAAACAATACGCCTTTGTAATCGTTGATGATTACTTAAGATACACATGGGTGTTGTTCCTAGCTAACAAAGAAGAAGCTTGCAACTCATTAATCACTTTATGTAAGAAGCTTCAAAATGAGAAAGGGTATAATGTCTCAAATATTAGAAATGACCAAGGAAGAGAATTTAAGAATCAAGATGTTGAAAAATTTTGTAATGAACATGACATAAATCAAAACTTTTCAGCACCTAGAACTCCACAACAAAATGGAGTTGTGGAAAGGAAAAATAGAACCCTCCAAGAAATGGTAAGGACTATGCTTAATAAAAATGACCTACCCAAATATTTTTGGGCCAAAGCTGTAAATACAGCTAGCTATATAATTAATAGGGTTTCCATTAGATCAAACCTAAATAAGACACCCTATGAATTGTGGAAAGGAAGAAGGCCTAACATAAATTACTTTCATGTCTTTGGATATAAGTGTTTCGTCCTAAATAACAAAGACAACTTAGGAAAATTTGATGCTAAATTGGATGAAGGCATTTTCTTAGGATACTCCACCAATAGTAAAGCCTATAGAGTTTACAATAAAAGAACACTCACCATAGTTGAATCAATTCACGTAGACTTTGATGAATCTAATCCTTTTTCAAGAGAAGTCAAAAATGAAGAAAAAGATTATATGTTAAAAAAGGAGGATGAGATAGAAATCAAGGAAGAAAAGGAAATAAATGAAGGAAAGTTAAAAGATGAACTCATAGAAAATATGGAATTACCAAGAGAATGGAAGTATAAGAAAGATCACCTTAAAGAACAAATTATAGGTGAACCATCTTGAGGTGTCACTACTAGATCTTCACTAAAGAACATTTGCAATCATTATGCATTCCTATCCCAAAATGAACCTAAAAATGTTGAAGAAGCCCTTAATGATGAATCTTGGATAGTTGCAATACAAGAAGAATTAAATCAATTTGAAAGAAGCCAAGTATGGAAATTAGTACCCAAACTGGAAAATCATTCAATCATAGGAACTAAATGGGTATTTAGAAATAAAAAGGATGAAAATGGTATAATCACTAGAAACAAAGCTAAACTTGTAGCAAAGGGGTACAATCAAGAAGAAGGAATAGACTATGATGAAACCTTTTCCCCCGTAGCTAGAATGGAAGCTATTAGAATGTTGTTAGCCTATGCTTCCTACAAAGAATTTAAGTTATACCAAATGGATGTCAAAAGTGCATTCTTGAATGGGTATATTAATGAAGAGGTATTGTAATGACTCCGAGAATTTATAATACTTAAATAATAAAAGAAAAGAAGAAAAGGAAATTAAAAGGGGGGCAGCGTTCGTCAACGATGTTGCATATTGTGCTCGTCGACGAGGGTGTGATTCGTCGATGAGAAAATACCGAGAGAGGTTTTGGGTGATTCTGAATTTCGTTGACGAGGTGAGAGTTCGTCAATGAGTTGTCTTCATGACCTCGTCGAAGAGGTGACGTGGCTCTTCGACGAAATCCAGTGTATAAATAGTGTTAAACGCGATTTTTTAGCTTAATTTGGCCGCAAAAACTCTCTCTCACTCTATTTGGTTCTCCTTTCTTCTCTGTCATATTCTGGGTCTGTCTGCTACCAGATTGATTATCCGAAGCCACCATGACACTCTTAGGGAAGTTCTCTGCATATCTGTTGTAGTGGATCATCAGTGGATCGAGTTCAGAATTCATCCCAGTTTCAGGGTAAGATATTCTACTCAGTATTTGGCTTTTTGACAGTTGTAGAAAGCGTAGTACGCGTAAAAATACTAAATTTTAGTTCTGGGAAATGTCATTTTCAGGGTGTTGAACGAGAAACCTTGCGGGTGGAGGACTGCTTATTTTAGGGGCTTTTCAGGAATCAGGTAAGGGAATAAACTAAACTAAATGTTTTATTAAAGTGTGGGTATAATTTATGGCATTTGATTTCAGAGAAATGTATATATGTAAATGTGACAACCTGCTTAATTTTCACATTTTTTTTCCATATATAATAAAATCAACATCACAAAACTCAGCAGATCATAATCCATCTGGACCCATGGATACATTAGAAACACAATGCGAAAGCCTAAGCGGCAGGAAACATACAATCATATACATCTCATTATACCATACATGACAATACCGGAGTTACTAAAACCACTATATTTATATACACACAGTACACCACCCAAAAGATATCTTAGGGTCATCCTACAAAATACATCCGACCCTATTAAAACACTTACCCTTCTAGAAGGGCAAATCAACCGTACTAGATCAGTGGGGCTTTACCCGCTCTCCTATCAGGGGCTCCTAAAATGTTTATAAAGTTTTAGGGCAAGAGACTTCTTAGTAAGGGAAATAAACTAATACTAGTGTGCGACAACATGAGTATTCTTTGTATGGAAAAACATATATATCATCAAAGCATGACAAAACATATTGCATTTTCATAAACATATATCATCTCATATAATAATAATATAAAAACATTCCTGGTAGGTTAGTTGACTATTGTCATGTATTACCCCCACATGACTGGGTTGTGTGGTCCGTAGGCGAGACCTGACAATGGTTGTCCAACCACTGTCAAGCCAAAAGTACAGTCTGTAAGTCCGATGGGTCTGCCAGACCTGGTGTGTAGACCAGGGGCGCTCACATACTTCTTAAAGCTACATCGACCATCCAATCTCACACCACTTCGTACATCGGCGTTAACAGAAATATCATGATCATGATAACCATGGACACATAGCAACGGTACCGTGCAAGTGCTAGCCTAGACCAAGCCAACCAAGTTCTGATATCATATAACATTTAATGAAACTGTGATACATAGATATCTCATATAATTAATTATCAAATCAATCATATCATTTTGCGTATATACATATATCATGAAAATCATCGACCCGTACGTCGGTATTTCATATTTTACCATAGCTCGGCCCGTACGCCGGCAAATTATATCCATAGCTCACACTATATGTTGGAAAATTACATCCATAGCTCGGCCCGTATGCCGAAAAATCATATACAAAGCACGGCTCGTACGTCGGCAAATCATATCCATAGCTCAGCCCATACGCTGGCAAATCATACACATAGCTCGGCCCGTACGCTGACAAATATATCAAAATCTTAGCCCATACACCGATTTTCCATTATAAAAATATGTGTCATTAACACATTCCTAGAAAACAATTTTTCATTATAATTTCTACTTATGCCACACTAAAATAGGTTTTTCGTATATTTAACATACCATCATTTTCAACGATATTTTCCCAAACATAAGGCATATATAAATATATTTATTTTCCTGAAATCAAATGCTATAATAATATACATATATTCATAAAATACTAGCTTAGTTTATCCCCTTACCCGAGTCCTGAAAAACCCGTAAGAGAAATACTCCTTCACCCGCAGGGTTCCCCGTTCAACACCCTGAAACAACATTCCTCAGAACTAAAGTTCAGTATTTCTACGCATATTTCAATTTCTACAACTATCAAATAACCAAATACTCAGTAGAAAGTCTTGTTGGCCTAACAAGGTATTTCAATCAATTTTGGTGATTACAAACAAAAGACAATTTAACTTGAAAAGGTTGAGTTTTTGTGTTTCAAGAAATATGAATCAAGTGAAGATTAAGTATGGATCAAGTGAAGATCAAGCATAGATCAAGTGTGGGTCATCAAGGAAGATAAACTAACAAATGATCCAAAGAGAAACTAAGGCATTTGCTGATAAATCTAGCTCAAGCAAATATCCAAAGAACTTCAAAAGCAAAGAATGAGAACGATCTCAAGCATGGCATATAAATTCTGAGGAAACATATTGTAAGTATTTCAAAGCTAAATATCGTTTGAAATATGTTTTGAAGCTTTTCCAAGAGATTATGTCGACCTTAAGACCTATTTAGGATTATTGAAACAAGTTTTGTAAAAATCAAAATAAGAGAGCAAATCATTTTTAATCAAAAATAATTTTAAAATAGCTTTTTGTCTGTTCAGATGATTGAACTCACTGTTTAGATATCTGAAGAATTACTTCAGACGTCTGAAGAATAAGCTCAGATGTCTAAAGATTTTCTTGAACAAAACTGAAATAGGCAGTAGCTGTTCAGACATCTGAACTCGACACTTCAGACATCTGAACTCGACACTTCAAACATTTGAACCCACTCTTCAGTCATCTGACCCCATGTCCAGTTCATTTTTTGAAGGGTTTCAAGAACTTCAGATGACTGAACTCGACTCTTCAGTCATCTGAACACTGTTCAATGGGCAATTTTTTTAAAATCTAATATTTTAAATAATAACTGTTTGAGCTCCAAATTTTTTAACAACTTGGGAAACTCTCTAAGGAAACTTTTGCAACAAGGAAACTTATTTAAAAGCCTATAAATAAATGGTTTTTGTAAATCAAAATATACCAAGCATTGAAAATCTCTCATAAGCTCTCTTGCTCTCAAAGCCTCATCTTGATCATCTCTTGCAAATTGAAAGTGTTGTGATTATGAGATTCTAGGTCATCAATTCCTGAAGTTAGATTACTGATTTCTCATCTGGAGAAAAGGAATTTGGTGAAATCCTTGTTAAGCTTCAAAAGTGTATTTCTTTCTTGATATTTATCTTTTGAAGTACATAGTTTCAATTTGTACTAACCTGCTCTTTGTGTGAGCATCTCTTGTACACCGACTTCTTGTTATTTCTCTTGTAGATTTTGGACGATTCCAGGCTGTTGGATCATTGACCAAACGAGGGTATATTGTTTGGAGAAGGTGGGCTCTAGCCTTAACAAAGGAGTGATTGTAAACAGGTGTTGTTCCGCCCGGTAAAGGAACTGCTATAGTTGAACCCTTTGGTATTTTGCCAAGGGCGAGGACGTAGGCTGTATTGAAGTTGAACCTTGTAAAAACCTTGTGTCTTTCTTTCTTCTTTACTTTCTATTTTCTGTACAAGCTGTTGTTGTGTGATTTAAAGTGCAGGTTGCAGGTTCTAAAGTTAGAAATAAAGAAAGACTCTTGATATTTAAAAAGTACATTTTGATTGACCATTTGCGGAAACCCAAAAGGGAGTACGTTGGTTAATCTGCGGAAATTTTGATCAAGAGAAGTGCATACGAAGAGGTTATCTAAAGAAGGTTGTGAACATCTACAGGGAAATTGATAAAAGTACTAAGATTCTTGCTTGAGTGGTTGAATTGTTTAAGTTTAATTGATTGGTTAGTGAATTTTAAATTTCAATATTTTTATGTGTGATTATTAGTTATTTATTGTGTTTTTCTTGGTGTCTTAAGCAAAGCTCAAAAAATATTAAAATTAAAAAGAATCCAATTCACCCCCCCCTCTCGGGAAGCTATTCCTAATTTCAATTGGTATCAGAGCAGGGTTATAGTAATTCTTAACAAGTAACTATAGAAATATCCTAATGGCTCACATAGGCATAGCTCCCTTTGGAGAGGGACAATTTTCAATTAGGCCACCAATCTTTTGTGGACAAAACTATACATTTTGGAAAAAGAGAACGCAAATATACATTCAAACCATGGATTGGAAAGCTTGGGAGGTTATCACGGATGGTAGTCTAATTCCTACCACATTAGTAGATGGAAACCAAATACCAAAGGAAAAGAAAGACATGACTGAAAGAGATTATAAAATATTGCAAATAAACTCTAGTGCCATGAATGCTCTATATTGTGCTTTAAATGCCAATGAATTCAATAGAATAATGGCTTGCAAATCAGCTAAAGAGATATAGGACAAGCTAGAAGTAACATATGAAGGCACTATAGATGTTAGGGATAATAGGATCGATATGCTCACAAGTGAATATGAAGCTTTTAAGATGAACCCGGATGAATCCATAACTAACATGTTTACTAGGTTCACTCACATAATAAATTCCCTAAATGCACTAGGAAAAACCTACACTACTTATGAAATAATAAGGAAAATTCTTAGAGGGCTACCAACCGTATGGGAACCAAAGGCCACTACCATAACCGAAGGAAGAAATTTGAAAAATACTTCCTTAGATGAACTTATAGGTTCTCTCCTTACATATGAAATGACAATAAATGAAAAGAATGGAAAAACCAAAGCCCAAGAATCAATAGCCTTTAAAGCCTTAAAAGAAAACTCAAGTAGTGAAATGGATGAAAATGAAGAAGTCTTCATATCTAAAAAGCTAGCAAGGATACTAAGAAGGAGAAACAAATTCAAAAGAAGAAACCAAGACTCCAAATCAGATGAAAAAAGATATTGGTGCCAAGAAATCTAAAGATAAAACCCCTACTTGCTATAATTGCAATAAAATTTGACATATAAAATTAGAATGCCCACTATTAAAGAAAGAGTCTAAAAATAAAAACAAGAAGGCCATGAAAGCCACAACTTGGGATAGCACAAGTAGTTCAGAGAATGAAATAAGTAACCAAGAGGTTGCCTACACGTGCTTTATGTCATAGGATAACGAAGAAAGCTCCTCAACTAAATCTTTAAATAATTCTTGTAGTGATAAATCAAGTGATGAGAGTATGCTATCTTATGATGAACTTCAAAATGATTTATTCAAAGTACATAAGATGCTGATGAAAGCAAATAAACAAAACACCTCATTGAAGAATAAGAATGAAAGTTTAATGAAAGAGTTAGAATTCTTAAAGAATGCTAAAAGAGATAAAGACTCAAAACTCAAGCAATTAGAACATAAGTATGAATCGGCAATAAAAGAAATAGAATCCAAAAATATTGCTGAAAAAGAAAACAACTTGAAAATCAAGAAACTATAAAGTAAGAATGAATAAATGATAGAAGACCTTCGATCTCTATCCTCTACGGTATATGAGAAAGATATGTATATTTCTGGATTAGAGGATAGAATAAGACAATTATCTCTAGAGCTAGAGAAATCATTAAAGAAGGTTGATAACAAGAAAGATATAGAGTTAAATGATCTCAAGAATCAAATTAAAGATAAGGATAAAATTATTTACAACTTCACAAAAGGAAAGGAAAACCTTGATAAGATGATTGGGTTATAAAGAATGTCTCTAAATAAAGAAGACATTGGTTTCAATGGAATTGAAAATAAAAAGAAAAAAAATTCTTACATAGGATATTTCTCGAAAGAATCCAAAGACTATACTTGCACATCTTCTAATTCCTACACAAACACCATATGCTATCAATGCAAGAAAAAAGGGCATATAAAGTTTGAATGTTCATTTAAAAGGAAAGGTGTTAAAACCAAACAAGTATGGAAAATAAAAGAAACCTCTCTTGAAAAATCTTCCGGACCCAAGAAAATATGGGTACCAAAAATGAAATAATGACTTCACACATATATAAAATAGAAAATGACATTATTGGCCAAAATCATAGGATGACCTTTTTACAAGGCTTAACTTAAGAAAATATCAAATTTGAGCTTATTATATAAGCGCCTTGATGTTACATGTTACATGCTTACCTGCCTACATGTGGTGTATTGATATGCTATATGCTACATGTGTATTAATTAACTTGACTTGATTTATATTGAAAAGCATGGCTCACTATGTTGAAAATTGAGAATGAGATTATTGAGCTTAAGCATAAATTTTTGATATAAGGATAATTCTTGAACATGCATGATTTTAAATGAATCACATGGATAAACATTACTCTTTATCTATGAGCTATGAAAGATATAGTAGTTATATTGGTATCCATGAACTATACATTATGTGATATTAGGCTTTGGTATCTATAAAGTATTTTGGTTTCACATGTTAAAAATTTCAATGGATATCAAATCTAAAGCTCACTTGGTATCACAAAGTCAAATTATTTATGAGCATGATTATGTCTATGAGCATGATGTGACATTGATGATCTTAGCATGATATTGATATTTGATACATGATATGATTCAATATTTTACATAGGATGATAAAAGCAAAATTAATAACAAAACTGAATGTATTGAATTCAGGGGGAGTGTCATGAATCATTAATCAATTAATATCATGAATTAAATTTTAATTTTAAATTGGTAAAAAAAAAAAAAAACCATCAAATTAATTTCAGTTGGTATCTTGAATAAATGTTGTGAGCTACACACTACCCATGCTATATTGAAAAATAATAACTTGAGTGTGTACATATGTTTGGAATACATGGTTATTTATATGCTCAAAATGATTTGTATTTGAATTTAAATAATTTTTTTTTCTTTTTGACTAATGACAAAGGGGGAGAGAGTAAAGTGGTCTCAGTAAAGATAAATGACATAATGGTTTCAGATAAATGACTGAATGGTTTTAGCTGACGTGGATATATGATATCAGCAATAACTTACTATGCAACTCATCAATTGGATAAAATAAAGAATATTTGATAGATGATGAATGAGCATATGATAAACTTATCTACATGGCTTGCTTATTAATGCTTATAGTAAGGGGGAGTACTTCATCTCACATAAAACCTTTATCTTTACTCCTTGTTTGTCATCATCAAAAAGGGAGAGATTGTGGGCCTAACAAGGTCTTTCAATCAGTTTTGGTGATAACAAACAAAGGACAATTTTACTTGGAAAGGTTGAGTTTTTGTGTTTCAAGAAATATGGATCAAGTGAAGATCAAGTATGGATCAAGTGTGGGTCATCAAGGAAGATAAACTAACAAATGATCCAAAGAGAAACTAAGACATTTGCGGATAAAGGTAGCTCAAGCAAATATCCAAAAATACTTCAAAATCAAAGAATGAGAATGATCTCAAGCATGACATATAAAGTCTTAGGAAACATATTATAAGTATTTCAAAGCTAAATATTTGAAATATGTTTTGAACCTTTTCCAAGAGATTATGAGGACCTAAAGACCTATTTAGGATTATTGAAATAAGTTTTGTAAAAATAAGAATAAGAAAGCAAATCATTTTTAATGGAAAATATTTTTAAAACAGCTTTTTGTCTGTTCAGATGACTAAACTCATTGTTCAGATGCCTAAAGAATTACTTCAGACGTCTGAAGAATAAGCTCAGATGTCTAAAGATTTTCTGGGACAAAACTGAAACAGGCAGTAGCTATTTAGACGTCTGAACTCGACACTTCAGACATCTGAACTCAACACTTCAGACGTCTGAACCCACTCTTCAGCCATTTGACCCTGTGTCTAGTTCATTTTTTAAAGGGTTTCAGGAACTTCAGATGACTTAACTCAACTCTTCAGGCATTTGAACACTCTTTAACGGGCAAATTTTTTAAAATCTACTATTTTAAACAATAGCTGTTTGAGCTCCAAATTTTCTAACAACTTGGGAAACTCTCTAAGGAAACTTTTGTAACAAGGAAACTTGTTTGAAAGCCTATAAATAAATGGTTTTTGTAAATAAAAATATACCAAGCATTGAAAATCTCTCATAAGCTCTCTTGCTCTTAAAGCCTCATCTTGATCATCTCTTACAAATTGAAAGTGCTGTGATTCTGAGATTCTAGTTCATCAATTCCTGAAGTTAGATTACTGATTTCTCATCTGGAGAAAAAGAATTTGGTGAAATCCTTGTTAAGCTTCAAAAGTGTATTTCTTTCTTGATATTTATCTTTTGAAGTACATAGTTTCAATTTGTACTAACCCACTCTTTGTGTGAGCATCTCTCGTACACCGGCCTCTTGTTATTTCTCTTATAGATTTTGGACAATTCCAGGTTGTTGGATCGTTGACCAAACAAGGGTTTATTGTTTGGAGAAGGCGGGCTCTAACCTTAACAAAGGAGTGATTGTAAACAGATGTTGTTCCGCCCGATAAAGGAACTGCTATAGTGGAACCATTCATTATTTTGCCAAGGACAAGAACGTAGGCTGTGTTGAAGCCGAACCTCATAAAAACCTTGTGTCTTTCTTCCTTCTTTACTTTCTATTTTATGTACAAGCTGTTGTTGTGTGATTTAAAGTGCAGGTTGCAGGTTCTAAAGTTAGAAATAAAGAAAGACTCTTGATATTTAGAAAGTACGTTTTGATTGACCGTTTGCGGAAACCCAAAAGGGAGTACGTTAGTTAATCTGCGAAAATTTTGATCAAGAGAAGTGCATACGAAGAGGTTATCTAAAGAAGGTTGTGAACATCTACGGGGAAATTGATAAAAGTACTAAGATTCTTGCTTGAGTGGTTGAATTGTTTAAGTTTAATTGATTGGTTTGTGAATTTTAAATTTCAGTATTTTTAAGTGTGATTATTAGTTATTTATTGTGTTTTTCTTGTGGTCATAAGCAAAGCTCAAAAAATATTAAAATTAAAAAGAATCCAATTCACTCCCCTCTTGCGAAGCTATTCCTAATTTCAAGTCTTACCCTGGATTTGGAATGGTTTCCAACTCAGCCCCACCGACGATCCACTCTGGTAGACTTGCAGAGAACTTTCCCAGGAGCGTCGTGGTGGCTTCAGATCGTCAAACCAAAATTCGGCCCAAAAACTTAGAGAGAAGGGTTGGGAACCGAAGGATGAGAGAGAGAGAGGGAGAGAGAGAGGTTCTGCGTAGAAAATGAACTGAAAAATCATGCTTAACCCTATTTATACTGCGGGATTCGTCCACAAGCCATGTCACCTCATCGACGAGTCCTGTAGAAAGTTCGTCAATGAACCTCAACCCTCGTTAACGAATTTTAGGCTTCTAAAAATCCTCTCTTGGCATCTTCTTGCCGATGAGATGGAACTTCATCAACGAGATCCTGAAGAACCCTCGTCGACGAAACCCCTGTGTTTGTCAACGAGGCCTAGAAAATTTCTTGGGATTATCCTATCCAAAATGCAACGTTGTCAATGAAGCATTTTTTGACGAAGTCGGCTGCCTCCTTCTGTTGCTATTTCCATTTCCCTTTCTTCTAATTATTTAAATACCATTATTTTTCGGGTCGTTACAGTAAATATGTGTTATGCTGGAAAGACTACGGAAATTGATAAGATATTCTGAATATATGAAAAACCCATTTTGTGTGGCATGAGTAGAATTTATGATAAAAAAATTATTTTCTGGGAATATAATAATGATATGGATATGATTTTCCAGTGTATGGGCCGTGCTATGTATATGATTTGCCGACGTACGGGTCGTGCTATGGATATGATTTGTTGGCGTACGAACCATGCTACGAATATGATTTGTCGGCGTAAGGGCCGAGCTATGGATATGATTTGCGTATGAGCCAAACTATGGAAAATATGAAATACTGGCGTACGGACCGATGATTTTTATGATATATATATATATATATATATATGTGTGTGTGTGTGTGTGTGTGTGTGTGTGCAAAATAATGTCTTGTTATTGATTTGACAATTTTTAGTATGAAATATCCATGTATCATAGTTTGTTTATATGCTATATATTATAAAACCTGGTTGGCTTGGTCTAGGCTAGCACTTGCACGGTACCGATGCTATGTGTTCATGATTTATCATGATATTTATGTTAACGTTGCTGTACAGAGTAGCGTGAGATTAGATGGTCGATGTGGTTTTAAGAAGTATGAGCGCCCCTAGTGTATGGACCAGGTCTTGTAGACCCATCGAACTTATAGACTGTACTTTTGACTTGGCAGTGATTAGTCAACCATTGTCAAGTCCTTTCAGGCCGCACAACCCAGTCATATGGGGTAATACATGACAACAGCAAGCTAACCTACCAGGGTTGTTTTTGTATTATATTATACGAGATGAATTATGTTTATGAAAATCCTATATGTTCTCCCATGATATGAGAATATATGTTTCCCAGATATGATACTGACAGTTATACTGGTATGTTTATGTATGATTTTATATAGAACATGGAAATACTCATATTATCACGCACTAGTATTAGTTTATTTCCCTTACTAAGATGTGTCTCACCCCGAATCATATGAACTTTTCAGCAGCCCCTGATAGAAGAGCGGGTAAAGCTTCGCTGTGATAGTTACGGCTGATCTGCCCTTTCTGAAGGGTACGTATTTTGTGATAGGCTCAGTTGGATTTTGTGGAAATGACTCTAAAACTCTTTTGGGTGGTTTATATATGTATATACAGTGGATATAGCAACTCTGGTATTGTGATGGATGATATTGTATAGGGTATTATGGATTATTATGATTTTATGTTTTCTGCTGTATAGACTTCCATTTTATGTTTCCGTTTTATCTCTGGTACCCACGGGTTCAGGTTGATTATGATTTTCTAGTTTTATTATACTGAATTGTATTATAAAAAAAAATGTAAGGAAATTAAACAGGTCATTACAGTTTGGTATCAGAGCCTAGGTTGCTAGGTTTTGTAGACTTTAGAATGCAGTAGAAACGATACTAGAGTATAGGAAAAGGATTTAAGGTTTTGTTTTATAGTATGGAAGCAGGACTTCCATGGTGGTTTCTATATTTTTCTTGGGGTGACGATTTCAGGAAAATCATAGTAAACTATTGTTGGGATATGTTCCTAGAATGTAGGACTGGGGTTAGAAATAAACTGAGAGTGTTGAGATAAGAGGTTAGGTTAAGTGGGTAAATTATAAGGATAGGATTACTGAATTGCATTTGTTATATTTCAGGATGGATCTAGGAAAAGGTAGTGTCCATGTGAGTGGCAGTGATAGAGCAGGGCCATCAAGTGCAGATGGGGCTGACTCTAACACTGTATTACATAGCGTGGTTCAGTAGGTTATGGTTGAGATCGCTAGGAGCTCGAGGGAGCTAGGTGGTCCGTCGGTTGGCCATGGGTGCACTATCGAGAAATTTATGAAGATGAATTCTCCGGCCTTTTCGGGAGGAGTCGATCCTACAGCCGCTGAGAATTGGATGCAGGAGACCGAGAAAGTCTTGGCTGTGTTGCAGTGCACTGAAGAACACAAAGTCCTCTTCGCCACCTATAGACTGACATGAGAGGCCGAGAGGTGGTGGATTGTTGTGAGGCTTCTGGAGCAGTAAAGGACTACGCCGATAGCCATGACTTGGGATTGGTTTAGGGAATTGTTATTTCATAGATATTTTCCAGCTACTATCAATGAGGCCAAAGTGGAGGAGTTCTTGAGTCTGAAGCAAGGACAGTTATTAGTCTAGCAGTATGCGGTGCATTTCATTGAGCTTTCTCACTTCGCTCCATATATTGTCCCTGATGAGGCGAAAAAGGCGAGGCAGTTCGAAAAAGGCTTGAGGCAAAGTATTTTCAAGTAGACGGTGGTGTTACGGATCTAGGATTTTGCTAAATTAGTCAATAAAGCAGCCTTGGAAGAGGTTGGTGAGTGTTGGGATGTAGAGGAGCAATGACAGAGAAAGAGATCTACATCTTCGGGCTACTAGTAGGGTCTTAGATAAAATTAGTGGAGGAGAGGAAACCATGGCAGAGGAATGAGGCAGGATACTGGAGGTCGCGAGGTTCAGGCGGTGCAAGGTCCTCTAGTTTGTAAGACTTGTGGTAGGAGACACTAGGGAGAGTGTCGAACAGGTGGTGTGGTCTACTATCATTGCGATAGATTAGGACATATGGTGTGAGACTTCCCTACACCACCAGATGTAGCTCCTGCTCCTAGACCGTACCGGGGAGGTTATCAGGGGCCACGTAGGGGCCAAAAGAGGAATATGGCTCTAGCCAGAGTGTTCGCTCTGACACCGGGTGATGCTGAGATGGCGGGTGACGTGGTGACAAGTATAGTTAGTATGCTTTCTTTTAAAGTTATTACATTGTTTGATTCAGGAGCCATACACTCGTTTGTGTCTTCGGAGTGCACTATAGTATATGGGGCAAAAACACAATTGTTAGACACTGAACTGTTGGTATCTAAACCAACTAGGTTAGCAGTGAGGTGTAATAGGGTACTCCGGGGTTGTTTAGTTGATATTTAGGGGAAAATCCTGTCTACTGATTTAATAGTGTTGGATATGCACAGGTTTGATGTGATCTTCGACATGGATTGACTAGCAGCTAATTTTGCCAACATAGAGTGTCATTCACAAGAAGTGATATTCAAACCTCCGGGGTGAGCAGAATTCAAGTTCGTAGGGTCACGAGTGTAATCCCCGCCTCAGCTAGTTTCAGCTATCCAGACCAGAAGACTACTGTTAAGTGGTTGTCAAGGGTTTGTGGCAGTTGTGAAGGAGATGTCAGAGAATAAAATGAAACTTTCTAGCATGCCGGTAGTAAGGGAGTTTACAAATGTTTTCCCAGATGACTTACCAAGCTTGTCACCCGATCGTGAGGTAGATTTCCCTATTGATCTACTTCCAGGTACAACGCCGATTTCTAAAGTACCTTACCGGATGGCGCCAGCGGAGTTGGCATAATTGAAAAATTAGCTGCAAGATTTGCTTGATAAGGGCTTTGTACGACCTAGTATATCTCCATAGGGAGCTCTAGTTCTATTTGTGAAAAAGAAAGACGGGTCTATGAGGATATGCATAGATTATAGAGAGATTAATAAAGTAATGATCAAGAACAAATATCCTCTACGCCACATAGATGATTTATTTGACTAGCTCCAGGGTACACGGGTGTATTCGAAGATTGACCTCAGATCAGGATATTATCAGGTGAAAGCAAAAGTAAAGGACGTCTCGAAGACGACTTTCAGGACCTAGTACGGGCATTACGAGTTTCTTGTTATGCCATTTGGTCTGACGAATGCTCCTATTATATTTATGGATTTGATGAATAGGATTTTTCATCCATATTTAGATCAGTTTGTTGTTGTGTTTATTAATGATGTACTGGTCTATTCGAGGAGCTATGAGGAGCATGAGACGCATTTAAGGCAGGTTCTGCAGACGTTACAGGAAAAGAAGTTGTATGCTAAGTTTAGTAAATGTGACTTCAGGCTTAAGAAGGTTGTGTTCTTAGGGCATGTTATATCTGGAGATGGTATTTTCGTGGGTCCTAGTAAGACCAAGGCGATAGTGAATTAGGCTAGACCGAGGAACGTCTAGGAGATTAGAAGTTTCTTGGGATTAGCTGGGTATTACCGTCGTTTCGTTGAGAGATTCTCAGCATTATCAGGACCTCTGACACGACTGACAAGGAAGAATTTCAGATTTGAGTGGAACGACAGCTGTGAGCAGAGTTTCCAGGAATTGAAGCAGAGGTTAGTCACAACACCAATGTTGGTCATCCTGTCAGGGGATAAGGGTTATGTCATTTACAGTGATGCATCCTTGGAAGGACTTGATTGTGTGTTGATGCAGCATGATAAGGTGGTGGCGTATGCTTCCAGACAGTTGAAAGAATATGAAAAGAACTACCCTACCCATGATCTTGAATTGACTGTAGTTGTATATGCATTGAAGATTTTGAGGCATTACCTGTATGGCGAGTGGTGTAAGATCTTTTCTGACCACAAGAGTTTGATGTACTTTTTCATGTAGAAGGAATTGAATATGAGGCAGAGAAGGTGGTTGGAGCTAATTAAGGATTTTGATTGTACCATCAGCTATCACCCAAGGAAAGCAAACGTGGTAGCTAATGCATTGAGCAAGAAATCTAGGGAATCAGTGTTGGCAGCCATGGAGATCCAGTATCCGACCATGATGGATCTGGAGAGACTTGGCATCAAATTAGTTGAAATTGATCCTCAGGTATGTATCGCCAGTTTAGTAGTGCAACCTACTATGCAGGAGAGGATTAAAGTTGCTTTAGAGAGAAGACTCGGAGTTAGCAGAGGTGGTGGATAGAGTGTAGAGTAGTCAATGGGAGGAATTCAGTGTTGCAAACAATGGAGTTTTGTGGTTCTATTCTAGATTATGCGTTCCTGCCGATACTGAGATCAGGGAGACTATTTTAGAGGAGGTTCATAGATCTTTGTATACAGTTCATCCTAGCAGTACGAAGATGTATAGGGATCTGCGAGAGTCGTACTGGTGGAGTGGTATGAAGAAAGAGATTGTTGAATACGTAGCCTAGTGTTTGACGTTCCAGTAGGTAAAAGCTAAGCACCAGAGGCTGGCAGGGCTGTTACAGCCATTATTTATCCTAGAATGGAAGTGAGATCATATATCTATGGATTTTGTGATAGGACTGCCGACGACGTTACACGGTCAGAATGTCATCTGGGTGATTGTTGACCATTTGACTAAAACTAACCACTTTTTTCCTATCAAGATCAACTACTCTCTTAATCGTTTAGAAAAGATTTACATTCAGGAAATAGTTCGTTCTCATGGGGTGCCGATATCTATTGTGTCAAATCGAGACCCATGCTTTATGTCATGATTTTGGAGGAGTTTGAAGGATGCACTAGGGTCTTAGTTATAGTTTAGCACAACATTCCATCTTCAGTCAGACAGGCAGACTACGAGGACAATACAAATATTGGAAGATATGCTCCGAGCGTGTGTATTAGATTTTAGGGGTTGTTGGACTTAGTTCATACCACTGGTGGAATTTGTGTATAATAACAGTTATCAGGCCAGCATTGGCATGGCACCGTTCGAGGCTTTATACGGCAAGAGATGTCGTTCTCCTTTATATTGGGATGATATGGATGAGCAGTGAGCTGTGGGACCAGAGCTTGTATAGCAGGCGTATGATAAGGTTCAGCTTATTAGGGACAGGATTAGTGCAGCCCAGAGCCGACAGAAAAATTATGCTAATAATCACCGCAGGAATCTAGAATTTGAAGTTGGTGATCATGTATTTTTGAAGATAGCTATGTTGAAAAGGGTTATGCAATTTGGAAGGAAGGGTAAACTTAGCTTTAGGTTTATTAGTCCATTTGAGATTTTAGATAAAGTGGGGCCGGTGGCCTAAATGCTAGTTTTGGCATCTATATTATCCAAGATGCATGACGTATTCCACATTTCCATGTTGAGGAAATACGTCTGAGACCCTTCTCATATTATCAGTTATGGTGAACTAGAGCTCAGTGATTCACTGGTGTATGAGGAGGTACTAGTACAAATTCTGGATAGGAAAGTGTAGAAGTTACGTAAAAAAGAGATTCTTCTGGTAAAAGTTTTGTGGAGGAATCATGCGGTAGAAAAGGCTTCTTAGGAGTCTGAGGAATAGATAAGACAGAAGTATCCACATTTATTACAAGAAGTTTAATTAAGATAAAATGTAAGTAGTTAGGTAATGTTTCTTTTGCATGTACATGTAATAGTTTTATTAGTAAGTGGTATTTTAGTTTTGGGAGAATTTTATTTTGTTTATGTAATCTCCTAGAATTCATAATGTAATCACGGTATTCCTCCGCCATAAGTGAGGGTAAGTAATAAAATAAGTAGACCGTTTTGTTTTAAGGGATGATGAGTTACATGGATAGTAAATTTCGAGGAAGAAATTTTATAAGGAGGGAAGAATGTAGTGATCCAGAGAATTTATAATACTTAAATAATAAAAGAAAGGAAGAAAAAGAAATTAAAAAGGGAGCAAGCAGGTCTTCGTTGATGAACGCTTTGTGTTCTTCGACAACGTTGCATATTGGGCTCGTCGATGAAGGTGTGATTCGTTGATGAGAAAATACCGAGAGAAGTTTTGGGTGATTCTGAATTTTGACGATGAGGTGAGAGTTCGTCAATGAGTTGTCTTCATGACCTCGTCGAAGAGGTGACGTGGCTCGTCGACGAAAGCCAGTGTATAAATAGTGTTAAACGCAATTTTTCAACTTAATTTGGCTGCAGAAACTTTCTCTCTCACTTTCCTCGGTTCTCCTTCCTTCTCACTCAATTTCTGCGTCCATCTGCCGCTAGATTGACAATCTAAAGCCACCACGACACTCCTGGGGAATTCCTCTACTTATCTACTGGAGTGGATCATCGGTGGGTCGAGTTCAAAATTTATCCTAGATTCAGGGTAAGGTTTTCTACTTAGTATTTGGCTTTTTAACAGTTGTAGAAAGCATAGTACGCGTAGGAATACTGAAGTTTAGTTCTTGGCAATATCATTTTTAAGGTGTTGAACGGGAAACCCTATAGGTGCATAACTGCTTATTTTAGGGGCTTTTTCTAGAATCAGGTAAGGGGATAAACTAAATTAGATGTTTTATGAAAGTATATGTATAATTTATGGCATTTGATTTTAGAGAAATGTATATATGTAAACATGTATTATGTTGGAAATACAGCGAAATTTGATGAGATATTCTGAATATATTAAAAACCCATTTTGTGTGGCATGAGTAGAGTTTATGATAAAAAAAAAACTGTTTTCTGAGAATATGATAATGATATGGATATGATTTGCCGGCGTACGAGCCGTGCTATGTATATGATTTGCCAACATACTGGTGGTGTTATGGATATGATTTGTCGGCGTATTGGCCGAGCTATGGATATGATTTGCCGGCGTACGGGCCAAGCTATGGAAAAATAAGAAATACCGGCGTACGGGCCGATGATTTTTATGATATATATATATATATATATATATGCAAATGATGCAATGTTATTGATTTGACAATTAATAGTATGAAATATCTATGTATCACAGTTTGGTTATATGCTATATGTTATCAGAATCTAGTTAGCTTGGTCTAGGCTAGCACTTGCACGGTACCGTTACTATGTGTTCATGATTTATCATGATATTTGTGTTAACGCTACTGTACGGAGTGGCGTGGGGTTGGATGGTCGATGTGGTTTTAAGAAGCGTGAGCGCCCCCGGTGTACGGACCAGGTTTGGCAGACCCATCGAACTTACAGACTGTACTTTTGACTTGGCAGTGGTCGACTAACCATTGTCAGGTCCCGCCTTCGGGCCACACAACCCAATCATGTGGGGGTAATACATGACAATAAGAAGCTAACCTACCAGGGTTGTTTTTGTATTATATTATATGAGATGAATTATGTTTATGAAAATGTTGTATGTTTTGTCATGATATAAGAATATATGTTTCCCAAATATGATACTGATAGTTATACTGATATGTTTATGTATGATTTTATATAGAACACGGAAATACTCATGTTACCACACACTAGTATTAGTTTATTTCCCTTATTGGGAGGTGTCTCACCCCGAATTATATGAACTTTTCTGGAGCCGCTGATAGAAGAGCGGGTAAAGCTCTTTTGCGAGTAGAGAGAGAGGGTTGCGAGAAGAGAGAGAGAGAGAGAGGGCTACAAGAACAGAAAGAGAGCTGCAAGGGGTGAAAGAGAGTAAGGAGATAGAGATGGGAAAATAGAAAGGAGAGAGAGAGGGATTCGATAAAATTCAAAGAAAAGGGAGAAAATAAATAAATAAAAATTACTTGAGCCATTTTTTTTTTACTTAGATAAAAAAATGGAAATATAAAAAATACCTAAATAAATAAAATGGAAAAAAAATCTTTAAAAATAACAAAAAATTGCAAAAAACAAATACTAAAAAATTTTAAAAAAAGTTTTGGAAATTTGGGAATGTTTTAAGGACTCTTTTTGTTTAATTTTAATGAACTTGTTTGATCATTTAATATCTATATATATTTTTTATTGGGTGTGTGTGTGTGTGTCCGGATGATAAACTAAAGGATATCAATTCTTAGGTGGTTTTATCTAATAAGATCCTTTCTTTTGGACATCTTATTAGATATTCCTAAATTGCACCTTATTTTATGTTTTCTTTTAAATTTTTAATACTTTATTTGTTTATTAAAGTGTTAATTAAGAACCATTTGATTCAATTTTGGGATAATTCATAATTAATTGGGTATCATTTGTAGAACGGGTGTGTATGAGGTGCTAATACCTTTCTCTCGCATAACTATACTCCCGATCCCAGCTTAATTTGGTGAAAGCAGACCAAGACTACTAGTTCCTTGACCTTAAGATTAGTCATGAGGTCAATCAACGAGTAGTAATTAGGTGAGATAACTACGCCTATAAAATTAACAGGTTAGTGACAACTCCATCAAATCATTATTTTTATTACCTCTCGCCATTCAGAACCCCTTCTTTGGGACATTGCAACAATATTTATATATATAATAGCTAGCTAGCTATCAAATAGCAAAAAACAAAAACAAAATAACACTCAAAATTAGAGACAACTCCAATTAGATTAAAAACTTAGTTTATAGATCAAATACTACACTCAACATTATCTATCTCAAATGTTAATGTCCTCTAAAAGATATCGTAATGGTTAAAGATTGGAACTTTTATGTTGGAGGTTTCAAGTCAAATTTTGAGAGGAATAAACAAGTTATTAGATATCAAAAGAATTACCTCCAATTTATTGTCCAAGCATAATGTGTCTTTTAATAGACCAAAAGACACAAAGATATTAAATAGAAAACAATGATATTGTGTTTGAGATCATGAAATGATGCCTTGAGCATCGAACTAAGTGTTATTTAACTATGCACATATTTGTCTACAAAACGCTAATTTTAAGCTAGTATTAAAGTAAAATTTTCCTTGATTTCAGTCTAGAATTCCAAAGTGTCAACCCTATTCTCAGGCCCCATTTGACAAAAATAAACAACTTTAAAATTTGATTATAATTTTTCACTTTTAAAAAAAAAACAATTATTAATTTTTTTAAAAAAATTAATTTTAGATTCCCTCTCTAATTTTCTAGGGGTGAAGATGATTCATATTCCCAAGTCAAATGAATCATGTCATTAGAACTTAAAATGGGCCACTAAAACATTTTTTTTCCTTTTCTGTTTAGCTCAAGGTGACATTCATTACTAGCCCAAAATGGAATACGATATGATGGCTTATTAAGCCTTGCATTACAATCAACTAATGGAGAAACCACATTGAAAGGCCGAAACCTCTAGGTTTAATAGATTGTAGACACTACCCAAGCCAACTTGTTCAGTGCTAGAGAATCCTGCACAGCAGAAGGCTAGTGCATGTTGGCTCACACATGTGGGTGCAATAAATGTTAAGAGAAGAAGTCAAAAATTGCAGTCTCTCCTTGAATCGCACATGATCCAACGTGATTATTTTTTCGGCACCAACTCCTCCATAGTCAAGATTTGCAGCTTGAAATTGCTAGCTTAACAAATGCTGGTCTCCTTTCTCCCCTATAAAATAGGTTGTGTTGTAAAGGAAAGGATAGACATACACAAGTGTAATTAGTAGTATAAATAGCAAGTGATTTGTGTTGTGTTTGAGAGGCAGAGAGGTTGAGCTAAGAGTTGAGTTTGAGTGCATTACTCCTCCTCCATTGTATTTCTTATCGATATAGTGAGACTCCCTCTCTCCTGTGGACATAAGTCAAGTTTGGCCGAACCATATAACTCTTGTGTTCCTCATGATTACTTGCTTGTGTTTGTGTTCTAGACCATCCCCAATCCTCAACAATTGGTATCAGAGCATTTGGAGAGGGTAAGGAGTGTTCAGAGTGAATTTTTGTGCAAAACCCAAACACTGCCAGTGAAGGTCCAAATTTTCAAAGTACTCTAATTGAATATATGAGCAAACCATCAGGTTGGCGACAACGAGACAAAGCTGGGACCGCAAACAACATCGCAAAACTCATCCTGGGAAATCTTCATGCGCCCAGCAGAGGCATGAATGACATGTACACACGCCGCCATTAATTTTTTCTTCTTATCTACTAGCTCCCCGTTGCTTCCTTACGAATATCATACTCTTTTAATCGTTTTGATCGTATCGGAACTCTCAACCGCGAGAGTGATTGCCATGTGATGAGGTGTTGATGAAGATCTCCATTTCTCCGCACAGAACATGAGATGAAGAAGATATAACTTGAGTCTTTCCACACCAATTGCATTAAACGTACAACAAAAAAGGTCACATCATGGGGTCTTTTATTTAATAAAAAAAAAAGGCATCTTGACTTTTCTGCACAATTATAATTGCATTGGAGAAGAAGAAGAGTGTAGAAGGAGGTGCTTGTCTAACACACCACATCACTAAAAATGTGGCGAGATCTAATTTGTCTATGTCACCACTGGGGCCCATCAACCATGTTCAGTGGGGCTTATATGCCATATCATCAGTGGGGCCAATATTTATTAGGTCATACTCATTCCTAGCTATTTTGGTTGTTTAAGACCCACTGGTGTGATTGATTTTGCCAAAATCAGCCTCTAAGTTGTTGTTTTGTAATGGATAATAATTTATCTAGATTCGGCGTGGAGAAATTTGATAGCCAAAATAATTTTAGTTTATGGTAGAGCACAGTCAAGGATAGCTTGATTCAGCGTGTTTTGATCAAGCCGCTAATTGGAAAGAACCCAAATAATATAAAAAATGGTGTTTGGGTAGAAATGGAAATGAAAATGATTAGTATCATTCGTTTATGCTTGTCAAATGAAGTTAAATATTCTTTATTAGTTGAATCATCACCTGTTGAGCTATGGAAGAAACTAGAACAAAGATACATGTCAAAATCTCTGACAAACATGCTATTTCTAAAGAAAATACTCTATTGGCTAAGAATGGAGGAAAGGGTAAATATTTTTTACCACATAAATGACTACAACAAATCATGACCCAATTAATGAGTCTTGGTGTAAAATTTAAAGAAGAAGATAAAGCATTTCTTCTCATGGCATCCCTACCACCTTCTTATGATAGTCTTGTCACGACATTGCTTGTTGGGAACGAAACCTTAAAATTAAAAGAAGTGATGGCTTCACTACAGGATACTAACACCTCGAGAGCCAAGGGTGCACCTTGGTCACACAAAGTGAGAAATAGACCAGGGATAGAAATAAAAATAGAAATTTTCCTCACACTCGTGGAAGATCAAGAAGTAGACGGTCCAAATCAAAAGCTCCAGAAAATTCAAACAACTCTCAGAGCAAGAGGCAGATCAAGTGTTAGAATTGCTGCAAGAATGACCACTACAAAAATCAATGATGATCCCAGAAGATTAATCCAGAAAATAAGACTAAAGCAAATGTCACCTCTTCTTCAGGAGAAGGAGATGCACCGATATGCTCTTTGGAAAAGAAGGGAGAGTCTGGGGTATTAGACTTTGGAGTCTCATTTCACGCAACAAGCAAGAAAGAAATGCTTAACCGGTATATATCAAGAAACCTTGGCAATGTTTATCTTGTGATGGCAAACCTTGTGAAATTGCAGGAAAAAGAGAAGAAAAAAATAAATTTGATAGGCACCACTTGGAGTTTGACTGATGTCAGATATGTACCTGATCTCAAGAAAAATTTAATATCTATTGGGTAGCTTGCAAATGAAGGTTGTATAAACTTCTATGGCGGCAATTGGAAAATTCCAAAGGCGCAATGACATAGTTGCACAGTAAGAAAACTTGTACTATTTATATGACCACAGATGCTTGCATGTCAAATTCAGTTGCTTTAGGGAATGAAGATTCAAACCTACAGCACCAGAGACTCGGTCACATGAGTGAAAAAGGTTTGAAAATCATGAACTCAAGGGGAAAGATACCAGGTCTCCAGTCAGCTAATATTGACTAATGTGAGAGCTACATGCTCGGCAAACAAAAAAGATTCAGCTTCTAGACATATGATAGAACCCCAAAGAAAGAATAAATTGGAGTTGGTGAACACCGATATTTGGGGACCAAGCCTAGTTTCATCCATTGGCAGGAAATCCTATTTCGTCACCTTCATTGATGACCATTCCAGGAAAGTATGAGTTTATATTTTAAGAAATAAATCTGAAGTGTATGGTATTTTCAGGAAACGGAAGGCCATGGTGGAAAATGAAACAGGCTTGAAAATCAAAAAGCTTAGATCAGATAATGGTGGTGAATATGAAGACAAAGAATTCAAAATTTCTAAAAGCATGGGATCAGACTTGAAAAAAATCATGTCAGGTACACCCTAGAACAACGACATACCAAAACGAATGAACAGACCCTTAACTGAGAGAGCAAGAAGCATGCGATTACAAGCAGGTTTACCAAAGCAGCTTAGGGTCAAAGCAATCAGCACAGCTGCTTATCTAATCAACCGAAGTCCATCAGTACCATTGCAGTTCCAGTTACCAGAGGTGGTATGGGGCAAAAAGGAGGTAAAACTTTCACATTTAAATTTTTTCGGTTGCGTTTTTTATGTGCACATTAGTGATCAGGCTAAGGGCAAGCTTGACCCAAAATCTCAAAAGTGCACTCCTTGGGTATGGTGAAGATGAATTTGGTTACTGTATCTAGGATGACCAAAACAAGAAAATAATCTAGAGTCGAGATGTTGTATTCAATGAAAAGGTTATGTACAAAGACGCAACATCATCAAGTAATCCCGCACTAAATGACACCAGTATTGTATAGTTGGATGATACCACTAATAGCAATGTGGCACAACAAGCAATTGTTAATTCCTGGACAGAGGAATCTATCATAGAGGGGTGCACTGAAGCACCATAGACTCCAACTCTAACTCCTACTCTGACACTAAGGAGGTCTTCCTGACCTCATGTACCGAATAGGAGATATTTGGATTACTTGTTACTAACTGATGCAGGTGAACTAGAGTGTTATGATGAAGCATGTTAGGTGGATGAGGCTAGCAAGTGGGAACTTGCTATGAAAGATGAGATGAAATCCCTCACCGACAATAGGACTTGGGAGCTAGCTAGGTTACCCAAGGGGAAAGAATCTCTTCAGAACAAATGGGTGTACCACATAAAATAAAAGCATGATGGTTCGAGAAGATACAAAGCAAGGCTCATGGTCAAAGGCTTCCAAAAAATAGAAGGTATTGGCTACTCATAAATCTTCTCACCAGTTGTAAACCACATGATCATTAGGTCAGTTTTGAGCATTATTGTAGCATAGAATTTACACCTCGAGCAGTTAGATATAAAAACTACTTTCCTCCATGGTGATCTAAAGGAGGAGATATGCATGCACCAACCTGAAGGTTTTGCAAAGAAAGGAAAAAAAAAAAAAAAACTTTTTTGCAGGTTAAACAAGAGCCTGTATGGTTTGAAACATGCTTCAAGGAAATGGTATAAGAAATTTGATGGCTTCATACAATAGAATGACTACCGCAAATGCAATCCTGATTATTGTTGCTATTTCAAGAGGTATAAATCGAGTTACATGATTCTTTTGCTTTATGGTGATTACATACTCTAGTTGTAGGACCAAATACGTATAAGATCATAAAATTGAAAAAGCTTTTGTCCACTAAATTTGAAATGAAAGACTTAGGTCTAGCAAAGCAAATGCATGGGATGAGAATCACTAGAGATAAATTAGAGGGAACCCTGCAGTTGTCTTAGGTAGAGTACATTAGGCAGATTCTTAGAAGGTTCAACATGAGTCATGCTAAGGCAGTTACAACACCATTAGCGGGCCATTTCCAATTATCAAAGATTTAGTCTCCAGAGTTAGCAGAAAAGAAGAAAGAAATGGACAACATCATATATGCTTCAGTTGTAGGAAGTTTAATGTATGCCATGGTTTGCATAAGACCAGATCTCAGTCATGCAGTGGGAACTGTTAGCGGATTCATGTCAAATACAGGAAAAATCCACTAGGAAGCGGTCAAATGGATATTAAGATATCTTTGAGGTACAATTAACAAATGTTTATGCTTTGGCAAAAATGATCTGACAATGTAGTGATACGTAGATGCAAACTTTGCTGGTGAGATAGACCATCAAAGAAGCACTACTAGATATGTATTCATAGTAGGTGTTGCTGTCATTAGTTGAGTATCATAGATACAAAAGACCGTTGCATTATCCACTATAGAGGGAGAGTATGTAGCCATGATAGAAACCAGTGAAGAGATGATTTGGCTGCAAGTTTTGTTGACAAAGTTGAGTTACAAGCAAGCAAAAAGTGTTTTGCATAGTGACAGTTAAAGCACCATACACTTGATGAAGAATCCAGCATTCCACTCAAGGACCAAGCACATCAGATTCCTCTATCACTTCATCATATCTCTTCTAGCTGAAGGGGTGTTAGCAGTTGAGAAGATCCTTGGCAACAAAAACTCGGCAGACATGTTGACAAAGGCAGTGACTAGAGAGAAATTGGAGTTGTGCTTATATTCAATAAGTATCCTAGATCTATTGAAATCATCTAGAAGATGATCACTGCACAAGCACCTCAACAAAGGGGTGCGAGCACTCTCACAAGGGTGTGCGGTCTCCTAGAGACTAGGGTGAGGACACAATGCTGCAGCACCAAAGCAGTTGATACTTGGTTACCCCGACATGTTTGGAGGCGGTGATTTGTTGACCCACACATGTGGGTGCAATAAATGTTAAGAGAGGAAGTTAAAAATTGCAGTCTCTCCATGAATCATGCATGATCCAGTGTGATTATGTTTTCGGCACCAACTCCTACATAGTCAAGATTTGCAGCTTGAAATTGTTGGCTCAACAAATGCTGCTCTCCTTTCTCCCTTATAAAATAGGTTGTGTTGTAAAGGAAAAGATAGAAATACACTAGTGTAATTAGTAGTGTAAATAGCAAGTGAGCTGTGTTGTGTTTGAGTGGCAGAGAGGTTGAGTTTGAGTGTGTTACTCCTCCTTCATTGTATTTCCTAATGATATAGTGAGACTCCCTCTCTCCCGTGGACGTTAGTCGAGTTTCACTGAACCACATAACTCTTGTATTCCTTATGATTGCTTTCTTTTTTTTGTGTTCTGAACCATCCCCAATCCCCAACAGTGCAGGTCTTCTTCATGATTGTTGACAAATTTTGACATTTTCAAAGTTGCAGAACTATTAGTTTTGAGCATTTGTTCAACAAATTTTACAAGGTTAGTGGCTTAACTCCAAGTAATCGATTTGTCAAGAACTGTTAATCAGTCTTAGACTACTAACCAATTAATAAATGTGCTCTTTGGCCTACTTGAAACTTAGAAAATATAAGAAAAAGGAAAGGAAAACATAAAGAATCCAATTTCTCATGTTTGGTTATTAAGGAAATTAAAAGAAAATAAAAAATATATCAAATCAATGAATAAAAATTTGATTTTGTACACTCCGCATGTTTAATTTTTCTTAATTTTTAATCATATTATAACAAACTTTCATTTTTAGTAGTATTTGATATAAAAAAAAATACAATGAAAAATGAGTTTTCCTCTCATTTTCCTTTCCTTTTCTTCCTAACAGGCCATTATAGAGTTTAGGATTGAGAAAAATGAAAAATTCAAAGTCATATCCTAATATATTCTATCTTCAATGGCTGCATTAGGATGGATATTTAAGCTATCTAGCTTTGATCCAACAATTGGCTATTGCTCCTTGATGCAATATCCAAACACTTAGGTTGTGCTTGCTTACGGAATGCCTATTTTTAGGAATAAATTAATTTAATAGGTAACCTGATCTATAATGGTCCATTAGGGTCTGATGCTATATAATACATTTCTATATACAATCTATCTATTTTACCATAGTTCTGTATTAACTATATTAACCATGACGTTGTATTAAACTGTATTTCTGTATCAACTGTATTTCTATATCAACTATATTTCTGTATGTCATGGTTCTATAAAATTGTATAATCATGGTACTATGAAAGCTGTGAAAACATCTTCCTGTCTGTATATTCTGTAAAACATGATCCTGAAAATACTGTAAAACATCTTTTTGTATATATACTATAAAACATGATTCTGTAAGTACTATAAATGTAATAACCCAAGAAATTAATCAAGGCCTCATCGACGAACACAGGGGGTTCGTTAACGAGGGTACAAAAGGATCTTGTCGACAAAGTCACGTCTTGTCGACGAGAAGATACCAAGAGGGGTTTTAGGCAGTCTGAAAATCTTCGACGAGGAGTTCATGTTCGTCGACCAAATTCTTAGGGACTCGTTGACAAGGTGACGTGTCTCATCGACGAATCTAGGGCTATAAGTACTCTTAAAAAATAGATTTTTAGCAGAAAAATCATGCAAAACCCTTTCTCTCTCTAAGTTTTTGTCCCTCTTCCCTTCTTTCTAGAAATTCGGCTCCGGCTACCACGTCACTCCTAGGAAGATTCTTTTCAAATCTACTGGAGTGGACCTTTGGTGAGGTCAACTTGGATTTCATCCCAAATTCAGGGTAAAGCCTTTTATTCAATATATTTGGCTTTCCAACAGTTGTAGAAGATGTAGTTATCAAAGAAATAATGATATTTTATTCAGGGAAATGTTGTTTTCAAGGTGTTGAGTGGGGAACCTTGCGAGTGTAGAACCAGTCACAGTAGGGGACATTAGCAGGAATCAGGTAAGGGAAATATGCTATACTAGAAAATCTTAGCATGATTTCAGTATAAATTGTTAGCTTTGGTGCATTCCCAACATTCCCAAGAGGGGGGGGGGTGAATTGGTATTTAAAAATTTTATCCCCTAGGTCAATCCACTAATCAACAGTATTACATAAGCCTAAAGTCAATCTAGTGCATGTAAAATAAATCAATGCAAGTATACAATGGAATTTAAACTGTAATAGAAATTTAATCAAGCATACAAAATAAAGTAGTAAAGGAGACGACACCCATAAAAGTTATCGAGGTTCGGTCAAATTGCCTACATCCTCGCCTTGGCTAACAAGCACGAGGATTATCACTATAAGCTCACTTAAAAGGTGGAGCGGCACCTAAACAATGAGGTCAATTAGCACAGGGCTGACCTCAACCTTTACAACCAGGTCAATTAACACAGGGCTGACCTCAACCTACACAATCCTTACCAGGTTAGATCACCGCCCCCTCAGGCCACGCCTGAAAATACAACAATATTCATTCAATAAAATGGTACAGTGATTGTTTTTTCATGTAAAGCAAATATGTACCCAATTACGCACAAAATATTCAATTCACACCAAACATTTAAGAACTGTAAGTTCAGTGGTGTATGTGTGCAATCTACATTCAATATAATGATTTTATCTAATCAAGCACAAGAGTGTTCAAGCAAGCTAATCTTTGAAAGCAAAGTATATGAAATCACAATATCAGCTTAGTGTTTCAAAGATGCTAGCAATATTTATTCAAACGAACTCAAAAATATTTTCTAAACTTGTATTTAGTGCAAGATTTGTTTGAAATATAACTTTGTAAAATATTTTGCACACACAAAGCAAATAAAGCTTTAAGGAATCTTGCAATGACAATGCTAAGATCCTCAAGCTAATGATTTTTTCCCAGCACAAGATTTATCAAGTAAACTCTTTGGGATAACTCTTTGCTTAACTCCCCAAAATCAATATCAAATAAACAAACAAGCAAATGGGAGTATGAGCAAACTATATAATCAGTAACACAATATAACACTCTCACAAGGATAGGATGTATTAAAGGAATAAATGTTTGAGAGTATATGGAGTGGAATAGGCAAAAATAGGTTTTTGAGATTGAAAGGATTTTTGCTAATTATTTTGGCTAATCTAATGCTAATTATTCCAAATGAGGGAGTATATATAGACTTCCCCAAAAATATAGCCGTTAGGGACACAGATGAAATAATTAGAAAAGTTTTAATATTATTTAATTAAATTAATCCCATTTGAAAAATTTAACCGCGGTAAAAAATATGGGGCAACCCGAGAGCACCGGTCGACCAGGATAAGTTCGGTCGACTGAAGTTCTTGAGGTTTAATCGACCAGGCAAGAAATGAACTATGAGTTCGGTCGACCGGAACTAAAATGAACTGCTCGTTTGGTCGACAAAACTTGTATGTCCGAAGGTGATTTTCCCTTTTTCGAGGTTCGATTGATCGAGACCATTTTGAACTGCCTTGGTCGGTCGACTAGAGAGTTGAGTTCCTACACGTGGGAACTCGGTTGACCAGGGCATTGCAATAAAAATTATACTCGGTCGACTAGGAGGTCAATAAAGTTGACTCCTGGGGTGTTTGGTCAATCGGGGTCAAATGAACTACGTGAGTTCGGTCGACCGGACTGTGGTCAACTAGTTGACCCAGATCGGGTTCAGTCGACTAGAGGCATAATGAACTGCACAAGTCAGTCGACCGAAGGTACACATTTTGTGCATTTCGGTCCTGTTTCATTTCACAATCACCCTATTCAAGTGTTAAACACATGCAAGTGAGTGAGTGAGTGTCTTAGGGTCATTTCTAGGTCCTTTTGAAGGCACTGAAAAAATACGGTGTCGGTTAACCAAAGGGTATTCCCTAAGGTCTTTCTATGGTCATTTGATTTTCAGGAGATGTGTAGGGACCTAGGTCTTTGAGCTTTGTAGTTCTATATGCATGACATGCACCAATAATTTTATACCATTTCTACTTAAATATTACAGACCCAAAATGATAAATATAAATTACAACACAAAATAATCTTTAGGGTCTTTATCTTCTTTAGGTCCATGTGCGTGCACCATATGATACTTCAGATTGGTCCTGCACACAAACTCATTAACCATTAAATATCATAGTATTTGTCAAAATCAAAACGTGATATGACCAATAAGGTCAACAATCTCCCCCATTTTTTATGATGACAAATGCTTGCCTAATTCTCCCCCTTTCGACAACAGCAAAAAGGGTCTAAATAAACATTTAAGCATATAGGCAAATAATCATCTAAATATAGGAGATTTTTGGGAAAAGGTTTTTAGAAAAATCGGCAGCATGCCGTTTGAAAATAGAACAATTCCCAAAAATCTTTGTATGTAGGTGACCTGATTGGGTAAAATATATTCAAGATATCCACAACTATATACTCAAATAGTTCAGTGTTCTCAAATCATGAAATAGAAGTATAACTCTTAGTCATTCAAGAGATAGAATAATCGTATAATGTAAAATGAATGACAAAGATAACCTCAGCAATTAAGCACACAAACAATATAACTGGTTATTTAAAATATTCAAATGACATAACAAACAAGATTAGACTGACAATATACACAAACCATTGCAATTAAAATGTATCATAAGACCCGTGAAAGATTTGAGTTAAAAGCACACGACATATGATACCAAAAAGAGGGTTTGAGCATAAAACAGTCTAACCGGTTTGCATGCATTTTCATATGAAGTTATTGAACCAGTTATGCAATTTTAAAAAATATGTATGTATATAATAATAATGAGGCAAGAGGATAAAGAGTTTGTTTTAAAATTAGTTCTTGCCATGAAGTATAAAAATAAATACATATGTATATAAATATAAATATATATCCCCATTTGATATTTGCAAAAAGTACTAGGGGTGTGCTTGCGGAAAAAGAAACTTTAATTTAAAACACGCAAGCACAAATTTTTTGGTTTGTCAATTAAGCACATACTAAGGTATAACCAGAAAACCACAACCATGGTGATCCTAAAGATTTAATAATTCACATGCGAGATCGTATGACAAACACAAACAATTTGTGGCAAGACAATAAATTTCAACATAAAAATTTTCAATATAACCATTTTATTCAAGCACATGCCACATTTGATTCAACACCATATCTAAGCTAAAAAGTTTGTGAGCTTAATATGATAGGCATTTTAATTTTATAAGCTCCCCCTATCAACTTGAATTATTGCTTAGATACTAAAAATTACTTATACTTTGCAAGGGATTGATTTCATTGAATATGCCAAAGTATAAGTGAGCACACAAACCATTTTTCAACAACTATACTGGATATTTATTACCTATATTTATCTCTCATCAGTATAGTCATCCCTATAGACAAAAATTGCATTGGAAATAGATATTAAGGCATTCTATGCAATTCATGACCCAAGAACATTTCATATCAAATCATCGAACTTTAAGTGCAGGATATAATGTTCAGGGACATTAGAAGAGCCTTAATATTTCAATAAATGATAGTGATGCATGTGAGTCCTATAGGTTCTTTCTATAGGAAAGGTGCTCAACTCTTCTAACTACCTGAAGATTATGCAAGGATGAAACTTAATTTTCAAACAATTTTCACTCATCCTTTCAAAAATATTTTAACATTAATTTTGACATAATCATCTTTAACACAAGGTTTTATATGGGAAAATCCTGGCAAAATTTCGACAACATGCCGTTTGTATATAGGACAATTTCCCATAAGAACCTATACTTGATAGTAGGTTGCTTTTAGTAGATAAAACATATAAAGCAAGAAACAACCTAATATCCACAACTAGCATGCAAATTATATCACTGCATTCGCCATGCAAGAGGCTTTCAACACAAGCATGATTTCCAGTAGTTCAATCAACAACGCATAAAAGAAATGAACTATCCAATAGATTATATGAACAATAACTAATAATGGATAGTTATGAGATTAGTGCAGAGTTGTTCTCACGAAGGCATACATACATATAAATAGAGATAAAAATTGAGAGAATTTAATGTGTATAATCATGAAAGAATATATGCTCCCCCTGAGTTATGCACTTATTCAATTTATGCATTTTCTTAATTTTTAGGTTCTTTAGCCAAGTGTATTGAGATTTTCAATGATATATATCATGGCTTTAGATGCTTTTAGCTTAGAGGACCAAAGAGTCACAATAGATATTTCTTTGAGAGTTCTAAGTCTATATTTACCTCTTTTCTTATGATTTACAAGACGTGAGAGGTTTAGGTTCGAATGGCTTTGAGTGTTAAGGTTCGTGCATAGGGTTCTTTGAATTTTGTTCTATCATCTAGATTGAAACCTATATTAATAATTTTAGTCATTTAACTTAATTCACAAAGCTGAAGCTCTAAAGGATTTGATTTAATGTTTGACAACTTATAAAAGAAATTTTGGATTAATACTCATGAAAAGTTAAAATTTAAGTTATGTTCAAAGAGTATTTATTATGAATGGACATGATTCAAAATATATGCATGAAAGAGGATATGTCCAAATAATTTAGATAAAGGGCAACTAGAAGAGTATGAATTTTGGAACACTACTCTTTGGTGATTGGAATGTATCCTTTAGATATGATCACAATTTTGGAGCAAGGATACGAACCAATGATATGATGGATCTTTACCTGATGTGATCATGGTAAGGTAAAGATTTCCTATGGAGGACATAAACCAAAATTAGAGGATTTATAATTTAAGCTCAAAGGGAATTTTTGATTTAACAGTGAAACTTGAATCCCCTAGTGGATGCCTCTAGTTTTGATTAAAAAAAATGCCTTTAAATAAGCACAAGAAGTATTTGGAATTTATGATCAATAGTGCTTTAAGCCTAGAATGATGACAAAACATTTTATTAGGTTTTTTAGGCTTTCAAGACGAGTTTAGGACAAGATTTTTAACATCATTTCCTAAAACTCAAATTTGTACAATGGACAAAATATGCTTAACGTTAGATATTCATATTTAAGCGTGAGTTAAGCTATTTGAAATTTAAATACAAGGAAAACATGTCATGTCCATTTGGAAGTGGACTTTTATTCAAGCGGCCAATAATTTCATATTTTAACCAATGAATATATGCATTAAGTTCAGATTGGTTATATACTCTAATTTGCATATAAGCTTGATTTTTCAAAATACTTAGTATGTAAGATTTTAAATAGTGGACATACACTAAGATTTTACACTTTCAGCCCTGAACCACTTCCTAAGCCTTTAGAAGACATTACCCCCTATAACTGACCCTAACTGCTAAGGAAGAATTATGTGATCATGTAATTCCTGTTTGAGCAAATTCTTCTTTGAATTTCAAGGGATTTTCTTTCTTAACAACCCATATCATTTTTCTACCCTTCATTCTCGATGGGTTAGGAGTCGGTGATTCTTTAATTTTCCATACTCGTTTGGGTTTCACACCTTTTCTTTTAAATGGGCAATCAAATTTTTTGTGCCCCTTCTTTTTATATAAGACACATGTGGTGTGAGTGTATGGACTTGAGGAGGTACTAGCATAGTGTTTCGATTCTTTTACAAAGTACCACATGTATAGGTTTTTTCTTTTCTTATTTTCAATCCCATTATAACCTATACCTTCTTTGTCTAAGGTCATCTTTTGTGAACCTAACAATTTTTCAAAGTTTTCCTTACCTCTAGTAAACGTATAGATGATCTTAGATTGTCTTCTACTTTCTTCTCTAGATCTTGAATTTTTGAGTTTTTCAATTCTTTGCAATCATTCTGAAGTTTCATGAGTTCTTTAGACATATTGTTTGCTTTATTTTCAAGATCTGCAATCAAGTGGTTCTTTTTATCATCATTAGAAACTTTGGATTTCAAAACAGTTAGTTCCTTTTCTAATGATTCATTCTTGCTTTCTAGTCTTTTGATTTTCAAATTATTTTCTCTTTCAGAAAGAAATTTTGAGTCACATTCTTTAATACCTGCATCATACTTGTTTTTCAAAACATTATAGCGTTCAAGTGTTTTGACAAGAGACTTATGAGTTCTAACATATTCAACTTGCAATTCCTCATAAGTAGGCATGCTTTCACTATCAGTACTATCACATAATTCAATATCAGATGCATCATTCAATTCATCACATGAATCATTACTAAATTTATCTACTGAAGTAGAAGGAATTGAGATAACTTCATTATCTGTTAAGGCAACAAAGCACTGGTTACTTCCTTCAGGATTAGTAGGGCTTGAGTCACACGGAGAGATCATATTGTTTTGCATGAGTGCTCCATATCTCCTCTCAAGTTCATCCCAGATCTGCTTAGCATTACTACATACCATAACCTCACATAAAACATTAGAATCTAAAGCATGCAGTAAGGTATTCATGGCATCAAAATTTATTTACACTAAGTTCCTATCATGATCATTCAGTTCACACTCAAATTTAGGAACATCAGTACAACCAATGAATTTAGCAGGCACACTATCACCCTGATCAATGACATTTCAAAATTTCCAATTTAAAGCTTTAACATATATAGTCATTCTAAATTTCCATATAACATAGTTATCACTATAGAATACTGGTGGGTGTGTGACCAGTCTTCCCTCACATGAAGGGGATGCACTAACACGAGCCATCATGATCTTTTACTAAGTGATGTTTAGGTCTAAGTTACGAGGCTCTAATACCAATTGATAACTTTGGTGCAATCCCAAAAGAGGGGGTGAATTGGTATTTAAAAATTTTATCCCCTAAGTCAATCCACTAATCAACATTACACAAGTCTAATGTCAATCTAGTGCATGTAAAATAAATCAATGCAAGTATACAGTGGAATTTAAACTGCAGTAGAAATTTAATCAAGCTTACGCAATAAAGTAGTAAAGGATACGACACCTAGAAATGTTATCAAGGTTCGACCAAATTGCGTACGTCCCCCCCTTGGCTAACAAGCACAAGGATTATCACTATTGACTCATTGAACGGGTGGAGCGACACCGAAACAACCAGGTCAATTAGCACAAGGCTGACCTCAACCTTTACAACCAGGTCAATTAACACAGGGCTGACCTCAACCTACACAATCCTTACCGGGTTGGATCATCGCCCCCTCAGGCCACGCCTGGAAATATAACAATATTCAATCAATCAAATGGTACAATGATTGTACTTTCATGTAAAGCAGATATATACCCAATTATGCACAGTATATCAATTCACACCAAACATGTAGGAACTGTAAGTTCAGTGGTGTATGTGTGCAATCTACACTCAATATAATGATTTTATCTAATCATGAACAAGAGTGTTCAAGAAAGCTAATCTTTGAAAGCAAAATATATGAAATCTCAATATCAGCTTAATGTTTCAAAGATGCTAGCAATATTTATTCAAACGAACTCAAAAATATTTTCTCAACTTGTATTTAGCACAAGAGTTGTTTGAAATCTAACTTTGTAAAATATTTTGCACACACAAAGCAAATAAAGCTTTAAGGAATCTTGCAATGACAATGCTAAGATCCTCAAGCTAATGAGTTTTTCCCAGCATAAGATTTATCAAGTAAACTCTGTGGGATAACTCTTTGCTTAACTCCCAAAAATCAATATCAAATAAACAAACAAGCAAATAGGAGTATGAGCAAACTATATAATCAATAACACAATATAACACTCTCACAAGGATAGGATGTATCAAAGGAATGAAAGTTTGAGAGTATATGGAGTAAAATAGGAAAAATTAGGTTTTTGAGATTGAGAGGAGTTTTGCTAATTATTTTGGCTAATCTCATGCTAATTATTCCAAATGAGGGGGTATATATAGACTTCCCCAAAAATATAACCGTTAGGGACACAGGTGAAATAATTAGAAAAGTTTTAATATTATTTAATTAAATTAATCCCATTTAAAAAAAGTTAACCGTTGTAAAAAATATGGGGCAACCCGAGAGCACCGGTTGACCAGGACAAGTTCGGTTGACTGAAGTTCTTGAGGTTCAGTCGACCGGGCAAGAAATGAATTGTGAATTCGGTCGACCGAGACTAAAATGAACTACTGATTTGGTCAATCGGACTTGTATGTCCAAAGGCGATTTTCCCATTTTCGAGGTTTGATCGACCGGGACCATTTTGAACTACCTTGGTCGGTCAACCAGACAGTTGAGTTCGCACACATGGGAACTCGGTCAACCAGAGCATTGCAATATAAATTATACTCGGTCAATTAGGAGATCAATAAAGTTGACTTGTGGGGTGTTCGGTCGACTGGGGTCAAATGAGCTACGTGAGTTCAGTCGACTGGGCTGTGGTCAACCAGTTGACCTAGACCGGGTTCGATCGATCAGGGGCAGAATGAACTGCATAGGTCAATCGACCGAAGGTACACATTTTATGCATTTCGGTCCTATTTCATTCCATAATCACCCTATTCAAGTGCTTAACACATACAAGTGACTGAGTGAGTGTCCTAAGGTCATTTCTAGGTCCTTTTGAAGGCACTGAAAAAATCCGGTGTCGATCGACCGAAAGGTATTCCCTGAGGTCTTTCTATGGTTATTTGATTTTTAGGAGATGTGTAGGGACCTAGAGTCGTTCTATGGTCTTTGAGCTTTGTAGTTCTACATGCATGATATGCACCAATAATTACAAACCATTCCTATTTAAATATTACATACCCAAAATGATAAATATAAATTATAACATAGAATAATCTTTAAGGTCTTTGTCTTCTTCAAGTTTTTGTGCGTGCAACATATGATACTTCCAATTGGTCCTGCACACAAACTCATTAACCATTAAATATCATAGTATTTGTCATAATTAAAACGGGATATGACCAATAAGGTCAACATAAATTATATGTTTTTACCATATTATTATAAAGAGCAGGAATTTATACAATTTATAAATTATGTTTATGATTTTTTAATTATTGTGTGGCATGAGAATATGGATATAGAACAAAATCATGTTTTTCAGTATGTAAACAGAAGCATGTTTTACAATAATTCCATAATCATGTTTTATAGTATATACAGACAAAGAAATACTTTAACAGTTCTTCATAGTTTCATGATTATATAGTTTTATAGAACCATGATATACAGATTTACAGTTTATTTTCGAAATATAGTCAATACAGACACAGTTTATTACAGCATCATGATTAATACAGAATCATGATGAAACAGATAGAGTGTATATAGAAATGTATTATATAGTATTAGACCCTGATAGACCATTACGGATCAGGTTACAGAGCACGGTACCGTAGCTATATTCAGTTCAGAGTGCAACCACATTACTCAGATAGTATGTGGTATTGAGAAGTCGATCGTGCCTATGTTGTGGATAGGATCCCCTCTAGATAAGGACTAATGAGGTCGATCTGACTGTCAGAGTTCAGTTGACTTACCCTAGTCGGCCATCCAGGATAGGTCCCGCCTACGGGCCGCACAACCCTGTCATGAGGGGTTAAATCATGACATACTATTATCCATCCAGAGAAGTTTTCTCTGTTACTATAAGTATATACAGATTTACATAACAGTAGATGTATTTATGAATATTAGAAGTATAATGAATAGTAAATTTATAAAAATAGATATGTTAAGCAATGTAGATGGAAATTATATTATATGTTATTTTACCAGCATTCTCAGATTCAGTTATCCATGATATTTTTAAATTAGAATTTTACAGAAATGTCGCTCATTTTCCACACACTAACAATAGCATATTTCGTCTTACTGAGCATTGTCTCATTCCAGTGATTTAATATTTTTCAGGTGATCTAGTTAGGTGAGTAGATCAGGCTCGCAGATAGAGGGGCTACAATACTGCCCTTTCTGAGAGTGAGTATTCTGGAAAGTTATTTTTGTGTAGCCCTAGTTTCAGTTGATGGTATTTTGAGAGTAGTTGTATATGTATATTTTTGAAATATCGTGGCACTCTGATATTGTATAAATATGGTTATGTTTTTATGTATTCAGCCTCTCACTGCTTAGGTTGATGGTTAGATTTAAATTAGAAGGTATCAGAGCAGTGTAAATTTCAGTATATGTATATATATGTATTTAAAAAAAAATTAGCAAGTCATTACAGTTTGGTATCAAAGCTTAGATTGCTAGGTTCTATAGACTTTAGAGTGCAGTGGAAGCAATACCAGCATATGGAAAGGATTTGATGTTTGTTCTGTAATTTGGGTACAGGATTTTCGTGATGGTTTCTGTGTTTTTCCTGAGGTAACAATTTTAGGAAAACTATAGTAAACTATTGTCGATTCGTGTATCTAGGTTGCAGAGCTAGATTTTGAATTAAGATCAGGGAAGGTAGTTAATTATGAATATGAGATTCCAATTGAATGAAATAGAGGTTTGCACAGGGGATAAGGTCTTTAAAGTGTGTTCCTTGTTTTTCAAGATGGACCCAGGAAGCAGTGGCACGAACGCTAGGGAAGACAGGCCAGGACCTTCTAGTATGGGAGGTGGAGATACTGATGCAGTACTACGCAGCGTCACCCAACAAGTGATGGCTGAGATGGCTAAGAGCTCAGGGGAGCGTAGCTGCACGATCGAGCAGTTTACGCGGATGAAGTCCTTATCTTTTACTAGAGGAGATGACCCGTTTATAGCTGAAAATTGGGTCCAAGACATTGAGGATACGTTGGCTATGCTTCCATGTGCAGATGAACAAAAGGTGGTATTTATGATGTTTAAACTGACAAAAGAGGCAAAGCGCTAGTGGAGATCAGCACTATTGATTGAAGAGCAAAGGTTGGTTCCAATGCCGATGACGTGGGACCAATTCAAGGAGCTATTCTTCGATCGATATTTCCTTACTATCATTCGAAGCGTGAAGGCAGCAAAGTTTATGCACCTGGTACAGGGGCAGATGACAGTATCTCAATATGTAGCTCGATTTATTAAGTTGTCATGATTTGCCCCACATTTAGCACCAGATGAAGAGAAAAAGGCAAGGAAGTTTGAAGAGGGTCTGAGGCAGAGCTTGTTTGAGCAGGTGATTGGTTTTAGGACTCGCACATTTGCAGAGGTTGTGAATAGGACTACGATTATTAAGAGTGGCATACAGAGAGGTATTGCAACTCAGAGTCAGAGGAAGAGGCCCACGCCTCAGGGTTTTCAGGCTGGTTCTAGTCAAAGCCCATGGAGAGGAGGTCGTGATAGGGGAGATCAGAGGCAGACAATAGGACCTCATGAGAATTAGGGCATGCAGACCTACTCGGTATGTCAGACATACGAGAGATGAAATTTGGGGGAGTCCCGGGTAGGGAGAGATGTTTGCTACCATTGTAGGAGACCTGACCACATGGCACGTGCATGCCCATGACCACCAGACCAAGTTCCAGCTCCCAAGCCCTATTGGGAAGGATATCAGGTGCCACGTGGAGGCCAACAGAGGAATGTAGCCCCAACGAGGGTTTACGCTTTGACGCCGGGTGATGCTGAGGCTGCCACGAATGTGGTGACAAGTACTTTTACTGTTCTATCATATCCAGTTATTGTTTTATTTGATTCAGGTGCTACTCATTCCTTTGTCTTTATGTCCTATGTCAAATTATCTAAAAGTGAGACCCAGTCATTAGATATAGAATTTTAAGTAGCTACACTGTCAGGGTCAGTGATGAGGTGTCAAAGGGTACTCAGAAGCTATCCAATAGAAATTTAGGGGAGAGTGCTACCAGATGACCTAATCATGTTAGATATGCGTGGGTTTGATGTAATACTGGGTATGGACTGGTTGGAAATTAATCACGCTAGTATTGATTATTATCAGAAAGAAGTAATTTTCAAACCCCCTGGAAAACAGGAATTCGGATTCGTTGGTTCACATGTACGTGATCCGTTGCAGATGGTGTCAGCCATGGAGGCGAGGAAATTGCTCCTGGATGGAAGTCAGGGGTTTGTGGCTTTTGTAAAGGAATTGTCAGAAAATAAATCGAAACTTGACAGTACACGAGTAGTATGAGAATTTTCGAAAGTTTTTCTAGAGGAGCTACCTGGGTTGCCTCCAGAACGCAAGGTGGATTTTTATATAGATTTACCTCCAGGGACAAAGCTGATCTCTAAGATTCCTTACCGTATGGCTCTAGCTGAATTGGGTGAATTAAAGGATCACTTGCAATACTTGCTGGATAAGGGATTTATATGACCCAATGTGTCACCATGGGGAGCTCCAGTGTTGTTTGTAAAGAAAAAGGATGGGTCTATGAGGATGTGCATTGATTATAGGGAGATAAACAAGGTCACTATAAAGAACAAATATCTTTTACCCCGTATAGACGATCTATTTTATCAACTCCAGGGTACACGAGTGTATTCCAAGATCGACCTTACATCAAGTTTTCATCATGTTAGGGTAGAAGCAGAGGACGTTGCGAAGACAGCCTTCAGGACCAAGTATGGGTATTTTCCATCTACTATTTTAGTGGGAATAAGGTCTCCATCCATAACCACTTCCCATGCTTTCCAATCTATGTGTTGGAGATAGATTTCCATTCTCTTTTTCCAAAACGTATAATTATGTCCAGAAAAAATTGGTGGACGAGTTGAGCATTGGCCTTCACCGAAGGGTGCTACTCCTATATTTGTCATTTGATTTTTTTATAGTTTCTTGTTAGGAATTACTATAACTAGGCTCTGATACCAATTGAAATTGGAATAACTTCCCAAGAGGGGGGGTGAATTGGGTTTTAAAAATTTTATTCCCTTTAGTCCTAGTTCTTTTGAGTTGTGACAACAATCAAAACTTAAATACAATCACAATCAAAACAACAAGATCAATCACTCAATTGTTGTAACAATAACCCTGTATATATGTGAAAATTTACTGAACTTGTAATAAGCCATGTATCACAATTATTCGTCTTCCTAATGTTCAGTTTTTAAATAAACTTTCAGATTAATAGGTCAAGGATGATCAACTAATGTAGTCCCTTTTGGTTTCCACAATCAATGTTGATCAATCCAAAATGAATTACCTTTCGTTCTATTTAACAACCAAACATTCAGAATTGAATTTTAAAGCAACCACACAGATTATATCTTTTGTAAAAATAAAAATAAATAGTAGAGTAGATAAAGAAGAACACAGGGATTTTTACAAGGTTCGACTTCAACACAGCCTACGTCCTCGCCGTTGGCAAAACCATCAAAGGATTCACTATTACTGTTCCTTTATTAGGTGGAACAAGACCAGTTACAAACACTTCTTAGGTAAGGCTAGAGCCCGCCTTCTTCAAATAATATCCACTTGTTTGGTCCAATGATTCAGCACTCGAACCGCCAATTAACCTGTTACAAAGATATAAAATAAGACGTACAAGAACTTGATCCTCAAAGAGCTAATTAGTACAAATTGAAACACTATGTACTTCAATAAATTTAGAACATGAATTTCAGAATGAAGCTCTTAGAAACTTATCACCTTAGGTATCTTTCAATGGATGAAATAATTAACAATTTGATGCACAAACTCAGTGAGAAACTCAGCAAAGCTTTCAGAGAATTTCATGAGTGATGAGAGCAATAGCACACTTTCAGAATTTCAGTAGGCTTTTAGAGAGAATGAGAGCTGAATTGATTTCTTGGTATATAAAACAATGATCCTTGAGGCTATTTATAGAGGTAGAAAACCTCCTTGCTTGTTCCACAAGAATACTTAGAGTTGTTTATATTAAAATTTTTTAAGCTTCCATTAATTTGAATTTCAAAAATTATATCCATTGGAAATTTAAAAAATGTCGTAAGCCACACGACTGTGAAGTCCTGGCAATCGTCTGTCCATATGTTATAGTTATAAAAACATAGGCAGAGAGGTGGCAGTCATCTGTCCCTTGATTGGCAGTCGTCTGTCACTCAAATAATGTAGTTATAGTATAGCTTAGTAGGGTAACAGTCGTCTGTCCATATAGTGACAATCGTCTGTCCATGAACAATTAAAATTTTTCAATATACAGAGAGGGTGGACAGTCGTCTGGCAGAATACTTACAAACTTCTCACTTAGCACTGGTAGTCATCTGTCAGAACCTAGACAGTTGTCTGTCAGGCTTCTATCTTCAGTTAAGCTTTACTAAATTGGCCAGTCGGCTGTCCATAAACAAATAGTCGTCTGTCAACTAACATTTTTGCATTTCAAACATATTTTTAAAATCTCTCTTCTTTGCTCAATTAATCTTGGAATATGAACTTGTTTGACTTTGAAATATTTGTTCCAAGTTTTATACTAAGGTCTCTAAGTCTATTTGCCTAAAGAGCTTTAAAATGAAAACTTCATATTTGAATAAACTTAGAAGTACTTACAAAAATTTTGACCTAAGCTATTTTGACATTTTATTGGCTATAAGTCCTTTCAATGCTGCTCTTCAATTTCTTAGACTTCTTTTAGAGCTTTCATTTATAGATCTTTGATATTCTCATGAGCCTCTCTTTGTTCCTTGATCCTTGTAGGTTTTCATGTCAAGGTATATGTATTTTGAGCAATTCATCTTAACCTATAACCATATCACTTGAAAATATATTAAATAACTTTACTTTGTTATCATCAAAACCAAGAGTTTGTAAGCCTAACTAGGCCAACAAGGATAATAGCCTACACATTGGCTAATACTATAGGGCCTTCGACTGAGTCAAACTCATCGACGAGGTGGCGCCTTCGTCAATGAGCTAGCCACGCAATTCGTCGACGAAACCCTACCTTCTTCGATGAGCCCCACTCGAATGTTTCATGGCTCGCTCAGTATTCCTTCGTCAACGACGCTCTAAATTTCGTCGATGACGCATTGAAGGGACCTCGTTGACGAATATGTCACCTTCGTCGATGAACCCTACTTATTATGGGTTCGGGTCTTTACGCTGGTATAGATGCTTGGCAGTAAATGACAGAATTCAGGCCAAAGGAATATCGCTGGCTTCGGCTTGTGATTGCTGCGTGCAAAGAAGCTATGAAAATGCTGATCACATTCTTTCTTTAGTCAAGGTGGTTTCAGAGGTTTGATGTCGGGTTAGTGTGGTGTTGGGGATTCCTTTCCAATGGTTCCTTCCCTAGAAAAACAGAATTGCAAAACTGGTTCCACTATGCTTGAAAATCATCTATTAAAGGTAGTTTAATCTAATTTCGTGTTTGATTACGTGGTGCCTTTTGAATCGAAGATGTAAAGCAAGAATGGAAGGAGTTTACCAAAGTGCAGATCAAACGTGGAGAAGTGTTCGATACTAGGTTAGTTCTTTAGCTGAGAGCTCTAATTGTTGTCAAAAATTGAAGATATCAGACATTATAATTTTGAAAGAGTTTCAAATTTAGCATCAGGGAGTTTATGCCACGCCTGAAAAATTATTTCGTGGGTTAAACCCCCAACAGGATGGATAAAACTTAATTGTGATGGGAGCTATAAGGGCAATTTGGGTACTTCAAGAGGTGGAGTAATCATTCGAGATTGCCATGGCATGATGAAAGCAACTTTTCAAGCTATTTTGCCAATGGTACGAACAATAGTGTGTGTTGAATTAGGTGTACTCCCAAAAGGGGGGGTGAATTGGGTATTTTAAAATTCTTTGAATCTATTTACCACTTAATCCCTACTTGTATATTTAGCAATGAGTTCTTACTACCCAATTAACTGTGTGCAAAATTATTCAACCTACACATGCAATACGAACAATTTAAATGGAGTACTGAAAGTAAAGAGTAAATGGAAGAGAGAAGACAAACGCGGTTTTTATGAGGTTCAGCCAACTTGGCCTACGTCCTCGCCTTGAGCAACCACTCAAGAATTTCACTAGAAACCCTACTCCTTCAATTGGGCGAAGCTTCCCTTACAATACGCTGCTTAAAAGAGGTACAAATCCCTCCTACTCCGCTGCTTACAAGAGATACAGCTCTCTCCTCAAACACCGGTTCACACACCGAACCGTGTATACAATAGAATCTGTCAAAACACTCAAAAAAGCTTCCAAAAAAAAGTTTGTGAGTATAATTCAAATTCCTAATACATTAACATATGATATAACTTGAAGCTCTGAATGTAGGAAAACGATACAATCATTTATGTATGATATGCTTCAATACACAAATTCCTTTTTATCAAATCTCCCAAAAATATTTGTATAACTTAATGCTTTGGAGAACTTAGGTTAGATCTTTGAATATAAAAATAACTTTGTAGATTGCAAAGATGTTACGCCCACTTTATAAAAATTATTTCACGAAATATTTTAATCTTAATAATATTTCAATCTCAATGTGATCTAGGTAATATTTGACTTGATGTATATGTATATGTATCTCTAAGATGATGATACCAAAGATCAACACTCTTACTATATGATTTTCTGAAAATATCCTTCAATATATATATATATATAGCTACAAACATAAATGATCTTCAAATAAGTAGGTTTGTTGTATTGAAAATATCAACTCTTTGAATGAAATCTCACTTGAATCAAAAGTGTTTAATCAATACTTAAAGCTCTTCTCAAGTGGTAATATTCTTAATGAAATTATTTGCTATATGCACACACAAAATCAACTTCTTAACAAGAATTCAAAAGTAGATTTTGCAATGATATACTCTATGAAAAATGGATATCAACAAGTAGATCAGCTTATATAAGAAAAACTCTATCCAACTCACTCTTAAAAAAAGTATGATTTATCAAACCTTAATACTAGAAAGAAGAACCAGATGAGCAACTGAGTTCCACTTATATATTCGAAGTAGATTTGCTCAAAGTAAATGAATGTAAAGTGAAGAGCAATCAATCGTATATCAATCAGCTCAAGTTTCATAGATCTCTTTTCAACAAGATGTGTTCTACGCTTTACGTTGATCTCCTTCTATTTTTCTTTCAGTACTAGGGTTTAGATATGAAGTATAAATAGTGTCTTACCCTTAGAATTGATCTCAACCATTGGATCATAAGATAGCTCACGTGTTTGATCAATAAAATTACACTTTTAATATTTCCCGCAAGTTCAAACGAATGAGATCTAAGGCCCAGACGACTGAAGTCATTTTATTCTTCAAAAAAATAGCTTGGACACAGGGTCAGACGACCGAGGTCAAGGGTCAAATGACTAAAGTGTCAAGTTCAGACGATCGAGGTCAAGGTTCAGTTATTTGAGGTACTTCTGCTAGTTTCTATTTTTCATCCAAAAATCTTCAGACGACTGAGCTTATTCTTCAGATGTCTGGGGAAATTCTTCAGTCAACTGAACTTAAAGTTCAGTCATCTGAAGTTCCCAATTTTTGCATATTTACTTTTCAGTTCAAAAATGCATTTTGTTTTCTTTCTTCGCACTTTCATAAAAACATTTTGTCACGCCCCGAACCCACATGTGGGTCCCAGTTGTGAATTTAAGTAATCTAACCTGTTTCTATATCAATTAAAACATACATGATACATCATATAAAGAGGGTCCGACCCCGTGGGGTACACGGATTGTTAGAAAAGGTGTATTCCCAAGAGGGGGTTGACTTGGAATTTAAAACTTTTTCTCCTGGGTTGCTTTATCCAACAACAGTATATACACAACCTAGGGTCAGTCTATGCAATTTCCAAATACGCCGATAACTATAATATATGGAAATTCAAATCAAGCGCATCATTCACATAATAACATACACGTGCGGTAAATATAAAGTACGGAAATGTAAACAAACACACGATATGTTATCGAGGTTCGGCCAACTGTGCCTACGTCCCCGCCTTTAGCTCGCAAGCCAAAGGATTCCACTAAAGGCTCGCTTAAGGGTGGAGCGACACCGTTTGCAACCAGGTCAAATTAACACAGGGCTGATCTCAACCTACACCAGGTCAATTAGCGGGGCTGACCTCAACCTACACGCCTTAACAGGACGACGCACCTAACTTTCCTAACCGGGTCTAAGCCAATTTGGGACTATTCCAGGGCTAGTCTCCCTCTTCAAGCCCGTGCCTGGAAATACAACCAAAGTGTATTACAATCAAATGGTACAGTGATTGTGCTTTCGTGTAAAGCATATATGTACCCAGATGCGCGCAATAACATACACCACAATATGATTCAATATGTAAGCTCGATGTGGTCTAAATGGTTCAACTCTCAAAGGTATTTTCTATATGTGTAATGAGTACGTGAGAGTGGCAAACAAGCAATCTTTGTATCACACGATATTCAACAAATAAGTTCACACAAAGATGTCAAGTCTCCAGTATTTCAATCAGCAAGATAACTTAAGCATGTAAGTATTAAATGATGTATATGCTTGGTTTGTAAAGATGTGTAATCTTTGTATTCAGCAAATAATATATGAGTGAATGAATATTGCTACAAAGACTACTATCAAACAAAATACTATACAATCTTCTCAAGATATTGCAATGAAGGTGCAAGCTAGGAAGATCTAACAAAGTCTTCTTAGGATAGACTAATCAACAGAGTCCCCTAAGAATCCTTAGGTTTTGCTCTCAAATAAAATTATGTCAAGCAAATAAAACAAGGAGAGCAAAATTTACCAAACACACACTCAATCCACTTACAAATAATGTAGATGATAATAGAAGGTAAGCTTGAGTGAATGAGGCCCAAAAATGAGTAGTATAGGGTTTTTATTTTTCAGAGAATTCTTCCCTAATCAAAGTGACTAATCACACTTAATTTTCTCAAATGAACTCATATATATAGATATGAGAGAAAATATGACCGTTGGAGACCTATTGGGTATTATTAAGAGAGTTTAATGATGTTTAAAGCATTTTAACCCTGTTTAAAAATATTAATTGCGGTAAAAAAATTAGGGCAACCCGAGAGGTCCGGTTGACCAGAAATGTCTCGGTCGACCAGGACTCAAGTGGTACGGTCGACCAGGGGTATTTTGAACTGAGTGGTCGGTCGACCGGGGCAAGGTGATTTTCCAAATTTTCGAGGTTCGGTGGACCAGGGCATTTTGAACTACATGGTTCAGTCGACTAAGGCCTCGGTCGATCAGGGCCTCGGTTGACCAAGGCCTTTTGAACTACAAGTTTCGGTCGACCACTTGATCAAACTTTTGACCCCAGGGAGTTTCGGTCAACCAGGGCCTTTTGAACTACCTTTCCTGGTCCACCGGGTGGTCAAACTTTGACCCAGGGTGTCTCGGTCGACCAGGCCAAAATGAACTAGCTTGGCTGGTCGACCAAAAGTGCATCGTGTGTGCATTTCAGTCCTGTATTGAAGCAAATAAGCCCTATTCAAGTGCCTAACAAATATATGTGAAAGTGTGAGTTTCCTAGGGGCACTTGAGGTCCAATTTGAAGACATCGAAAAAGTCCGGTGTCGATCGACCGAAGGGAAAACCCTAAGGTCTTTCTATGGTCATTTTCTCATTCATGGTTTGTTTGAGCTTATGTAGTAAATCATACATGCGATGTGTGTGAGCTTATTACAAACCAAATACCTACTTACTATTACAGACCAATATAAATATATTACTATGCTGAATTATAAATTGGTCTTCAAACTTTTCTTGCTTTGTGCACATCTTGATCTTATCACCCTTAGTTCCTGCATAAAACCTCAAGCACTCATCAGATACAATGAGTATTTTTCATAATCAAAACCGGGCGTGACCCATAAGGTCAACACGGATGCCTTATATACATACATACAAACATCCATACTCATCAACATACGCAACGAAATACAGTCTTTTATACATAACCAGTATCATACTAGAGTCTACACAAGCTAGGATATACATTCTCATAATACAAATATACCCCAGGAATCTACAAAAACCATCCCAACAACCTGGATACCAAAACTCGTACCTAAAAGGTACTAGCAGTAGGTACGACACCCCTTGCTGCCCGACGCTAGGATGCTACTTACCGCTACCTGAAGGCCCTGAAAATATTGTACGTACATTTGGGGTGAGACACCTTTCCGTAAGGAAGAAAATAGTTTATATCAGTATGTGGCATACCAGTGTCATTTTACATACTTCATAACATTATACATACGATACAGTTTGAAGAAATTCGTACAATTTTATACAATTCCATAGAGTTTTAGTATTTTCAGAAAACCATTCCAGTTCATATGATACCCAACATACATACATACATACATACATACATACATACATACGGTCAGTGTCGTCACACTAGTTCGCAACTACACCAGGTCACCTCGTCTCATAGCGATTACATTGCTACATACGCAACTACGCTGCGACGATCAAGACCCAATGGTGACTCCATTGCTTCATACGCAATTACACAAGGTCACTTAGTCTCATAACGATTACATTGTCATATGAAACTACGAAGATCTACGACTCAGACCCAATAGTGAATCCATTGCTATATACGCAACTACACAAAGGCCACCTAATCTCACCCCGATTACATTGCCATATACACAACTACGCTGTGATGACCTAGGCCCACTGTGAATCCATTGCAACATACGATGTAACATATAGCTCACACCACTTCGGTGACCAACCAGAATTAGACTGGTGATATTTCACACTCTCGGATATAGAGCCGGTCACTCTCGTCGTACGGTAATTAGCCGCCCCTAGCCGATTTCACAAAACTTGGAATCATTTTGGAACTCACGTCCCTATACATTTCAGCATATGGTAATTAGCCGCCACATAGCTGTTTTACAAATACCTGGAACAAATACATACATCGATACATACCACACTTATTTGGTTTACGAGAAATCATATCAATTACAATTTCAAGTATACAGTTTATGCAAATATGGATTACGATCACCTCAATAATTCAGTTTTAACGCAACCAACAGTTTTCCAAACAAAATAGAGATGATACCCGAAATCCCCAATTTTCTCAAAAATTGTAACTTGAAAATCCCACATTTTTACCCGATAGATTTCCCCAAATAAGTAGCCAAAACATACATATGATCGTAGCCTACAGGCTTACCGATCATGATTTCAAAAATGAACTGATATAAATCGAATCCTCTCACCTTAACCCAAAATCCAACTACGAACTCTAAGGTCCTCAAAACTACGAACCAAGACTCCGAAATCTACAAACCACAGTACAAAACATACTTACAATCTGTACTACTATACATATACTGAATCAGAAATGAAAATCGAGCCTTACCTCGATTTTGGCCCAAAACTGAAAATCCTTCGAAACGAGATTCCTATCCAGTAAAAATGTAAAGAATCCTTCACTGATCCTTGCAGTATCGTTGGATTTACGAATCCGGCAACGAACGACAAAGAAAACTAGAGAGAGAGAGTGTAGGGAGATTTCTAGAGAGAGAGAGAGCTTTTCCAAAAACTTAGCCAAGAAGCAAACCAAAATATCCTTTATAAAGACCCTTGACCCAGAGGATTTCGTCGACGAATTGGTCTCCTCATCAACAAGGTCTTCAGGGATTTCATCGACGAGGCAGCGATTTCGTCGACGAACCCTAATATTTAAATTTCCCTGAACCCCTCGGCTTTTTCTCATCGACGAGGCTCTGAATTTCGTCGACGAGAAGAACAAAGGCTTCATTGACGAAATCCAGCTTCGTCGACGAACCTGCTCTTTTACCAAAATGTCCCTCTCTACATATATAACCTCATTATCACAGTTCGGGTTCTTACTATCTCCCCTCCTTACAAAAATTTCGTCCTCGAAATTTGCAATCTCTCATTACAAACACAATCATACTACTACATACATACCTGCTCTGAGGTGAAACAGTGACTGTCTGTATGCAGTCCCTCACGATACATACATACATACTCTAGAGAATACAGAGGCCATTTATACACAGCCTCATTACGATACATACATACATACTCTAGAGAATAAGGCGTCCATTTACATGCAGCCCTGTTATGATACATACATACATTCGAATAAGGTGTCCATTTATATGCAGCCCTATTACGATACATACATACATACATTCTCTAGAGGATACGGCGGCCATTTATGCGCAGCCCCGTTACGATACATACATACATGCCCTCACTTATGGCAAAGGAATACCGTGGTCAAATATATACACGGTCTCGGGAGCTTACAACACCACAGGACTCTCCCAGAGACTAACCACTAAATACAATACGATAATAGAGGTTTACATACATACATACATACTTATACCACCTTGCTATCCAAGTACTACTCAGAACAACTACGGATACTTCTGACGTATTTCCGCCTCTAGTTCCCAAGAAGCTTCCTTAACCTCATGGTTCCGGCACAATACCTTCATTAACGGTATCTCTTTGGTACGAAGCTTCTGAACTTTATGGTCCAAAACCTAAACAGGTATCTCGTCATACGCTAGAGTATCCACAAGTCCCAAAGATTCATAACTGATAACATGTGACGGATCCAACATGTACCTCCTCAACATGGATACATGAAATACATCATGGACCCTCGAGAGTGGTAGGGGTAGTGTAACTCTGTAGGCTACCAGACCCAATTGTTCAAGTACCTCGAATGGTCTGATATACCTCGGGCTCAACTTGCCCTTTCTTCCAAATCTCATCACTCCCTTCATTGGAGCAATTCTAAGGAATACCTTAGCCCCCACCTCAAACTCCAACTCACGGCGGCGAACATCCGCGTAACTCTTCTACAGACTCTGAGCTGATCTAATCCTCTCTCGGATCAAACCTACCTTCTCAGATGCATGCTGCACGAGTTCAGGTCCTAAAACCTGAAGTTCACCGACCTCATCCCAATACAAAGGAGATCAACACCTCCGACCATACAAAGTCTCGAACGGTGCCATCCCTATACTAGCCTGGAAGGTGTTGTTATAGGCAAACTCCACTAATGGCAGAAATTGACTCCAACTACCACCGAAGTCCAATACACAAGCCTGTAACATATCTTCCAAGATCTATAGTGTCCTCTCTGATTGTCCATCAGTATGGGGGTGGAACGCTGTACTGAAAGTAAGCTTCATCCCTAATGCTTCCTGCAAGCTCTTCCAAAATCGAGAAGTAAACCTCAAATCCCGATCTGAAACAATGGACTTTGGAATTCCGTGCATTCACACAATCTCATGCACATACATATCAGCTAGCCTACTCAAAGGGTAGCTAACCTTCATCGGTACAAAGTGAGCATATTTCGTCAACCTGTCCACAATTACCCAAATAGAATTCTGCCCGTGAAGCGCTGTCGGTAATCCGGTAACAAAGTCCATGGAAATTTGTTCCCATTTCCACATTGGAATAGGCAAAGGTTGCAACGGACCTGTCGGTCTCTGATGTTCAGCTTTCACCTGCTGGCACGTCAGACACTGCTCCACAAACCGGGCAATATCTTTGTACCACTCGGATGTACCGCATACAGAGAACAATGTGCTTCCTCCGGAATCGTCCTTCTGATCTCCTCATCCTTTGGAACACACAGTCTGATCCCAAACCTTAACAAACCTCTATCAAAGATGTTAAAATTCGCAGCCAAACCCTGCTATATTTTCTCTACAATCTCAGCTAACTCATCATCACTAGCCTGCGCAGCTTTAATATGCTCAAATAAGGTCGGTCGAATCACCAAGCTAGCAATGAAAGCCTGATGATCACCAGATACCAACTCCACGCCAAGGCTTTCCAGATCCCATTTGATATGACACTGAGCTACAACTGTAGATACTGCTGCATGTTTTGATTTCCGACTCAACGCATCTGCTACCACATTAGCCTTTCTCGGGTGATAACTGATCGTGCAATCGTAGTCCTTGGTAAACTCTAGCCACAGCCTCTGCCTCATATTCAGCTCCCTCTGCATGAAAAAGTACCTGAGGCTTTTGTGGTCAGTGAAAATCTCACACTAAACACCATATAGGTAGTGTCACCAGATCTTTAAGGCATAAACTACAGCAGCCAATTCCAAATCATGCGTAGGGTAATTCTTTTCATATTCCTTAAGTTGCCGAGAAGCATAAGCTACCACCTTACCCTGTTGCATGAGCACACATCCCAAACCTTTCAGAGACGCGTCGCTATAAATCCACAAAGTCCCCATCCCCCGAAGGAATGGTCAATACTGGAGCAGTAACCAGCCGGTGCTTCAACTCGAGAAAACACTGCTCGCAATCACTAGTCCAGTCAAACTTCACTCCCTTCTTAGTCAATCGTGTCAGAGGTCCAGACAATTTAGAGAATCCGTCCATGAACCGACGATAGTAACCCGCCAGTCCTAGAAAACTTGGAACCTCCTGCACATTCTTCGGTCTAGCCCAATCGATCACAACTTCAATCTTACTAGGATCAACAGAAATATTGCCCTCAGTCACCACATGGCCTAAGAACGCAACCTAGTTCAACCATAACTCACACTTCTTTAGTTTAGCATACAGTTTCTTCATCCGAAAAACCTATAATACCAATCTCAAATGTTCCACATGCTCTTTCGTACTCCTCGAGTATACCAGAATGTCGTCAAATCGATCTAGGTACTCATGGAAAACTCTGTTCATCAAATCCATGAACACTGCCGGTGCATTGGTCAACCCAAATGACATAACCAAGAATTCATAGTGGTCGTATCTGGTTCGGAAAGCAGTCTTCGCTACATCCTCAGATCTAACCTTCACCTGATGATACCCTGACCATAGATCGATCTTCGAAAAGACCTGCGTTCCCTGCAATTGGTCAATAAGATCATCTATATGAGGCAAAGGGTAATGATTCTTCACCATCACTTTGTTAATCTCACGATAGTCAATGCACATACGCATCGAACCGTCCTTCTTCTTCACAAATAATATTGGAGCTCCCCAGGGTGAAACACTCGGTCAAATAAAACCCTGGTCCAGTAATTCTTGCAACTACTCCATCAACTCTCGAAGTTCTACTGGAGTCATCTGGTACGGGGCTTTAGAGATCGGTGCCTTGCCAGGCAGCAACTCTATCGCAAACTCCACCTCATGATTTGGAGGTAAACCGGGTAGTTCATCAGGAAACACATCCGAAAACTCGTCGACCACCTGGTGGTTCCTTCACACAAGCTAGGTACCCCTGACAACCATCCAAGAGTAACCTCCTCGCATGTATTGCCGATAAAATATGTGGCTTCAAACGCACACACGATCCTACAAACTCATACTCTTGCTTCCCTAGAGGTCTGAACATTACTACCTTCTTCCGACAGTCAATCACTGCATAACTGAAGAATAACCAATCCATTCCCAATATGATGTCGAAACCCAACATGTCGTATACTACAAGATTCGCTGGTAGCAGTGTCTCCTGAATCACAACTGGGTAGTTTCCTAACATCTTACTACAAATCGTTACACTCCCAGTCCGCGTAGTCACAGACAACATCTCATTCATCACACAGGTTTCCACCCCACATAATTTCCCATAACTAGCATATATGAACGAATGGGTTGCCCCCGAATCAAATAAAACAACAGCTCTACTCAAAAGCAATAACATGGTACATGTCACCACGTTCCCAGCGTGTTCTGCATCTATTGGAGTAAGTGAATATACTCTCGCTGGAGCCATGGTTACCTGGTAATTCACCCGAGGCACCTGGTTACTTCCACTGCTCTAACTCGGTGCAGGCATAATCCTCCTTGGTTCTTGGAAATTCTTCGCCTTGTGGCCTGACTAGCCACAGTTGTAGCGGACACCCCAAAATGGTGAAAATTTGCCATCATGCCATTTATGGCACCTGGCGCATGGTGCGGAGGATGGATCCCCCTGAGCATTCGGCCGCTCGGTGTTTTGCTGATAACTAGAGCTGTAACTCTTCTTCTTCTTCCACAAACCCTGCCGAGGACCATTCTGAGGACCAGAAGGTACTGGCCTCTTCCCCTGAAACTACACTACCTCATCTCCCTGGAGGTTGGTCTCAACTATAGTGGCTTTATCCACTAGGACAAAGAACTCACGGATCTGCAGCATCCCCACAAGACAATGGATGTCTTTCCTCAGACCCCTCTCGAACCTCCAAGCCTTCTCGTGCTCATTCAGAACCAAGTACGGTGCAAATCAAGATAACTCGATATATCTGGAAGCATACCTCTGCACCGTCAAAGTACCTTGTACCAGGCATGAAAACTCATCGGCCTTCGCATCCCGAGTGGAGACTGAAAAGTATCTCTCGAAAAGACCTCCTTGAAATGGCCCCACGTCATACTAGATGGACCAGCTCTCTGCCTCTCCAGCAGGCTCACTGTCGTCCACCATCGCCCTCCCTCCCCAATCAATTAGAAGATAGCATACAAGACCTTCTGCGTCTCAATGCAGTGGAGGACTTCCAAAATCCTCTCGGTCTTCTCGACCCAGTCCTCTGCCAATATCGGATAAGGTCCCCCCATAAATGTCGGAGGATGCATGCGTGTGAACCTCTCGATGGTACACCCCACATCAGTAGGAGAACTCTCGCGTCTCCTAAGACTCTGTCCAATCTCTCGGATCACCTGTCTCGCCAAACCATGAGACATAGAAGGATACTCATCGCTTGCCGTCTTCTCGCAGCCACTCTCCAAGTTATTGTCCTTGGGCTTCATTCTGAAAACAGGAAAGGAATCAATTAGAATTCCTATATCGTACACAGTTAACACAATCATAGACCTAATCATGTCAACTATTACTCTCATAAGTCTAACCCTGTTCCGTCAGACTCACACGAAAGTCATCAATGGTCTGCCCTGCCTTTACTGGAATCGTCATCCCAGGAAAAACATGGAATACCGCCGACAAATCCTAGTCTAGTAACAGAACAACCCTCGACCAACACTACCCATTTCCTACATCCTATACTCTGGTATGTACACATCAATACTCCTAACCAAGTCTACAAGACCTAATAACCTAATTAGCTCTAATACCAAGCTGTCACCCCTGAACCCGCAGGTGGGTCCCAAGTGTGAATTTAAGTAATCCAACCTGTCTTTGTATCAATTAAAACATACATAATACATCATACAAAGAGGGTCCGACCGTGTGGGGTACACGGATGCCCTATATATATACATACAAACATCCATACTCATCGACATACGCAATAGAATACGGTCTTCTATACATAACCAGTATCATGCCAAAGTCTACATAAGCTAGGATATACATTCCCATAATACAACTATACCCCAGGTGTCTACAAAAACCATCCCGACAAGCTGGATACTAAAACTCGTACCTAAAAGGTACTAGCAGTAGCTACGACACCCCTTGCTTCTCGACGCTAGGATGCTACTTACCGCTACCTGAAGGCCTTGAAAATATTGTACGTACATTCGGGGTGAGACACCTCTCAGTAAGGAAGAAAACAGTTTATATCAGTGTGTGGCATACTAGTGTCATTTTACATACTTCATAACACTATACATACGATACAGTTTGAAACAATTCATACAGTTTCATACAATTCCATACAGTTCCAGTATTTTCAGAAAATCATTCCAGTTCATACGATACCCAACATACATACATACATACATACATACATACGGTCAGTGTCGTCACACTAGTTCGCAACTACACCAGGTCACCTCGTCTCACAGCGATTACATTACTACAACTACACTGCGATGATCAAGGCCCAATGGTGAATCCATTACTTCATACGCAACTACATAAGGTCACCTAGTCTCATAGCGATTACATTGTCATATGCAACTACGAAGATCTACGACTCAGGCCCAATAGTGAATCCATTGCTGCATACGCAACTACACAAAGGTCACCTAGTCTCACCCCGATTACATTGCCATATACACAACTATGCTGCGATGACCTACGCCCACTGTGAATCCATTGCAAAATACGATGTAGCATATAGCTCACACCACTTCGGTGACCAAATTGAAATTAGACTGGTGATATTTCACACCCTCGGATATAGAGTCGGTCACTCTTAACATACGGTAATTAGCCGCCCCTAGCCGATTTCACAAAACCTGGAATCATTTTGGAACTCACATCCCTATACATTTCAGCGTACAGTAATTAGCCGCCACATAGCTGTTTTACAAATACCTGGAACAAATACATACATCCATACATACCACACTTATTTGGTTTACGAAAAATCATATCAATTACAATTTCAAGTATACAGTTTATGCAAATATAGATTACGGTCACCTCAATAATTCAGTTTTAACGCAACCAACAGTTTTCCAAACAAAATAGAGATGATACCCGAAATCCCCAATTTTCCCCGAAAACTGTAACCCAAAAATCCCGCATTTTTACCTGATAGATTTCCCAAAATAAGTAGCCAAAACATACATATGATCCTAGACGAAAAGGCTCTGAATTTCGTCGATGAGAAGAACAAAGGCTTCGTCGACGAAATCCATCTTCGTCGACGAACCTGCTATTTTACCAAAATGTCCCTCTCTACATATATAACCTCATTATCACAGTTCAGGTTCTTACACATTTTCCAGGGTTTTGACATTATTTCTAAGTCCATGAATGTCCCCTAATGATGTTCATGAAATGCATGAGTCCTAAAGTGATTTTAAGGTATATGTTGAGCCTCAAATTAAATCATACAAAAATGTAAATACATGAGGTCTAAGTACCCATTCCCAATATGTTCTTGAACTTTGCCACTTTCATCTTGATTCTCGTACTCTTTTAGTTCCATGGATCTTGTCAAGATGTATGCTTTACTTTAAGACTTCCACGACTCGTTATCCTTTCGTGCATGCTTAATATGGTTCCTGTTCACAAACTCAATACATAGATCAAATATCAAGTGATTTGTTATTATCAAAATCAGATTGGACTCATAGAGTCAACAATCTCCCCCTTTTTGATGATGACAAATGCACTAGCAAAAATATATATAATGGGTTACGCCAAACAAGGCTCCCCCTCAATTAATGCATCAAATATTCAATGAATGACAATATGCTCATGATGTTTCAATAATTTTTGTTATTATACTTCTCCCCCCTTTTGCACAATTAGTTTTGCCAACAGTTTTTGCTCCTGATATTTCTCCCCAACAACAAGTTTTAATTTTTCCTCCCAATTTTCTCCCCCTCTTGACATCAACAAAAAGGTGTAAAATAATAAAACATGAGTAGACATACCCTGATGTTCTTCTCCCCTTAGAAATTTGAAGGTTTTAAACCAAATGTTGATTAATGTAATACCGAAAATTTGATTAATATGATACCAAGTGATTCCATCTTAAGTGATGTTGCTCCCCCTGAATTATATCATCTAACATAATTGTAGGCAACCTCTCGACTATGCATGAGATCTAATTCATGCCTAATTTGGATAAATCTATCCTCCGCAGGTGGTTTCGTGAATATATCTGCACAAATTCTAGTGTCACATCCCCTTTTTGTACATGGTCACGAAGAAAGTGATGTCTTATTTCTATGTGCTTAGTTCGTGAATGTAATATGGGATTCTTTGAAATATTTATCGCACTCGTATTATCGCATCTAATAGGGATTGTTTCATAACTTAATCCAAAATCCTTCAGTTGTTGTTTCATGTAAAGTGTTTGAGAACAACAACTACCTACCGCTATGTATTCAGCCTCAGCAGTGGAAAAAGCTACTGAATTTTGTTTCTTAGAAAACCAAGAGACCAAGGAATGTCCTAAGAAATGACAAGTACCACTAGTGCTCTTCCTATCCACTTTGTTACTAGCAAAATCAGCATCTGAATAATTAATAATCTCAAAACAATGTGTACTTAGGATACCATAATCCAATTTCCACGGTTCCTATTAGGTATCTAAGTATTCGTTTAATGGCTAACAGATGTGACTCCTTTGGTGCCGCCTGAAATCTTGTGCACAAACATACGCTAAACATTATATCAGGTCTACTAGTAGTCATATATAATAAGCTACCAATTATTCCACGATAAAGTTTGGCATCTACTGGTATACCTTGTTCATCTTTGTCTAATTTTAATGAAGTGCCCATAGGTGTACCTAGTATTTTTTCCATCTTCAATTGATTTATGAATATTCCATGTTTTTCTTGTTTGATCTGAAGTCCTAGAAAGAAATTTAGTTTACCCATCATGCTCATCTCAAATTCGTTTTGCATAGTATTGGCAAATTCATTACACAATTCTTGATTCGTAGCACCAAATATTATGTCATCTACATATACTTGCACTAGGAGAATGTCATCTTTCTTTGACTTTATGAATAAGGTTGTATCAATATTTCCTCTTATAAATCCATTTTCTAATAGAAAACCGCTTACCCTTTCATACCAAGCTCTAGGAGCTTGCTTTAAACCGTACAAGGCTTTTGTCAGTCTATACACGTGATTTGGATTCTTATGATTTGCAAAGCCTAGGGGTTGTTCTACATACACTTCTTCATTTATGTAGCCATTTAAAAATGCGCTTTTGACGTCCATTTGTTATAGCTTGAAATCCTTAAAAGCTGTATATGCTAAAAGCATTCAAATGACTTCCATTCTAGCTACAGGTGCAAATGTTTCTTCAAAATTTATACCTTCTTCTTGATTATATCCCTTAGCTACTAATCTAGCCTTATTTCTCACAACTATTCCATGTTGATCTTTCTTATTCTTATATATCCATTTGTTTCCAATGATTCATTTATCCTCAGGTCAGGGAACTAGTTTCCATACTTTATTCCTCTCAAATTGATTTAACACTTCTTGCATCGACAACACCCATTATTCATCCTCTATAGCTTCACTCACATTCTTAGGTTCTTATTGAGATAGAAATGCAAAATGACTAATCATATTCCTAAGAGAGGATCGAGTGGCTACTCCACATAATGGTTCACCTATAATTTGATCTATGGAATGATTCTTTATATATTTCCATTCCCTAGGTGGTTCATTAACCTCATTTTCAGTTTGATCAATTTCAATGGATGGTTCCTTAAGTTCATCCTTCTTTTCTGAATCCTTCTCAATGGATAGTTCTTCAAATTCCTTGTTTAATCCAATTTCATCTTCATCAGTTCTTTTGCAGAAGGGATTTAACTCATCGAACACTACATGAATAGATTCTATGATAGTCAATGTTCATTTTTTATATACTCTATAGGCTTTACTATCTAATGCATACCCTAGGAAGATACCTTCATCAGATTTCACATCAAACTTTCCTAGGTGTTCATTGTCTCAAAGCACAAAACATTTACAGCCAAAAACATGAAAATATGATATGTTTGGCCTATGGCCATTCCATAACTCGTACGGAGTCTTATTAAGTGATGGTCTAATTAGAACTCTGTTTAGCACATAGCAGGCGGTATTCACTGCCTCAGCCCAGAAGTACTTAGGCAATTTATGTTCGTTAAGCATAGTTCTGGCCATTTCTTGTATAGACCTATTCTTCCACTCAACTACACCATTCTATTGTGGTGTTCTAGGTGCTGAAAAAATTATGGGCAATTCCTAATGAATTACAATAGTCTTCCATGCCTTGATTTTTAAATTATCTACCCCTATCACTTCTAATTTTAATGATTGTATATCCCTTTTCATTTTGGATTTTCTGGCACAAGTTTATGAATTTTTCGCATGCTTCATCTTTGTGCCCTAAGAATAATACCCATGTGAATCTTGAAAAGCCATCAACAATGACAAAGTTGTATGATTTTCTTACTAAGCTCCAAATTGGGTTTGGACCAAATAAGTCTAAGTGTAGCATTTGGAGTGGCCTAGTAGTGGAGATTTCTTTCTTCTTCTTAAATCTTGTTCTTGCTTGTTTTCCCAGTTGGCATGGATCACAGATTTTATCTTTCATGAATTTAGTCTTAGGCAATCCCTTAACTAATTCTTTCTTAACAAGTTTTGAGATTAAATCCATGTTTGTGTCCTAGTCTCCTATGCCAAATTCAAGTTATTTCATTCATAGCAAATAAGCATGTCACGCTCTGTGAAGTTAAGTTATCAAAGCTTGTAGTATATATGTTTTCATGACGCTTAGCAATGAACAGTATCTTATTATCAGTTTTGTGTTCAACTATGCACTTGTCAAGTTCAAAAGACACTTTGTAACATTTATCACATAGTTGGATTATACTCAATAAGTTGTGTTTTAAGCCCTCAACCAATAAGACATCATCTATAATTAATGAATAGTCCTTACCAACTTTACCTACACTTGTGATCCTTCCCTTAGCATTGTCTCCAAAAGTGACGAATCCTTCATCCTTGAGTATAATGGATGTGAATTTCACTTTATCCCTAGTCATATGACGTGAGTATCCTCTATCCATATACCATTTGTCTTTTAAGGATGCTGATTTTAAGCATATCTCAAAGTCATCATGTGTCATTAGACACAGATTGGCAATCTCGTCGTCGCTAGATTCAGATTCTGAACCGCTAGTGCTGTGAGTATCCCAACCGACTTTCAGCGCCTTCTTCCTCTTTTTTTTTAGGCTTTCACAAGCTTGGGGCACTCATTCTTGATGCGTCCAACTTCTCGGCAGTTGTAGCATGTTGGAGGATCCTCCTTCTTTTTCTTCATTCTAGACTCTCCTCTTTCCGATTTAGAGTTCCGGAATTTTCTCTTGAACTTCTTATTCTTCTTCAAGAACTTTCCAAACTTTTTTGTTAGCAAGTTCATGTCATCATCCGTTTTAGAATCACTTCCTTCACTTGAATAGCTTGATGATGCCTTAAGTGCAGTGACCTTCTTTACTTTGCTTTGCTCAATCTTCCTCTCGTTTATTGCTAGCTCATAGGTGATGAGCGATCCAATGAGTTCGTCCACCAACATCTCCTTGAGATTTCTCCCTTCTGCTATTGCCATAACTTTCACTTCCCATACTGGATGTAATCCCCTGAGTATTTTCCTGATCAACTCATAAGTAGGGTAAGTCTTTCCAAGTGCATTTAAGGAATTAATAATGTGTGTGAATCTCATATACATGGATTGTATAGATTCATCAACTGTCATTTTAAATGCTTCATATTCACTGGTGAGCATATCTATCCTACCATCCTTGACTTCCTTAGTACCTCCATATGTAACTTCTATTTTTTCCCAAATTTCTTTAGCTGAGTTACATGTCATTACGCTATTAAATTCATTTACATCTAATACACAGAAAAGCAAGTTCATAGTAGTAGCATTGATTTGTACAGATTTCTAGTCTTCCTCAGTATATTCATCTTCAATTTTAGGTTCATTAGTCTTATCAATTACTTTCATAGGAATGTGATTTCCCTTAGTCACTATTTTCCAAACCTTCCAACCTACATTCAATAGATATATGCTCATCCCATATTCCCAATAAGTGTAGTTTACACCACAGAAAATTGGTGGTCTAGTGAATGAGTGTCCCTCACCGAATGGAGTTACACCGATATATGTCATGTGATCTTTTTACAAATGAACTATTAAGTCTATGTATACGCGCACCGATACCAAATGTTGAATTAGGTGTACTCCCAAGAGGGGGGTGAATTGGGTATTTTAAAATTCTTTGAATCTATTTATCGCTTAATCCCTACTTGTATATTTAGCAATGAGTTCTTATTACCTAATTAATTGTGTGCAAAGTTATTCAACCTACACATGCAATACAAAAAATATAAATGTAGTACTGAAAGTAAAGAGTAAATGGAAGAGAGAAGACAAAGGCAGTTTTTACGAGATTCAGCCAACTTGACTTACATCCTCGCCTTGAGCAACCACTCAAGAATTTCACTAAAAACCCTGCTCCTTAAATTGGGATGAAACTTCCCGTACAATCCGCTACTTACAAGAGGTACAGATCCCTCCTACTCCGCTGCTTACAAGAGATACAGCTCTCTCCTCAAACATCGGTCCACACACCGAACCGTGTATACAATAGAATCTGTGAAAACACTCAAAAATGCTTCCAAACAAAAGCTTGTGAGTATAATTCAAATCCCTAATACATTAACATATGATATAACTTGAAGCTCTGAATATAAGAAAATGATACAATCGTTTATGTATGATATGCTTCAATACACAAATTCCTTTTTATCAAATCTCCCAAAAATATTTGTATAACTCAATGCTTTGGAGAACTTAGGATAGATCTTTGAATATAAAAATAACTTTGTAGATTGCAAAGATGTTACGCCCACTTTATAAAAATTATTTCACGAAATATTTTAATCTCAATAATATTTCAATCTCAATGTGATCTAGGTAATATTTGACTTGATGTATATGTATATGTATCTCTAAGATGATGATACCAAAGATCAACACTCTTACTATATGATTTTCTGAAAATATCCTTCAATATATATATATATATATAGCTACAAACATAAATGATCTTCAAATAAGTAGGTTTGTTTAATTGAAAATATCAACTCTTTGAATGAAATCTCACTTGAATCAAATGTGTTTAATCAATACTTAAAGCTTTTCTCAAGTGGTAATATTCTTAATGAAATGATTTGCTATATGCACACACAAGATCAACTTCTTAACAAGAATTCAAAAGTAGATTTTGCAATGATATACTCTATGAAAAATGGATATCAACAAGTAGATCAGCTTATATAAGAAAAACTCTATCCAACTAACTCTTAAAAAAAAATATGATTTATCAAACATTAATAGTAGAATGAAGAACCAGATGAGTAACTCAGTTACAGTTAGATATTCTGAGTAGATTTGCCCAAAGTAAATGAATGTAGAGTGAAGAGCAGCCAATCATATATCAATCAGCTCAAGTTTCACAGATCTCTTTTCAACAAGATGTGTTCTACGCTTTACGTTGATCTCCTTCTGTTTTTCTTTTAGTACTAGGGTTTAGATATGAAATATAAATAGTGTCTTACCCTTAGAATTGATCTCAACTGTTGGATCATAAGATAGCTCGTATGTTTGATCAATAAAATTTACACTTTTAATCTTTCCCACAAGTTTAGACAACTAAGGTCTAGGGCCCAGACGACTAAAGTCATTTAATTCTTTGAAAAAATAGCCTGGACACAGGGTCAGACAACCGAGGTCAAGGGTCAGACGATCGAAGTGTCAAGTTCAAACGATCGAGGTCAAGGTTCAGTCATCTGAGGTGCTTCTGCCAGTTTCTATTTTTCATCCAAAAATCTTCAGACGAATGAGCTTATTCTTCATATGTCTAGGGAAATTCTTCAGTCAACTGAACTAAAGTTCAGTCATGTGAAGTTCCCAATTTTTGCATATTTACTTTCCAGTTCAAAAATGTGTTTTGTTTTCTTTCTTGGCACTTTCATAAAAACATTTTCTAGGGTTTTGACATTATTTCTAAGTCCATGAATGTCCCCTAATGATGTTCATGAAATGCATGAGTCCTAAAGTCATTCTAAGGTATATATTGAGCCTCAAATTAAATCATACGAAAATGTAAATACATGAGGTCTAAGTACCCATTCCCAAGATGTTCTTGAACTTTGCCGCTTGCATCCTGATTCTCGTATTCTTTGAGTTCCATGGATCTTTCCAAGATATGTATGCTTTACTTTAAGGCTTCCACGACTCATTATCCTTTTGTGCATGCTTTATATGGTTCATGTTCACAAACTCAATTCACAGATCAAATACCAAATGATTTGTCATTATCAAAATCAGATTGGACTCGTAGAGTCAACAGTGTGGAATTAAAAGCAATTCTGGAACGAATTTGTTTATTCAAATGACTTCATTATTTTAATGTGATTATTGAAAGTGACTCACGAATTGTTTTTGATTGGTTTCGGAAAGATAGATGTATATTGTGATAACTTTGGGATTTTTTGGAGGACCTCGTGGCAGAGCTAGAAGGAGTAAACTTCATGGTGATCCATCAATATATGGAAGACAATAGTGCAGCAGATTTTTTTGCTAGAGAATGAGAAATGGGAAACAATGTCATCTACGAAGAACAACATCTTTTTCCATGTTCTCTGAAAGGTATCCTCTGGATGGATAGGTTGAGTCTCACTTCCTTTCGTCATTAGTTCATCCTCTTGATTTTGTTTGGTTGGTTTAGATTTTAGTTTATTTTTTCTTTATGTTTTGATAGGCCTACTTAGATTTTTTTTTTTTTTTTATTTAACTTTGTTTGGATTTGTAGTTCTATTTTGGTTGGTTGTTGGTGTTATTTTTGGGAGGCCTTTAGTGTTTTTTTATCTGTAATCTCCTAATGCTTGTCTTGTAACCACGGTTTTCCTCTACCAAAAGTGAGGGTATATCAATAAATAATTGGAGGTGCCGCTCTCCTTTAAAAAAAAGTTCTTTTAGTATTTAGGGAGAAACCAAGTTCAAAAGGTAAATGGGGTTCACATTGATCAATTAATGGACCATGCGAATGTCATTACCGAAAAATACAAAGGATAACCTTTTATTCCAATGATTTTAAAACATAGATAAACACTATGTCTAGCCTTGAAAACTATCCTCCATGTCCATGAGCTCCCTAAAGAGATCAATATCTCAAACGCATTCAATCTTAAATAACAAAAACTATTTAATTGAGTTTGTCACGTGAAAATTCATGAACAAATTTTATTATTATAAAAATAATTATGACAATAAAGTTAATAATAAAAAAATTAAAAGTTGAATTTGGTTTGCTTTTTTTTGCAATCATGTGGAAAAGTTGACAAACAAGTAAAAACAACTTTTTTTCCAAGCATTTTTCACAAATTTTATAAATTTTAATTAATAAATTGAAATAAAGTGCATTACAAAAAAATTTTGAACAAGTGGATAGACCTTAATTTTAACACAATTATGTAATAACCCAAAAAAAAAAATATGTAGAATAATAATAATGGTCATTTAGTTAGTATCAAAATAAAAATGTTTCTCTGTTAAGATCCTTAATTTCATATTTGATGCCTAAGAAAGACTTTATCTAAATGAGTGCTCAAAGACCATTGTAGTTCGGTCGCTCCCTGGAGGTCGGCCTAATCAAAATGGAATTTCATAAGATAAAATAGGGTAGACACTATTTATATAAGTAAATAAGTATATAAAATAATGTTTTGATTGACATAATTTGTAGAAATATATAATAAAATAATAATAATATAGGTGTCCTATGTGAGGCCCATAAGACCGTGTGGGGCCCACATGAGCCCTAAAGTCGTGTGGGGTCCACATGAGTCTCGAAGTTGTGTAGGGCTCATAAAACCATATGAAAACTATTGGAGTTACGTAGGACCCACTTGGTCTCAAAGTTGTGAGTGACTCACAAAATCATATGGAGCTCACATAAGTTTTCGAAATTCAAATTTAATTTTTTTTCAACAAAAATACTAAAACATAATTTAAAAATAATAACAATGATGATAATAATAATAATAATAATAATAATAATAATAATAATATTTTTAAAAAAAAATAATTAATTAATTAATTAAGTAAATTAATTAAAAATTTATTTAATGGAAGTGTTGGCAGCACTCACATTTCCCCCACATGATCCTTATTCCCATTCCATACTTAACTCATACCTAACTCATCCCATGCCCATTCTTTAATTTTAAAAAAAGTATAATTTCACCCCTCTCCTCACACTTTTGCAAATTTCATTTTCTTCCCCAAAATTTTCTTATAAATAGGAAGCTCTCAACCTTCATTTTTCACAAAAAATTTTCAAAGGAATAGAAAATTAGTAAGGGAAATAATTAGTGGTGGAGAGAATTTTTGTTATAAGTAAATTCTCACTCACCCACTCTTTCCAATCTCATTTTTTTAGAGATATTCATTGTGTTCGTGGCACAAGATAAAGGAAGAGGTAAGTTAATTTGGTTATATTATATTTTTATTTAAAATTTATACCCGAGTTTATTTGAAAGTAAATTTCGATTATGTTAGTTAGTTTCATAAAATTCCCCTAGGTTTATTTTTAAACATATTTAATTATACCAGTTTTATCTTTAATATACTTGTATTTATTTTTGAGTTAAAAAATGTTTTAATTCACTCGGGTAATTTTCAGCATTTCTTTCTATTAAAAAAAATAAAAAAAAATATATTTTTTTAACACAAAAATTGTGTGGCATGAGTTTATTTCTACGTTGTATGTTTTATGAAAATATGAGTAAAGATGAGATTTTCATGATATTATTTTAAATTTCATAAATTATAATAAGATGGTTTTAAAACCATTTATGACAAAGGAAGTTCAAAGTTACAGATGCTCGGTACCGTAACTTAAAATTTAAACGGATCAAAGTGCACCTACACTATTTACAGAGTGGTTATATATGGTAGTAGATTTCTCTTGAGTGCACACCTCGTTCCGAACGAGGACTTAATAATGAAAATCTCACTTAATACTTATGTATGTTGATTTAGTTTAGTCAGCCAGCCAGTTAAGTCCAGTCTTCAGACCGCACAACCCAGTCATGAGGGTAAACATGACTTACGGCTAACAAGCCTAAGGGTAAGTTTTACAATATATGTTTATAAATATTTAATTACATGTACAGAGTTATTGATGATTTAAAGGAAAAGTATATGTTTATATGAAAATGATCATTCTTGTGCCTAAATGATGACCTAAAGGAAACGTATAAGAAAGCTTAATTTAACAGTCACAATATATGGTTATTAAATTTTACTGTTATAGTTGATGGTAAAGTTTTATGCAGAAATTTTTAACTTTGCATTTAATTTAGAAGCAGTTTTGAAGTTATAGTATTATATTTTGTTTTACGAAATTTTAAAAGCTTATTTTGGCCACACACTAATAATAATCTAATTTACTTACTAAGGTTCGTCTCACCCCAATCATATTTGTTGACCTTATAGGTCGCACCCAGTTTTGATAATGACAAATACTCAAGTATTTGACAATTGTCAAGTGTTTGTGCAAGTCTAAATGAATATCCTAACGAAGGACACTTGAAGCAATTAGAAGACCCTGAAGACCTTTCATATTTGTAATTGTAAATTCAATATGTGAAATATGGGTCTCTAATAGTAACTTAGGATGTGGTCTATATTTACCTTACCTGCACATCATGCATATAGGATATATGGTAAGCTCAATAAGACCATAGTAAGATTTTAGGTCCCAACATTCACACACATCACATATAATATATAGGAGCGTTGAAATTGTGCTTGAATTGAACATTTCTAAGCAACTTGAGAGAGTTCGGGCGACCAAACCCCTGGACTTCAAAACTCCTCGGGCGCCTGAACTACTTTGAATACCTTTTATTATTGAGTCTAGTCAGGCGACCGAACTTAGGTTCAGCCCCCCAAACCTCAGCCAGTTAAAATTATTTTAACAGCGGTAAAACAGGGTTAATTTGGGCTAAATGCATTTATTCATTTGGGACTTTTTTAATTATTCCCATTATATCCCAACCGGTTATATTTTTACCCCTGGCTATAAATATAAGTTCATTTGCAAGATTAGCATAAGATTAGCAAAGTGATTAGCCAAAAATCCTCTCTCTTCAAAAGTCATTCTTTGGTCAAATACTCTCAAATCTCCATTCATTTGATATCTTCTGAGATTGTGTGAACATTTCTAGAGTGCTTAAGATTACTATAGTTTGCTAGAAACTCCCATTTGAGTGATTGATTGCTATATTTCTTTTGGAGAGTTTCAGCTTAGCTTTATCCCACAGATTTGCTCATTATAAATCTTGTGTGGGAATAAACCAAGTAAGCTTAGGATATTTGCATATTTGTTGCAAGTGTCCAATAGTTTGATTTTTGTTGTGCAAAGATTTCTCAAATAAGCAAGTATTTTCAAACCAGTGTTGTGCATTTTTCATTGAGGAAAACTCTTTTGAACTAGTTTGATTATCTGATTCCTATATTTGGAATATTGATGTGCTATTGAAATACTTTGTTTTGATTCCAAGATATTGCTTGTGTTGAATACTCTTGAGTATCATACTGATTATATTGTATTGAGTGTTAATTGTACAAAACTTGCGTCACTGAGCTTACATTATATCCATATCATTGATGTGTATGTGAATATGCGTATTTGGGTACATATCTGCTTTACGTGAAAGCACTATTTCTGTACCATCTGTTTGAGAGAATACTATTGTATTTCCAGGCGTGGCCTGAAGGGACGGTAATCTTACCCGGTAAGGATTGGTTGTAAAGGTTGAGGTCAGCCCTGTGCTAATTGACCTAGTCTGTTATAGGTGCCGCTCCACCCGTTTAAGTGGGCAAGTATAGCGGTAATCCTTGTGCTTGTTAGCCAAGGTGGGGACGTAGGCAATTGGCTGAACCTCAATAACATTTATACATATCACTGTTACCATACTGCTTTCTAGTGCTTGTGGTGTTAATTAGATTACTTTATTTTACTACTAGTTCATATTACAACTGATTTACATTACTCACACTAGATTGACCATAGGGTTGTGAAAATACTACTATTAGTAGATTCACCTAGGGCTTAAATTTTAAAAGTACCAATTCACCCTCCCTCCCCCCCCCCCCTCCTCTTGGGATCACGGTAAAGCTTTCAATTGGTATCAGAACCATGTAGCATAAACTAGTTGTTATTTTGCAAAAGATCACATATGGCTCATAGCTCCGTGACCCCTTTCCCTGAGGGACCATCTTCCACACGACCTCCTATTTTCAGTGGTGTAAATTTCACCTTCTGGAAACAGAGGATGCGTATCTACCTTCAAAATTCTGATTGGAAGGTGTGAAGGATTGTCTCTAAGGGAAATTATGTCCCTATGAAAACTGAGGGCATGACTAGAGTTCCTAAGACTGAAGAAGAATATAACAATGACGATATGAAAGCTATTAGTTTAAATGCCACTGCCATGAATATTTTGTACTGCAGTCTTGATGTAAATGAATTTAACAGAATTATGGCATGTTCTACTGCAAAAGAAATATGGGATAAGTTAGAGGTCACATATGAGGGTACTAGAGATTTGAAAGACAGTGGGATAGATATGTTGACTAGTAAGTATAAGGCCTTTATGATGAATGTAGGTGAGTACATTCAGAGCATGTACACTAGATTCACACACATCATAAACTCACTGCATGCATTAGGAAAGACGTATCCCACATATAAGATGATTAGGAAGATCCTTAGAGGCTTACCTCCTGTTTGGGAAGTCAAGGCTACAACCATTGTTAAGGGTGGAGACCTTAAGGCCATGAGTCTAGATGAATTGATAGGTTCCCTGATCATTTATGAATTAGCCATAAATGAGAGACTTAATGAGCATAATAGGGCTAAGAAAGTGACTGCATTAAAAATCTCCACAAACACATCTAGTGAATGCAGTGAATCTAACACTGATGAGGATATAGTCATGCTAACTAGAAAATTTAGCAGATTCTTCAGGAAAAATAGAAAGTCATATAAAAGATACAGGGAGTCTACAACTGAAAAGGGAGAGTCAAGTAAAAGAAAAGAAAAATCAAATGCTCCCACGTGTTATAACTGCAATAAGGTCGGGCATATCAAGAGGCTAAGAAAAAGAAAAAAGTCATGAAGGATGGGACATCATGGGATAAATTTAGCAACAGCGACACAAAATCAGACCACAGCGACTCTGAGGTCGCTAATCTGTGCTTGATGGCACACGATGATGAGGTATCATCTTCTAGTTCATTATCTTCATATTATTCATCTGATGATCGTGATTCTGATTGCATGCCTACATTTAAAGAGTTGCAACTTGAATATATTCATGTATCTAAATTGTTAGGCAAAATGACCAAAGAAAATAATGACTTGAAAAAGAAATGTGAAAATTGGTCAAAATTGTTTAATATTGCAAAAACCTCTCATGCTTCCACTTTAAAAGAAAAAGATGCTACTATTGTTGAGCTTGAGAGGAAATTGGAGGATAGCTGCAAAATAATCTTTAAATTCACCAAGGGCAAACGCAATTTTGAAAAACTACTTGGTGTCCAAAGAAACTCCTTAAGTAAAGAGGGTCTTGGTTTTAATGGTATTGAAAATGTTAGACGACCTAATATTTACTTAGGACATTTTAGACGTGAGTCAAAGTCTCATGTCCCTCCTAAAGATCCTAAGTGTAGATTAAGGTGTTTTAAATGTAAACAAATTGGTCATATTCAATTTGATTGTCCACTTAGGAATAAGTGTGTTAGAATTAGGAAAGTATGGGTAGTTAAGAGAGATCCAACCACTAACCCCTGTGGACCCAACAAAATTTGGGGACCAACATCAGTTACTTAGTGTATTTTGTAGGTATGCCTAAGATCGTCCTCCTCCGAGGACCAGTGGTACTTGGATAGCGGGTGCTCACGGCACATGACCGGAAACAAGGGAAAATTCACTTCTATCATTCCCAAGGATGGAGGCTATGTGACATTTGGCGACAATGCAAAAGGTCGCATCATTGGGGTAGGTAAGGTTGGTAAGGATTCCTCTCTTACTACTGATAATGTTTTATTAGTTGATGGACCGAAACCTAATTTACTTAGCATAAGTCAGTTGTATGACATAGGATATAAAGTATCTTTTGAAAATGAAAAATGCATAGTAGAAAATAAATAATATCACAAAGTGTTTTTTTTCTACCCATCGTCATGAAAATGTTTATACTACTTCTCTTGATAACTTAGCTTCACAACAAGTGACATGTTTTTCTGTTGTAAATGAAGCTAGTTGGTTATGGCATAGGCACTTAGGACATGCTAGCATGGATTTATTGTCTAAACTTGTTAGAAAAGAATTAGTTAAAGGCTTGCCTAAGATGTCTTTTGTAAAGGATAAAATTTGTGATGCATGTCAAATGGGTAAGCAAACCAAATCTAGTTCCAAGAAAAAGAAATCCATATCTACTACTAGACCACTTGAGATGCTACACTTAGATTTGTTTGGACCTAATTTTTTTCAAAGTCTTAGTGTTAAATCTTATGCTTTTGTAATTGTGGATGACTTTTCTTGATTCACATGGGTGTTGTTTCTTGCACATAAAAATGAATCATGTGAACAGTTCACCAAACTTTGTAAGAGAATTCAGAATGAAAAAAGATATAAGATAACTCATATAAGAAGTGATAAAGGCACTGAATTCAAAAATGAGAGCATAGAAAAATATTGTCACTTAAAGGGTATATCACATAACTTTTCTGCACCTAGGATACCTCAACAAAATAGTGTGGTAGAAAGAAAGAATAGGTCACTGTAAGAAATGGGTAGAACTATGCTAAATGAACATAACTTACCTAAATATTTTTAGGCCGAGGTCATTAATACTGCATGTTATGTTATGAATAGGATGTTGATTAGACCATCAATTAATAAAATCCCTTATGAATTGTGGAACAATCATAAGCCTAATATTTCCTATTTTCATGTGTTTGGTTGTAAATGCTTTGGGCTTAGGGATAATAAACAATTAGAAAAATTTGACTCTAAATCTGATGAAGGTATTTTCCTAGCTAATGCACTAAATAGTAAAGCATATAGGGTTTTCAACAAAAGAATATTGATTGTCATTGAATCTATTCATGTTATGTTTGATGAATCTAATCCATTTTCTAAGAAAGATGATGAAGATGATATTGATATTATAAAATGCTTAGATAAATTATCTATTGAAAAAAATGCAAGTAAAAACCCTAAAGCAAATGAAAAATTGTAACAACCCAAATAAAAAGGAATGTGAATAATTAAGAGAGAGAGAAATAGATATAGAAATAGAAGGAGGCCGTAGACTTCGTCGACAACATTGGATTTGGGGGATAAAAATGATTTCAAGAGATTGCCTAAGTTCGTCAATGAATTCAAGGGTTCGTCGATGAGTTCAGAAGAAAATACGTCAACGAATACAAGGCCTCGTCGACGAGAAAATACTGAGAGGGGTTCTGAGGCAGCCTGAATTTCGTTGACGAATACAGGGTCTCGTCAACAAATTTAATGAAGGACTCATCGACGAGGTGACGTGTCTCGTCGACGAATCTGACCCTATATATATGTAAAAATCCGATTTTTATTCATTTCCAAGCTTCCTCTCCACTCTCTCTCTCTCCTCTTCGGCCCTCTCACTCTCTCTCTTCGATTTGGGCCCCGCCAGTTGCCGGATCGAAAATTTGAAGCTACCATGATGCTCCTGGCGAAGTTCTCTATGAGTTTGTCGGAGCGGATCGTTGGGACAATGAAGTTGGAAATCATCCCTAGGTTGAGGTAAGGCTTTTAAAACCAAATTAGACTTTATGATAATTATAGAAATTGATGTACGCATGAAAATACTGATGTTTAATACTGGGAGTTTTGAGTTTCAGGGTATTAATCAGGAAATCATACGGGGGTTAGAATAGGATATTTTGGGGGCTTTCTCAGTAGTCAGGTAAGGGAATAAACTAAAGTAGTTATTTTCCATGCAAGTTAAGATTAATTATGAGCACATTTATTTTTAGAAAAATCTATGCTATATTTGTTTATCACATATGAAATGTATGTTTGGAAAATACTGCTATTATGATTAAAATGTATATGTATGTGTGAGATGCCAGAAATGATGATTTTAGAATATGAAGCATGACTTTAAATGGCATATGTGTGGCATGAACATTATTTTTTTATGTGAAGTGAATCATGATATGAATGATTTTACGAGTAAAGCATATTTTCAGGTATTTTGAAAAGACGAGTTATGCTATATTGAGTTTGACGAATATATGATAAATGAGTTATTTTTAGAATGTAAATACTTGAAACGTATCTCGCGCAAGGCCATATTTATATTATCGGCACAAGGCCGTATTTACAATTTTGGCACGAGGCCATGTATTTATATTATCGGCATGAGGCCATATTTACGATTTTGGCGCGAGGCCATGTATTTATGTTATCGGCACGAGGCCGTATTTATGTTATCAGTGCGAGGCCATATTTATGATTTCGGTGCGAGGCTATATCTATGTTTTTGGCATGAGGCCGTGATGATGTTATGTATGTTCATGTATCATATGTTATTACAATCAGGATGTTAGTTTAGTTCAGTTCAGGGCTCGGTACCATAGCTATATGTAGATCAGATATCTACATTTAGATTAGTGCTAACCATTCCACGAGAGGATGGGAGATGGATAATCGATGTGGCTTCTAGTAGAGTGTGGATGTCCACCTGGCAGTGGTCGGCCAGCCATTGTTGAGTCTCGCCTTCGGACTGCACAATCCGTCATGGGGAGTAATACATGACACCAGCTAGCTATTCATCTTGGGTATATTTTCAGTATTATGGTTATAACAGATGCTTATGTATGTTATGATTTATTAACAAATATGAAAGTACATGATTATCCAGTATGATATTATGATTATTTCCAGAGTTATGAAATGTACTGTATATGTATAAGCACTTTAAATGTTCATTTTTCCACACAACTGTATTTAGTTTATTTTCCCTTACTGAAAAGTGTCTCACCCCCAAACTTAATTAACTTTTCAAGAAACCCAGAGAAACCGGCGGGTCAAGGCCGCCGTTGAGTGAATGGAGCTTCCCTACTAGAAGGGTAAGCTTTGAACTAGGAATAGGAGATTTTTTTTGTGGGGTCCTAGTGTTGTTTTGACTTTTTGGTAGTTGTGTATAAATACAGTATTTTGATGACGTAATAAACTCTGGTATTATGTCTGATGGATGGATGATTTCAATTTTATACTTACTGCTGCTTAAGTTTCCGCTATAAATGATAGGTGTCCCCATTACCCATGGGTTCGGGTTGACCATTTATTCATTATCTTACATTTTATGTTAAAGAAAATTGAGGGTCTCTACAAAAATCATCTGAAGAAAATGAAAATTAGGGGTTGCCTAGAGATTGGAAATACATTAGAAGTCATCCTATAGATCAAATCATAGGTGAACCATCCCGTGGTGTAGTCACAAGATCCTCCTTAAGAAATCTAGTAAATCATTATGCTTTCTTATCCTAAGAAGAACCTAAAAATATTAAAAAAGCCATAGAGGATGAGTCTTGGGTGATGTCCATGTAAGAAGAACTTAATCAATCTGAAAGAAGCAAAGTGTGGACTCTAGTTCCTAAACCTAATGATCACACAATTATTGGAACTAAATGGGTGTATAGAAATAAGAAAGATGAGAATGGGGTAGTAACTAGGAATAAGGCTAGACTAGTTTCCCAAGGGTATAACCAACAGGAAGGGATTGACTTTAAAGAAACATATGCTCCTATTGCTAGGTTAGAAGCCATTCGTATACTATTTGCTTTTGCCGCTTTTAAAAATTTTAAATTTTTTTAAATGGATGTTAAAAGCACTTTTCTAAATGGCTACATCAATAAAGAAGTATATGTAGAACAACCGCCCAGTTTTGAAAATCATAAATATTCAGATCATGTTTACCGGTTATCAAAGGTCTTGTATGGATTGAAACAAGCTCCTAGAGCTTGGTATGAGAGGCTTAGCGGTTTTCTACTAGAAAATGGGTTTACCCGTGACAAAATTGACACTACACTTTTCATCAAATCCAAAAACGATGATATGCTCCTTATTCAAATTTATGTGGACGATATCATTTTTGGAACAACTAATGATGAGTTGTGTAATGAGTATGCCAAATGCATGCAAAGTGAGTTTGAAATGAGCATGATGGGTGAATTTAGTTTCTTCTTAAGGCTACAAATTAAACAAGTTAATCATGGAACCTTCATATGCCTATCTAAATATATCAGAGACTTGCTAAAGAAATTTAATATGGAATATTGTAAAATTCTTGGTACACCTATGAACTCTTCCGTTAAGCTTGATAAAGATGAGCAAGGAATTCCTATTGACGTAAAATTGTATCATGGCATGATTGGAAGTCTCCTATATCTCACTGCTAGTTGGCCTGACATTATGTTTAGTGTGTGTATGTGTGCTAGGTTTCAGGCTGCCCCTAAGGAATCTCATCTAAAAGTTGTTAAACGAATCCTTAGGTATCTAGTTAGGACTATAGAGTTAGGCTTGTGGTACCCTAAGCATACTACTTTTGAGATTGTTAGTTATAATGATGCTGACTTTGCCTGTAGTAAGATTGATAGAAAAAGTACCAACGTCACTTGTCACTATTTAGGACAATCTTTTGTTTCTTGGTTCTCAAAGACACAAAACTCAGTTGTCTTATCCACAGCCAAAGCTGAATATATTGCGGCTGGAAGTTGTTGTGCCCAAACTCTTTATATGAAACAACAACTTATGGATTTTGGATTGTACTATGATACAATACCGATTAAATTTGATAATACTAGTGCAATCAACATCTCTAAAAATCCTATCTCACATCCATGAACTAAACACATTGAGATTAGATATCATTTTCTTCATGATCATGTGCAAAAAGGAGATGTGGCTCTTGAGTTTGTATGCACTAATGAACAGTGGGCGGACATTTTCACTAAACCACTTCCCGAAGATAGGTTCATACAGATAAGATATGAGTTAAGTCTAATGCACAGTAGGGAGGCTTCTTAGATATATCATAGTTTACATAAATTTAGGGGGAGCTCTCTAATAAAATTTATAAGTCTTAGCAACTAATGTTATTGTTGATATGCCTAAGACTTAGTGAATATTGGACATGTGCATAATTCTTATGACTATTACATGATGACATTGGACTTTATATTTTATTGCATGATAATATTGAGCTTTATGCTTTGCCGCTTGATCATACTAGAACTGTTTGAATAGTTGTGGATAAACTGCTAGGAAATTATAAACGCAAATAGGATATTATTTATACAGGATCTGTTTTGGAAAGTCCCATTTTCAAATGGCACTCTGCCTAAATTTTTCTAAATCATTCCAAAACTTTTAATGTATAAATATTCTACTTACCCATTGCATAGCATTCTTATCTCTTATGGCCCTTTTTGCTGTTGCCAAAAAGGGAGATGTAGGGACAAAATTTGGGTTAAATACATGATGCACATTGTTAGGGGAAGCCTCTTAAGGTTATACCTATTTTTTGCATGATGTATTTGTCATCATCAAAAAGGGGGAGAATGTTGACCTTATAGGTCACACCCGGTTTTGATAATGACAAATACTTAGGTATTTGATAATTGTCAAGTGTTTGTGCAGGTCTAAATGAATATCCCAAAGAAGGACACTTGAAGCAATTAGAAGACCTTTCATATTTGTAATTGTAAATTCAATATGTGTAATATGGGTCTGTAATAAAAACTTAGGATGTGGTCTGTATTTACCTTACTTGCACATCATGCATATAGGATATATGGTAAGCTCAATAAGACCATAGTAAGACTCTTGGTCTCAACATTCACACACATAGCATATAATAGATAGGAGTGTTGAAATTGTGCTTGAATTGAACATTTCTAAGCAACTTAAGAGAGCTCGGGGCACTGAATCCTTGGAGTTCAAAACTCCTCAGGTGCCCAAATGTTGACAAGTCAACATGTTGACCAGGCTCCCAGGCATTCGATCCATAAATACACACACCATCCACGAACGCCCGAACCCCTCGAAAGGGACAATTCACTAACTCGGGCAACCGATCGTTTTAGTTCAAAAAAGACCCCGGGCGACCGAACGCATGAGTTCGGGCCACCGACTGAAAGACCGGGCACCCGATGTCACGAAGCAATGCTACTGACTTTGATTCTAGTCACTAAACCTAAATCCAGATGACCGAACTACTTTGAATACCTTTTATTACTGAGTTTGGTCAAGCGAGCGAACTTACGTTCAGCCACCCGAACCTCAGCCGGTTAAAATTATTTTAACCGCGGTAAAACAAGGTTAAGTCGGGCTAAATGCATTTTAATCATTTGGGACTTTTTTTAATTATTCTCATCATATCCCAACCGGTTATATTTTTATCTCTAGCTATAAATATAAGTTCATTTGTAAGATTAGCATAAGATTAGCAAAGTGATTAACCAAAAATCCTCTCTCTTGAAAAATAATTCTTTGGCCAAATACTCTCAAATCTCCATTCATTTGATATCTTCTGAACTTGTGTGAACATTTCTAGAGTGCTTAAGATTGCTATAGTTTGTTAGAAACTCCCATTTGAGTGATTGATTGCTATATTTCTTTTGGAGAGTTTTAGCTTAGCTTTATCCCACAGATTTGCTCATTATAAATCTTGTGTGGGGATAAACCAAGTAAGCTTAGGATATTTGCATATTTGTTGCAAGTGTCCAATAGTTTGATTTTTGTTGTGCAAAGATTTCTCAAACAAGCAAGTATTTTCAAACTAGTGTTGTGCATTTTTCATTGAGGAAAATACTTTTGAACTAGTTTGATTATCTGATTCCTATACTTGGAATATTGATGTGCTATTGAAATACTTTGTTTTGATTCCAAGATATTGCTTATGTTGAATACTCTTGAGCATCATACTGATTATATTGTATTGAGTGTTAATTGTACAAAACTTGCATCACTAAGCTTACATTATATCCATATCATTGATGTCTATGTGAATGTGCGTATTTGGGTACATATCTGCTTTACGTGAAAGCACTATTTCTGTACCATCTGTTTGAGAGAATACTATTGTATTTCCAGGCGTGACCTGAAGGGGCGGTAATCCAACCCGGTAAGGATTGGTTGTAAAGGTTGAGGTCAAACCTGTGCTAATTAACCTGATTTGTTATAGGTGTTGCTCCACCCATTTAAGTGAGCAAGTATAGTGGTAATCCTTGTGCTTGTTAGCCAAGGCAGGGACGTAGGCAATTGGCTAAACCTCGATAGTATTTCTGTGTGTCACTCTTACCATATTGCTTTCTGGTGCTTGTGTTGTTAATTTGATTGCTTTATTTTACTACTAGTTCATATTACAACTGATTTACATTACTCGCACTAGATTGACCATAGGGTTGTGAAAATCCTGCTATTGGGAGATTGACCTAGATCTTAAATTTTAGAAGTACCAATTCAACCCCCCCCCCCTTCTTGGGATCACGGTAAATCTTTTAATATTTTTATATTTCAGATAACTCTAAAAGATATATTAAAAATCAGGCGTAGCAAGCATACGAGTGGGAATAGGATAGAAAAATAAAGTTTGATTAGAAATATTAGTATGATGCCAGATATTTATGCTTGTGTATTTTTTCTTCTTTTGAAATAAATGATTATAATATGGTTAATTAGAGCTCTGGTTTAATAATAATTGAGTTTATTTACTTCCGTTGTAAGTCAATGGTAAAAAGTAAATATCTTAGATCCTTCGAGGTTCGGGTATTACATTTGGTATCAGAGCAATAGGTTATAGGTTCTGTAGACTTTAAGAAAATAATTTTACTAGAGCATAGGCATAAACCATGATGTGGGTAAGATTGGGTAAACTAGGATGGTTTTCTTTTACCTATAACATTCATTAAATTTTAAAGATAAAGTTATGATTTTAAAATAACTCTAATCCTTTCCCTCAAAATGGACCCGAAGAACAACAACGTGAGTATTAAAGGAAACAAGAATAACATGGGGGGACATGCAAAAAGAAGACGTCAATGCTACTACGGTGTTACGTGATATGGCACAAGTCATGGCTGATTTTTTGCGGAACTCCAAGGAATGGAATGGTCCACTAACCTAGGAAGGTTGTACGGTTGAACAGTTCAATCGAATGCACCCTCTGACTTTTGAGGGAAAAGCTGATCCAATTGTTGTAGAAGATTGGATGCAAGCAATAGAAGAAATACTACGAGTCCTTCATTGCACGAATGAACAAAAAGTGCTATATGCTGCCTATAAAATGACTGGTGAGGCCAAACGTTGGTGGAACTCAAAAACGTTGCTCCTAAAGGAATGACCAAATCCAACAATCCTTATGTGGAAGCGTTTTAAAAGTCTTCTTTGAACGATTTTTCCCCAAAACCACCAGAGATGCTAAGGCCAGGGAGTTTTTGAAGTTCAAATAGGGAAATATAAACGTACAACAATATGTAGCAAAATTCATTGAATTATCCCAGTTTGCATCATATTTGGTTCTGGATGAATCAAAGAAAGCCTGAAAATTTGAAGAAGACTTGAACTCAAGGATTTATGAAATGGTAACAGTATTCAAGCACGAAGACTTCTCCAAAATGGTAAACAAAGCAACGAAGGCAGAAGAAAGTCTACAAAGGAGTGCAGAAATATCCGACCTGAGAAAAAGGCCCATGCCACAAGGGTTTCACTTTGGTAGAAATCAAGAACCTTGGAAAAGGATCAACAACAACAACAATAACAACGACAATAATGTGAGGCAAGGGCAAACAGCGAGAAATTCAAATAATGCACAAAGCACCCCTTGTCCAAAATCCAACAAAATACATAGGGGTGAGTGTCGGGTCGGATTAGGGGTCTATTATTGGTGCAGTAAACCTAGTCACAAGCAATGAGAATTCCTAAAAAACAACTCCTATAACCCAAATCAACAAAAAGGAGGCAACCACGCACCTCGAAATAATAATCAACAAAACACCGCTCAGGCGCATGTCTATGCCCTCACTCCAGGAGATGCAGAAAATACCAATGATGTGGTGATAGGTATTATTCCTGTATTCTCTAAGAAAGCAGTAGTATTATTTGATTCTGGAGCCACACACTCCTTTATATCTACAGCTTATGTTAAAATATGTTGGGTAGTGACTCAACCATTAGAAACTGAGTTATCTGTGGTTACACCAACGGGAACCTCGGTAGTATGTAGAAAAATACTTAAAGGTTACCCAATTTGTGTTGAGGAAAGAATACTACTGGCTAACTTGGTAGTATTTAGTATGCACAAGTTTGACGTAATTCTTGGTATGAACTGGCTAACTTCTAGCTATGCTAGTATAAATTGCTATAATAAGGAGGTGGTGTTTAGACCTCCAGGAGAGCAAGAATACAAGTTCAATGGAACTCGTGTATGCCCTTCACCATAAATATTATCGGCTATCCAGGGAAAGAAATTACTCTTGAATGGATGTCAGGGGTACCTAGCATGCGTGGTGGAGCCACCAAGGGAAGAATTAAAGCTTGAGGATATCCCAATAGTAAGGAAATTCTCGGATGTACTCTCTAAGGATTTACCTGGGCTACCTCTTGACCACGAAATCGAGTTTGTTATCAACCTACTACCAGGGATGACACCGATATCCAAAGCTCCATACATAATGGCACCGATAGAATTGAAAGAACTGAAGGAACAATTACAAGAGTTGCTGGACAAAGGATTCATCAGACCCAAGGTGTCACCATGGGGAGCACCAGTACTATTCGTTAAAAATAAAGACGGATCGATGAGAATGTGCATTGATTATTGGGAAATAAATAAAGTAACAATTAAAAACAAGTACCCAATACCTCACATAGATGACTTGTTTGATCAACTCCAAGGAACACAAGTCTTCTCTAAAATTGACCTCCGATCAGGGTACCATCAAGTGAAAATCAAATCAGAAAATGTTCCAAAGACTGCATTCCGAACGAGATATGGTCACTATGAATTCTTAGTCATGCCATTTGGATTGATCAATGCTCCTGCTGCATTTATGAACCTTATAAACAGGGTCTTTCGTGAATATCTAGATCAATTTGTGGTGGTCTTCATTGATGATATTTTGATTTATTCAAAAAGGCCCGAGGAACATGAGAACCATTTGAGGCTAGTACTCAAAGTACTAAGAGAAAATAAACTCTATGCCAAACTTACGAAATGTGAGTTCTGAATAGAAAGAGTTGCATTCTTAGGGCACGTGATATCTAAGGATGGTATTTCTGTGGACCCAAGTAAAATAGAGGCAGTAGTGGAATGAGCGAGACCGAAGAATATTCATAAGATCAGAAGTTTCTTAGGTCTGGCAAAATATTATCGTCGATTTGTAAAAGGATTTTCTAAAATATCTGGTCATTTGACGAGATTGACAAGAAAGAATGTGAAGTATGAGTGGACTGATGAATGTGAGCAAAGCTTTCAAGAATTAAAGCAATGACTCATCACTGCCCTGGTGCTGACAATTCCATCAGGAGAAGATGGTTTTGTGATTTACAGTGATGCATCTTGAAAAGGGCTCGGGTGTGTATTAATGCAACAGGGGAAGGTCATTGCATATGTTTTTCGACAACTCAAAGAGTACAAGAAGAATTATCCAACACATGATTTGGAACTAGAAGCTATGGTATTTGCACTAAAGATCTAGAGACACTATCTGTATGGTGAAAGGTGTGAGATTTTCACAGACCATAAAAGTATCAAATACTTTTTCACACAAAATGAATTAAACATGGCACAGAGAAGATAGTTAGTATTAATCAAAGATTATGATTGCACCATCAATTATCACCTGAGAAAAGCCAACGTGGTAGCAGATGCATTAAGTCGAAAGTCAATGAATGCGTCAGTCTCAGCAATGGTGACCCAACATCAAATCATGATGGACCTAGAAAGATTTGGTGTGGAAATAGTAGAAGGAAATCATCAAGCTCTCATTGCTAATCTGGTAATCCAACAGACCTTACCGAAAAAGATTAAGGCTGCACAGATGGAGGATGCAGAGTTAGTGAAGATTATGGGTAAGGTATAGAGTGGACTAAAGGGAGACTTTAACATCTCTGACGATGGAGTTTTTTGATTCCAAACTAGATTGTGTGTGCCCAATGAAAAAGACATCAAAAGAACATTCTTGGAAGAAGCTCATCGATCTCTTTATACAGTGCATCCGAGAAGCACGAAGATGTAGCGGGACTTGAGAGAGTCTTTTTGGTGGAATAACATGAAGAGGGAGATTGCACAATTTGTGGAACAGTGTCTTACTTGTCAGCAAGTAAAGACTGAACATTAGAGACCAGTAGAACCACTACAACCACTCCATATTCCCAAGTGGAAATGGGAGCACATCTCCATGGATTTTGTAATTGGGCTACCTCCAGCACTCCATGGACAGAACGTCATCTGGGTGGTTGTTGATCATCTAGCGAAGACCACTCACTTTATTCCAATCAAAGTTAACTACTTTATAACCAAGCTTGCAGAGTTGTATGTTCAAAAGATAGTTAGACTACAGGGCGTGCTCGTGTCTATCGTATCAGATCGAGATCCATGATTTACATTTCAATTATGGAAGAGTTTGCAAAGAGCCTTGGGATCACGACTTACTTTTAGTACGGCATTTCATCCTCAAACTGATGGACAATCGAAGAGAACCATTCAGATATTGGAGGATATGTTGAGAGCTTGTGTATTGGATTTCAAAGGAAGTTGGATTTAGTATCTTCCGTGAGTTGAGTTCGCCCATAATAATAGTTATCAATCCAGCATAGAGATGGCACCATATGAAGCGTTATATGGTCGAAAGTGCCAATCCCCATTATATTGAGATGAGGTTGGCAAACGACAACTTTTAGGTCCCAAGTTTATACAAAGGACCTCTGAGAAAATTAAGCTCATCTGGGGCAAAATAAAAACCACTAAAAGTCGGCAAAGGAGCTATGCTAATACTCATCGGCGTGACTTGGAGTTTGAAGTGGGGGATAATATATTTTTAAAAGTCGCTCCAATGAAAAGAATCATGAGGTTTTGGAAAAAGGGCAAACTAAGCCCCAGGTATATTATACCATTCGAGGTATTGGAGAAGATTGGTCCAGCCGCTTACAGAATTGCCCAACCTCCTGCACTATCTAGAATTGATGATGTATTCCATGTCTCAATGTTAAAGAAGTACATTCCAGACCCTTCTCATGTGATAAGTTATGAGTTGTTAAAAGTTAGTGACACTATCATATGAAGAAGTACCAATCCAGATTTTAGACAACAAGGATCAGGAGTTACGCACAAAGAAGATTTCATTGGTAAAAGTGCTCTGGCACAACCATGACAATAAGGAAGCATCATGGGAACTAGAAGCAGAAATACGCTAGAAATACCCACATCTTTTCAACGATAGCAGGATCGGATAAAAGCACAACATTATACAAGGTACTCATTTTAATTTTAGTAAATTTCGAGGACGAAAATTTTATAAGGAGGGGAGGATGTAATAACCAAAAAAAATGTGTAGAATGATAATAATGGTCATTTAGTTAGTATCAAAACGAAAATATTTCTCTGCAAGGATCTTTGATTCCATGTTTGATGCTTAAGAAAGACCTTGTCTAAGCAAGTGCTCAGAGACCATTCACTACAAAAAAAAACTAGTTTTTAGTGACGAAAGTATCAGTGACGAATTCAATTTTGTCACTTAAAGTTTGTATTAGTGATGGTTTTTAAGAACCGTCACTGATAGTATAAGCATTAGTGACGATTTTAACAGTCATCACTAATACAACACTATTAGTGACGATTTTAAAACCGTCACTAATACTTTCGTCATTAAAAATTGCGTGCTAAACAATTTTCACACAATTTTTTTTTCAAAAAAATATTAGCAACGATTTTAGGGTATTAGTGACGAATTAAATTCATCACTAAAAGTCACTTACTAGTGACGATTAACAAACTGTCACTACTAATATTTATGAATATATAAAAAAAATTAGTTAAGGGTATTAGTGACGGATTAAGAGACCCGTCACTAATAATAGGATATTAGTGACGGTTTTGAAACTTTCACTAATAGTATTTTTATTTTAAAAATATAAAAAAAGTTAAGTTAAGGGTATTAGTGACAAATTGGGAGACCCGTCACTAATAATAGGGTATTAGTGACGGTTTTGAAACCGTCACTAATAGTGTTTTTATATAAAAAATATATAAAAAAAAAAAATTAGTTAAGGGTATTAGGGACGGATTGGGAGACCCATCACTAATAATAAGATATTAGTGACGGTTTTGAAACCGTCACTAATAGTGTTTTTATTTAAAAAATATAAAAAAAATTTAGTTAAGGGTATTAGTGACAGATTGGGAGACCCGTCACTAATAATAGGGTATTAGTGACAGTTTTGAAACCGTCACTAATAGCGTTTTTATTTAAAAAATATAAAAAAATTTAGTTAAGGGTATTAGTGATGGATTGGGAGACCCGTCACTAATAATAGGGTATTAGTGACAGTTTTAAAACCATTACAAATAGTGTTTTTATTTAAAAAATATTAAAAAAAATTTAGTTAAGGGTATTAGTGACAGATTGGGAGACCCGTCACTAATAATAGGGTATTAGTGGCGGTTTTGAAACCGTCACTAATAGTGTGTTTATTTAAAAAATATTAAAAAAAATTAGTTAAGTGTATTAGTGATGGATTAGGAGACCCGTTACTAATAATAAGGTATTAGTGACGGTTTTGAAACCGTCGCTAATAGTGTTTTTATTTAAAAAATATTAAAAAAAAATTAGTTAAGCGTATTAGTGACGGATTGGGAGACCCGTAACTAATAATAGGGTATTAGTGACGGTTTTGAAACCGTCACTGATGCTTAAAATCTAAAATCCCTGCCTTAACCCGCATAATTTCCCACACTTTCCCCAAATTTCTTCTTTCCCCTCCCGCCTCCTTCTCCCTCCTGCCGTCTCTTCTTTCCCCAAATTTCGTTCTACTCCTCCCTCCTGCCCCTCCCTCCTCGCTCCTCCATGCATGCAGCGCAGTCCTCCCGCCACTAAATCTCAAGCCGCCACCCACAACGTCTCCTCTCTACATCCATGGCGATCGCAGACGAGCACGATGAAGGCGTAGGCGCGAAATTGAGTCCGCACCACGACTCGAATCTCAACCACTCTATCAAGAGGAGACCCAGCACTGGCACTGCCAAAGCTTTTTCCCGACTCGTCCCTGACCGCGGACTCTCCGGGAGCTGAGAGCTCCGTTGTTGGTTCGCCCAACGACGGTTCCTCGGCCGGATTGACGTCTGATGACGATCGGATAGAGACGGAAAATGATACTGGTGAAAGGATTTGAAGCAGTGAGAATGGAGGGGTCGATGCTCCCTTGAAGTTTGCTCATCGGCCGTCTATCCCCGCTCACCGTAGAATCAAGGAGAGTACTCTCAGTTCCAATGTTATTTTCAAGCAGGTTGCCATCATTAATTGTTTTTTCCTTTCTCTCTGTTAAAAATTCTTAAATTTATTCATTCGTTCATTCATGGTTTGCTTGTGCGGGTAAATTTTTTTACAATTTTTATTATGTTCCAATGCTATTTCAAACAGGTTGCGTTCGTTGATTAAGTTTTCACAGACCAAAGTTTCATCAATTAACCGCTTATACTTGAGGGATGATGGTTGTTAAAAGTATTGGGGTGGGTTGTTTATTACTTTTGCGGGGTTAATATTTTAGGCATTTTTTGTCGAATTTTGATGGCCACAAGCATGTTTGAACACTTTTTGATCCTAGGTACTGTGGAGAAGAATATTTGTTATGGATCTATTGAGAAATGAAGCTATACTTTGTGTAGTGCTAACTATAAATTATGTTTTGTGATAGAGCCATGCAGGCCTCTTCAACCTCTGTATTATGGTGCTTGTTGCTGTAAACAGTAGGCTTATCATTGAGAATTTAATGAAGGTTTGTCCTGCTCATGTTTTCAATTCAGCTGGACAGTTATGGCTACTGTATTAAGCACATGTTTTTTTCTCACTCAATGGCTTTTCTAGTACAGGTTTTAAGTCTTAACTGTTCTTTTTTAGAAGAAACACTGTTTTAGGATCTGCAGTTTTTAAATGATTAATTCTTGACATTTGTTGTAGTATGGCTTACTGATTGGCTCTGATTTTTGGTTTAATTCGAATTTGTGGAGCGATTGGCCCCTTTTTATGTGCTGGTGATGTTTCTGAATTTTGCTTGGCATTCTATTTCATTTTTGTCCATCTAATATTCTAGGTGGTTCTCATCACAGTCTTAGTCTACCAATCTTCTCGCTTGCTACTTTTATAGTTGAGAAGCTAGCACAAGAGAAATTGTTGATTAAGGTGTAACCCCAAGAGCGGGGGTGAATTGGATACTAAAAAATAATCCACTTAATTTCCTTTTACACACTTCTTATAAGTTTACCAACTACTTCTAGTTGCTCAATTATGTGTGAGTGTGGCAATCCTAACTATGCGTGCAATATATTCAATTTAAATATAATGCAGAAAAAAAAAAGAGTAAAAGGAAGAGAGAAGACAAATGCGATTTTACGAGGTTCAGCTGACTTGGCCTACATCCTCGCCTTGAGCAACCACTCAAGGATTCACTAAAAACCCTGCTCCTTAAAGTGGGATGGAGCTTCCTTTACAAACCGCTACTTACAAGAGGTACAACTCCCTCCTTATCCGCTGCTCACAAGAGGTACAGCTTCCTCCTCACATCCGGTTCACAACCCGAACCGTGTTCACAATGAAATCTGAAAATAACACTCAAAAAAATGCTTCTAACAAAAGCTTGTGAGTACAATTCAATTTCCTAATACATTAATATATGATATAACTTGACGCTCAAGAATGTATGAAAAACGATACAATCGTTTGATGTATGATATGTGTCAACACACAAATTCGTATTTAATCAAAACTCCCAAGTGAAAATATATTTGGAATGCTTTGGAGTCCACTATGGTTCTTGATTCACTTTGTAAAGATGCACAAGTATATTTGAAATGAGCTATTTAACAAAACTTTGACTTGAATACAACTCAACAAAAATCACAAAGTTTTCCTTCAAGTTTCAATATTTTAATCAAAGTAGGTTTTTCAATAAGAAGCCCAATGAACAATATATATATATATATATATATATATATATATATATATGTGTGTGTATGTGTGTTTATATACTTCTTAAATAGCAAATCAATCAACCAAGCTAACAAATTTTTCTCAAAACATGATCTTTTCGAAAATCAGTTTTTATATGTGAATACACACTCAAGATCAAAACCTCTTTCTAATGATAAAAACGTAAAGAGATGAGAGGTTCTTGAAAAATAATAACTTGACAGATCAAACCTTAATACTGGATTAAAATTTAGTTGGATGAATGAATGCCCTTTTGATTTCAGTAGAGATTTTCCCAACGAAGATGGAAAAAGATTGAAGTGCAGAAAATTAGCTCTAGGGTTCAAGTCTTGCAATGAGATAAATATCTTTCTTATTGTGTCTCTTAGCTTGTGTTCTAGGGTTAGATATTCATAATATATATTATATTACCCTTAGAATTAATCTCAGTCGTTGGATCAATAAGATACTTCGCGTGTCTTTTTAACAAAGAACTGATTTTTAGACTTTCCCGCAAGTTCAGGCAACCGAACTCGACTTCAGGCTCCTGAAGTGTCAACTTCAAGCGCCTGAGGTTCCAAGGTCGGCGATCGAAGAGCCTCGGCCAGGTTTTGTCTTCTCCATTTAATTCTTCAGGCGACTGAACTTAATCTTCAGGCAACCGAAGAAATTCTTCAGGCTACTGAGGTTTGAGTTCAGGCGACCGAAGTCCCCATTTTCTCAAATTTTCATTTCTAACTAGAAATTCTTCTTGGCTCCTTTTCTTGGGTCTTTCATAAAACATATTTTTCATAATTTTGAAAACATTTCAAGGTCCATGAGAGTTTCCTAATGATGTACATGAAATGCATGAATCCTAAAACCATTCCTAGTTATAATGAGCCTCAAATTAAATCATATGAAAATGTTAATACATGAGTTCTAAATACCCTTTCCCAAGATATTCTTGAACTTTGCCGCTTGCATCTTGATTCCCGTACTCTTTGAGTTCCATGGATCTTGCCCATATTTGTTAACTTTTCGTGCATGCTTAGTGTAAGTCATGTTCACAAACTCAATGCACAGATCAAATATCAAGTGATTTGTCATTATCAAAAAAAGATTGTACTCGTAGAGTCAACAATCTCCCCCTTTTTGATGATGACAAATGCACAAGAAAAAATATATATAATGGGTTATGCCTAACAAGGCTCTCCCTCAATTAATGCATCAAATATTCAAAGAATGACAATATGCTCATGTTCATACACAAAGTATTTATCATGAATCCAAATGAAATATGAAATATGCTCATAATGAATGTAATATGCTAGATTTCACCCTTTGCAACTTAGTTGTACCAAGACTCTTTGCTTCCATTTTATTATTTTTTCTTTTCTAGATTTTCTCCCCCTTTTGACATCAACAAAAAGGTGTAAACAAATAAAGCATGAGTAGATGCAACCTTATGTTCTTTTCCCTTTAGAGATCTTAAGGTTTTGAATGTATCCAAATGTTGATACCAAATATTAATATTATGCACTTTCAAGTGATTAAGTCGTAAGAGATGTTGCTTCCCCTGAATTATATCATTTAATCATGATTCTAAGCAACCTATCGACTATGCATGAGACCTAATTCACGTCTAATTTGTATAAATCTATCCTCCTATAAATCCATTTTCTAATAGAAACTCGCTTAACCTTTCATACCAAGCTCTAGGAGCTTGCTTTAAACCGTACAAGGCCTTTGTTAGTTTATAAACATGATCTAAGTTCTTATGGTTTTCAAACCCTGGGGGTTGTTCTACATACACTTCCTCATTTATGTAACCATTTAAAAATGTGTTTTTCACGCCCATTTGATATAGCTTGAAATTCTTAAATGCTGCGTATGCTAATAACATTCGTATGGCTTCCATCCTAGTTACTGGGGCAAATGTTTCATCAAAATCTATATCTTCTTCTTGGTTATATCCCTGAGCTACTAATCTAGCCTTATTTCTCACAACTATTCCATTTTCATCTTTCTTATTCTTATATATCCATTTTGTCCCTATGATTGACTTATCCTCTGGTCTGGGAACTAAAGTCCATACTCTATTTCTTTCAAATTGATTTAATTCCTCTTGCATAGATAGCACCCAAGATTCATCTTCTATAGCTTCACTCACATTCTTAGGTTCTTCTTGTGATAAAAATGCACAATGACTCATCATGTTCCTAAGAGAGGAGCGAGTGGATACTCCTCGTAGTGGTTCACCTATTATTTAATCTATGGGATGATTCTTTATGTATTTCCATTCTCTAGGTGGTGCATTTACCTCAGTTGTAGTTTCTTCAATTTCAATGGATGGTTCTCTAAGTTCAATTTTCTTTTATGAATCATTCTCAATTGATAGTTCTTTTAGTTCCTTGTTTAATTTAGGTTCATCTTCATCAATTCTTTTGGATAAGGGATTTGTCTCATCAAACACTACATGAATAGATTCTATGACCATTAATGTTCGTTTATTATACACTCTAAAGGTTTTACTATCTAAGGCATACCCTAGGAAGATACCTTCATCAGATTTTACATCGAATTTTCCTAAGTGCTCATTGTATCGAAGCACAAAACACTTACAGCCAAAAACATGAAAATATGATATGTTTGGTCTATGGCCATTCCATAACTCGTAAGGAGTCTTATTAAGTGATGGTCTAATTAGAACTCTATTTAGTACATAGCAAGCAGTATTCACTGCCTCGGCCCAGAAGTATTTGGGTAATCTATGTTCATTAAGCATAGTTCTGGCCATTTCTTGTATAGATCTATTCTTTCTTTCAACTACGCCATTTTGTTGTGGTGTTCTAGAAGCTGAAAAATTATGGGCAATTCCTAATGAGTTGTAATAGTCTTCCATGCCTTGATTTTTAAACTCTCTACCCCTATCACTTCGAATTTTGGTAATAGTGTATCCCTTTTCATTGTGTACTCTCTTGCATAGATTTATAAAATGTTCACATGCTTCATCTTTATGACCTAAGAACAGTACCCATGTGTATCTTGAGAAGTCATCAACAATGAAAAAAACGTATGATTTTCCTCCTAAACTCTGAATTTGGTTTGGTCCAAATAAGTCTAAGTGCAGCATTTGAAGTGGCCTAGTAGTGGAGATCTCTTTCTTCTTCTTAAAGCTTGTTCTTGCTTGTTTTCCAAGTTGGCATCCATCACAGATTTTATCTTTCACAAATTTTGTCTTGGCCAATCCCTTAACTAATTTTGAAATTAAATCCATGTTTGCGTGTCCTAGTCTCCTATGCCAAATCCAAATTATTTCATTCATAGCAGATAAGCATGTTACACTTTGTGAAGTTAGGTTATCAAAACTTGTGGTGTATTGACTCACTCGAAAAATGAGCAGCTTGAAAGCTATCCCAAGTATAGGAGTTCTGTCGTGTAATATTAAGCCCAAGGGCTAGATTGTCTCCTCAGGGAATGCGTTTTAATCTCAGATTTTACATTCTTCCAATCGAAATTAAAAAGGGACTGAACTCGATTCAGATTCTAGATTTTCAAGATTGTTGAGATTCTTTTTGACCAATTAAAATAACATGCAATTTAAACCCTAAAACTGACATTCACTACATTAAAAAGTAAGAATGGAAACCCTAATCTACTCAAGGAAACTTCGGAACACGCGCTAATTAAAGATGACAACTTTGGACACAGAATTAAAACACTCAATGGAAACTTAATCAAACACTCACGCACACAATAAAAACCAAACCTTTAACTAGATAAAACTTCGAACCAAAATTAAACTATTAACGATGAAGGCAAAACACGATAAAAATTAAATAATTAAAACTTTACCAAACTAATTAAATAATTCAAATATTAATTAAATCTATGGCAAAATTCAACTAAAAGAATATTAAATAAACAATCAAAGTTCAACAATAATAAAACACCCTAACTAATGTTCAAAATCCAAAATTTCACTAGTTAATTAATAATAAGTAATGAGAGAGAGAGAGAAATTTGGCAGGAGTTGCTGGTTGGCCGTGGCTTTGGACTGGTAGAGGCTCGGGGCTACTGGTCTTCTCGACCTTGGTCTGGCAGCTAGAGAATTGGTGCTTGTGGAGGAGATTGTAGGGGCTGACCGAGACTAATGGAAAGCTGTGTGGAAGCTCTGCTTGTGGAGTTTGGTCCTGTGGAAGATCAATAGAGGAGGCTGGTGCTGTGCGGAGCAGGAGTAGATGCTGGCCAAGGGTGGAAGTTGGTGCTCTGCTAGTGTTCTTGGTAGCAGATTGCTTCTGGTGTTCTTGGCAGCAGACTGCTACTGGTGTGGTCTGCAGAAGAGGCTCGGGTGCTGGCAGCAGTTGGGCAGCCGAGAGTGATCCGAATAGAGGGAGAGGGGGAGAGTGAGTGATACTTGAGAAGAGGGAGACTGAGGAGAGAAACAGAGAAAGGAGGAGAGTGAGGGAGGAAAGACAAAGGAAAGGAAGAGAGACAAGGGGAGAGAAGAGTTAGAGAAGGAAGAAGGGAAAGAGAGAATAAAGGCTGAGATGCAGAAAGATCGAAAAACAGAGAGATAAAGTTTTGGAAAAGGAGAAGGGAAAAGAAAATAAAAGAAAATAAAAAAGAAGGAAGAAGATGGTGCGCAGAAAAAGAGGAGATTTAAAGGGTAGGGGGTCGGTGCCCTAGGACCCAAGACCCGGATAAGAGACCCGACCCATTTAGAGGACCCGAATTATTATATTTTTTTCATTTTTTTCGTTCTCTCTTCATCACAAATTTGACTCTTCTGGAGCCCGTTTCTCACAAAATGCAAAACACGAAAGTTGTAGATAATCCTTTCCTCTTTCTTTAGAAATTTAAATTGTCTCGATCGGAGTTTGGATGAAAAGTTATGCACAAAATACGAATAGGTATCGGTTTTGGTTCCCAGGAATTTTCCTACAACAAAAAATTACCAAAACTTCATAAATAGTGCAATAAAGTTCAAGAATGATGATTTTGGCACTTTATTAAAATATTGGACAAATTTGGACATTTAATTAAAAATATAAGCCGTAAAGACTGGATTAAAATGCCCAATTACGCAGTTTTCACGCGTAATCATGTATACGTTTTCATGTCGCTTAGCAATGAACAGTATCTTATTATCAGTTTTGTGTTCAACTATGTACTTGTCATGTTCAAATGATACTTTGTAGCCTTTATCACATAGTTGACTTATGCTCAATAAATTGTGCTTTAAACCTTCAACTAATAAAACATCATCAATAATGAGTGAGGAATCATTACCGACTTTACCGACACCTGTAATCCTTCCCTTAGCATTATCTCCAAAAGTAACAAACCCTTCATCCTTGAGTGTGAAGGATGTGAATTTTGATTTGTCTCCGATCATGTGGCGTGAGCATCTGCTATCCATATACCATCTATCTTTTGAAGATGTGGATCTTAAGCAAATCTGCAAGACACAATTAAACAACTAGCTTTGGTACCCAGATTGTCTTGGGTCCAGGAGGGTTAGTGCTAGTTTGACCTTTCACCTTCCATACTCTCTTAATTTTTACATCTTTATTTTTCAAAGGGCAATCAAATTGTATGTTCTACAATTAAAGCATGTAGTATATCTATAATGATTCTTAGTTGGAACAAATGACTTTGATTCTTTTGTGAAATACCACATGTAAAGTTGTCTTTTCCTTATATTTTCTTTACCATTAAAACCGAACTCTTCTTTATCTAGAGAATTTCTTTGAGATCCTAAGAGCTTTTCAAAATTGTTTTGTCCTTCAATAAATTTACAGATAATTTCAACTTTGTCTTTCAAGTCCTTTTCTAACTCCTCAATTTTCAACTCTTTATTCTTTATGAATGATGCTTGGGATTCATTTTGGTGTTCAACAAGATTTGAAAGTTCTTTGACTTTGCTTCTTAACTCAGAAATTTTCTTTGTTTTCTTCTCAAGCATTTTAATAGTGTATAGGTATTCTTGTTTCAGTTCATCATATGACATCATATCGTTTTCATTTTCAGATTCACTAGAGTAGTATGAAGATGATGAATGAGATGATTGTACCTCAAGGTCATCATGTGCCATTAGACACATATTGGCAACCTCGTCGTCACTGGATTCATATTCTAAACTACTAGTGTTGTGTGTATCCCAGCCGACTTTCAGTGCCTTCTTCTTTTTCTTTGAAGCTTTTATGAGTTTGGGGCACTCGGGCTTGATGTGTCCAACTTCTCGGAAATTGTAGCATGTTGGTGGATCCTCCTTCTTTTCCTTCATGCTTTGCTCTCCTCTTTCTGATTTAGAGTTCCGAGATTTTCTATTAAACTTTTTGTTCTTCTTTGAGAACTTTCCAAACTTATTTGTTAGCAAGGCCATGTCATCATCCGTTTCGGAATCGCTTCCTCACTTGAGTAGCTTGATGATGCCTTAAGTGTAGTGACCTTCTTAGCTTTGCTTTGTTCATTTTTCCTCTCGTTTATCGCCAGCTCATAGGTGATAAGTGATCCAATGAGTTCATCCACCAACATCTCCTTGAGATTTCTCCCTTCTGCTATTATAGTAGCTTTAGCTTCCCACACTGGAGGTAATCCCCTGAGTATTTTCTTGATCAACTCATAAGAAGGGTAAGTTTTTCCAAAAGCATTTAAAGAGTTAATGATGTGTGTGAATCTAGTGTACATGGATTGTATGGATTCATCAACCATCATTTTAAATGCTTCATATTCACTAGTGAGCATGTCTATCCTGCTATCCTTTACTTTCTTAGTGCCTTCATATGTAACTTCTAATTTTTCCCAAATTTCTTTAGCTGAGTTACATGCCATTACCCTATTAAATTCATTTATGTCTAGTGCACAGAAAAGTATATTCATGGCAGTGGCATTACTTTGAACTGACTTCCAATCCTCTTCAGTATATTCATCTTCAGTTTTAGGTTCATTAATCTTATCAATTACTCTTATGGGAATGTTATTTCCCTTAGTTACAATTTTCCAAACCTTCCAATCTACGTTTAGTAAATATATGCTCATCCTACGTTTCCAATAGGTGTAATTTACACCACAAAAAATGGGTGGTCTAGTGGATGAGTGTCCCTCACCAAATGGAATTACACCAATGTGTGTCATGTGATCGTTTTACAAATTAACTATCAAGTCTAAGTAAACCCTCTCTGATACCAAATGTTGATTAAGGTGTAATCCCAAGAGGGGGGGTGAATTGGATATTAAAAAATAATCCACTTAATTTCCTTTTACACACTTCTTATAAGTTTACCAACTACTTCTAGTTGCTCAATTATGTGTGAGTGTGGCAATCCTATCTATGCATGTAATATACTCAATTTATATATAATGCGAAAAATAAAGAGTAAAAGGAAGAGAGAAGACAAACGCGATTTTACGAGGTTCAGCCGACTTGGCCTACGTCCCCGCCTTGAGCAACCACTCAAGGATTCACTAAAAACCTTGCTCCTTAAAGTGGGATGAAGCTTCCCTTACAAACCGCTACTTACAAGAGGTACAGCGCCCTCCTTATCCGCTGCTCACAAGAGGTACAGCTTCCTCCTCACAGCCGGTTCACAATTCGAACCGTGTTTACAATGAAATTTGAAAATAACACTCAAAACAATCCTTCTAACAAAAGCTTGTGAGTACAATTCAATTTCCTAGTACATTAACATATGATATAACTTGAAGCTCAAGAATGTATGAAAAATGATACAATCGTTTGATGTATGATATGTGTCAACACACAAATTCGTATTTAATCAAAACTCCCAAATGAAAATATATTTGGAATGCTTTGGAGTCCACTAGGGTTCTTGATTCACTTTGTAAAGATGCACAAGTATATTTGAAATGAGCTATTTAACAAAACTTTGACTTGAATACAACTCAACAAAAATCACAAAGTTTTCCTTCAAGTTTCAATATTTTAATCAAAGTAGGTTTTTCAATAAGAAGTCCAATGAACAATATATATATATATATATATATATGTGTGTGTGTGTGTGTGTGTGTGTGTGTGTTTATATACTTCTTGAATCGAAAATCAATCAACCAAGCTAACAAGTTTTTTCTCAAAACATGATCTTTTCAAAAATTAGTTTTTATATGTGAATACACACTCAAGATCAAAACCTCTTTCTAATGATAAACACGTAAAGAGATGAGAGGTTTTTGAAAAGTAATAACTTGACAGATCAAACCTTAATACTGGATTAAAGTTTAGTTGGATGAATGAATGCCCTTTTGATTTCCGTAGAGATTTTCCCAAGGAAGATGGAAGAAGATTGAAGTGCAGAAAATCAGCTCTAGGGTTCAAGTCTTGCAATGAGATGTATATATTTCTTGTTGTGTCTCTTAGCTTGTGTTCTAAGGTTAGATATTCATAATATATATTATATTACCCTTAGAATTAATCTTAGTCGTTGGATCAATAAGATACTTCACATGTCTTTTTAATAAAGAACTGATTTTTAGGCTTTCCCGCGAGTTCAGGCAACCGAACTCGACTTCAGGCTCCTGAAGTGTCAACTTCAGGCGCCTAAGGTTCCAAGGTCAGGCGACCGAAGAGCCTCGGCCAGGTTCTGTCTTCTCCATTTAATTCTTTAGGCGACTGAACTTAATCTTCAGGCAATCGAAGAAATTCTTCAGGCTACTGAGGTTTGAGTTCAGGCGACCGAAGTCCCCATTTTCTCAAATTTTCATTTCTAACTAAAAAATCTGCTTGGCTCCTTTTCTTGGGTCTTTCATAAAACATATTTTTCATGATTTTGAAAACATTTCAAGGTCCATGAGAGTGTCCTAATGATGTACATGAAATGCATGAATCCTAAAATCATTCTAGGTTATAATGAGCCTCAAATTTAATCATATGAAAATATTAATACATGAGTTCTAAATACCCTTTCCCAAGATATTCTTGAACTTTGCCGCTTGCATCTTGATTCCCGTACTCTTTGAGTTCCATGGATCTTGCCAAGATTTATTAACTTTCCGTGCATGCTTAGTGTAAGTCATGTTCACAAACTCACTACACAGATCAAATATCAAGTGATTTGTCATTATCAAAACAAGATTGGACTCGTAGAGTCAACATAAATATATAGCTGAAACACTTCTTTTTATTCTTCGTTAGTTACTATTTAAACATTCATATCTTTTTATTTTCTCTTTATTCCTTGATAGTTACTATTTAAACATGGAACAGAAATTCCTTGATTAGGAGTTTGCAACTTGGCTTATGCTGATATATATAATTCTTGTCCTTATTTTCTAAACCCTGCTGATGATCCATTAAACTTTAATAGTGAAATCTCTCTATAAGTAACTTTAAAAAAAATTTTATGGGTGATGTTGTTTTCTTCCTTTAATCTAATTGATTGAAACCTTCATGTGCATCGTGTTTTTTTTTTATTATTTTTTAATATTCTGGCTATTGAATATTGCTCAATCCTTCAATAGATCACCCATCAAGTTTTTCAATATTTATAGGAATTCAACTAGTCAAGTCAAGATAAGAGCAATGGTAAAAATATGGAGGCAAAAGATACAAATATGGTGGGGCTGGTTTTTTGCTAGAAGCATTTGGGAGTACAATAGGAAGGAACTCTAAACATTGTTCAAAAATTAAGACAAGCTTTGTATAATGCCTATTACTGATCCCTACTTCACTACACCAAGCCTTTATTTCATCTACTTGGGGTTGGGTACACAAATCCTTCAACATCACCCTACTCTATCAATGTCATGCTTTCCCTTAAACTTTTGAAAACCATGCCTTTCCTCACTATTTAACCTATTGAACTCCAAACCATCTTGCTGAGTATGGAGGTAGCTTGTTTCCACAGGTTGGAGTTTAAACAATTATGTTGCACTGATTATGATTGTGGTTTCTTTATTTCATAATTATGGTTGTTAATAAATCTATGTATACAAATCTAAATTACAGACTGTATGTACAAAGAATACAAGAATTTTAGCCATGAAAATCACCTTCATGTGGCTACTTAAATTCATTATTTTGTTTATAATGGGATTTCTAAAATTGCCCATGGTAGAGTTTGCCTACTTGTTCTTTGTTTTGCATGATCATGCGCTAAATGATCTAACTTCTAATCTGATGCTGTAGGTTGTTGTGTTCCTTCACCTAAGAATAACTACAACTGCTGTCTTGTGCCTAGTTTTTGTGATTCTGAGGTTAGTTTCTAAGTTCTAGACTTATAGTGTAGATGTAAGAGTAATATGCCTTACTAATAGGTTTTCCTTTTTGTACTTTCCATTTGTTATGTTTATTTAGTTTTGATTGCATTTATGAAGATATGGAACAGTGAATGAAGCTGAAAATTGGTAGGTTCCTGCGGGTAACAAATGCTTACCTTTGTTGGAACCCAAACCCGAATTTAATCATGTAACGAAAAGCATACAGTGCCTTTTAATTTATCAAACATCTTTCCATCTCTATTTTTTAAGTTCTCAAAACTTAATTACAGAGATCTAGTAACTAATAGCCTGATACTCCTACTCGTATATTGCAATTCTAAACATTGAACTTTAAAAAAATTTTAAGCATTACTTCTTTTGAATATGACTAAAAGTTATTCTGATATTTTGGCTTTGAGGTGCATGGACCCAAGCTGCTAAGAAGTTTTAGTCAATCCATTCACTGCTATCTGCAGAGTTAGATTAGCAATTTTGTACATGTCTTAATCTCATGTTAAGGTTTCTCCTTGGTTAAAACCTTGTCAAAAGAATTAGCAAAAAATTTTGATTTATACAATGATTAGTTCTAAATTCTGCGGGTGTGATTCAGTTATCTTATCTGGTGTCACATTAATGTTATTTGCTTGCATTGTGTGGTTAAAATTGGTTTCTTACGCACAAACAAGCTACGATATGTGAGCACTTGCCAAGTCAGCCCATAAGGTATGAAATATATGTTCCTCATGTGCATATTTTCACAAGTTGTGGGAATCAATATATGTTAAACTTATTTGTGACATCTTTTTTTCACACTTGGATAGTAACAAACATCTTGTTGAATTCCTTTGATTGAATAATAATTGTTTGGGTATGTAGTTTTAGTGTTGAGTTGCATATATATATATAGTATTGTGTTTGTTTAATTCTACGACCTGGATATCCTTACAAGATGAAAATACATGCCCAAGACCTTACACTTTGACATACTAATGTACCTCACAAGTACTACAAGATAACACTAAGCATTCTCACTTACAAAAAACTTCCATATTGCCAACACACATAACACACTTACAATTCTTTTTTGTACATACAGCACACACAATTTCTATTGTTTGTGCACTCAAAATTTTTTCCTGCGCACAACACACACAATTTCTTTGTGCTTATCTAACTTCAGTTTAATAGATGATTTAACTTCTGGACTATGTGCTTGAATTGATATATATTGTGAACTGCATGCTTGATTGAAACGCCACCTACATGGCTGATGCAGTGATGTGTATTATCTGCTGGTAGATACTTTTAGGTTGTTGCATGTCTTAATCTAAATGGCATTTGTATGATGTAAAAATATTGTGAATTGCATGCTTTTGTGACTTGCAGGTTTGGGAAATGTTCTATTTATAAACGGCATGCTACCGAAAATTTGTTGACATAGTCATATATCATATGCTCATATTGTTATAGTGTGCTGAATGTTAAAACATTTTTGAAAGAATGAGTGAACTTCAAATGAACTTTGAACTTTATCTCTAAATTTATTTTTGCATATGCTAAGTGAAAATTCTATCAATCATGAACTCATTTGCATTATTCGATTATTATAATTGTTTTAGAATCCTATGGAAACCATGTAAACCATAAACATCACATTCTATTTTTTTCATAAAGCTATATTCTGATATATATTGTTTATAGGATGCATGAACAAGTTATATTTTTTAATGCTTATTATATGAAGCTCTTGTGCACTCGTAAAATTTATTATTGGTTGAACTATTGTGAACTGTTTATTGTAAATACTTAGGTTTGGAGCATATCTTTATGGAAAATGTCATATTTATAGGAGAAATGTTGCCAAAATTTTTCAAAAAGCGTATACTAATTTTTTCTAACTTTCTTAATTTGTAGCGTTTGCAACAGTCACAAACTTTATGCCAATGCCATGCACTACAGATGCAGCTTTTGACTTTTTTTTGTTATCTGAACAGATGAAATTTCTATATTTGAATTTGAATTTGTATAATGTATTTGTATTTAAATTTAAATTTGTATAATGTATTTGTATTTAAATTTAAATTTATATAATATATTTGTATTGAATTTGAATTTGTATAATATATTTGTTTTTGTATTTAAATTTGAATTTGAATTTGAATTAGAATTTTGAATAATTTATGAATTTTTTAGCAATTATGGTTTAATGTTATATATACGAAAATGTAATTACAGATTTTTACAGGAATTAATAATTGAAAAAAAATTAATTTAAAATTATTAGTGACTATTTTAAAACCGTCACTACTAATTGTCCAATTTAAGTATTAGTGAAGGTTTCAAAACCGTTACTAATAGTAGGGTAGTGACGCTTTTAATTTTCATCGCTAAAGCCTAATTATTAGTGACGATTTCAAAATCGTCACTAATAATTGTATTTTTTTAGAAGTTTTAATGAAAGTTTTCAAACCGTCACTAAAGTCATAGTATTAGTGACGGTTCTCACATTCGTCACAATACTATATTATTAGTGACGGTTTGAGAACTATCACTAATAATTGCCTGTGAGCAATAGTGACGATTTTCAAACCGTCACTAATAATAGAGCATTAGTGACGAATTTAAAACCGTCACTAATACTATGACTTTAGTAACGATTTTTGATCAAGTCGATATAAAATTTACAGTGACGTGCTTAAATTTTTAGTGACGATTTTAATCCGTCACTAATACTTTATTATTAGTGGAGGTTTGAAAAATTCATCACTGATAAGTATTAGTAATGGCAGATATAGTGACTAATTCAAAACCATCACTAATAACCTTATTTTTTATAGTGATTGCGGCTTAGTTGCTCCTTAAAGATCGGCCTGGTCAAAATGGAATTTCATAAGATAAAATAGGGTAAATACTGTTTGTATACATAAATAAGTACATAAAATAATATTTTGACAGACATAATTTGTAGAAATATATGATAAAATAATAATAATATAGGTATCTTATGCGGGGCCCACAAGACCGTGTGGGACCCACATGAGTCCCGAAGTCGTGTGGGGATCCATATGAGTGTCGAAACTGTATAGGGTTCATAAAATTGTATGAGAACTATTGGATTTACACAAGACCCACTTAGGTCTCAAAGTTGTATGAGGCCTACAAGACCATGTGGGGCCTACATGAATATTTTAAATTCAAATTTAATTCTTTTTTAAAAAAAAAAACCAAAATATAGTTTAAAAATAATAACAATGATAATAATAATAATAATAATTCTTTTTAAAAAATTAATTAATTAAAAATTTATTTAATGGGAGTGTCGGAAAGCATTCACATTTCTCCCACATGATCCTCATCCTCATCCCTTACTTAACTCATACCTAACACATCCTATGGTCATTCTTTAATTTAAAAAAAAATTATAATTTCACCTCTCTCCTCACACTTTTACAAATTTCATTTTTTTCCCCAAAATTTTCCTATAAATAAGAAACTCTCCACCTTCATTTTTTACAAAAAATTTTCAAAGGAAAAGAAAGATTAGTGAGTGAAAGAATTAGTGTTGCAGAGAGAATTTTTGTTATAAGTAAATTCTCACTCACCCACTTTTTTCGATCTCATTTTTTAGAGATATTCATTGTGTTCGTAACACAAGGTAAAAGAAAAGGTAAGTAAATTTGATTATGTTTGATTTTTATTTAAAATTTATACCCGAATTTATTTAAAAGTAAATTTTGATTATATTAGTTAGTTTCATAAAATTTCCCTAAGCTTATTTTTACGCATATATTTAATTTTACCAGTTTTATCTTTAATATACTTGCATTTATTTTTGGGTTATGAAATGTTCTAATCCACTTGAGTAATTTTTAACATTTCTTTGTATTCAAAAAAATTAAAAATATATTTTTAACACAAAAGATTGTGTGGTATGAGTTTATTTCTAAGTTGCATGTTTTCTAAAAATATGAGTAAATATAAGATTTTCACGATATTATTTTAAATTACTTAAATTATAATAAGATGATTTTAATGCCCCTTATGATAAAGAAAGTTCAAAGTTAGAGATGTTCGGTACCGTAAGTTAAAGTTTAAACGGATCAAAGTACACTCACACTATTTATAGAGTGATTATATATGGTAGTGAATTTCTTCTGAGTACATACTTGGTTCCGGACCAGAACTTAAGAAGGAAAATATCACTTAATGTTTATGTACGTTGATTTAGTTTGGTCGGCCAACCAGTTAAGTCCAATCTTCGGACCGCACAACCCGGTCATGGGGGTAAACATGACTTACAGCTAACAGGCCTAAAGGTGATTTTTACAATATATATTTATAAATATTTAATTACGAGTACAGAGTTATTGATGATTTAAAAAAAAAAAAGTATATGTTTATATGAAAATGGTCATTCTTATGCCTAAATGACGATATAAAGGAAACGTATAAGGAAAAGTATATATATGTATATAATTAAATATTTTTATAGTTGTAAAGTTAAAAGTTTAATTTAACAGTCACAATATATGATTATTAAATTTTATTGTTATAATTGATAGTAAAAGTTTTATGCAGAAATTTTTAAATTTACATTTATTTTAGAAACAGTTTTGAAGTTACAATATTAAATATTATTTTACGAAATTTTAAAAACTCATTTTGGTCACACATTAATAATAATCTTATTTACTTACTGAGCATTGTCTCACCCCAATTATATTTTTACATTTCAAATAACTCTGAAGGACATATCAGAAATCAGGCACAATAAGCATGCGGGTGGGAATAGAATAGAAAAATAAAACTTGATTAGAAATATTAGTATGATATCAAATATTTATGCTTGTGTAATTTTTTTTCTTTTGAAATAAATGATTGTAATATAGTTAATTAGCGATCTGATTTAATAATAATTGAATTTATTTACTTCCACTGTAAATCAATGGTAAAAAGTAAATATTTCAAATCCTTTAGGGTTGGGGTATTACAAATTAAGTATACACCTATTATTTAAAAATAAACGGGAGAGAGAGAGAAGAAAAATTGTGCCTCTATCTTAATCTATTTAAATCTTTCGAAGCATTGAACAAGCATGAAGTTACCTGCACCACTAAACTAAAAACAAAAAAGAACACCTCTCCTTAGCATAATATAAATTTTAAAATCTTGTTTACTAGTATTTTTTTCTCTCTTTTTTTTCTTTTGTACAGTTGGGCTAGTAGTTCCAATAATTGTTTATTGAAGTAGGGAATGATAGCAGCTAAACCCAAAAAATGGCCAAAAATGTTCAATCATGTGAAGCTTTGGCAGTAACATTTGGGGTAGTAAAGTTGCCCAATTTGTAGTGGTGGCGAGAGAAGCTTCAACCGCAGCCTCATAGCCAGGCCACCGAGAAGCCTCTGTTTTGTATGTACCCAATCTGCCCTCCCTCCCAGCAAAAAAACAGAGTCCACCTCTACAATCAACATACGCCACGTATAATGCTGCCAATCCCCACTGTGTGGCCGTTAGGTACTCGCAAGCCAGTCCACAGGATCTCATTTTTCACTTGCTCAACACTCAAAGTCCAAACCCCCCAGCTGCCTCCCCTGTATTTAACTCAACCCTGTTCTCATCTCCTCTTCACCAAGACGGCAAACTCTTCATCCATGTTTCAGTTGAGTTAGCCTTCTTCTTCCAAATCCAATCTCAGTTCCTTACACAGTCGCGCCCTTTGAGTTCTAAACAATGGCCACCTCTGTCTCGACTATTGGAGCTATTAACAGAGCACCGGTACTCTGTTTTACCCACACATTTAAACTTTACTAATCTCTCTCTCTCTCTCTCTAGGAAATTATGCAGCAAAATCCTAAATATGCACTCGATCTTTATGTCACTTTACGAAATTAATGGTTTCCATTTGTGCTTTTTTTTTTTTTTTAACTGCAAAGTTTTCTTTCTTTTTTCTTTTTAAATGTTTATGGCTTTTAGGTTGAATTTCTGTTGTAAATGTTCAAATAGGAATGTAATCAGATCGTATGGGTTTGGGCTTTTTCGTGGGTTTTCGCTAAATTGGATGATTTTTAGTTGATTCAAGGAATTTTTGCATCTGGTTCTGTTAAGGATGCCAGAAATGGCATCTTTGGAGTATTGTGGTGTATTGGGTTTAAAGAGGGGAATGTATTTGGTGCAGCTGAAATTGAATGGTTCCGGTGCCGGATCATCTGTCCCGAGCTCTGCGTTCTTGGGCAACAGCTTGAAGAAGGTGAGCTCTAAGATTAGTACCCACCCAAAGATTTCATCAGGGAGCTTCAAGGTTGTGGCTGAAGTTAACGAGGAGAAGCAAACCAACAAGGACAAATGGAAAGGCCTTGCTTTCGACACTTCGGACGACCAGCAGGACATCACCAGAGGGAAAGGAATGGTGGACACTCTCTTCCAAGCTCCCATGCAGTCTGGAACTCACTACGCCGTCATGAGTTCCTATGACTACATCAGCGCCGGTCTTCGCCAGTAAGGAACCCAAATCTTAATATGAAAAACTGCTTTAAACTCATTTCTGTACTTCTTAATTTTGATCTTTGAGTGGTTTTGACCCTTTTTTTTTTTTTCTTAATAAAGAGGGGCGGCACCTCCATTGGTTTTAAAAGAAACAAATGACAAAACTTTAAAGTTCTCCTAAAATTCATCAACATCCAATTAAAACTGGATTACATGTCCAAGTAAAACAAAACAAAACAAGAACTTACAAAATAAATCTCATGCAACAAAATAAACAAAAGATAAATAACATAAAATATAAACTGAAATCAATAAGAAATCAGTTAAACATATACCTCATATAAGTCGTATCTATTTTCTTCATTTTATACAATCCATTGATAACTTTAGGGGAGCTGACTACTATTTGTAAACAAATTATTCCTCCCCATAGCACCTTGACGAGAGATTATTGAGTGGTTTTGACCTATTAAATTTGGACTGCAGGTATAATATGGATAACGACATGGATGGGTTCTACATTGCTCCAGCCTTCATGGACAAGCTTGTTGTTCACATCACCAAGAACTTCATGACTCTGCCCAACATCAAGGTTGGTTTGCTGACTTCAATCTTCAACTTTTATCGAGTTTTTCTGAAGTGGGTATCTTAGGAAGTGTTTGGAAAGAAGTAAAATTTGGGAAATTTTGTCACAGGTTCCCGTCATCTTGGGTATTTGGGGAGGAAAAGGCCAGGGAAAATCATTCCAATGTGAGCTTGTCTTTGCCAAAATGGGAATCAAGTGAGTTATTTTTCTTCTACTGTTCTCTTTTATTGAAATGAAACACGTCAGTAGGAATAATCCAAAGAAATTGGGAAAGTTACTTCTTACGAGTTTATCAATAGAACACTTTAATTTGCAAGAACAAGCCTAATTTTGATTTGTGAAAAGGTTGGTTTGTTGCTAGTTCAGAAGCACAGCAAAATGCAAGATTTTCTGAATACTTAGATGCTCTAGTCTTTGGTAATGAATGTGAACTTTCAGCCCCATTATGATGAGTGCTGGAGAATTGGAGAGTGGGAATGCAGGAGAGCCTGCAAAGTTGATCAGGCAAAGGTACCGGGAGGCGGCCGACTTCATCAAAAAAGGGAAAATGTGCGTGCTCTTCATCAACGATCTTGATGCAGGAGCGGGCAGACTTGGTGGAACTACCCAGTACACTGTCAACAATCAGATGGTCAATGCCACTCTTATGAACATTGCTGATAACCCAACCAGTGTCCAGCTCCCCGGCATGTACAACAAGGAGGAGAATCCCCGTGTTCCGATCATAGTCACTGGTAACGACTTCTCCACATTGTATGCTCCTCTCATCCGTGACGGGCGTATGGAGAAGTTCTACTGGGCTCCTACTCGCGAAGACCGCATCGGCGTCTGCACTGGCATTTTCAGGACAGACAATATTCCCAAAGAGGGCATTGTGAAGATTGTTGATACCTTCCCTGGCCAATCAATTGGTAACCATCACCACATACATCTAACCATCTTGCAATAGGATTGCAATGAAGAATGGAAAAAGGATCAACAACACTTTCATTTTTTGTGCAGACTTCTTCGGAGCCCTGAGGGCAAGAGTATATGATGACGAAGTGAGGAAGTGGATTTCGGGAATTGGAGTTGAAAGCATCGGGAAGAAGCTCGTGAACTCAAAGGAGGGACCCCCGACGTTCGAGCAGCCAAAGATGACCGTCGAGAAGCTGTTGGAGTATGGAAACATGCTTGTGCAAGAGCAGGAGAATGTGAAGAGAGTGCAATTGGCTGACAAGTACTTGAGTGAGGCAGCTCTTGGAGATGCCAATGAGGATGCCATGAAGAATGGAAGTTTCTATGGTTAGCATCCTTCATCCCTAAAGGCAGGCTTGGGAGCTTGGTTTGCATCTGGCTTCCAGTTTTTGATGAATTGAAGATTTCAAAATAGGTTTAATATGTTTTTCTTCTTTGATTTTTTTACGTATATGCAGGAAAGGCAGCTCAGCAAGTGGGTGTTCCTGTTCCTGAGGGCTGCACCGACCCATCTGCAGCTAACTATGATCCAACAGCAAGAAGTGATGATGGCAGCTGCCTGTATAAATTATAAGTCTATTGTAGACAAGTGAGTGAGTATATTAAAAGAAAGAGGAATAACCTCCACAAGTGAGTCGTATTCATTATGGCATGGACTTCATCTGGTGGTTGTTTTTTCAATCCAAGGTGCTTATTTGTAATATTAAATTATTAATGTACAAGTCACTTCTTGTGAATGCACTTTAAAGATTTGTAGGAATTTATTCTTGAAACTATAATGGAAGAAATAAACTATAATAAATTAATAATAAAAAACATTTATCTATTATAAGTTGAGATGTGGAAGGATCATTATTTTTAAAGTTAATTTTGCAACTATAGAGATTATATCTCGATGCAAATAGTTATTGTACACAATTTTCAAGATTGTTCAGTAGACTCAGTTTTGTATGTACTAAGAAATTATAGGAGATGTGGTGTTTGATTACCCATCCAAATGGGAATATAAGAAAAGAATAGAAGAGAATTTCTAGTTATTGTTCGAAAGAAGAGAAGTTTCTATTTTTCCTGTTTGAAAGCTCGATCATGCATTTTTAGATATTTTTAAGTGATTTAGAAAATTTTATCCAAATAAACTTTTATAAGAAGCAGTCTCACTTCTACAGTCACATATGAATTCTTTAAGTGTATTACTGAAGCTAAATACACTAACAATGGTTATCGATTTATTATAAAACAAAACTCAACTTCAAAATTATTGCAGGTGCACTACTCCAACATTATAGGGGTGAGCAAAGCAAATAATAACACCAAACAAATTACTTAATAACTTCTTATTACTCATTGACCTGACTCGTGTGATCTGCAATTAGATAGGTTGAGTTATCATTATTAATAGTTTATGGAAGGAGTTTACCAAAGTGCGGATCAGACATGGAGAAGTGTTCGATATTAGGTTAGTTCTGAGCTCTGATTCTTTTCGAAAATTGAAGATATTGGACATTACGATTTTGAAAGAATTTCAAATTCAGCATCAAAGAGTTTGCACCAGGCCTGAAAAAATTATCTCGTGGGTTAAACTCCCAGTAGGGTGGATAAAACTTAATTGTGATGGGAGCTGTATGGGCAATTCGGGTACTTCAGGAGGTGGAGAAATCATTCGAGACTACCATGAGATGGTGAAAGCGGCTTTTTCAAGCTATTTTGGTAATGGTACGAACAATAGTGCGGAATTAAAAATAATCCTGGAAGGAATTCATTTTTGCAAACGACTTCATTATTTTAATGTGATTATTGAAAGTAACTCGAGAATTGTTGTTGATTGGTTTCGGAAAGATAAATGTACCTTATTGTATCTTTGGGATTTTTGGGAGGACCTTGTGGCGAAGTTAGAAGGAGTGAACTTCATGGTGATCTATCAATATAGGGAAGACAATAATGTGGCTGATTTTCTCGCTATAGAATGAGAAATGGGAAAAAACGTCATCTACGAAGAACAACATCTTTTATCATGTTCTTTGAAAGGTATCCATTGGATGAATAGGTTGGGTCTCACTTCCCTTCGTCATTAGTTCATCCTATCGATTTTTGTTAGGTTGGTTAAGATTTTTCGATTTTAGTTTATTTTATTATTTTTGTTTTTGTTAGGCCTGTTTAGATTTGTTTTTTATTTAACTTTGGTTGGATTTGTAGTCTTGTTTTGGTTAGTTGTTGGTATTATTTTTGGGAGGCCTTTAATGTCTTGTTTATCTGTAATCTCCCAATGATTGTCATGTAACCACAGTATTTCTCCGCCAAAAGTAAGGGTATATCAATAAATAATTAGAGGTACTGTCCTCCTTTAGTTAAAATAAAAATTAGAAAAAAGAAAAGAAAAGGTATTCATTTTTTTAATAGTTGTTTCTCAAATGTTACAATTTTCATATTTCAATCGTATTGATACCAAGTAAACCCCACTTTTTTGTCTGAAAATAATCCAATTTGATTATTCAACAAATCAATTAGTGCAAAGATACACTAAACAATGTCAATATTATGGCCATGTGCTTATATGATATTACAGACAATACACTGCAAAATTTACACATTATATGTGTCTATAATTAATACATTCCAATTTTTTTGTACCATTTTATTGCTTTCGAAATTAGGTGACTATGTGATTACACTACTGCTCCCATGCACAAATTGTGCTTCATATGCACTTATCTTTCTCTCAAAGATAGAAAAATTATTACTAATAATTACGGAGTGTGTGTGTGTGTGTCTATATATATATATATATATATATTTATGTATGTATGTATTTGCATATTTACTCCCTGTTGTATATTTCACCTATAAATATGAATACCAAAAACATTAGATAATCTCCAAAAACAAAGATAATAAACTTGTATGGTTCACATAAATTCACCTAATTGTAAATTATATTCTATTTTTTTACATAGTTAAATGAATGACAGAATATTATACTGTTGTCTTCTATAGCAGAAATAATTTGTTGAAAAAACCTACAAAAGAAATTACTTTACTAGATCCCATCTAAAGAAAAATAGAAACAAAAAGAATTTGGAAGAAAAAAAATAATTTTTATTTCAAGGTGTGGCAATGTGAACACTTAGGCAATACAATAGGTAGTATTTATAGGGGATGAATGATACAGTTGTTGTATTTTGAATTTCATATGTTCGACTCCTTGAATATTGAATCAAATCTTCAATAAGTATGCAGCAACGATCATGTCTTGCGATGAAACCGTCGATGGTTTGTTACTGAGATTCGATACTATCTGAAACTGTCAATGTTTCCATCAACGAAATGATGAAACCGTCGATGGTTTGATGAATCCGTCGACAGTCCCCGTCGGGTGTCAAATCTTCATATTGAATAGGAGGGTCCTTTTTATGATTGATTTTATGGTCGTTGGAGAAATCTTCATGCGGATTGACTTCTTCTTTATTTGGTGAGGGATTTGCTGAAGTGTCTTCATAGATGGAATTAATTTCTTCATTAATGGAATTGATTGAGGGGAGATCACCCCTCAATGGCTCTCATGTGTTTCTAATATCCTCTTACAAACCTTACCGGGTTTGGAGGTAAAGGTTGGTACAAAAATATTGAAGAGCGAACTTAGACATTGGCTTTGTAAAGAGATCAATGGCCTATGGATTGGTTGAGACATGTTGAGTGATAAGTAGACCATGTGCCACATGTTTGCACACAAAATGATAATTTAGCTCAATATATTTATTGCAGTGTGGAAAGCAATATTAACAGTCATGTGAAGTGCACTGAGGTTGTCATAGTAGAGTGTGGGAGGTGACAGTAATGTAATTCGAAGGTTTTGGAGGATAAAGGTAATCAAAGTGAGCTCAGCTATTGTGTTGGCCATGGCACGATACTCGGCCTCTGTGCTTGACCGTGAAATGGTGTGTTGTTTCTTTGCACACCAAGAGATGAGGTTCTCGCCAAGGAATGTATAGTAGCCCATGGTTGATCGTCTTGTTGTAGTACATCCTGCCCAATCTGCATCTGAAAAAGCAATTAGATCAAGTGTAGTGTGTGAAGAAAAATATAACCCCATGCCAATTGACCCTTTGACATACTGTAGGATACGGAGAACCATTTGTAAATGTGTCATTGTGGGAGCATACATGAATTGTGAGACGTAATTAACACTAAAGGAAAGGTCAAAACGAGTGAGTGTGAGATATTGTAAAGCACCAACAAGTCCCCATTAGTAACTAGGATTGTCTATAGGAGTGTCATTGGGAGTAAGTTTAGTTTTAGCTTCAAGTGGTGTAGTCATTGGTTTACAATCAACCATGTTGGAGCATTCAAGAATAGTGAGAGCTATTGTTATAACCATGCGTATTGTTCCAAGTTTGATGACAGGGGAAAAAGTTTCAATGTAGTCAACACTATCAATTTGAGGGTACCCTTTGGCAACCAAACGTGCTTTAAGTCGATCTAAGGTGCGATTGGGTTTGAGTTTCGATTTAAACACCCATTTGGAACCAATGATATGCATGTGAGGTGTGCGAGGAACAAGTGTCCAGGTCTTGTTTTAATGGAGGGCAGCAAGTTCTTCATTCATGACTGTTATCCAACCAAAGAGTGCTAAATCCGCCATTATGTTGTGAGGTTCACAGGGAATGGTGGTCGATGTGAGTGTGGTCAAGGCATACTTTGGATTGGGTTTGACTATACCAAGTTTAGATCGAGTGGCTATAGAGTGTGTTTTTCCTGAAGGGATAGGGTGTTAGTGAGATGACGTCACTGATTCAAGCACAGGCTATGAGTCTATGGTATGGGATATTGCTTAGTTATCAAGTGGTAGTGAGTCATGGGATGGTGATGTGGTTAGTGAAGTCGCACTGTGAGGTAATGTAGGAGAAGTTTGTGCTAAGGCATTTGTCGTGGTCAGTGACACTATGATATGAAGAGGCAGAGATGGGGGGTCGGTTGATGTGGAATTTTGGGAGATGGATGTTGTGCATCTTGGGATGGCTATAAGGTACTTGCCCATGGAGATGTGGATGGGTCTGAGGCTGTGTCTCCAAGCGAGTGAGTAGTATTGTTAGGTAGCCAGGTGTTAAAGATATTAATTGCATGTGGTTTTGCTTTTGTCAAGCAAGTGGTGTGTGTAGACTTATAGGTAAAAACTAGCTCATCAAAGACAATGTACCGGGAAATAAAAATTTTCCTACTTAAATGGATGAAAACTTTTGTAAGCCTTGTGTTGGTTGTTATAACCAACAAAAATGCAGAGAAGTGTTTAGGGGTCAAACTTGTGACGTGTGTCCCAAGTGTAGGGAAAACACTCGGACCCAAAGGTTCGAAGTAAGGAGTAAACTTGATGGGTTCCATGTAATGCATACTATGGAGTTTTAAAATTGAGGGCTAATGAGAGCAGCCGATTCATTAGATAAACAGCGGTAGTGAATGCCTCTACCCATAAATATAAAGGTGCACCACAATGAAATAACATGGTCATACTTAGTTCTCTTATAGTCTTATGGCATCTTTCAACCATCCCTCTTTTCTTGGGCGTATATGGTGCTGATACTTGATGCACAATGCATGTGGAAAGAAAGTGAGTAGACAATTTTGAATTTATGAACTCACCACCTCCATCTGAATAAAAAATTTTAATTTTCTTGTTGAATTGTCTAGCTACATAATTTTCAAAAGCTATATATGCACTAAAAAAATCTGTTCTGACGTAAAGGAATAATCCATGTATATTTAGAGAAATCATTAACTAAACAAGCATAATATCTGAATTTTTCAATAGAAAGAATAGGAGCAGATCCCCACAAATCACAATGAATTTTTTTTCAAAGGAACTACTACTTAAATGTTTTGAACAAGAAAAAGGTAACCGGCTAAGTTTTCCTAATTGTCAACTATCACAAAAATGTTGTGGTTTTATTGTCCCTACAACATCAATCAATCCTTTATTTTTTTAGTCTTTGTAAAGCTGAAGACTGAGAATGACCAAGGCGTTGATGCCAAACTTCTACAGTGCTGGATTTAAATCAATGAGAGAAATATTACTTTGGTGAAGTTGGTAGGACATAAAGATCACCCTTGCGTTTCTCTGTTATCACTGCTTGTTTTGTTTTCCTTTCCTTCACAAAAAAAAAAAAAAAAAACAAAAAAACAAAAAAAAACAAAAAAAAAAAAATCAACATTAGAAAGTTCACAATTAATAGAAAATTGAGTGGTTAATTGACTTATAGAAAGTAAGTTTTTTTGTTAAGTTATGGACTAATAACACATCATTTAGGGGTAAAGCAGACTTGTTTTGTTTTAAATAAGAGTCTCCAATGGTAATAATTGGCATTGAAGACCCATCTCCAATTAATACTGAGTGAGAACCAAAGTATTTTTGGAGATTAGTTAACATACTTGACTTGCTAGTCATGTGACTAGAAGCACCAGTGTCGGTAGTCCATTCTATGTCTGCAATGGGGCTGCAAGGGCTTGTGGAATGTCATCTTGAGAAACTAATTTCCTAGGTACCCACTCACATATCTTTGCAATGTGACCCATCATTACACAATATTGACATTGTTGGTCACGATACTTATCCCTCTCGATAGGTGTCATGCGGTGTTCACCTTGTGGTGGAGGACGCCGTTGTGTATTTGACTAAGGGGTGTATTTTGTGTGGGCTTGCCTTGAGTCCCAGTTTTGTTGTGCCTAAAACCCACGTCTAGTTTATGTGATTTTTTTTTTTTATGGTTCACGATAGCTTGAAGGGCTTGATTGGGGATGTCGTTGTTGTCGTCTATAAAACTCCACCTGATGGGTGAGAGATGTGGGTAGAACATCTCTAGAAACCTGGAAAATATAATAATAAAAGAAATTGGGAAAGGAGGATTTTGGTTTGGTGAAGACCAAACCGTCGACAGTTTGGTGAAGGGTGAGGGGCGTAGGAAACTGTCAACGATTTTCTTTTTACCGTGGGCCGGTTACAAATAAAATAGTAAAAAAGGGCAGGTTAAAACCCAAACCATTGATGGTTTTGTGAGGGGTACAGAAAACCGTCGACGGTTTTCTCCACAGTGTTGATTATAAAGAGGAACCCGCGAGATTCTTTTGTAAACAAAATTAAATCTTTTCTCTCTCTCTCTCAAACCCTACGGTCCTCTCGCCCTCTCTCTTTGCTTTCGACCTCATTAAAGCTCGGTTTGACAATCTGGAACCACCACGAGGTTCATGGAAGAATTCTCTACAACTTAAGCAGAGCAGATTTTCAATTTAGGATTCCAGGGCACCATTCCAAAACCAAGATAAGGTATTTTATAGTTTTAATGTTAAATTAGAGTAATTTGGGCCTAAGGAATACTAAATGTTAATATTTTGAAGGTTGCATTGAATAATTTGGGGAAAAATGAATTTCAAGCTTTTGAGCTGCGAACGTCGTGAGGCGTAGAATTTGGGTATTTTAGCGAGATCTCAGTAAGCTAGGTAAGGGGAATAAATTATAGTAGTATTTTGAAAATTACTGGGTGAATTAATATGTGAAAATGAGAATATGGTATTTTGTTTGGAATTATTATGATACAGATATTAGATAAATTGTGTTGCACATGTGTAATACTAAAATGTGATGTTTAGTGTTATGAAATATGATTATAGAAATGTTTTCTATAAATAATGGGGAAATATGAGAATATGATATGTATTATTAATAAATGTAGAAATTCTCAGAATGTGATATATATACTATTATGAGTATGGAATGGGTAAAAAGATGAGAAAGAAACATAAAATGATGTGAATAATGAAATGTGATATATACCATTATGATGAGATATGAATACTAAAATGTGAGTATGAAAATGTGAATATTGTAATGTGAATACTGCAATGAGAACAATGAGTCCATATGAAAATGTGAATACTGCAATGAAAATGTTGAAATGTGAATACTGAAATGCGAATAAATATTGCAACGTGAATACTGCAATATGAATGTGAAATGTGAATACTGGAATTATGAATATAGAAATGTGGAAAATTGTAACATGAATACTGCAATTGTGAATATTAGAATGTGAATGAGAAATGTGAAATGATGAAATGTGAAGAGAAATAACCTCGACCATGGAGTGAAGCATGGCGTAGAGAATACTTTTAGGGGAGTATAACCTCAACCATGGGGTGAAGCATGGCGTAGAGAATATTTTCAGGGGAGCATAACCTCAACCATGGGGAAAAGCATGGTGTAGAGAATATGTTCAGGGCAGTATAATCTCGACCATGGGGTAAAGCATGGTGTGGGAAAATATTTTCAGGGCAATATAACATTGACCATGGGATGAAGCATGGCATGGAGAATATTTTCAGGGTAGTATAACTTCGACCATTGGGTGAAGCATGACGTGGTGAATATTTTCAGAGTAGTATAACCTCAACCATGGGGTGAAGCATGCGTAGAAAGAATATTCTCAGGGCAGTGTGCTAGATGATGAAATGAAATTGAAAGTGAAAAGAAAGTGCATTAGTATAATAACATAGATAAATAAGGCGAAGTAAAACTCTCCGCCCGAGGGCTTACTGAGGAAGATGAGTGCCTTGATAAGTATCAGTTGTAGTCATACCTGAGTTAATCAGGCAGGGTTACAAATGATATCAGAGCATAAGGGAGCTACATGTATGAGTGTGTAATTTCCCTTATCCTGAGGAACTTTCGCTAGTAAATATGGGTTTACATGTGAATGAGATGAAAGATGGCAATAAAGCTTATAAAAGCTTGTGTTTTATATCTATATGATTATGAGAATGATTGGTGTATTTTCTCAGAAGGTGTTATCACTGAAATGTACATGTATATTATGTATAATGAAACTCATACTGCAACACACTGTAAATAATTTATTCCGTCTACTTGTACATGGCATAAAGGACCCTCTACTCATCAATGCAGTGATAGTACTTTTTCAATCTCTTACATCCAGTTGTCAACAACTACAGGATCAGCTCCTCCTGAAACGATGGAGGGTTCATTTTGGTAAACTTCTCTATCGTACACCCCTGGGCCACTAACGGACCTCCCTGCTCCCTGAAGCTCCGTGCAATCTCAGTCATAGCCTATTGAGCCATGCTTCGTAAAACAGCATCTAAATCCCCGCCGCCCATACTAGAAGGCCTTGCACCATCATCGCCGCTAGCATGAGCACTACTACCTCCAGGGTCCATCCTGCAATAATCCCAAATTATTTTGAGAATCTGAACCTCATAATACTATTCTTACATTAATATAGCTAAAATCTTCATACCACCTATCACTAATTTAAGGTCTAGTCCTACCATATGGAAATAGAAACCGACAATAGTTTACTATGGTTTTCCTGAAATTGTCACCCCAGGAAAATCACAGAAACCACCCCGAAGTTCCTGCTTCCAGATTGTAGAACAGAACCCTAAATTCTCATCTTAATTCCCCAACATTAACTCACGAAAATTTTTTTCTATCCCAACTTCTACCCTTCCAAAAATTTCATTCCTATATTCTGGTATTGTTTTCCGTTGTACACTAGAGTCTACAGAACCTAACAACTTAGGCTCTAATACCAAACTATCATGTTCCCTTTTCAGGCGTTGTCACTTAACCTTGTGGGCCTTGCACCTGTGGCAACAATGGATACCTATCAGAGCACTCACTAAGAATGAGGCATTACGTATCGTCGTCCCTCAATTCAGCAAGCTCTTGGGCGGAGAGTCTTACTTCTCCACAATCATTCATAAGTGAAAGTTCCTGGGGATCAGGGGTAACTACCCCTTTGCACTGATACCAAACTGTGATGACCCAAAAATTATTACTGTCTTTTTTATAGTATACTGTAAAATTATATTACTTTGATACCCCTAATAAAATCTACTATAACATCTCAGTCCCAAAGTGGGCACCGGGGAATTCCTGTTCATAAGATAATAAACCTATGCAGCAGAAAACATCCAGAATTTAGAATTTTCCCAAAACAAATAAATACACATCTCTCCAGTATTCTCCACTAGATCAACTAGAATGTACACAAAAATACATCTCCCAGCATTCACTTACCCTATTGATAGGGCAGTACAAGATCCCCTCTATTTTCGAGCCTGATCTGCTCGTCTAACTAGATCACCTGAAATGTTTAAATTACTGGGATGAGACAACACTCGGTAAGAAAAAATATGCTATTACCAATGTGTGACAACTGAGTTTACATGAACAATATATTTTTAATCAATTGAAACTGAGATAACATGTAAAATAAAATACAACATAACTCACACCTATATGGCTTAAACTACAATTGTTTCTGAACTTTCTATTTAATCATACTTTTAGTATCTATAAGTATATCTGCAGTTTTCTGTAAATCCATATATATACATAATTGTGAAAAATTCCCTGGATAGATAACTATAAGACATGATTTGACCCCTTATGACAAGGCGACACTTAACACTGGTTGATCCACCATGATAAGTCAACTGAAACCTCTATTGTCAGATCGGCCGCCTCAACTCGGACTACCCCGACCTGCAATCTCTCTCAAGGCATGATCGACTACTCATAAAATCCACACACTATCTGAGATATGTGGTTGCACTCTAAACTGAAATAGTTACAGTTCTGTGCTCTGAAATCTAATCTAGTCCATCAGGGTCTGATACTATATAATACCATTGTATATAATATGTATTTTACTTTTTACCATGATTATGTTTCAACTGAATTAACCATAACATTGTAATAACTTATCTGAATAAACTGTAATATCTGAATAAATTGTAATATATGAATGTTGTGGTTCTGTAATCTGTATATCATGTTATTCTATAAATACGGTAAAATATCTTTCTGTGTGTATACTATAAATCATGATTCTGTAACTTCTGTAAAACATATTTTTGTATATATATTGTAAATCATGATACTTTGAAAGCTGTGTAAATTTTGTACTAAACTAATATCTCCTCATGCCGCACAATTAAATAAATAAAACACATGTATGATAACCTGTATTTTCTGATAATAAAGATAATTTATAATTTGTAGAATTTTCTTGAAAACACATAATTTCATACCTTAAATCATCCAGAATTCATATTCCAAAATATATATATTTTATTGGTAAAAATTTCTAAAATTACTAGCATAGCATATTTCCTTTACCTGACTAGCTAAAATTCGTTTACTATTTTTATAACTTACGCCTACGGTGTTCGTGATTCCAAAACCCTGAAATTATACACATGTATATATCTCTGTCAATTAAAAGAATATCCATAATAATTATCATATTCACGTTTTTTCCCAAACACGCATATTCATACTTTCCTAAACTATAAACTATTTATTATCTTTACTTGGGTTTCTGAGGAAACACCCACTGAGGTTCTCTAATAATGTCTACGGTGTTCGGAACTTCCAACCCTGAAATTCACATTAACCCTAGTTTAATCAACTCAAAATCTAGTATATTTTTGTCTAACACAAATCCTGAGTTCAGAAAAGCCTACTAAGCATATAAACCCTAAAATAACCTACTTACCCTAATTTTGGGATGGTGCCCAAGTACTTCAAACCTTGTAAAGAATCACCCCAAGATCATCGTGGTAACTTCTGATCATCAAAACGGAGTGAATCAGAGCAAGAAATGAAGAGAGAAGGAGGGAAAACCGAAGTGTAGAGAGAGAAAGAGAAAAGTAGCTGAAATTTCTCACCAAAATTTGATTTTTGCATATATATATATATAGCTGGCCACGTGGCTTCGTTGACGAGACACGTGGATTCATCAATGAACTTATGAAGGGAGTTCGTTGACGAAGATGATAAGTTCGTTAACGAACCTAAGGGTTTGAATTTCCCCTCTCAGTATCCTTTCATTGACGAGACACTAAAGCTCATCCACAAACCATATAAGGGCGTTCATCGACGAAACCAGGGGATTCATCGACGAACCCTGACTTTGCCCTTTCTAAATTTTCCTTTCCCTCCCATTTATCTTCCTTTCTCTTTATCATGCAATTGTTATTATTTTTTGGGTCTCTACACTTCATCACTGTTAAAACACCTTTACTTACCTTTATTACCCCACTTGCATGCAAACTTGTAAATAAACCCATTACACTATAAAGTTTCGAATGAAATCTAATTCTTCCTTAACTTCGTTATATGCCTAACATCACACAACGGTCTCACAACACCATCAAACATTTTGATTATAATATTCCCTATTCACACAATTTTGCATAAAACATCATTTCTCATTAGAACAAATCAGAATTTACCAACATGTAGATGGTGAACCACTTTTTGTTTGGTGCCATGTGATAGGAGCATTCCGAATCTAAGATCCAAGAATTCGTGAGATGATCTGAATCGAATGAAACCGAAAGCATATCACCATCACCGCACTCTGAGTCTCCTTCTTCCACTACATTCATAGATTTTGATGAACCCTCTTTATTTTCTGCATTCCCCTTATTTCTCTCTGGATAATCTGATTTTATGTGCTCCTTTATCCCACACTTAAATCACCGTACATCCTTCCTCTTCTTGGAATTGGACCGAGACTTATTTTTACTTAGTCCACTCCAAAACTTGCTTCTCCCACGATCCTGGTTACCCTTCACCACAAGCCCTTCACCTTGTGAATTTTCATCGTTGGCCTTCTTTCTCTAATGAAAACCCAAAAGAGCACTTGTGATATCCTCCAATTCTAAAGTTTCTTTTCCCCGTGTCAAAGTCGTAACTAAATTTTCATATGTAGGAGGCGTACGTAGGGAATTCAGCAGTATCAACGCCTTGTCTTTGTCTTCAAACTTCACATCAACCCTCTTTAGATCATTGATGATCTAATTGAACATGGTGATGTGTTGATTCAGATCCGAACTGTAAGAACCCGAACCGTGATAGGTGGGTCTAATTAAATAAAAGATGGGCAAATTGGGAATTTAGCAAGCTTCGTCGATGAAGCTAGAGTTCGTCGACGAAGTCCATGTATTTCTCGTCAATGAAATTCAAAGGCTCATCGACAAGGAGAAGCCGAGAGATTTTGGGAAACCGGTAATATCAGGATTTGTCGACGAAGCCATCATCTCGTGGACGAGTTGACTATATGGCCTCGTCGATGAGGACACCATTCGTCGACGAATGGTGTCCTCATCGACGAGGGCGGCCGAGTCAAAGGGGCTATAAATATCTTTTTTTTTTTTTTTTGTGGTCCTATGTGCATTTTGATTTCTCATATGGGGGGATCTGATGGGTAAAATTATGGGTTTTTCATGTTACAATTTTGGGAAAAGGGGGTATTGGGTTGCATCCTTGGTTTTGTGAAAACCGGTTGTATATTGTGATTTATACTGTGTAATAAGGATGGTCGTGCCTTGACTTTGTATTAAATTGTATATGATTGGAAAACATGATTTTTGGATTACCAAATGGGTGTGGATTGTTTGGTTATATGAGCATGCGTAATTATGTTTTGTTGAAATGCAGTAGGGATTGGGTTCCAAATTGTTCCAGGTACAAAAGAGTGTCCAGCTCTATATCTGAGGGCATGTGTTTATCGCCTGCCATATAGGCAAGAGTGTCCGACTCTATATCCGAGGGTGTGAGCCTATACCGGTTGATCACCGAAGGATGTGGATCCACCAGTTTGCGCCGGTACGATGCCATGGGAGCCTAGGGCTATGCCATGTGCTCGTGGCGCCGTGTATCACGGGTTGGCTATGGGCTAAAGCTGAATATCATGGACCGGCTACGGGTCGAGGGTGGTGACGACACCGAGTAGATCATGGGCGTGCGTATGCGTATGTGTGCGTGTATGCATTGTACTAGAACTGCATTATGAAAACACTGGAAATGCTTTAAACTATGTATATTTTGCTGCCATGATAACACTCAAATGTCATACACTAATATAACCTATGTTTGCCTTACTGAGATGTGTCTCACCTCTATTGTACATACATTTTTACAGGTCCTTCGAGTAACCGGAACTAGCGTCCTAGTGTTGGGAGCGTAGTGGCCGGTGTATTGCGGGTAGCGCTTGGGTAAGTGCTAGGACTTTTATTTCGCGGGTTGTTGTTTTAGGGGATGTTTGGCACTTGGTTGTACATTTTGTATGTATGGAGTCTGGACTCCATTTTTGGTATAGACTCTGGTATGGTACTGTATATATGTAGAAAGATTTTTTCCGTTGTGTATATAATCATGTGTGAATGTGTATAAGGTGCCTGAGAACCCCACGGGGTCGGACCCTCATTCATTGTCCGATATCTTTGATTGGTTTTTATGATACAGGGACAAGTTAGGTTACTTAATCACCCCTGAGTCCCGATTTCTGGTTCGGGGCGTGATAGCTTGGTATCATAGTTAACCAAGTTGTTAGGTCTTGTAGACTTAGCTAGGCATAGTTGTGAGTACATACTAGAGTATAGGATGTTGGATGTGGGTAGAGTTGGTTGAGAGTTGTTATGTTGCTAGATCAGGATTTGTCGGTGGTATTCCATGTTTTTCCTAGAATGACGATTTCAGTAAAAGCAGGGCAGACCATTAATGACTTTCATGTTGGTGTGGTGGGACAGACCTGGACAGGGCAAGTAGTAGTTAACATGATTAGGGATAGATAATTATGTTAACTGTATGTGATATAGGAGTCTTAGTTGATTCCTATTCTGTTTTCATAATGGAGCCTAAGGATAACGACCTGGGAAGTAGCTCCGAGGAGACTGTGAGTGACGAGTCTCCCACTGTGCCTTGAGGACTAACGAGGCAAGTTTTGTGGGAGATCGGGCAGCGTGTTAGGAGACGCGAATGTTCTCCTATCGCTGCGGGGTGTACCATCGAGAGGTTCATATGCATGCACCCGCCAACGTTTGCAGGGCGACCCGACCTGATTATAACAGAGGACTGGGTTGAAAAGACCGAGAGGATTCTGGAAGTCCTCCATTATACAGATGAGCATAAAGTCCTATACGCTACCTTCCAGTTATCGGGGGAGGCGGGGCGTTGGTGGACTGCGGTGAGTCTGCTAAAGAGGCAGAGAGCCGGCGTTACGGGAATATCTTAGAGCTGTTTCAAGGAGGTATTTTTTGAGAGATACTTTTCGGCCTCCACTCACGATGCGAAGGCGAATAAGTTTTCAGCTTTGTTGTAGGGAGATATGAAGGTGCAGGGGTACGCTGCTCGGTATATAGAGCTATCCTGCTTCGCTTTGTGCTTGGTCTCGAGCGAGTACAAGAAGGCTCGGAGGTTTGATAAGGGTTTGAGGAAGGATATCTGCATGCTTATGGGTATGCTTCAAATCTGTGAGTTCTCGGTTTTGGTAGATAAGGCCACAGTGATCGAGATTCGCATCTGAGAGGATGAGGTGGATTAGGAATTGAGCAAGAGGACAGTACCTTCTAGCTCTCAGTCGGGATCTCGTTAGGGGTCATCGAAAAAGAAGAGCAAGGACTCGGGTTACTGTCAGAATACCAAGCGCCAGGGTCCTCAAACGAGCCAGACCAGTGATCGTTGTACCAGGTGCCTCATATGACACAAGGGCGAGTGCTGATCATTTGGGGGAAACTGCTACAATTGTGGTCGGCCAGGCCACATGGCTCGCGACTGTCATGCACCGAAGAAAGATATGCCTGCATCTAGTGTGAACAGGGTAGCAATCAGATACCTCGGAAAACTGTTCAGATGAATGCAACTCTAGCCAGAGTATACTCTCTTACTCCAGCATATGCTAAACATGCATGGAATGTAGTGACAAGTACCTTATTATTGCTTTTAAATAAAGCTTTTGTGTTGTTTGATTTGAGTGCGACCCATTCTTTTGTATTTGTGAGTTTTGTTAAATTGTGTGGGGTTGAGACCCAAGTCATGAACAAGGTATTATCTGTTGCTACACCATCTGGGAGTGTATCATTCTGTAGGAGGATGTTGGAAGACTACCCAATGGTAATTGAGGGGAAGCTGCTACCGGCGAATCTTGTAGTATACGACATGTCGGCGTTCGATGTCATTCTAGGGATGGATTGGTTATTCTCCAGTTATGCTGTAATCGATTGTCGTAGGAAGGTAGTGGTTTTCAGATCTCCTAGGAAGCGAGAGTATGAGTTTGTAGGATCATGTGTGCGTTCGACACCGCAAATTCTATCGGCATTGCAAGCAAAGAGGATCCTCTTGGATGGGTGTCAAGGGTACCTCGCTTGTGTGAAGGAACTGTCGTGGGATGAGTTGAGACTCGAGGATATTCGAGTAGTCAGTGAGTTCCTGGATGTATTTCTAGAAGATTTACCCAATTTACCTCTGGATCGTGAGGTGGAGTTTACGATAGAGTTGCTTCCTGGCAAGGCACCAATCTCCAAAGCTCCATACCAGATGGCACCAGTGAAACTTCAGGAATTGAAGGAGCAGTTGCAGGAATTACTGGACAATGGCTTCATCCGACCTAGTGTTTCACCTTGGGGAGCTCCAATACTGTTTGTGAAGAAGAAGGACGGATCAATGCGTATGTGCATTGATTACCATGAGATCAATAAGATGACTGTGAAGAACCATTACCCGTTACCTCGTATTGATGATATCTTTGATCAGCTTCAGGGAACGCGGGTCTTTTTGAAAATTGACCTACAATCAGGGTATCATCAGGTGAGAATTTGGTCTAAAGATGTTGCAAAAACCGCTTTTCGTACCAGATACAACCACTACAAGTTCTTGGTTATGCCTTTTGGGTTGACAAATGCTCCAGCGGTGTTCATGGATCTGATGAATAGAGTTTTCCATGAGGACCTTAACCAGTTTGTAGTGGTGTTTATTAACAACATTCTGGTATATTCGAAGAGTTCGGAAAAGCATAAGAACCAAATGAGATTGGTACTACAGATTCTGCGAGAGAGGAAGTTGTATGCCAAACTGAAGAAGTGTGAGTTCTGGTTGAATCAAGTTACGTTCTTAGGCCATGTGGTGTCTAAGGGTGGCATCTTAGTTGATCCTAGTAAGATTGAAGTTGTGGTTGACTGGGGAAGGCCGAAGAGTGTGTAGGAGGTTCAGAGTTTTATAGGACTGGTGGGTTACTATCGTTAGTTTGTAGAAGGGTTCTCTAAGTTGTCTGGGCCTCAGACACATTTAACCAGGAAGGGGATGAAGTTTGAGTGGACCAGTGATTGCGAGTAGTGTTTTCAGGAGTTGAAGCACCAGCTGGTTACTGTTCCAGTTTTGACCATTCCTTCGGAGGATGGCGGTTTTGTGATTTATAGTGACACGTCTCTGAAAGGCTTGGGCTGTGTGCTTATGCAGCATGGTAAGGTGATTGCTTATGCTTCTCGGCAATTGAAAAATTATGAGAAGAATTACCCTACACACGATCTGGAATTAGTTGCGATTGTATATGCATTGAAGATCTGGCGACACTACTTGTATGGTGTGCAATGCAAGATCTTTACTAACCACAAAAGCCTCAGGTATTTCTTCACGCAGAATGAGCTGAATATGAGGCAGATACGGTGGCTTGATTTGATCAAGGACTACGATTGCATTATCAGTTATCACCCAGGGAAAGCTAATGTGGTAGCCGATGCGTTGAGTCAAAAGTCAGATCATGTGGCAGTATCTGCGGTTGTAACTCAGCATCATATCAGACGGGATCTGAAGGGCCTTGGTACCGAGTTGGTTTTTGGTGATCATCAAGCTTTCATTGCTAGCTTGGTGATCCAGCCGACTTTATTTGAGCGTATTAAGGCCACACAGGCGAGTGATGCAGAATTGGTAGAGGTGATGGAGAAGGTTCAGTAGGGATTGGCTATGGAGTTTAACATCTCTAAGGGAGGTGTACCGAGGTTTGGGACCAGATTATTCATTTCGAACGATGAGGAGATAAGGTTGATTTTAGAGGAAGCACATCGTTCCTTGTATATAGTACATCCTGGTAGCACGAAGATGTATCGGGACTTGCGCAAGACCTTCTAGTGGCCTAGTATGAAGAGGTAGATTGCTCAGTTCGTGGAATAGTGTCTGATGTGTCAGTAGGTGAAAGTTGAACATCAGAGGCCGGCAGGGCCGTTGCAGCCTTTGCCTATTCTGGTATGGAAAAGGGAGCACATTTCCATGGACTTTAATACTAGATTACCGCCAGCGCTTCACAGGCAAACTGCCATTTGGGTGATCGTGGATAGATTAACGAAATCTGCTCATTTCATACCGATGAAGGTTAACTACCCTTTAAGTATGAAGTACCAGTGTCCATTGTGTCAGATCGAGATCCAAGGTTTACTTCTTGATTCTGGTCGAGCTTGTAGGAGACACTGGGGATGAAGCTTACTTTTAGTACAGCGTTCCAGCCCCAAATAGAAGGACAGTAGGAGAGGACGATATAGATCTTGGAAGATATGTTACAGGCCTGTGTGTTAGACTTTGGTGGTAGCTAGTTACAGTTTATGCCACTTGTAGAGTTTGTCCATAATAACAGCTTCCAAGCTAGTATCAGGATGGCACCATTCGAGGCTTTGTATGGTCGGAGGTGTTGATCTCCTATATATTTTGATGAAGTTATTAGGACTTAAACTCGTGCAGCAGGCATCTAAGAAGGTGGGTTTGATCCGAGAAAGGATCAAATTAGCTTAGAGTCGGCAGAAGAATTATGCAGATGTCCGCTACCATGAGTTAGAGTTCGAGGTGGGGGGTAAGGTATTTTTGCGAATCGCTCCGATGAAAGAGGTGATAAGATTCAGGAAGAAGGGTAAGCTGAGCTCGAGATATGTCAGACCATTTGAGGTTCTTGAGCTAGTGGGTCTGGTAGCCTACAGGATTGCACTACCCCCAGCACTCTCTTGGATCCATGATGTGTTTCATGTATCCATGTTGAGAAGGTACGTGTTGGATCCTTCACATGTTATTAGCTACGAGGATGTAGAGATTGGGGATACTTTAGCATATGAGGAGATACCTATTCAGATTCTGGACCGTAAAGTTCAGAAGCTTCGTACTAAGGACATACCATTAGTGAAGGTATTGTGGTGAAATCATAAGGTTGATGAAGTTTCTTGGGAACCGGAAACGGAGATACGTCGGAAGTATCCACAGTTTTTCTGAGTATGTGTATGACACCCTACTTTGGGTTGGGATAGGTGGTTAGTTGTCGGGAGTATATATATTGTGAACTCCTGAGATGGTTTATGTTTGTAACCATGGTATTCCTCCACCATAAGTGAGAGTATGTATGTATGTATTATGACGTGGTTGCGTTGTAGTAGTCGCCAGTTTCTTTCTAGAATTGCGTATATATATTTGCTTATATGTTGAGTTTGTGAAGGAGAGATGGCAAATTTCGAGGACGAAATTTTTGTAAGGAGGGAAGGTTGTAAGAACCCGAACCGTGATAAGTGGGTCTAATTAAATAAGAGAGGGGAAAATTGGGAATTTAGGAGGCTTCGTTGATGAAGCCAGAGTTCTTCGACGAAGTCTATGTACTTCTCATCGACGAAATTCAGAGGCTCGTCGACCAGGAGAAGCCGAGAAATTTCGGGAAACCGGTAATATTTCGGGAAACCAATAATATCAGGATTTGTCGACGAAGCCATCGTCTCGTCGATAAGCTGACTATATGGCCTCATCGAAGAGGGCGACCGGGTCAAAGGGGCTACAAATATCTTTTCTCATTACGTCTCAACTAATAAAACTAAATATCCTCTCCCTCTCCCTCTAGAACTTGAAGATCGCTCTCTTTCTTTAGATTTCTTTGTCGTTCGTCGTCAGATTCGATAATCCAACGTTACCACGAGGATCGTGGAAGGATTCTCTTCGAGAATAGTGGATCAGAATCTCGTTTCAAAAATTTTTGGGTTTCAGCTTAAAATCAAGGTAAGGCTCGATTTTCTTTTCTGATCTGGTAGTTTAGTAGAGAACGAAGTCATGAGTATATTCTATACTGCGTTTTGTAGGTTTTGAGAACTCGAATCATTGTTCAGGAGCTGTAGAGTTTGGGATTGGTCTTTTAGGGGAAAGGTAAGGGAATACATTTTATATTGGTTATTTTTGAAATCGGACTCGATATAACTGTGGTTTGCGGTCCTGTGTGCGTTTTGGTTACTCATGTAGGGGGATCTGATAGGAAAAATTATGAGTTTTTCATGTTACAGTTTTGGGAAAAAAGGGTATTGGGTTGCATCCCTAGTTTTGTGAAAACCGGTTGTATATTATGATTTATACTGAGTAATAGGGATGGCGACTTTGTATTAAACTGTATATGATTGGAAAACATGATTTTTGAATTACCAAATGGGTGTGGATTGTTTGGTTATATGAGTATGCGTAGTTGTGTTTTGTTGAAATGCAGTAGGAATTGGGTTCCAAATTGTTCCAGGTACGAAAGAGTGTCTGACTCTATATCCGAGGGCGAGTGTTTATCGTCTGCCATGTAGGCAAGAGTGTCCGGCTCTATAACTGAGGGCATGAGCCTATATCGGTTGATCACCGAAGGGTTTGAATCCACCAGTTTGCACCGTTAAGATGCCATGGGAGCCTGGGGCTACGCCATGTGTCGGTGGCGCCGTGTATCGCGGGTTGGCTACGGGCTAACGCCAGATATCGCGGACCGGCTATGGGCCAAGGGGTGTGATGACACCGGGTAGATCATGGGCGTGTGTATGTGTGTGTGTGTGTGTGTGTGTATGTGTATGCACTATATTGGAACTGCATTGTGAAAACACTGGAAATGCTTTTAACTGTGTATATTTTGCTATCATGATAACACTCGAATGCCACACACTAATATAACTTGTGCTTGCCTTACTAAGATGTTTCTCACCCCTACTGTACGTACAATTTTACAAGTCCTTCGAGTAACCGGAACTAGCGTCTTAGTGTTGGGAGCGTAGTGGCCGGTGTACTGCGGGTAGCGCTTGGGTAAGTGCTAGGAATTTTGTTTCGCGGGTTGATGTTTTGGGGTATGTTTGGCACCCAGTTGTATGTTTTGTATGTATGGAGCCTAGACTAACTTTTTGGTATAGACTCTAGTATGGTACTGTATATATGTAGAAAGACCTTTTCCATTGTGTATATGATCATATGTGAATGTGTATAGGTTCCTGAGAACCCCACGGAGTCGGACCCTCATTCATTGTCCGATATCTTTGATTGATTTATATGATATAGGGACAGGTTAGGTTACTTAATCACTCCTGGGTCCCGATTCCGGGTTCAGGGCGTGACACGAACCCTTTAACATCTCAAGCTCATACAATTTATACTTAAAATACAACTTGTTCATCAATGATTTGGACATATACCGAATCTCTAGCTTCAGCCAAATTGCCGCCAATGATTCCTCATCCATGACATGATACATCACGTCATCAGCCAGACAAAGCCTAATAGTCACCACAACCTTCGCTTCTAATTCCTTCCTACTCATGTCATCCATGCCTTCCATATAATGCCTTCATCATACCCTGCTGCACTAACAAGTCTTTAATGCTTCTCTACCATAGTCCGAAATTTTCTAATTCGTTGAACTTGATAATGTTGAACTTCGCAAAAGAAATCTTAGTCATTGTAACCAATAGCTCTGATACCAATTTGTTGTGCAAATTAATGTGCAACGAAAAACCGATCGAATCGTGTAACGCAACAACGAATGATGAAAAATACGAATAACACAATCATGTAGATAATAAGAATAAATAATGACACAAGAATTAACGTGGTTTGGTAATGTGTGTAACAACATGAACCCGAAAACCCAGTCCGATGCGTTATACCTAATTAACCGTGCTTTATGGCACCCCGAACCTGCCTTGTGTAGGTGCCACATCATTCCTTTTTCTGTACCTATTATTCCATTAATATTTACGCAACGAAAAACATAACTACAGTCCACATTCAGTATAATACCAGAATTTTCTACATCTATCTACATTCCAACTTAAATCATATATCCACCTATATCCACATATAAACATAACTCCAAAAACATAAACCACAACTTCCAATGTTCACAGCCATTCATTTCTCAGAAGACTTAAAACATAAAATATAAAACATAAAATTTATACAACCCAAAATTTTAGCAAGATTATACCCTTTCTCCTTTCTAACTCAAAAATGCTATAGTAAGCTCGAGCTCTCTAGGCTCGATCTCGTGGAGGTGTTGAAAAAAATACTAATTTGTACTCAGGTGAGACACATCTCAGTAAGGGAAGAAATAATATATTAAAACAACATGTGACCAACATGAAGTTATAATCAACATAATATTTAACATTTGTAGATCTTAATAAAATTTCTGAAATCATTTCCTAAACCTAATCAATCACATGAAAGATACTTTACCTATGAGAAAAATCTAAGGATATGGGTGATTACCCGCCCATACAAGTAGCAACTCTCTGCTCTGATACTTTAAACAACCAAAAGTCACAACTAAAGCATACCAAGGCACTCACCTTACTCAATAATCCCTCAGGCGAAGAAGTGATCTCGTACTCACACAGTTCATACAAAAATTTACCAGAGAAGACTCTCGAGAATAGGGAAATTTACCCGCCCATAGAAGTAGTTTCCCTTTACCCTAGTACGTTATGTAGCCTACTACTACAACTAATACTTACTAGCGCACTCGCCTTTCTCAGCAAGCCCTCGACCAAAGAGTTTGCCCCGCCCAAACGTAACATATTCTACTAGCATAAATAATGATACTACCATAATACATTATTTTGTCTGCCATTATTCTGTAATTCTCATTTGTTTATGTTCTCAGCTTTATCATCTCGTAGCGTTTCACTTTACGTGGCTCTTCCTATTTCTCATTACTCACATTTCACATTTCATTTTCATTTCCTTCTCATTTTCATTTCATAATATACCCAGCATCTTTCAGCTGTTTTGTGTTAGTTCCAGCATCTTTCAGCTATTTTTGTGTTAGTTCCAGCATCTTTCAGTTGTTTTTGTGTTAATCCATATAGAAATGTGCTAATCTGCTACCCAGAATCTTTCAACTATTTTTGATTCCATAGTTACATTAATACTCACATACAGCATATTTCATATAACATTTTTATTTCAATTCACTTCCTGTTCATCCCGCATCTCATACATATAGCATACTTCCACACAGAATTCTATTTTACTCATGCCACACTATTTAGCAATACAATTCATATATATATTTCCTGTAAAATATGTCAACCAACATTTAAAATTTATATACTGAAAATATACCTTTCATTTCTTCATAATTATCTTGAAAAATATTTCACTTTCCTCAGCCCATTTTTCACATATACATAACTAATAAAACAGCTCTAAGCTCAGAAAACGTAATTTAAACGGTTCGCATTTTAAACCCATACAAAAACATATACACATATTTATTCATAACATATTTCATTTTTCAATTAATTCATAAAAATCTGGTTTAATATATATTTCCCCTTACCTACTTTCTTGAATTATGTCAACAAGAATCCCCAAAAGATGCTAGTGACGCTCACCCGGACCCTGGTTCAAAAACCCTAGTTTAATTAAATAAACCCCAAATAAACTACCATTTATATATTTTCTCAACTTATAAACCTTGAATAAACTTTTAAAAATCGAAAACTAAGAATCTTAACCCTTACCTCAACTTAGGAGCGTTTCCCGAAAAGCCCAATTTAGAAAACTGCTCCGCTAGATGTCTAAAGAATCTTCCCTATAACATTGTAGCAGTCTCTGATCGTTGATTCAGGCTAAATCCAGACCAGAAAGTTAGAGAGAAGGCAGATGAACTTTTATAGAGAGAAAGATACAAACAAAAACAAGTTTCTTCACGTGGAAGCCTCCCTAAACCCTCTTATACTCGACTTTGCCACGTGGCCTCGTCGACAAGTAGAAAGGATTTGTCGACGAGTCACTGAAGGATCTTCATCGATGAGGAGATTCATTCGTCAACGAGTCTTAAAACCTGAAACTTGCTTATTCGAGACTTTTTGTCGACGAGGAACTGAACTGCGTCGACGATCTTTAGTAGAACACTCGTCGATAAGGACATGAAACTGGTCGACGAGATCTGCTGTTTCCTTCTTTCAAAATTTTTCATTTTCCCCTTTATTCCTCATTTATCTATTCCATTTATCATTTTTCTAATTATTTATTTATTATAATTTTCCAGGTCGTTACATTCTCCCCTCAGAAAATTTTGTCCTCAAAATTTCGCTAATCATTCATTTTCACATTTCAATCATGGTTAACTTATTGTATTCCATACAATTCAGTATACATCACCAAATATTTTTGCATCATCTATAATATAATCATCATATAAACTTTCAATTCACACATAATTAAATTAAATCATAATTATCTTAAACATAAACATATACCTGCGCCCCTGACATTCTCTGGCTCAGGCTGGATCAACGAGTAAACTCGTGCTGGAGCACCTCTGCCAAGTAGTATTGGCTGCTTTCCTCGATCCTGATTTGGTGCAGGTCTAACAGGTAACGGTTCCCAACAATTATTTTTAATATGCCCCAGTTTACCGCACCTGAAACAAGTAGGAGTCCGAAACCAGCATTCACCTCTATGCCTCTTATTACATGTCTGGCATATGGGGAAAGACTGACTATCTTGATTATCGAGATAACCCCAATCTCTTGTCTCCTACCTCGAGCCCACTACATCTTTCCCTTTCCTCCTTGATCCCTGACTGACCTCAGCCTAAAAACTGGATGGTGCAGGCCTCTTCTTTGTCTTTACAGGCTCTGTGCTACTTTAGATACTCTTCTCCAACACCATAGCCTTATCCACCAAGTCTGAGAAATTCTGAACCTAAAATCCCATCACCACCTCGTAGATTTTGTGTCTTAGGCCTTTTTCAAATTTCCTAACCTTCCTTACCTTGTTTGGGATCAGAAATGGTGCAAAGCGTGATAGCTCCACAAATTTTACTGCAGTACCCCAACAATCATATTCCCCTAGGTCAGGTTAGTGAATTCCTCAATCTTTTCCACCCTAACAGATAAGGGAAAATACCTATCAAAGAACAGCTCCTTGAACCACTCCCAAGTCAATGCTATTTTTACCAGCCTTTGCTCCTCTAGTAGCTTAACAGAAAGCCACCAGCGTTTTGCATCACCAGTCATTCTAAATGCAGCGTAACGGACCTTCTGCTCGTCCGTGTAGCCAAGTACCTCCAAAATCTCTACTATTTGTTGAACCTAGTTTTTCGCAGTCACTGGATCGGGTCCTCCCTCAAAAGCAGGAGGGTTCATTCTTATAAACTCCTTAATAATGAAGCCCTAACCTACAAGTGGACAGTTCTGCTCTGTAGGATCCTTTCTCATTTCGGCTCTGACCTGCCAAGCTATACCCCACAACATCGTGGAGGTATCAATTTCCTCTTCACTGGAAGTTTCGAAACCCTCCCTTCCTTCAGCCTCTACTTCCTCATCCCTAGGATCCATCCTAAAAATAGGACAGAAAAGAGATAAGAATTCCATTATCATAATCTACTCAACATAATCATTAAATTTAAATCCAATATACATCCAAGTTCTCCATATAAGAACCAGTCTCATAGTTTAGAAATGAAGTCATCTAAGGTTTACCGTGGCTTTTCTGAGGCCGTCGACTGTTTCAGAAAAATCACAGGAAATCATCAACGTATTTCCGCCTTTAAACTAAAAAATAAAATCTTATACTTCTCAACACCTAACCTATCCATCTAGTATCCTTATCCTAACTAATTCCTATACTCTGGTATAATTCATCCCAAAGTTCGCAGATTCCCAAAACTTATGCTCTGATACCAAACTGTAATGCCCCAAACTTGAAAACTCAGTCCGGTGCATTATACCTGATTAACCGTGCTTTGTGGCACCCCGAACCCGCCTTGTGGGATTCGGGTGCCACGTCATTCCTTTTTCTATACCTGTTATTCCATTAATATTTACGCAGCAAAACATAACTATAGTCCTCATTTAGTATAATACCAGAGTTTTCTACATCTATCTACATTCCAACATAAATCATACATCCACCTATATCCACATATAAACATAACTCCAAAAACATAAGCCATAACTTCCAGTGTTCATAGTTATTCATTTCTCAGAAGACTTAAAACGTAAACCATAAAACATAAAATTTATACAACCCAAAATTTCATCAAGTTTATACCCTTTCTCCCTTCTAACTCAAAAATCCTATAGTAACCTCGAGCTCTTTAGGCTTGATCCCATGGAGGTCCTGAAAAAAAAAAAAATTAATTTGTACTCGGGCGAGACACATCTCAGTAATGGAAGAAACAATATATTAAAACAGCGTGTGACCAACATGAAGTTATAATCAACATAATATTTAACATTTGCAGATCTTAACATAATTTCTAAAATCATTTCCTAAACCTAATCAATCACATGTAAGATATTTTACCCACGAGAAAAACCTAAGGATAGGGGTGATTACCCGCCCATACTAGTAACACCCCTCTACTCTAATACTTTAGGCAACCAAAGGTCACAACTGAAGCATACCAGGACACTCACCTTACTCAGTAAGCCCTCAGGTAAAGAAGTAATCTCGTACTCACACAGTTTATACAAAAATTTACTAACGAAGGCTCCCGAGAATAGGGAAATCTACCCGCCCATACAAGTAGTTTCCATTTGCCCTAGTACGTTATGCAGCCTACTACTATATCTGATACTTACTAGCACTCACCTTTCTCAGCAAGCCCTTAGGCAAAGAGTTTGCCCCGCCCAAACGTAACATGTTCTACTAGAATAAATAATGATACAACCATAATACATTATTTTCTCTACCATTATTTTGTAATTCTCATATGTTCATGTTCTTAGCTTTATCATTTCATATTGGTTCACTTTATGTGGCTCTTCCCATTTCTCATTATTCACATTTTACATTTCATTTCCATTTCATTCTCATTTTCATTTCATAATATACCTAGCATCTTTCAGCTGTTTTGTGTTAGTCCTATCATCTTTTAGCTGTTTTTGTGTTAGTCCACATAAAAATGCGCTAGTCCGCTACCCAACATCTTTCATCTGTTTTTGTGTTAGTCCCTACATCTTTTAGCTGTTTTTGGTTCAATGGTTGCATTAACACTCACATGCAACATATTTCATATAATATTTTCATTTCAATTCATTTACTGTTTATCCCGCATCTCTTACATATAGCATACTTCTACACATAATTCTATTTTACTCATGCCACACTATTTAGCAGTAAAATATATATATATATATATATATATATATATATATATATATATATATATTTCCTATAAAATATGCCAACCTACATTTAACACTTATATACTAAAAATATACCTTTCATTTCTTTATAATTATCCTGAAAATATTTCACTTTCCTCAGTTCATTTTTCACATATACATAACTAACAAAACAATCCTATGCTCAAAAAACGTAATTTAAATGGTTGACATTTTAAACTCATACAAAAACATATACACATATTTATTCGTAGCATATTTCATTTTCCAATTAATTCATAAAAATATGGTTTAATATATATTCCCCCTTACCTACTTTCTTGAACTACGCCAATAGGAATCCCCAAAAGATGCCCGTGACACTCACCTGGACCTTGGTTCAAAAACCCTAGCTTAATTAAATAAACCCAAAATAAACTACTATTTCTACATTTTCTCAACTTATAAACGTTAAATAAACTTTTAAAAAACCCAAAAATGAGAATCTTAACCCTTACCTCAACTTAGGAGCGTTTCCCGAAAAGTCCAGTTTAGAAAATTGCTTCGCTAGATGTGTAGAGAATCTTCCCTAGAACACCGTAACGGTTTCCGATCATTGATTCGGTCTGAATCCGAGTCAGAAAGCTAGAGAGAAGGCAAAGGAACTTTTAAAGAGAGAAAGAAATGGAGAAAAAACGAGTTTCTTCGTGTGGAAGCTTCCCCAAACCCTCTTATACTCGACTTTGCCACATGGCCTCGTCGACGAGTCACCGAATGATCTTTGTCGACAAAGAGATTCACTCGTTGACGAGTCTTTAAACCTGAAATTTGCACATTCGGGATCTTATCGTTGATGAGAAACTAAACTGCGTCGACGATCTTTAGTAGAACACTTGTCGATGAGGACATGAAACTGGTCGACGAGATCTGTTGTTCCCTTCTTTTAAAATTTTCCCCTTTCCCTTTTATTCCTTATTTATCTATTCTTTTTATCATTTTCCTAATTATTTATTTATTATAATTTTTCGAGTTGTTACAATGTACCTACGTCCTCGGGAGCAAGCGATGGCTGAAATTCACTATCTATAAAAATCAGGATTAAAATATTGTATATATGCTAACCCTACACATACAAAGGGATTAGGAAGTTCCCCAAATACCTCTGTATCAAACTCCGAAGGATTTGCCTCTGAATTCCCAACCTATTGATCTTTCTAATTCAAAATTCAAAACCATCGATGTAATTGTTGATCAAACCGTCAACTGTTTCTTCTTACAGCCCAACTTTGTTTTTCCTCAGCATAATTTCTCTGTGCATGTGTTCCACTCAATATGAATCACATACTCCAAAATTTGTTTTTAGATACCTCTTTTTTTTCTATAAAGATGATGTTTTTTTTGGTTAAAAATAGTACATTAAAATAATTGTCCTCTCATATCTTTATTTTTTCTTTTAGTGGGAACAGACTCAATTTAAATCACAAATCTGCATGCAGTAATCACCAATCAACTTAGCAATGCGCTATGATCGCAGCCTATGTTGAATAAGAAAAGGTTGTGGCAATAAATTTTTTTTTATAACAAAAACAAATATATTTGAATGTTAAGATATTTTAAGTCATTTTCTATTTTATTGTGGTTGATCTACTCGTCCAAAATTAATTACTCATTTAAACCAATATTTTTGTTTAAGATGCGTAGATTGGGAGGAAATATTATGGCGTATGTATGGGATTCCTTAATAATTTTTCATACGTTGGAGGCTATCTATTCGTAAATAACAAATGGATGTTTTTTGCTTTTTTTTTTTTTAACTTAGTTATTATAAATTAATTATTAATTAAAGTTTTGTTGTGATTAAAGATTTTAATTGAGTCAATGAAAAAAAAAATTGATTTCTCATTGTATTTTAATACTTTGTACCAAATATTATTCAAAATAAAATACGTCTTAATATGATTAAAAGTTAAAAGAAGTTTAAACTTTATAACACGCAGCATCAATTTACGTCTCTTTGATTTGCTATACGTATGCATTTATGTGTGTCCGTAAATATAATCACATTTCTTAATAACTAAATTTTAAAAAGTAATTTTTTTAATAAAATATTCTTTTATGGTTTTTTTTTTTAATGTTTTTCAAATTTTAAATGAAATCTAATTGGTTAATTAATTGTGTATTATAATGAAATATTTAAGGATATTAATTGGTATTTAGCAAGTACAACTTCACCAAAATTTTTGGTTTCCTCCTTTAAAATTAGCTAAAAAAAAGTTCAATCTCGACAAAATACAAAGAATAAAATAAAATCATTGTGAGCATGAAATGAAATTCATAATTACAAAAAATAAAGAGGAATATATGACGCAGGATGAAGACAAAGTGCTTGAAATACATACGTTCACATATTTATTAAACAAAGGATGGATGGATCGTGCATGCGCAGGATAAAAGGTTAAAAAGAAAAAAACTATATACATGATCTATAGATTAGGGGTGAGTATAATTCGATTAAAATCGAATTAACTGAATAAATTTGGTCAGTTCAATTTGGTTACAAATTTATTCAGTTTGATCTGATTTTTATTTTCGTTGAATTTCAGTTTTTGATTTTCGATTCGATTTTTGGATCTATTCAATTCGGTAAACCGAATTAACTGAGTAGTATAAGTTAATAATATATATATATATATTTTATATATTATATATATACTAAAATTTTATTTTTTTTATATAGTATATATATATATATTAAAATTTCATATGTATTATTTATATCTTATATGTATTGTTGATGTTTATTCAACTTGAACACGCACAGCAGAAACACACAATCAATCACGAAACAAGCAACAACCACTAATACAAACACTCGATGATAAAATATACTCAAGAAGCAATCAAACAATAATAAGAAAAATAAAAAACACAACTAGAACACATAAGATTTACGTAGTTTGGCAATAGCTTACGTCCACGAGAGCAGCACTTGGGTTTTCACTATGATCAATGAAACTTACAAGCTTAATCTCATCTAAGGTTACATAATGATGTTTATATAACAATTTAATGTACACATAAGTGTTCTAGTATAACTAAATTACATCTGTATCAATCCCCTAAAAGAAAATCCTCCAGATAAGCCTAATCTACAAGCCCCTGATTTGAATTTATGTAATTTGCGCCGATGGAAACCATCAACATCAATGGTTACACACCAAACCATCGATGGTTTGCCCTCTGTGGCTACACCATTTTTCTCTCCCTTTGTCCCTTGTGTCACATAACTTTCTCCAATACATGTGATCCGCTCTGAATATGAGTCACATCCCCTACAATCTCCACCTTGGTGAATATTCACCACCTTGGAAATCTGAAAGCATAACCGCTGCTCCACCCGGGCCTAGAGATAGGGACCCACCTCCCTTCTAACACTTAGAGACGTAAACTAAGTCCAAGCCATGCTTGAACTTGCCCGAGGTAATAGGAACTCCACTTGGTTGAACACCCAACTCCTTGAATGATCCTTCGAACCACAATACCACCTTGGCAGCCTCAACCTCTGTCGAGAACTCCAATTCAATTGTAACCAAGACACCCTAAGATTGTACCCTGAACTTCCAACAATTACACCTTCCCACAACGTACCCCGTTGCAAGCCTCTTGTCATCCAAGCCCCCTATGTAGTCTCTATATACGAACCTCACAACTGACGGAACCCTTTGTTGCCCGCCAAAGTACCTAATTGCATTGACGTATGAAACCTTTGACATGACCTAAACTTCACCATTCATCCTCGAGTACTGAGCGATAGACTGTTTACTTAGATTTGTTAATGGTGTAATAGTGACCAGCTTAACATTAACTATGCTAAACCTCACCAACATTTGATCCCCAAAACCACCCTAAGATAACCACAATCTTCATGTAGTTTTTCCCATACAGCCGCCCTGAGATAACACCAATCTCCTTGCAGCTATGACTACAAAGTCACCCTGAGATAATCTTAATCTCTCTATAACTTTAATCTTGCTAATTTCCAACCCAAGAACACTTTTGGCAGCACTCAACACCTTCATGTCAACTTCCTTTCTCAATAGAGTCCCCAATTGATTTACCTCAGTTGGAGCCTTTCCAATAATCGGTATGTCCCTCATATAACATAACAGAATACTTGCCCACTTGTAGCCTTTCTCCCTCTCCCCCTCTAGGAGCGACACCAATCCCCTCGTCTGATTCTAATACAGTACCTCCTTCTCCTCCATTATGACACATGTCCACTTACCCTTCTTCTAGCCATGCACTACCTCCCAAAAGGTAGTAGGATCGTTCTTGGTAGTAATGGTTGCATAAAACATCAAATCACACATGGGCGGTGGCCTAATAGTGCCTCTGAGCCCATTGTGAACCTATTGGTCTCCTGAGCTCGAGCTCCTTGCATCATGGCCAACTTCATCTCTACCCTGAGTCTGAAACTTCACCTGCATCACCACCTCCTTTCTATTCAAGTTTATCCTATAATACTGCAAGTCTCTTGAGTTAGAACTCCTTGTACTCCTACTCTGAGTGTCCAACTCCACTTTCACAATATGCTCATGCTGCTATTGCAACCTTCTGACACCTTTTTCTCTTCATCTACTTGAGTATGTTGCCTCATGGCTTTAACACCTAAAGTTATGTCTCCACCAATCACCACCCTAAATGTCATTGGATCACCCCTCTTGAACCCATGTTTCTTATATACCATAAAGATGCACCATCTAGGCATCACACCAAGCCTAGATCCCACCTCACTAGAAACGTACATGGCTAGACCTCCAAAGTCTACTGCATAACCAGACCAAGCCTCTCCTGCAACTCTCCCATCTAGTGATTCCTTTGGCAATCGATTAACCAAGAAACACGCCATACTCACTTACGTCATTAAGAAGTCCCTTACAAGCCCTATATACACCATACCCTACTCACAAAACTCCTTGAACACCAACGTACTCAACAACAATATTTGACTTAAGGAACTCTCTCTCGGTCTGTTACTCCACCTCAACCACAAGTTACACATGGAAAAAAACTCCAACTTGTGCCGCATGAGATACCCCCAAACCTTTCGTGATAACCTCAAGAAATACCCATGTCCAACCCATTATGATGCCTTTACCGATACCTAAAAATCCACACCAATGTAGTTTAGAATATCCACCATTTTTTGTGTGGTTACATTACACAAAATAGTATTTCCTGACTCAGAAATCTCAACTGTAGCTCCACCTACAGCTGTGTTACCCTACAGTGCATAGAGATTCCCTACTATCCTCTATCCCTTCATCACCATCAATACTCCATCACACACTATCATCATCCCACTTTTAGACTTGTAACTATACTCGTCACTATCCAAAGCACCCAATGATATCACGTTCTTCCGTAGATCAGGTACATGTCTTACCCCACAAAATGTCCTTACCACATCTTCATACGTCTTGATCCTGATATCCCCCATTTTGATAACTTTGCAAACTGCACCATTTGTCATCAGAACGGAACTAAGACTCACCAATCTATAAGTAGTGAACCAGGCTTTGTTGGATGTCATGTAAAAAGAACATCCCAAATCTAAGATCCAAGAACTCATGAGGCGTTCTGAACTTAACGAAATAGTAAGCATCTCACAATCAGTACTCCCTAAGTCCCCTTCTTCAACTACATTCAAGGATTTTGACGAACTCTCTTGAGATTTTGCCTTTCCCTTCTCCCACTCCAGACATTTCGATTTATGTACCCTATTTTCCCGCACTTAAAATAGTGAGCATCCTTCTTTCTCCCAAACTAAGCTTTATTACCACTGGCTCCACTCTAGGATTTTTCTCTCCCATGATCTCGTTTACCCTTCGCCATGAGCCCTTCACTATGTGAACCCTCATCATTGGCCTTCTTCCTTTGATGGAACCCTAGCAATGCACTCGTGATGTCCTCCAACTCTAGAGTTTTTTTCCCCCAAGTCAGCATCGTAACTTGATTCTCGTATGTAGACAACGTAGGTAAGGAATTCAGCAACATCAATGCTTTGTCCTCCTCAAACTTCACATCAACTTGCCCCAGATCACTAATGATCTGATTAAATGTGTTGATGTGTTGAGTCAAGTCTAAATCCTCTGTCATCATAACATAAAGCTTTTGCTTAAGATACAGCTTGTTCGTAATAGACTTGGACATGTATCAACGCTCCAGTTTCAGAAAAATCGCCGCTGACTAGTCCTCATCCATGACGTGATACAACATGTCATCAGCCAGACATAACCTAATCGTGGAAATCGCCTTTTCTTCAAGTTCCTTTCAACTTGCGTCGTTCATGTCGTCCAACTTTTTTCCATATAACGCCTTCACCATCCCTTGCTGCACTAGGAAGTCATTCACCCTTCATTGCCAAAGCCTAAAATTACTAGTTCCATCAAACTTGTTCACATCGAATTTAATCGAAGAGATCCCAACCATTATAGAACCAATAGCTCTGATACAACTTGTTAACATTTGTTCAGCTTGAACATGCACAGTAAAAGCACACAATCAATCACGAAACAACAACAATCACTAATGCAAACACTCGATGATGAAATATACTCAAGAAGTAAACAATAATAAGAAGAATCAAAAACACAATTAGAACACACAAGATTTACGTGGTTTGGCAATAGCCTACGTCCACGAGAGCAGCACTTGGGTTTTCACTATGATCAATGAAGTTTACAAGCTTATCATCTAAGGTTACATAATGATGTTTATATAACAATCTAATGCATACAAAAGTGTTCTAGTATAACTAAACTACATTTGTATCGATCCCTCAGAGGAAAATCCTCCAGATAAGTCCAATCTACAAGCTCTCGATTTGAATTTACGTAATCTATGCTGATGGAAACCGTCGACGGGTCGACCAAATTGTCAACTGTTTGGAGCAAAAGAAAACACCTTTCAGCTATTGCCTAAAACCGTCGATGGTTACATACCAAACCGTCGACAGTTTGCCCTCTATGGTTGCACCTCACTTCTCTCCCTTTGTCCCTCATGTTACGTAACTTTTTTCGGTATTTGTGATCTGCTCTGAATATTAGCCACATCCCCAACATATATATTAACAATCTATATATATATAAATATTAAATTGATTAAAATCGATTAGCAAAAATTCAGTTCAATCGGTTTTGAATTTGATTAAATATGAAATTTCGGTTGGTTTGAGATTTTTTAACAAAAATTTTTTGATTAATTAATTAAATTCACCGAACCAACTAATGCTCACCCTTGCTATAGATAATGCAGCAACATTTGAGCCTTTTACATTTGGTTTCGTTTTTCTTTAAAGAAATATTAATTTGTTTAAAGAAATGTATACGTAGTTATTGTAATTAAATAAATTGATGAACAAGTACGTCAATACACGTAAGTTATAATGTAGGGAGAGAGGGGGCATGCACCTTAACTGCTTTAATTATATATATATAATTATATAATTAAAGCAGTTAAGGTGCATGCCCCCTCTCTCCCTACATTGCTCTGCCAATTGACTGTTTTTGAGTGTGGTTGGAAGCTAGGTGTGCGGGGCTGGGTCACCAATCTTCAATGCCTTTTGGTCATTGAGTTTTTTTTTAATCTCTTTTTATTATTGAGTTTGAATAAAATAATTTTTTATATTTAATTTGACCAGAAGAAAAGAAAAGAAAAGAAAAGAAAGAGGTGGGTAAGTCGGTTGAGGAGACTGCATGTCTTCGTCGGTTTACTTCAAAGCTTATTCAAAGATTCTCCTCCACCTACCCCTACTTAATTAGCTTTAACTTATTATATTACGTTTTTTTCTCTTGCGATTTGATAAATAGATAATCTCTTTTTTTTTTTTTTTTTTTTGAGATTTCAAAAATTCTAGAAACATTTCTTAAAATTTTAGAAACCTCTCTTAAAATTTATCAAAAAAATATAAATTTTCTCCAATATTTTGTAAAAAAATAATTTCTTTTAAAGAAGATCTGTGTTTTTTTAATAAATCTTTGGAGATGTTTGTGTAATTTTTAAAGTCTCAATGGAAGTTTGTGGCATTTTTGAAACTTTTGGTAAGATTATTATTATTTTTTTCCTAATTTTAAGGGAGGTGAGTGCCTTTTGCTTTTTTTTTTTTTTCCCTATTCTACACTCTTAATTTTTCATATTTTTTTTTCTTTTAATTGGCTTAGCTGTTCGATATTAGAGGCTTGTTTCTCACCTAATTTTGTATATTTTCATTCTATTTCATTATATTTTCATTGTGTTTCATTCTTCAAATCAAATGCGATGACGTTGCATCGTAAATTTCGAACCTTTGATTTGAGTTTGGATGAATTTAAATAAATTTTAATATAATTTTATATGATATTTTATTTCAATTTAATATAAATTCAAATTTAAAACTCCTAGTGAGATCACGATGTAAGTATCATTAGTTTGTTTATCAATTCAATGTAATAGTATGTATGTGCTGATCGTATGAATTGCCCTTAATTTTGATATAATTTTTTATATGTACCAATTAAGTCTTGACATTTGACCAATAAAGTGGCGTGCAAGAAACACAATGAAAACCATTCATCAAGTTATATTGACTAAATTAAAAGATTAATTGACAGATGAAAATTTTGTGACCTTTTCGTATTTTGACTATCCCTGTCAAATGTATAAAGGTAAATTAGCATGAAGAGGAGTAGAAATTTAAGAAAGGAACAGGAAGGGGGCAAGAAGCTTGAAGGAAAAATATTTCTTTTTAATGTCATAAAAACAATTTTTTTTTTGTTTTTTTTTGTTTTTTTGTTTTTGTTTTGGATAGCCTAGGAAATCCAAGGTGACTATAGCCCTTCACGCATATTTGATAAAAAAAAGAAGGGAAGATATGGATTTAGATGGATAGATGATAAATTTGTTGTGAAAAGAGTCATTAGGTCAATTCTCTTTAAAATTGCAAGAATAGTGATAGTAAGATTCATAAAAATTGTAGGAGGACGGAGAAAAGGAGGTGAAAAAAATTATATTAAAAGAGGTAAGGAGAGATAAAGGGAAGAAACTAACGAGAGAAGAGAGAGAGAGAGAGAGAGAGAGAGAGAGAGAGAGAGAGAGTACAAAAAATCAGGATATTAGTAAATGATCAAATTCGTCATTAATACTTATAAATTCGTCACTAATACTATTAATAACGAATTTATAAGTATTAGTGACAGTTTTAAATTAATTGTTATATCTGCAGTTAGTACTAACTATTAGTGACGAATTTTAAATTCGTCACTAATAATACAATATTAGTGACGGATTATAACCGTCACTAAAACTCTAAAACCGTCACTATAAATTCTACATCGGTTCTACTCAAATTTGTCACTAATACCCTACTATTAGTGACAATTTTGAATAATACTAATTTTTTTTAATCTTCAATTCCTATAAAAATTTGTAATTACATTTTCGTATACATAACCTGAAACCATAATTACTACAAAATTCATAAATTATTCAAAATTTTGAATTCATATACAAATTCAATTAAAATAAAGAAATAACATCTGTTCATATAACAAAAAAAAAAAATTTTAAATTCAAAATTCAAATACAAATACATTATACAAATTCAAATTAAAATACAAAAATTTCATTTGTTCAAATAACAATAAAAATTACAAAGAAATAATCAAAAGTTTCATCCGACGATTGTAGTGCATGCATGACATTGTGTTGATGTTATAATAGCTGCGAACCCTACAAATTAAGAATCATAAAAAAAAAAAAAAAAATAGTATACAAATCGAGAGTAGAATGGAGAGCTGACCCTCAGTATAATCAGGAAGAAAAATATAAAGAGTGCGTCATACAACAATTTTTAACCCTAAACGAATAACTGAAATGAATGTAAATGGCGTACGTATGAATATATACTGTTGCATGCATCAAACCACACACGTATACACTTTAACTCGTTCTCAAAACAGAATATCCCCAGTGGTGAACAAATGATAATACTTATCCATAGTTAAAAGCAAATGATATGTCATGTATGTTCATAAGGGATTGATTTTCTGAGTTGCAACACGGAAGGAATATACAAACTTTATCTGCTCAAAACTTCTATGCTAGAATAAATAGTACACCCCTAAACTCTTACATCTCAATTCTTGGTCATTTGAAGGAAATACAATATGCAAGAGGAGTATTTGATTCCAAAACTAGAAGTGACGGGAACAACTAGTGTTTATAGGTGCTGAAAAACAAAACTGCTTCAAATATGTTAATCCAACAACAATTGGCAAGAGAACCATCAAAAATCACTTCTATTTTCTAGTATATAGATTACTGGATATAATGTAAGTTTCCGAGCGAATAAATACTAATCACAGAGGCATGAATGACAGAAAAACAAGAATACGACTTAGTTGTGACCTTGTCTCTTGTATTCAAATCAAAATCACTAAAGTCAGTTTTCTCTTTCACTATCTCTGGCTCACTAGAAAGGATCTTGAATGAGTTTGCAGCTCCTCCACAAAGACCACATCGTACAAAAGTTGGTGTACACCTTTGATTAAATGGGAGAGGATATAAGCATCTTATACATCTTTCCTGCGTCACTCTATACAGGAAGTGTCTAACATTGTGAATAAAAGTATGTAGAACACTGGAAAGCAGAAAATTGAATGTGCAGGTGGAAAAGAAGAAAGATTGCTCAAATAAAAAAATTAAGTCAAATGAGTAGCTCATTCCACGTTGAAGAGTTTACATGGTGCACCAAAAATTTTAAAACCAATAGATGGCAATGACACATTAAAGAATCACAAAGAACATGACACAAACACAAACATAAGCACATATCCCCCCAAAAAAATCCTGACATTATACAACCCCTTTATTGCAGCACATCATAAAAAATATCAATAGTTTTTCCTAATTTTGCAATGATAAAAATTAAGTTGACACAGGTTGGGTGACCGAGTTTCACAGTCTAAAGAACAAATATACTATAATACTACTTGATTAACGTAATCTTGGAAAAAGATCTAAAAAATTAAAGAAAAAATTTGTAACCTTAATAGTCCAAAAAAATAAAAACCACCATTGAGATGAGATAAATTCCTGGCTTAATTGCACATTTCATGACACATATAACAAGAACCTACCCATATAATCACCAATCCAATATTTGTTAACAAGCAATGACTAGAATACTGCAAATAATTCCTTTATTAATAAAAATTAATATCACATGAAATAGCTACATTTTTCTTTGATAGAAAGGAAAAGGTGTCAAAAGGAAATAGTAAAGTAGAAAGAATGATAAGATCCTCTTATAATAAAATAAAAGACAAAAAAAAAAAAAAAAAACTCAATCAAGATAACAAAGCTTGTTTGTCTAATTGAACATCTGAAAAGCATGTTCTCTCAAAGCACCTCATTACAAAAGCCCAAGAAGGTGCCATATCTTCTGCTCTTTCTAGACAATTTATAATCAGAGAAGAAAGAGACTATTCAAAAGGTCATCCTCCAGCAACAAAGAAAAAAAGCAAAATAAAATTAAAAAGAAGAAGAAGAAGAAGGAATGCTAATGAAGTACAGTTCACCAATTTCTCTGCTAGTTAAGCAAAAAAATTCCTCTAAAAAATGTCATTTTCTATAGCCCAAAGCAACACCAAGAACACCCATGCTAATCCACTTGTGGATTTCTTCTCCTTGTGAAATAGGATCTCCTGGCGAGGAGCAGCAGCTACGAGAAGAAGAAGAAGAAGCAAACCTCCTGATGAGGAGCAGCAACGGTGGCGGTCGGCATAGGGGACGGCGACTGGTAAAAGCTGGACTAAGATGGCGACGACAATGGCGAGCAAACGGCGACAGGCAACGGCGACGAGGGAGGCAATGGCGAACGGCGATGGGAGAGAGGAGGGTCGGGAGATAGGAGGATCGGGAGGGAGGGGCTACGACAGAATGGAGGGAATAAAAAATATTAGGGAAAAAAACGGGGAAATAGAGATTGGGGGAAGGGCCCAATAGTGACGAATTTGTAAATCCATCACTAATAATTGGTCAATAGTGATGGATTTAGAAATTCATCACTAATACTCAGAAGTAAAATTTTTTTTATTTTTTTTTTAAAAATGGAAGTATTAGTGACGGTTCTCAAATCTGTCACTAATAATTGGCCAATAGTGACGAATTTAAAAATTCATCAATAATACTGTGAAGTAAATTTTTTTATTTTTTTTTAAAAATGTAAGTACTAGTAATGTTTTTAAAATCCGTTACTAATAATGGGCCAATAGTGACGAATTTTAAAATTCGTCACTAATACTCCGAAGTAAATTTTTTTTTTTTAAAAGGGAAGTATTAGTGACGGTTCTCAAATCCGTCACTAATAATGGGACAATAGTGACGAATTTAAAAATTCGTCACTAATACTGTAAAGTAAAATTTTTTTTATTTTTTTTTAAATGGAAGTATTAGTAACGGTTCTCAAATCCGTCACTAATAATGGCTAATAGTGACGAATTTAGAAATTTCTCACTAATACTGTGAAGTAAAATTTTTTATTTTTTATTTAAAAAAGGAAGTATTAGTGACAGTTCTTAAATCTGTCACTAATAATGGGCAATAGTGACGAATTTAGAAATTCGTCACTAATACTCAGAAGTAAAATTTTTTAATTTTTTTTTTTAAAATGGAAGTATTAGTGATGGTTCTCAAATCCATCACTAATAATGGGCCAATAGTGACGAATTTAAAAATTTGTCACTAATACTGTAAAGTAAAATTTTTTTATTTAAAAAAAAAAATAGAAGTATTAGTGACGGTTCTGAAATCTGTCACTAATAATGGCTCAATATTGACGAATTTTTAAATTCGTCACTAATACTCCGAAGTAAATTTTTTTATTTTATTTTTTAAAAAAAGAAGTATTAGTGGCGGTTCTCAAATTTTCACTAATAATGGGCCAATAGTGACGAATTTAAAAATTCGTCATTAATACTCTAAAGTAAATTTTTTTTATTTTTTATTTTAAAATGGAAGTATTAGTGACGACTGTCAAATTCGTCACTAATAATGGGGCAATAGTGACGAATTTAAAAATTCGTCACTAATACTGTGAAGTAAATTTGTTTTTTTTTAAATGGAAATATTAGTGACGGTTCTCAAATCCGTCACTAATAATGGGCCAATAGTGACGAATTTAGAAATTCCTCACAAATACTGTGAAGTAAAATTTTTTTATTTTTTTTTAAATGAAAGTATTAGTGATGATTCTTAAATCCGTCACTAATAATGAGGCAATAGTGACGAATTTTTAAATTCGTCATTAATACTGTGAAGTAAATTTTTTTTATTTTTTTAAAAAGTGGAAGTATTAGTAACGGTTCTCAAATCCGTCACTATTAATGGGTCAATAGTGACGAATTTTTAAATTCGTCACTAATACTCTAAAGTAAATTTTTTTTTAATTTTTTTAAAATAATAGTAGTGATGGTTATTTAATCGTCACTAATGTTTACCCTTTAGTGATGGATTTAATTCGTCACTAATACCACAGAAATCGTTACTAATATTTTTCTGGGATAATTTTTTCTGATTTTTAGTGACGAAACTATTAGTGACAAATTCAATTTCGTCACTAATAGTGTTGTATTAGTAATGGTTTCTAAAACTGTCACTAATGCCCTACTATTAGTGACAATTTGAATCTGTCACTAATAGTTTTGTCACTAAAAACCAGTTTTTTTGTAGTGAGAGAGAGAGAGAGATAAAAAGGATAAAATGCACCGGTGCTGTTTAGCACTAAGTTCTTGCATGATGTTTGTTGAGTTGAATTGAAACTCCCCTTACAATAACTATTGCATGTAGTTATACCTTTTAGGGATCAATCCTATATTTATTCTAAGATTACAAGCATAAATTCAAAACAATAAATCCTAATAACATAGTAAGCTTATAAAACATTTAAAACTTAATCATAAATTTAGAATGTTTCATAACATTAAAGGTTTATATTATTATAGTTGATATGTTTGCCAAATGCTTATCTGTCTTGTCACATAATGATCTGCGACCTTCGCCTGATGACCTAGGTGACCATCCTTGCCAAATATTTTGAACGAACTTCAAAGATTGACATAAGCAACCATCATCGCCTAATGACTTATGCGACCATCATTACCTACTGACTCCATGTTTTCTATCGTTTGTGTGATAAGTGATTCTATCCCTTAGGTAATTTATATCTCGTTTGTAGTGTTTGACTTATGTCTCTTTTACACAATTCTCCACTTAGTCACTTGATTAACTAGACAATATGTGATTTACCTTGCCTAGGTGGTCACTTTTTTATGACCACTATCAGAGTGAAACAATCACCATCACATTTTGAGGAATTACACAAGGATGACACAATCAATGCCCTCAATAACTACTCCTTTTAGTTGCTTATAAAACTTATAAATGAGCAGTTGATCAAAAAGTGTTATGCCCTTCATTAGGCAATCCATACTTGAAAGATTTTGTCTTTTTCCTAAAGTTGTCCATCAAGAGGTGACAAATCATGTGTTTGAGGGGTACATTAATCGTGTCATTTTCCAAAAAAAGGTGATATTCGTGGGTCAAATTGGTGATCCTCCACTTAGTTGCCATAATAGTTAGGCGATTTTTAAAAATTGCTCTTTTTCAAACAATTGCTTATACCAAAATGGTTAAGCAACCTTCCTTAGCTACCTACTTTAGTATAATTGCACAATGGATTCTTCAAAATAGAAATGTTAATTTCCAAGTATTCTTTTTTTTTTCTTGACTTTATTTAATTCTCCTTGTCACTTTTGCTTTCATTCACGATTGACAATATGGAGGATACGAAATATGTAGAGAGGAAAAGGTTACCGCTTTGCCATTAGCCGATTTTCTAAAGGCAATGTTGGAGCACTGAATCCAAAGATTATCCTCAACATTCTCTGATGGGGGTTGGTTTTATTCTATGAAGAAACTACATTTTATAACTGTAACTCACACTCATAATTAAAAATACATGATTCCCATTACATCTACAAATATGAGTAAAAGAGTCTCCCCGCATGGATAACCGACATGTATAACCTCCATGACAGGTTGTGCAGCCCGAAGGTTGAACTTAGTTTGGTACACCAATGCTAAGTCAAAGTAACTCATCTGTTAGTCCAATTTACTTACCGAACCTAGCCTGTATACCAGGAGCGTACTCCACCCCTTTCGCTGGCCAAACCAACTTTCCACACCAACATTGTTTTGAATAGTGTGGCTACACTAATATTGATATGATCCATCAGGATTCTTAATTCATATAATGCGTTCTTTTCGAAATTTTCCGAAAACTAGTTTATCATCATAACGTAATTCCCATAGATATATAATAAAATACCACTTCATAAAATCTTACTATAACCAGTACCATCCCGTGAAAATCCCAATAGGTTTAATTTATACAATAAACTAAATTAATCTCATGCCACACATTTTAAACAATAATTCATACTTTAATTTATACTTTAATTAATCTCATATACTAAGATTAAAATCAACATAATATCTATATAATTATATTCTTCAATTTAAATGGTTAATTTTTGAAAATAATTGACATAATTTATTTCCCTTACCTTAACCTTGGAGTGATGCTTGCGACATTTCAATGACAAATCCGCTCTGATTAAAATATTTAGGAGCAAACCTGGGACCTGAATATGGTGTTTGTTTTTCAATTCGGCTGATAAATAGCCCAGAATTTTAGAGAGAGAGAGAAAATGGAGAGAGAAGGAGAGCTTGAGGAGAGAGAAACGGCCGTGAGGGGGGGTCCTTCCAAAGCATCCAAAACCTTTAATAATAATATTATTATTATTATTATATGATATTAATATATTATTATATTATATTATTTAATTAATAATTATTATTTATTTATTAATTATTTAATTTTAATTTACTTTAACTTTAATTTTAATTTTAATTTAATTTTTTTTAGAATCATTTCACTAATCTTGTATAACTATTTTTGGGATTGTTACACCCTTTTTATTTTAATATGACATTTTATATGAAATAGTTACAAAATTTAAAATAAATAAATTATATTTTTTAAACGGTTGATCCATTTATGACCCGTTTATTAAACAGATGGGTCAACCCGAACTCGTTTAACCCCGACTTATTTATGATCCGTCCGAACTTAGCCCGTTAACTCGTTTTGTCATTCGTTTTGCCACCCAAATGACTCATCCCTCGGCTGAAATTTCCCTCGACTTCGTACTAAACTTTCTTACAGTAGTGCACTCCACTTCTCGCTCCTTCCCTCCCTAAATTTTCCTCCCTTTTCCCTCTCTTAGATTTCATCTAGGGCTAGGGCACACAACAACGCCTTTGGTTTGAGTTCCTCCGGCAGTTTCATCTACAGAGATGTGCAGATTTGCAGCAGCGCGACAGATTCAATTTTCTCATATTTCTACCTTTCATAGTTCCTCTCGCACACCAGGTAAATTATGACGATGTTGAAGGCGTTGCTTTGGATTTTTTTTTTTTTATAACAAAAATAATGGTATAAATTGATCGTCTTTCATTATTTGCTATCTGCTGCAAATGATGTAATATTTAGGGCATAGTTTCACATTTTTGCTTGAATGATGTTGTAGCTAGAACTTCTTTGCTTCAATTTCAATCACGTAACTTCTTCTCTCTACATTCATTAAAATACGCAGTTCCTTTGTAAGAGACAAAGTATTCTAGGAATTATTTGGAACCATTAAGTATAGAATTCATATTTGTCCCCAGATATAGTATTAGGGGGCGACTTTGTCCTCAGAAGTAAAAATAGGGGATGACTTTTATTCCCCATTGTTTACGAAAACGGAGAACTACAATAGCTATAAGGAGGAAAGTTGTTTCCTATGATTCCCAAAATATTGCACAAAACTTTTCAAAATTTTGTCCCCGGCAAAGTCCACGGCTAGAATCCTGAGCTGGGTACAGGGAAATTTCGGCGAGAGGCCGGAGGATAGAGGAGGCGATTGAAGGCGTGGTGGTTGGAGTCCTGATAAACAATGTGGGGATGATGTACTGGCCAGGGCGGAGGCATTTCGGCGAGGTGGGGGTTGGGGTGGGGGAGTGGATGGAGCTGGGTGAGGGTGAATGTGGAGGGATTGAAAGTCGTTTAGCCTTTCAGATTAAAAGTCACTGGAAAACTGTTGGATAAAATTTCCTTCAATTTTTTTAAAAAATAATTTTAAACAAATTAAAATTAAAAATGAAAAAATTATTTTTCATTTTTAGTTTCTAAAATTTAATAAAATTTGGTATTATATTTTTTAAAAATTTCACTTAAATTTAAATTCAATATTTAAAATTTAAGTTCTTAAGCTAAATAATTCGAAATATGTGATGTTATTTATAAGAATAAATTTCAATAATACCCCTTGAGTTTTTAGAATATGACATTTTAACCCTTGAGTTATCAAAAGCTATCAAGAAACCCTTGAAGGTTTAATTTTATTGGTAAAATGAACCTCTTCTTAGTTGACTAATAGTCAATTATTAAGTATATATGAAAAAAATAAATTTTAATCATAATAAAATAATATTTTAAAATGACATCAATTAATAAATTAAATTAAAAAAATAATTAATATAATACCTTGAAAACAGGCTAAGCAAATTGAAGATCTAACTAATTCTTAAATTGGCCGTCAATTTAGTTGTCCTATCTTATATCAATTAATAGACATCAACATCACAAAAATATTTTATTATTATTTTAATTTTATTTTTAGAGAATAGATTTAAAAATAAAAATTACTAATAAATTATAAAAAATAATAATTACAATATTACAAAATATTTATTAAAAATAAATAGTCAAAGATATAAAATAAATAAAACATAGTTCAACATCTTTAAACTCAAGTAACTTATTAAGTGAAGAGTTAAAAAAAAAATGCAAACTAAAATTTTAAAATTCATACTTTATAAATTAAACCTATAAAATTGATTATTCGTTTTTTTTTGAATTACTAATATTTAAAATTTTAAATAATAATTTAATTACGTTATTGTATTTATGTGAACTGATTAACTCTAAGTAATCTTTGGGTGCTTAATTCACTTGCAAGTGTTTAATTTTCAAATCAAATTGTATTCAACTAACTAATTTCTATCATAAAATTTTTAAATTAATGTTAGTTTCGTAATTTGACTTATCAAAACTAAATGAAAAACAAAATTTTATTTTTTCATTAGGTTTAATGGTTCACTAACACTCAACTAAAGAAATAAAATAAAATAAAATAAAATCTCATAATTGTTTTTTTTAATAATTTTTAAAAATTTTAAAAAATTCATTAGCTGTTGCTACATTTTATATGTAACCTTGTGAAGATAAGGCTGCCAAATGCAAATATGATTACTATTTTATTGTACAAAATTAAATAGAGTGCAAGAGAATGTAGTCCTCTTTTATTATAAAAAGTTGCAAACCTGCGGAATGTGGACGACCACGTGGCGCCTTTGACCTGCTTTTGACCAATGGTTCTTTTGCCGCCCTTCTTACCCCAATTTCCCACTTTGCCCTTCACCCCAACCCCATTTACAGTTTCCAAGTCGAGGTCAAAATTGGTAATCGAGACTCGAAATAAACCATTCACGTGAGTTTCAACGCCTTTCACGTGGATATTACTGATACAGAGAGCTCAAAGCTACAGTTATTGAGCAGCTGAGAGATCAAGCTCACTAATGGAAGTCGGCGGCTCCGCTCTCGCCGGAAAACATATCGCCAGTCGATGCAGCAAATCACGTTTCATACGCAACCGTTAATCCATCTCGTAAACATTCCTCTTACTTTGGATTATCCTCATTTCCTGTTCTTGATCACATTTTCGATACTTCCAGTATGGAAATTTTCTACTTCTTTTTCTTTTCTTTTGTTTTCCTCGGAGGCCGGGTTTTAGCAGACCTCAACGAGCTCTTCTTTGGATTCGAAGCAGCGGATACCAATCTATCCCTGACCGGAGTCGCGGAGATCGGCGAAAATGGTATACTCAAGCTAACGAACGAAGATCGCAGAGTAATGGGTCACGCGTTCTCCTCTGCCCCTCTCCGGTTCAAGAAATTTCCAAATGGATCCGCCTTTTCCTTCTCCACTTCCTTCGTCTTCGCCATCGTCCCCGAGTACCAGCCTCTCGGCGGTCACGGCCTCGCCTTCACAATTTCCCCCACTAAGGATCTTAGATCTGCCCATCCCAGTCAATACCTGGGCCTCCTCAACGCCAACGACGTCGGCAACTTCACGAACCACCTCGTCGCCGTCGAATTCGACACCGTTCGAGACTTCGAGTTCTTCGACATCAACGATAACCATGTGGGGATCGATATTAATAGCCTGCACTCGAACTACTCCGCTCCAGCTGGCTATTACGGCGAAAATTCTACGCTTCTGGGTCTGAATCTCACCAGCGGAAGCAGGATTCAGGCGTGGATCGATTACGATTCGGTTCGGAATGTTCTTAACGTGACGATCTCGCCGTCTTCGTCGAAACCCAGTACTCCGATCCTCTCATACCCCCTAGATCTCTCTTCGATTCTGGAAGAGTTCATGTATGTGGGGTTCTCTGCTTCGACGGGTGTTCTCGCTAGCTCCCATTACGTCTTCGGGTGGAGCTTCAAGATGAACGGAGAGGCTAAACACCTCGACCTCTCTTCTCTGCCGTCGCTTCCCGGACCCAAGAAGAACCGAACTGCTTTAATAGTTGCGGTTTCGATTTTATTTTCTGCTTTTGCTCTGTTCTTAATTGGATTCGCCCTTTTCTTGGGCGTGAAATTGATGAACGCGGAAGCAATCGAAGCCTGGGAGCTCGATATCGGTCCCCAACGGTATCCGTACCGTGAGCTGAAGCGAGCAACCAAGGGTTTCAGGGACGAGGAGCTCCTCGGCCATGGCGGATTCGGCCGAGTTTACAGAGGAACTCTTACCCTGGCAAACTCAAAAAGCCAAGTCGCCGTGAAACGAATTTCGCCCAAATCGAAACAGGGTCTGCGCGAATTCATGTCCGAAATCGCCACCATCGGCCGGCTGCGGCACCGGAACTTGGTTCAGCTCCTGGGATGGTGCCGGCGGCGAGGCGATCTTCTTCTCGTCTACGATTACATGCCAAATGGGAGCTTAGATAAACTCTTGTTCGGCGAACCCAGAACGATTTTGACTTGGGAACAGAGGTTTCACATCATCAAAGGGATCGCTTCAGCTCTTCTTTACCTCCACGAAGGGTACGAACAGGTGGTGATTCACAGGGACATCAAAGCGAGTAACGTTCTGCTCGACCTCGAGTGGAATGGGCGACTCGGCGATTTCGGACTCGCGAGGCTGCACGAGCACGGGTCCGACCCGAATCCGACCCGGATAGTCGGCACGGTGGGGTATCTGGCACCGGACCTGCCGCTCACGGGGAAAGCTACCGCCAGCTCCGACGTTTACGCCTTTGGTGCGCTTTTGCTAGAGGTTGCATGCGGGCGGAGGCCCATTGAGGCCAAATGTGGGCCCGAAGAAATAGTGCTGGTGGACTGGGTATGGGCCAAGTGGCGAGAAGGCCGAGCCGGCGATGTGGTGGACCCCAGATTAGGCCGGAACTACAATGAGGGTGAAATGGTTATGGTGTTGAAGTTGGGCTTGATATGTTGTAACAGTGCGTCCACGGCGCGGCCAAGCATGAGGCAGGTGGTGACATACTTAAAGAGGGAGGTGGAGCTGCCGGAGGAGTTGAGTGCGCCGGATGGGGGCAAGGATGACGGGGGAGGGTACACGGGTTTGGTGCACTCACATTCTACGACGTCGTTGGCTGAGGGGGTGAGCTCGTTCTCGATCATGGGGAATGGGGACGTGGAAGCTAGGCCCAGAACCCTCCCTAGTTCGCCTGTTGGTAGAAGGGAAACCAGGTAGAGAGCTATTCTATCAAAGAATAACAATTTTTGCAGGGTAAATTTTCCTCACCCTCCTGCACTTGCACCAGTGCCCGTGCATTCGTAAGAAAAAATTAATTGAAGCTTGACATTTTATGTTTATCATTCTCTCTGGCTATACCATTCACTCCAAATGCTATCTTAAACTTTTCAAAATTACACTTAATCTTGCCAAGCTATCATGTGTTGGATTTATGTGAAACATGTGGATTTTTCATGAGGTCACCCATCCTCGTGCTATTCTCACTCAAGTACGAATAACTGCGGAGTTGTGATGAAATTCGGTGCATTAGTGCTAGTATGATTGCACCCAAAGTGTTGAAATTAATATGTAGTAAACATCTAACTTAATACTAACTTATTGATGAGAAGAATACATAACGTCATAACTACTATATCACTGAAGTTTTTGTAAGTTATATTCACTATGTACTCATAAATAAATAAATAAAAATTATTTATTATGTTAATATAGAGACCCAAAAAATGGGAATAATAAGAAAAATAAAGGAAAATAGGGAAAATGGTTTGGTGTAGACCACTCGGTTTTGTGGGAGTTCAGAAAATCGCCGATGGTTTTGAGTAACCGCGGCCTAATAATGGTAAAATGGTGAAAAATGAAAGGGTTGAAAATTGTCAACATTTTTGTCTGACAGTAGCTTATATGTAAATCCTGCAATTCATTTTCTAAAAGGGAAAAATCAAATTTTCTTCTTTCTCTCTCTTAGGGCTACAACTCTCCCTCATTCTCTCCTCGATTTCTCGCTTGATTTCAGTCTGAATCAGCTGATAAACGTGATTTTGAGATCTCGGTGGCGATTCTCTGCAGTTTAATCAGAGTAATTTTGTGAATCGGACATTTCAAGCACTACTACAAAATCAAGGTAAGAAGGTTGTTTTTAAAAGTTTAGCCAGTTATTGGTAATGTGCGGGCCTAGGTGTGTTGAATGACTATTATTTTGGGGTTAAGTTAATTGAAATAGGGTTTATGGATACAGGCTTTGTGCAGGTGCCGCAGGCATAGTATTGGATTCCTTGCAGGCATAGTTCTAGGAAACAAGTAAGGAGATAGATTATGTCAGGTATTTTCAGAAAGTTTATCGTTTAAAATATAGTATTTGATTCAGAAATTATATATATGAATTAATGTAATTTTTTGGGAAATCTAATGTTTGAATTGAGAAAACTCTGGAAACAGATTTATTGTTATTTTTCAGAAAAAAATATAATCCTCCCAAATAGTTAGCATATTATAGAATATCATTCACTTGTGTGGCATGAGTATAAATATTTTATTGTAGATATTAGCATGTCAGATTATTTTATGGTTACACAGAACAAACATGGTTTTGTAATGAATTTTTAGAAAATCTATAAACAGTATAGAACTTATGATATTTTCAATATATTGTGATAATTTAGCTAGCTCAGATTTTGTGATAATTCAGCCAACCAGATGCCGTGATAATTTAGTCGGCTTAGATGCCGTGATAATTCAGTCGGCTTAGATGCCGTGATATTTCAGTCGACCTAGATGTCGTGACTAAATATATTTATAAAAGTTTATTCAGAAACATTGTTATGACAAATTTTACACATAACCATGAAACAGTTATATTACAGTTATTTATGAAATGTACTATATGATAGCAAAGCTCGGATGACTTAATTTAGTTTCAGAATACGGTACTGTAGCTATCAATTCAGATTGGTGCCACCACAAGTTTCAGATAAAGTATCGGTGAATGGATAGTCGATTGAGCCCAGTGTAGTAGTGTGCCCCCTAGCAGTCCGGACCAGGCTGAGCAGACCAAACATACTTACAGACGAGTTAGTTTTAGTTTAGCATGGCAGACCAACCATTGTTAGGTCCCATCTATGGGTTACACAACCCAATTATGTGAGGGTAATACATGAAATCAATTAACTATCCATCAAAGGGAGAATTTTAGTATTATTCAGATATAGCAGATGATTTATATGCATACATAAATTTATTATGACACAGCATGTTTATGTTGAAATACGATTTCTTTAGACTTATACATAACAAATTTTCTTTCCTAACTTATCAGTTACAGTAAATTATGTTACAATTAATTATGTACAATATATGTTTATAACATAATAAAACTCATGTGCCACACACCGATGCTAATCTATCCTACTTATTGAGAGGTGTCTCACCTCAGAATTCAAACATTTCGGGAAACCAAGACAGACGAGCAGAGCGAGCTCCGAGATAGAGGAGGTTTTAGTACTGTCCTAAGTGTAGGGTAAGTGTTTGAGTTGGAAGAGGGATTTTGTGTGAGTCCTTAGAGTATTCTTATGAATTTTTGGGGATATATATATATATATATATATATATATATATATATATGTATAATTATGACGTTAGTAGGACTCTAGTATTGTGTATAAGATTAAGGTATATCATGTTTTCCGCTGCACAGTTGATATGTATTTATGAACAGTTATATCCTTGGTGCCCCGCTTTGGGTCCGGGTTGACTTTGTTTACAATTTGTGGTATCAGAGTTTATTAAATAAAATGGAAAAAAAATAATATAGCCAGAATTTTTGGGGTGTTACATTTTGGTATCCTACCCTAGGTTGTTAGGTTCTATAGACTTTAGTGCACAGAGAAAACAATACCAGAATGTAGGAATAGATCTTGAAGAAGATAGGAAATTAGTAGATCAGGATTTTAGTGAGTCAATGTTGGAAGTTAAGATGAAAATTTAGGGTTTTGTTCCACAGTCTGGAGGTAGGAACTTCGTAGTGGTTTCTATGATTTTCCTGGAATGACGATTTCAGGAAAATCATGGTAAACTATCGTCGGGTTTTGTTTCTAAATTGCAGGATTGAATCTTAAATTGAGAATAAGGACTCTAGGTTGAGTGGGTGTGAGAAGATATTACAAGATTTCTAGTTAGATAAATGTATTAGTTGTATTATGAAGATAGAATCCTCAGATTATATTTATTCTCTTTTTAGGATGGACCCTGGGAATGGTGATGCTCATATTGGTGGTAATGATGCGAGACCCTCTAGTATAGGTGGCAGCGATTTTGATGCAGTCTTGTGCAGTGTTGCTCAGCAGATTATGGCTGAGATAGTACGGAGTTCTAGGAAGCAGGGATGCCTGCCAGTGGACCAGAGTTGCACTATATAGCTGTTCACCAAGATGAATCCTTCGACCTTTTCAGGGAGTGCATACCTGATTGTGGCAAAGAACTAGATACAAGAGATTGAAAAGATCCTGATTGTACTATGCTGCACTGACGAGCAGAGAGTATTGTATGCCACATTCAGACTGACAGGGGAGGCTGAGCGTTGGTGGTCTGCTGTGAGACTCCTGGAGGAGCAAAGACCAATACCTGTAGCCATGACCTGGGCTTGTTTAAGGAGATGTTTTTCGACCGATATTTCCCCGTCACCACTAGAGAAACTAAAGTGGGTTCTTGAATTTGACCCAGGGGCACCTGATAGTTTAGTAGTATGCGACAAAGTTTGTTAAGCTGTCCCGTTTTGCCCTGTACATAGTTCCAGATGAGGTAAAGAAGACTAGAAAATTTGAGAGAGGTTGGAAGTAAGAAATTTATGAACAGGTGGCAGTTTTGAAGGTGCGGGATTTTGTAGAATTGGTAGATAGAGCCGTGTTGGCCTAACATGGCTTACTAATCTTGTTTTGATGATAAAAAATAAAAGGTCACTTAACATGTTTTGTTAAAAGTGATGAAATTTCAGGAATCAAGTCATTAACCTTAAATGAATACAAAAGCTGATTGCAAGACTCCATGGAAAAGGAATATGAAAGCTTGAAGATCATGAGAGCATGAATATCAAAGAGGACGTGCTAAAAGCTTAGAGAATTTGAAGCTCAAAGTTCAAATGACTCAACAAAAGACAAGCATGAAGACTCCAAGCTTAAAAAGTGTTTTAAAGTCTTAAGAAAAGTCTCTATATAAGTACTTCATTCAATTGATAATTTGATTGGATTTGAAGCTCATTAGGAATCTTATTGACCTAGAGACCATGTTTTTGGAAAATACTTTTCAAAAGACTTCAATTATTTTGGGAAAGCAAAAGAGTAAAAAGAATTTGGAAATAAATTATAAAAAAAAAAATAAATCAAATTTTGGTCTTTCCAGGCAACTGACAAATATTTAAATTGATTTTGAAACAACCCGAGAGGACCTAGTTGACTGACACGATTTTGCCAAGCGACTGACAAATATTTGAACTGATTTTGAAACAACCCTAGAGGACCCAGTCGATTGACTTGTGTCTTCTCAGTTGACAGACTCGCTCTGACTTTGAAAATCTCAATGTTTTAAATGGATCTAGGCAACTAACTCATATTTTCCAATCAATTTACTCTTCGAGATTTTAAATTTTAAACATACTTTCCAAATTTGATTTTTTAAATTCTAATTGTTATGAAAACTTGGGAAACACTCAAAGTCACTTAGGGAACACGAAATACTATTGATTAATCATTTATAAATACCTTCCCAAGGCTAAGGATTCAAACACACCAAGCAATTACAGTAATCAAGCCTTCTTGGTCTCAAAACTCTCAAAAGCTCTTTTGTGCAATTACTTTCTGAAATTTTCTACTAAGGTTTGTTGGGAATCTCTCACACAATTCTGAGCCTATAATGAATTCCTTCAATCAAGAAAGAAAGCTCGCGGTGATATACTTCTAAAGGCTTCAAACTATTTTAATTATTATTTTGAATTGAAGTATACTTTAGTGCTTAATTGTTGTACTAATTTGCTCTTGTTGAGAGTGTCTTTGTACACCAAAACTTGTTCTTGTTTTGTAGACGATTTAGGTTCTTGAATCATTGTTGGACCAAGCGTGGGGTATTGTTTGGAGAGGCGTACTCTAGCCTATTGAAGGAGAGATTGTAAGGTTGCTACTGCCCGTAAAGGAGTGGTTATAGTGGAATCCTTGGGTGGTTTAGCCTAAGGCGAGGACGTAGGCGGGTATAACCGAACCTCGTAAAAACTCCCGTCTCACTCTCTTCCCTACTCTCATTTAATTTCCCGTTTATATAAACTGCGTGGTTGGATTTTAATTTTTTATTCTTAATAACTACGTGGTTTGGAAATTAAATAAACGAAGGATTATTTTGATTTTTGGATTGCGAAAATCGAAAGGGAGTACATTGGTTGATCAATATAAATTGCGGAAACCTTAAACGGTGTACGCTGATTGGTTAGCACCCAAGACTAATTAACTGAAAGTTTATTTAAAGTCTAAGTTTTTAGAAGATTGTTGGAAGTTTGAATTGTAGTTTATATTGAGAAAATAGGTACACAAATACAGGGCTTCTTACCAGCAAACAAATATTCTCAAACTCTAGGTTTGCTGAAGTGATGAAACTTGACAGCATTACTGAATTCTTTATCTACTGTGGATTATGTTGTCATTGTGTTGATTGCATTGTGTTGAGGTACTGAACATGATATTCAACTTAGTATATTCACTTATAAAGGTTTTAACAAAGTTAATCTTCCGCTGAACTTAAAATTGAAAACCTTCTTTGCTTGTATTAAATTAAGTTAAAGAATTAATCAAATAAAATTTAAAATCCTAATTCACCCCCCTTCTTGGGAATACACATTCCTTTTCAATTGGTATCAGAGCGGGGTTATAGTAAATCTTAAATAGAAGTTATATAAAGATCTAAATTGCACACCTAGGTGTATCCCCTTTTGTTGAGGGACAATCCTCAACTAGACCCCCTATTTTCTACGGTTCAAACTATACCTTTTGGAAATAGAGAATGAGAATCTATATTCAAACTATGGATTGAAAATATCACACATGGTGACTACATTCCTACTAAATTTGTAGATGGTAAAGAAGTGCCTAAAGAAGAACGAGGTTTGACTGATAATGACTATAATATGATGCAAGTAAATTCAAGTGCCATGAATGCACTATATTGTGCTTTGGATGTTAATGAATTCAATAGGGTCGTGGCATGTAAGTCAGCTAAAGAAATATAGGATAAGTTAGAGGTAACCTATGAAGGAACGATAAATGTTAGAGATAGTAGAATCGACATGCTGACTAGCGAGTATGAGGTCTTTAAGATGAATCCAGATGAAACTATCACTAGCATTTATACTAGGTTTACTCACATAATAAATTCCTTAAATGCTTTAGGAAAAAATTACTCAACATATGAAATGATTTGAAAAATCCTTAGATGACTTCCTCCGATATGGGAACCTAAGGTCACAACAATCACGGAAGGAAGAAACCTGAAAAATACCTCCCTTGATGAGTTAATCGGATCCTTTCTCACATATAAGATGACGATAAATGAAAGAAATTCGGAGAACAAAATAAAAATAAGAAATCAATAGCCCTTAAGGCTGTCAAAAAAAGTTCAAGTGATGAAAACAAAGATAATGAAGTAGATGATAAAGAACTAGCCTTCATTACTAAAAGACTTGGAAAAATTTTCAGAAAGAATAGGAAATTCCCTCAAAATTTTAAAGATAAAAAACTAACAAAGGAGAAATGAACACAAAGGAAACTAAGAATGAGCCACCTACATGTTATAACTGCAAGAAGGTCGGACACATTAAACCTGATTGTCCATAGTTGAAGAAAGACAAGAAGAAGAAAAAGAACGCCTCAGGCGCCCGAACCACTGGGAAGTTAGCAGGTTTACCTGACTTCTGGCGGCTAAACAAAAAATGATCCTATCTCCCTCGGGCGACCGAACCCATGTCAGAGCACTTTTCACCAACTCGAGCTACCGAACACTTTAGTTCAAAACAGGCCCTGGGCGACCGAACACTTGAGTTCGGTCAACTGAACTTTGCTTCGGGCGCCCAAACCGAGGACATAATGTTTCTGATTTTTGTTCAGCCAACCAAACTTGAACTCGGGCACCCGAACCTTTTAAAATGACCTTTCTGGGCTGAGTCTATTCGGACGACCGAATTAAAGTTCAGCCACCCGAAACCGCTCGGGTTGCAAAATATGTATCAAGGTTAAAATGCTTTAAACAGGGTTAATTTTTCTAATGTGTTTTAAAACATTCTTAATAATACCCTACATGTCCTAAACGGTTATATTTTGGCCTTTGTCTATATATAGGGCCTCATTTGTATGGATTAGCAACAAGATTAAGAAAATCATTAGTGCAAAGTTCTCTTTATTTCCAAAAGTTAATGTTACTTATTTTACTTCAAAACACTCTCAAATCTTCATTCCCTTGATACATCTTAGCTTTGTGAGAGTTCTATATTGGGTTATTGATTAGTATAGATTGCTCATATTCCCATTTGCTTCGCTTGATTGTTTGGTATTATTTTGGGGAGCTTAGCAAAGTTTATCCTATAGATTTGAATATAGTAAATCTTGTGTTGCGATAAACTCATAGGCTTGAGGATCTTTGCATTGTCATTGCAAGATTCCTATAGTTTTGATTTTGTTATGCAAATATTTTTCTAAGCTATAGTATTTTCAAACTACTCTTGAGCTTATTTCATTGAAGGAAAATATTTTGAATTTGTTTGAATATTTGATTAGCATCTTTGAAACTCTGATTTATTATTGAAATTTGATATAACTTGTTTCAAAGATGTAGCTTGATTAGAACACTTTTGAGCATACTTGTTATCATATCTTGTTGAGTGTTGCTTACTTAAAGATACACATCACTGAGCTTACATAACCTATACTGTTGATGTGCATGTGATTGATTACATTTGGTACACATATGCTTTACTGAGAAGCATAATCATTGTACCAGTTATATTGTAAAAATACTATTGTATTCCAGGCATGACCTGAGGGGGCGGTAATCCAGTTCGGTAAGGATTATTTGTAAGGGTTGAGGTCAGCCCTGTGTTAATTGATCTGGTTGTAAAGGTTGAGGTCAGCCCTGTGCTAATTGAACTGGTTGTTTAGGTGCCGCTCCACCTATTAATTGAGCTTATAGTGGTAATCTTTGTGCTTGTTAGCCAAGGTGGGGACGTAGCTAGTTTGCCGAACTTCGATAACATTTCTAGGTGTCATCTTTATTTACAACTTTCTTGTGCATGCTTGGTTAATCTAATTGTTTAATTTAATTTTCATTATATATTTAAATTATTTTAATTTATCTACACTAGATTGACCTTAGAGTTGTGTAATACTGTTGTTAGGGGATTGGCCTAGGGCATTAATTTTGAAAATACCAATTCACCCTCCTCTTGGGATATTGGTAAAGCCCACAGTATCTCATGCAGTACAAGTCAGAAATGTTTGCCAGGTTTAACTATGGCTAAGGTGGAAAACTAAAATAGGAAAGAGATCCTGGGTCAGATATTGGAACTAAGTACGCTGGTTCTATTCAAGGAGTTTTGTGAACAACATGGTGGGTTGTATGTAGGGCTTGTAAGGAACTTCTTGGTAAAATAAGTAAGTATGACATGTTTCTCGTTTGATCGATCACCAAGGGTATCACTAGATAGGAGAGTTGTAGAAGAGGTGTGGATAGGTTATGTGGTAGACCACTCTAGTGTGAGAGTGTTTGGATGTCCAACCGCATACATTTCTAGTGAGGTGAGATCTAAGCTTGGTGTAATGTCTGGACGGTAGATATTTCTGAGGTATAAGAAATGTGAGTTCAAGTTGGGTGATCCAATGGCAAACAGGGTGGTGATCAGTAGAGACATGGTTTTTTGGTGAGAAAGCCATAGTGCAACGTACTTAGGTAAATAAAGAGAAATAGATGCCAAAAAACTATAGCAGCAATGAACATGTGATACAGGTAGAGTTACAGACTCAGGTTAGAGATGACATTATTCATAATGCAGGGAGTTATAACTCGGGATACCAACAGGATAATAGTGGGCCCAGATGCACTATTAGGCCACCATTCAAGTATAAATGTGATGTTCTAGTGTTTTATGCATTCATTACTACCAGTAGGTTTCCTACTATTTTTCAAGTTGTGGTGCACAGTAAAACGAAAAATAGATGGATGAGTGTTATGGTGGAGGAAATGAAGTTATTGCATAAGAATCAGATGTGGGAGTTAGTGGAACTTCCAGGATGGAAGAGGGTGATAGGATGTAAGGGGGTGATGTTTCTATTATGTGTGGATAACATGTTATTTGTTGACCTTATAGGTCACGCTCGATTTTGATTATGACAAATACTCATTGCAACCAATTGGTGTTTGAGGTTTTGTGCAAAAACTTATATTGGGAAATCACAATGCACAAAGAGAGAGTGAAGTTGAAGACCTATTTTCTAATTGTATTATATTTTATATTTATTTAAGGGTCTGTAATAGTAATTAGGATATTTGGTTTGTAATAAGCACACACAACACATGCATGATTTATTATGTAAGCTCAAACCAAATACAAATTAAAGTGACCGTAGAATGACCTTAGGGTTTACCCTTCGGTCGACCGACACCGGACTTTTTTGATGTCTTTAATTAGACATAAATGACCCTAGTACACATACATTCACACCTATGTTTGTTAGACACTTGATTAGGGTTTGTATGTTTCAAGATAGAACTGAAATGCACACTTGATGCATTTCCAGTCAACCGGCCAAAACAGTTCATTCTGCCTCGGTCGACTGAAACAGGCCTGGGTCAACAGTTGACCAAGGTCTTGGTTGACCGAACCAAGTAGTTCAAAAAGCCCCGGTCGATCGAAACCCCCTGAGGTCAACAGTTTGACCATCTGGTCGATCGAGCCTTTTTTTTGCTCCAACTACCTAGTCGACCGAGAGTCCTCGGGAAAAATCCCAATGGTCTGGTCGACCGAACCAACCAGTTCAAAATGGCCCAGTCGACCGAACCTCGGGTAAAATGGAAAATCGCCTTTGGAAAGGTACTTTTGATCGACCGACCATTCAGTTCAAAAATGCCTTAGTTGACCGAACCATATGATATCTGGTTGACCGAAACCTTTCTGGTTGACCGAACCTCTCGGGTTGCCCTGATTTTTACCACGGTTAAAATTTTTTAAATAAGGTTAAAATGTTTAAAATGTTATTAAACTTTTCTAACAATTCCTAATAGGTCCCCAACGGTCAAAAATCATGGGATGTCTATATATACCCTTTCATTTGGGAAAATTATGAAGTTGATTGAGAAAAGAAATTCAAAGTTTTCTCTCAAGCAAAAATACCCTCTACTGCTCATACTCTTTCTCCAAACACTCTAGCTTACATTCAAAAGTTATTAAATCATCTGTAAGTGTTCTTGAGTGTTTAGATAGGAAGATTTGCTCTCTCATTGTTGTGAGATTGATTTATTTTTTATTGAGAGCCAAACTAAAAGGATTCTTAGGGGATTTTGCTAATGAGTTTATCCTAAGAAGACTTTATTAGATCTTCTGAGATTGCATATTCATTGCAACATCTTGGGAAACTCGTATTTGCTTTTGGTTGCGAAATATTTTCAAAATCATTTACAAATATCTATTGTTCCTTATCTTGAAAACCATTTGAGGAGATATTTGTTTTTGAGGCGAAACATATTTGTTGCAATATTTATTCACTCACATATTATTTGCTGAAAACAAAGATTATATATATTTTGCAGTCCAAGCATATACATATTTATGTGATTGAGATATTCTGCTGATTGATACTCTTGAGGCTTGCTTGATATTCTGTGTGAGTACGTTTGATTGAATATTTTGAAAATACACAGATTGTCGTTGACACTCTCACGTACGTATTACACTGATAGAAAATATATTTGAGAGTTGACCTATTTAGACCACACTGAACTTACATTTTAAATCATCTGTGGTGTTTGTGATTGTGCGCATTTGGGGTACAAATCTACTTTATGTGAAAGCATCCTTATATTGTACCTTTTGATTGTATATCTGAGAGATTCCAGGCGTGGCCAGAGGGGGCGATAATCCAGTTTGGTAAGGATTGATGTAAAGGTTGAGGTCAGTCCTGTGCTAATTGACCTGGTTTGTATAGGTGCCGCTCCACTCGTTTAAGTGAGCAAGTTATTGTGATAATCCTTGTGCTATTTAGCCAAGGTGGGGACGTAGGCAGTTGGCCGAACCTCGATAACATATCTGCGTGTCACCCTCTCTTTACTGCTTTCTGGTGCTTGTGTGATTAATTAAACTGCTTTACTTAATTTATGATATATTTATATTACTTGCACTAGATTGACCATAAGTTTGTGAACATACTACTATTAGGAGGAATACCTAGGGGATAAATTTTAAAAATACCAATTCACCCCCCATTTTGGGATCACGGTAAAGCTAACATTATTCTTTTGGGAAAGCTTTGTTTGAGGCTAATCAGTTGAAAGCTTTGTTGAGAAAAGATTTTGACATAAAGATTTTGGATACAACCAAGGAGAATCTTGGTTTGGAGATTCACAAGGATAGAGTTGCAAGGAGATTGGGATTATCTCAAGGTGGCTTCGTAAAACAAAATTGTAGGGAGATTATGGCTATCTTAGGGTGATTTTTTGGAGAATCAAAATAAATTGTCTAACGCTTAGCTTCCAAGGACGGACGGTGATATTCGGGATATGTCAAAGGTCCCCTATGCTGCTGCAATGGGGTGTTTCGGCAAGCAACCGAGTGATCCATCAGTTGTGAGATTTGTGAATGTAGACTATGCAGAGGTCTTTGATGACAGAAGGTTTACAACAGGGTATGTATCTACTATTGTGGGACGACCTAATTCTTGTAAGTTCAGGGTACAATCTCTGAGTGTAATATCTACAACTGAGTCAGGGTTCATGGAAAAAGCTAAAGCTGCCACGAATAAGTTCAAGCATTGCTTGGACTTGGTTTTTGTCTCCAGTTGCTAGACAAGAGGGAATTCCAACCTATATGGATTTTTGTCCCAAGTGGAGCACCAGGTTTATGTTTTTGGTTTTCTCCTAAGGGGCATATTTTCGCCAAGGTGGAGATTGTTGTAATATGTGGCTCATATACTGAGTGGACCGCATGTACAAAGAGAAAACATGGTTGAAAACAAAATGCTAGTCTGCAGGAGGAAATCATCGATAGTTTCCTTGTAACCGTCGACGGTTTGGCCCAGTGAAGTGAAATAATTGACAGTCACGAGTTTGTTTTTGCAACTATTTGCTTTCGGTATTAAACCTTCGATGGTATATTTGAAACTGTTGAAGATTTGGCTCGGGTTACTAGCACTAATTTTCTAATTTTGAATTTTGGGACATTGTGTATGTTGGGTTTTGGGGGGAAACTTCCAAGAGGGTTATATATATGTTGTATATGTTGTAACTCTAAAATGTTCATGTCTTTGTACAAGAAGACAGGGAAAAAATAATGTTGTTTGCTTTTGTGGATGTAGGCATTGTCGAACCACATAATTCCTTGTGTTATTATTTTATTACTTTCATATAATCCATGTGATTATTATTCTGTATTTTTCACCATTGAGTGTTGCGTTGTAAGCAGAAGCAATAATCAATTTATGAAAGTAATGGCAAGCAAACAATAAATATTGAAGTAACATAATTCATTAAAGCAACACCTCCGCTAACAATGTGTGTCTATCTAGGGAGGCAAGTAGGCTAAACAAGTTTACAATGATTAGTGAGTTTTATAGATTGATGAACACTCACCTTTCCTTAAATAGCTTTCGATTCAAATCTCATTCTTGCACTAGGAAACATCAACTTGTGTGAGGAGTCATACTCTTATTTTAGCCTAGGACAAAACTATATTTGATTAATAAACCTATAGTACTAGTCTATATATGATGGTAACCCATCCCATGCACACGAGACAAACGGTCACATGCTAGCATAATGCTCTGAACAAGCTTGGCTTATTACAATGGAATGAACATAATGTAGTTATAGAGGCCTTAACTGCATTGTTTGAGAATTGTAGAGATATGGTCTCTAACTCTTTTTGCCTTAACAAATACCTATTCTTCTTCTCTAATGTAATTTCAAGTCTAGATGAAAACATATGAATGGAAGTTATAGTGGAAGAAGTGGAATTTTTAACCTAAAATTATAGTTGGGAGTGATGTAGGACAATTCTAGGAATCCTAGTCCTACCAAAGACCCTCTCACAAATGTGTACACAGCGGATACACTTTAAGATGAGAATTTAATTAACCACAATGATCAATATAAATTATATGCGAAAACTATAGGTTGTGGAAAATTCAAAAAGTTATAGGATTCATGTAGATTTGTCCTTAGGACCTAATCAAGTAGGATAAGATAATTACTTGAAAGATGGTAAATTCAATCATTAGAATTAAGCCTAAACATGCAAATTATATATCCTTAGAATAAGACACAATCAAGCATTCAAGTATGAAAATCTTTTGGATTTTGAAGAATTTGTCTGCAGAGATTATTCAAAGACATGCAATGGATATTTTGAAAAGGCTAATGGAAGATAAATATCATATTGGCTATCTAGGGTTTATTTTGGAAGTGATTGAAATGAGCTTACTAAATTATTCGGAATGATGAACACAACACACTCGAACCTTACTCGATATCCCGAATGGTGATTCTCGGCGCTTCTTGGGGTTGTGATTGATCTGCTTGATTGTTGAAGTAATAATCTTACACAACAGCTACTGGAATGGTAAGATGGAAAATGGAGAATGATAATCTCGTGGGCTCTCACCACTCAATCTCTAAAGGAGAAGGGATGTGGTCTCTCACCACCCACTCACAAAGAGGGAACAAGCTTAAAGCTTAAGCACAAGGTAATAAATCTTGATTCAATTCAAAATACTTAATGTCCCTAATAACTTACATGCCCAGCTATATATATAGATGTTGGAACAACCCTCCAACAATAAGTAAATAAAATATAACAATATTTGAATGGAAAATGATAAAGTGAAACCAAAAAATCAAAAATGTAGAATTTTCAAAATAAATAGTCTCATTCTTTGGCCTTCTAGATGTTCAATACTTTGAATTATCTCATATACCATATACCAAATTAAAGATATGGAAGTCTTCTTTGCAACACACTTTGAACCACTCCATTTGGACTTTTTTTGAGAAAGTTATGGCATATTTGGTGAAGGTGTACATATATCCATGTGATGCAGAATTTCTGGACGAATGGGTACTATTATTGGGCTACCAAGTCGTGCACAATTTTAAATTTATCGTTTTACCTATTCCTAAAGAAAGGTATAGGAGTTTTCTTTCCAACCCAAATGGAATCGGGTTATTTGGGCCTCTGTAGATGAAGTTATGCATTTTTTTTTTGTAAAGGTGTGCAGTTGCCTTCATCCCAGCGAATGTATTCACGTGACACCATCTCAACCAATGTTATGCTTGGGGATTGTTGATCCCCATCATCTCTCCTTGGTTGCGAAGAATTCTGCCCTGTAGAATTTTGTTGAAGATACTCGGTGTATAAATCTGGGTTGAGGCGTAGATCTTCATCCTGTAAGATCCAACTTCGTTCTAATAGGGGTTTGCCTTTCCATTTGACCAAAAATTTTTTATATGATCCAACCCATGTGTGTGTTGTTTTATCATCCAAAATCATTTCAATTTGCTCAGGTTTCTTGGGTGGAATTAATGGTGGTGGCAAAGGCAATTTTGGCTCTTTCATAGTATCTGTGTCTATAAATGGGGAAAGATCACCTGCAGGGTTAGTATGACTAAGCTCTGAAAAAGAATTGACTTCAAGAAAAGGGGTTAGATCCTCAACATTAAATACATTGCTTATGCCATAATCAAGAGGAATATCTAACATGTATGCATTAGAGCTTATTTTCTTTAGGACTTTAAATGGTCCCATCCTTTTAGCATGAAGCTTTCTTACCCTTCCTGAAGGAATTCGTTCGGGACGAATCCGAACCATAACCATATCACCTTTTGAAAATTCCTGCAACCTACGATGTATGTCAGCAATAGGTTTATAATGCTCATTGCTCAAATTAATTTTCATTCTGATCTCAGAGTGTAAGTCATGTATGTGTTTTGCAAAAGTATCAGCTGACTCGCTAACTCTAGACTCTGGTGGTAATGGAATGAGGTCTATAGGCTTTCTGGGACTATAACCAATGACGATCTTAGAAGGGCTAAGTCCTGTGGTCCTATTCACTGAGCTATTGAATGCAAACTCTGCCATAGGAAGACACAAATCCCATGTGGTGATGTGCTCTCCAACCAAGCAGCGCAGTAGGTCACCAAGGCTCCTATTTACCACTTCGGTTTGTCCATCGGTCTGGGTATGGTATGCACTTGAGAACTTGAGCTTGGTACCTAGCATTGCCCACAAATTTTTCCAGAAGTAGCTAACAAATTTAATGTCTCTATTAGAAACAATAGTCTTAGGAAGACCATGAAGTCTCACTACCTCTCAAAAAAATATGGTGGCAATTTTAGATGCATCATGTGTTTTGTTGCATGGAATAAAATGTGACATCTTGGAAAATCTATCCACGACAACAAATACTGAATCATTTCCCCTCATAGTCCTAGAGAGTCCTAGCACAAAGTCCTAGGGAGTCCTAGCACAAAGTCCATGCTAATGTCTTGCCAAGGTACGTGTGGTACTGGCAATGGAGTGTATAACCCAGTGTTTTGTTTCCTACCTTTAGCTGTCTGACATGTGCAGTAGTGGGAAACAATTCTGGCAACATCCCTCTTGATACTAGGACAATAAAACCTATCTTCTACCATAGAAATTGTCTTGTCCCTACCAAAATGACCTGCGGCGCCCCCCGCACGTAACTCTTCAATCAACTGGTCACGTAGAGACGTGGATGGGATGCACAATCTCGTTCCCTTGAAGAGGAACCCATCATGAATGACAAAATCGGGGTGAGTAATAGAAGTACCCTGAAGTAGATAAGAGAATATATCAGAAAAGTCATGACACTGAGGGTATTCACACTTCATGCTTTCGAAGCCAATAACCTTAATTTGAAGTGTCTGCAACGTGGCTACGACCTGACTTAAAGCATTAACTGCTTTGTTCTCGACACTAACTCGGTATTTGAGCACAAAGGTGAACTGTTGTATGTACTCAACCCATTTTATGTGTCTATGCCCCAACTTCCTTTGAGTATGCAAATACCTAAGGGCCTGGTGGTCAGAGTATAAGACAAACTCCTAGGGAAGAAGGTAATGTCTCCAATGTCGCAATGATTGCACTATAGCATAAAACTCTTTGTCATAAGTGGAATATCTCTGTTTTGTCTCATTTGACTTCTCACTGAAGAAGGCAATTGGGTGACCTTCTTGACTAAGCACTCCTACCAACTCCCAATGCATCACATGGAACCTCAAATAGTTTTTAAAAATCGGGGAGACGTAACACTGGTGCTCTACTCATCATAACCATAATATCCAAAAAAGCTTTAGTTGTAGATGTTGACCATGAAAAATCACCTTTCTTGAGAGAGTTTTTAATGGGAGCCATGATAGTGCTGAAGTTTCTAATGAACCTTCTATAGAATGTGGCTAACCCATGAAAACTCCTTGTCTCATGAATGTTTTTAGGAGTGGGCCAATCCCTGATGGCTTTGACCTTTTCGGGGTCAACAGAAACTCCCTTGTTAGAGACTACAAACCCTAAGAAGATGACTTGTGTGGTCATAAAGACAAACTTCTTTAGGTTTGCATACAATTTTTGTTCTCTTAGGACCTCAAAGACGCTCCTCAAGTGGAGAAGGTGATCCTCCCTAGTCTGACTATAAATCAAGATATCATCAAAGTAGACTACTAGGAGGTGCCCAATGAAAGGTCTTAAAAGTTGGGTCATAACTCTCATGAAAGTGCTTGGTGCGTTAGTTAAGCCGAAGGGCATCACTAACTACTCATATAACCCATCCTTTGTCTTGAAAGCAGTTTTCCACTCATCCCCTGGTCAGATTCTAATCTGATGGTATCCACTTTTAAGATCTATCTTGGAAAATATTTTGGATCCCATCATCTGATCAAGCATGTCGTCAAGTCTAGGTATAGGAAATCGATACTTGACAAGGATCTTGTTGATAGCTCTACTATCAATGCACATCCTCCAAGTGCTATCCTTTTTGGGAGTGAGAAGGGCAGGACATGCACATGGACTCATGCTTTCCTGAATAAAATCTTTTTCTCTTAGTTCGTCTACTTGCCTCTTTAGCTCGTCATGTTCCTTTGGGTTCATTCTATAATGTGGCAAATTAGGTAAAGATGAACCGGGAACAAGATCAATAACATGTTGAATATCTCTCATCGGAGGCAATTCACTCGGTTGCTCAGAAATGACATCTTCAAACTCAGAAAGTATGGAGAATACTTTCGGAGGTGTTTCTTGCTCAAGACTCTTCTTCTTGGCTTCCTTAGCAACAACCACATAAACGACCTGAGTTTCTTGACTCTTAAACACAAAGTCCTTCTTGTTCAGAATATGTAAGGATCAACCAACTTGTTTTCCTTTCGTCTCCTCTTTCTTTTTGTTTTTCTCACTCTTGGCCTCAAGTGGACTGAGAATGATTCTTTTCCCATTACACTTCAAAGAGTAGGTGTTGGCACGCCTATTATGTGAGACATCCATGTCAAATAGCCAAGGTCTCCCAAATAGAATATGAGCAACGTTCATGGGGAGCACGTCACACCAAATTTGGTCCTCATACTCTCTAATTTTAATGGGGACTAAACACCTATGGCTTACTGGCATGGTGGTTGCATTGACCCATGCAACATTATATGGGTTGGGATGAGACTATTTTTAATCTCAACTTTTCAGCTGCTGTCTTTAAAATCACATTCATGCAGCTCCCACCATCTATGATCATCTTGTAGCTTTTACTCCCACACTTGATATAAGTGTAGAAAATAGAAGTACGACGCCAATCTTCCTCTCCCGTAGGCATTACCTTAAGGCGTCTCATCATACTTAGCTGCACATTCTCATCATCCTCACTACTTAGCACATCTTCACTCGCTTCATTTGCAGCATCATATAGGGCATCATCTTCTTCCTCTTCCTCTTCCTCTTCTCTCTCAATTACTAAATTCCTATTAGGGCATTGTCTGCCAAAGTGTTCCTTTTTATGGCACTTGAAACATACTTCTGTGCCAGAATTTTGGTGAGAGGATCCCATTATCGGGGCTTTCCCTTTGTCCACTGGTTGTTGGACTGTGGGGTTGCTCCCATGAGAAGTGACTTGCCCTACAGATGCTTGTTTAGACTTATCATTGCCTTGGATTTTCCTAGGATAGGTTTCATTTGAGGGGTTGCCATACCGCCTTCCCATTTGCCCTTTGTTCATTTGCTCAAAGTCATGAGCTAGATTAAATGCTTGTTCAAGAGATGTTATATAATGGGGAAACATCTCTCTCCTTAATTCAGGCCTTAACCCAGTGCGGAACCTAGAAATTTGTTGGCTCTTTGTCTCATCAACTCCACACCTAATAGACAACTCATCGAATTAGGTCATATACTCATAAACAATCATATTAACCTGGCACAAGATGTAGAGTTGATCCATAAGGCGCTCTTGGTAGCTAATAGGCACATACTTTTCAGTGAGCCTATCTTTCATCAAATCCCAATGCTCAATGGGCCTATGATGTAGGCAAGCCTCTTGCCTCTCCACATTCATCCAATGGAGTTTCGCTTGTCCAATCAATCTCATCTTAGTGAATTGGACCCGATGAGGGTCAATCATCCTGTACCACTCAAAGTAGGCATCCATCTCAGCTAACCAATCTTGAAAAAGTTTGGGATTCATTTGACCATCAAATGTAGGGGCTTCTATCTTCACCTTCCTAGTCATGTCCTCGTAAGGATCATGTCGGTCCCTACCGTGTGGTCTCCGACCTTGAAATTCATCCAAGTAATATTCCTTATCATCCCAGTATGGGTCTTAAGGATCACGATGTTGGGGTCTTCCATAATTAGTTTGGGGAGGAGGTCGTCTTGGTGGAGGAGGAGGTCATCCTCTTGGAGAGTGAGGTCGAATCCTCGGGGACAGAGGTCGTTCCCTAGATCGAGGCCTCTCTTGGCCTTGATTTTCTTGTTCTAAGGGTTGCTCTATGCTTCCTTGAGGTGGGTCTTGTGGGTTTTGAGTTTCCAACCTCTCAATTCTAGTTAAGGCCTCTTCTAGATCCCTATTTAATCTAAGGACTTGTTCTTGGAGGTCATCAAGGAGGTTATCTCGTTCATAATCAGATCTACGACCTCGGTATGCATTTCTAGACCTAGTTGCCATCTAATGGGTATTATACCAACACAAGGAACACCCAATGGGGCATTCAACCAAAGTGAAAAGGAGGGTCAATCCACTAGTCGAGCTATGTAAACTAGCCAACCTAGCCAAACCTAGGCTCTGATACCAATATGATGTAGGACAATTTTAGGAACCCTAGTCGTACCCAAGACCCTCTCACAAATGTGCATACACCGGATACATTTTAAGATGAAAATTTAATTAACCACAATGACCAATATAAATTATATGTGAAAACTATAAGTTGTGGAAAATTCAAAAAGTTATAGGATTCATGTAGACTTGTCCTTAGGACCTAATCAAGTAGGATAAGATAATTACTTGAAAGATGGTAAATTCAAGCCTTAGAATTAAGCCTAAATATGCAAATTATATATCCTTAGAATAAGACACAATCAAGCATTCAAGTATGAAAATCTTTTGGACTTTGAAGAGTTTGTCTGCAGAGATTATTCAAAGACATGCAATGGATATTTTGAAAAGGCTAATGGAAGATAAATATCATATTGACTATCTAGGGTTTATTTTGGAAGTGATTGAAATGAGCTTACTGAAACTATTCGGAATGATGAACACAACACACTCGAACCTTGCTCGATATACCGAATGGTGATTCTTGGCGCTGCTTGGGGTTGTGATTGACATGCTTGATTGTTGAAGTAATAATCTTACACAACAGCTACTGGAATGGTAAGATGGAAAATGGAGAATGATAATCTCGTGGGCTCTCACCACTCAATCTCCAAAGGAGAAGGGATGTGGTCTCTCACCACCCACTCACAAAGAGGGAACAAGCTTAAAGCTTAAGAACAAGACAATAAATCTTGATTTAATTCAAAATACTTGATGTCCCTAAGAACTTACATGCCCAACTATATATATAGATGTTGGAACAACCCTCCAACCATGAGTAAATAAAATATAACAATCTTTGAATGGAAAATGATAAAGTGAAACCAAAAAGTAAAAAATATAGAATTTTCAAAACAAATAGTCTCATTCTTCGGCCTTCTATATGTTCAATACTTTGAATTATCTCACCTACCATATACCAAATTAAAGATATGGAAGTCTTCTTTGCAACACACTTTGAACCACTCCATTTGGACTTTTTTTGAGAAAGTTATGGCATATTTAGTGAAGGTGTACAACTGTCCATGTGATGTAGAATTTCTGGACGAATGGGTATTGTTATTGGATTTCCAAGCTGTGCAAAATTTGAAATTCATGGTTTTCCCTATTCCTAAAGAAAGGTATGGGAGTCTTCTTTCTAGCCCAATTGGAATCGAGTTATTTGGGCCTCTATAGATGAAGTTATGCATTTTTTTGTAAAGGTGCGCAGTTGCCTTCATCCTAGCGAATGTATCCACGTGATACCATCTCAGCGAATGTTATGCTTGGGGATTGTTGATCCCCATTAGGGAGAAAGATAATCCCTTCGAATTGAAGATGAACAATTTAACGCTAGATTAATAGCAAATGGGCACTCCCATAGGGAAGAAATTTAAGATAATCATGCATTGTCTCCAATTGCTCGACACACCTCCATTTGGGTGTTATTGGCCAATTAGCTTTGCTCATACTCAACAGATGAGCTCAACTCTTAAGATTAATACTGAGATCTGCTTATAAGATGGATGAGATAGAAGTCTTGTTCAACCATAGCATGTATAGCATGGATTGACCATATATACTTTGTAACAACTTTTTTTATGCAATTTTTTTTTTTATAATAATAAACATAATACTGATTGGTAAATATATCTTGTTCTCTGAAACACAAAAACATAATACCTAAACAGCGAAAAACATAAAGTGTGCAACCAGAAACACAATACAAGAATTTTCACCACTTATGTACTTCACTCTAGTTTAAAAGTTTAGATCCCCTAAGATCTATACAAAAATACATCTCACCCAAAAACTACTTACCCTATAAACAGGGCGGAACTGATATATCCTCTATCTACGAGTCTGGTTTGCCTGTCTAGCTGGATCACCTGAAAAATATTAAATTATTGGGATGAGACAATGTTCAGTAAGACGAAATATGCTATTACCAGTGTGTGGCATATGAGTTTCTTTAAGCTATATACATATATTGTAATTAACTAAATCTAAATTAACTTGCAATAGTAATATACTATGTAACTCACACCTGTGTTTCTTAAAATATATACATCTGTTACTGAATTTTCTATTTGAATATACTTTTATAACTATAAGTAATTCTGATGTTTCCTGTACACATATAATAACTGTGAAACTTCCCTGGATGGACAACTGGATGTCATGATTCAAATCCTCTCATAACAAGGTTGTGCGGCCCGAAAACAGGACTTGATCCTGGTCGGCCCTCTAGGATAAGTCAATTAAACTCCACTGAGGTACGATTGGCCCCCTAACCTAGGTCTATCTAGGGAGCACCGCAATCTCTCCCCTCCACCTGGATCAGATTACCAAGGAGTCTGCAATCTCTCCAACGGCACAATCGACCATAAAATGCCACACTCTATTTGAGATGTGTGGTTGCACTCTCTCCACTGTCTAGCTACAGTACTGTGCTCTGTAATCTGATCTGTAATGGTCCATCAGGGATTGATACTATATATATAATACTCTGATATATATATATATATATATATATATATATATATGTATTTTACTGTTTACCATGATTCTGTTTCTACTGTAAGAGCCATAACACTGGAATAATTATTCTGTATAAGTTGTACTATCTATTCTGAATATATATTGTGATAACTGATCTGTATAACTGTATATCTGTTTGTTATGGCTCTAAGATATGTATATCATGGTATTCTAAAAACTATAAAACTGATTTCTATAAACTATATATAACATGCTCACTGTAAAACTATATACTATACTTTTTATTAAACTATGTTAAATACATAATTCTGTAAAATAGTGGACAGTCATAGCTTTGAAATAAATATTGTATAATTTGCTCTGTAAATAACTGTACTCACATTACTCATGCCACACAACAGTTAATAACTCATTAAATATAATTTGCATAACTGTATAATATATATTCTGAAAATACCCATAATCTTATACTATCTTTACTGGTAAAAATTTTAATTTATTTGGCATAGCATATTTCCCTTACCTAATTAGCTGGGAGGCTCACCTCCAACTCTATTCTCACGCTCACGTCGTACTATCCCCAAAATCTTGCAATAATGCATATAAACATATATCTAATAAATCAACTATATTTCTTCGAATATACATACTCGTAATTTTCTAAACTATAATTTCCCTGAGCTCCTAGAAATTTTCATTGCGGTCCCCAACTCATGACTGTAGGCTCCCGAAAACACCCTAGTCCTGAAAATATAATATCCTAATTTATTTCAAAAAACTCTAGTATTATCTTCCCTAACATGTTCTCCTCAGTCTAGAAACACCCAAAACCTAATAAAACTGAAATTAACTAATTTACTCAAATTTTAGAATAGTTCCCAAGTTAGTCTAACCTACAAATCACTCCAGTAGATATGTAGAGAATCTTCCCAGGAGTGACGTGGCGGCTTCCGATCGTCGAACTGGTGAAAAACGGGGCTGAAATCGAAGAAAGGAGGAGGAGGAGGAGGAGGAGGAGGAGGAGAGAGAGAGAGAGAGAGAGAGAGAGAGAGAGAGAGAGAGAGAGAGAGAGAGAGAGAGAGAGAGAGAGAGAGATGAGGTTTTAAGCTTATATAGAAAGTTGGTCCACGTGGACTTGTCGATGAGCCACAACTTCTTGTCAACGAGTTAATGAAGTGAGCTCGTCAACGAACACCTTCTCCTCGTCGACGAGTTTCAAAATCTAGTACAGTCCTCTGAGTAACTTCTCGTCGATGAGACGCATGTCCCCGTCGACCAGCCTTAGAACCCTGCTTGTCGATGAGCCCTTCTTCACTCGTCGACGAGACCTTGTTGAAATCTTTTAATAAAATTCCTTTTCTTTCCTTCTTTTATTATTTAATTGTTATAATTCTTTGGGTCTCTACATTCTCCCCTCATAAAAATTTTGTGCTCGAAATTTACTATCTATATTGTATACCATCCTAAAATAAAAATGGGCTACTTATTTTATTAATAGCCCTCACTTATGGCGGAGGAACACCGTGGTTACATAAGCAGCTCTGGGAGATTACAAATATACTCACAAAATAAAATTCTTCCAAAACCAAAACTCTACCTATTCTATATTCTAAATTACAATTATACTTTCATCACTCTGTACCAAACAAAATAAAACTGTCATTATTTGAACTATACAAATCACTGCTGTACCCCACTGAACAGGTGTGCGTATTTTTGTCTGATTTCTTTCTCAAGCTCCCATGAAGCTTCTTCCATGGCATGATTTCTCCACAGGACTTTTACTAGCTGAATTTTTTTACTGCGCAATTCTTGTTCCTTCCAGTCTAAGATTTGTACTGGAGTTTTCTTATAAGCTAGAGCATCACTAAATTCCAATTATGCATAACTGATGACATGGGAAGGATCTGGAACATATTTCCTTAACATAGAAATATGAAATGCGTCATGTATTCTGAACAAAGCTGGTGGTAAAGCTAACCGATAGGCAATTGACCCAATCTTCTCAAGTATCTCAAACGGGCCAATAAACCTAGGGCTCAACTTACCCTTCTTCCCAAACCTTATAACTCCATTCAATGGTGCTATTTTCAAAAAAACTTGATCACCCACTTCAAATTCTAATACCTGGCGACGATTATTTGCATAGCTTTTCTGCCAAATTTGAGCTACACTGATTCTTTCTCTAATAAGTTGGACTTTATCGTGTGCCTGTTGTACTATTTCTGACCCCAAAACTCGCCTCTCACCTAACTCATCCCAGTATAAAGGAAAACGAACGACACCTCCTACCATAAAGTGCCTCGTAAGGTGTTATGCCGATGTTGGTCTGATAGCTGTTATTGTAGGAAAATTCAACTAGTGGTAAATACTGGTTCCATCTACCCTCAAAATCCAATACACACGCTTGCGGCATATCCTCAAGTACCTAGATCGTTTTTTCTGTCTGACCATCTGTCTAAGGATGAAAAGAGGTGTTGAATGCTAACTGAGACCCCAAAGCCTTCTGCAAGCTCTTCTAAAATTGTGATGTAAAGCGTGGATCACAGTCCGAGACTATAGATACTGACACTCCATGAGGTTGAACAATCTCCTGAATGTAAATCGCTGTCAATCTGTTCATAGGGTAGCTAGCTTTAATAGGTAGAAAGTAAGCTATCTTCGTCAACCGATCAACAACTACCCAAATGGCATTCTGACCATCCGGTGCCGGCAGTAGCCCAGTGACGAAGTCTATGGATATATGGTCCCATTTCCACTTAGGGATGAAAAGTGGCTGTAACTGCCCTGCCGGTCTCTGGTGCTCAACCTTAACCTACTAGCACATCAAGCACTGTTGCACAAATTCAGCAATCTCCCTCTTTATGCCACTCTACCAGAAATACTCTCGCAGATCCCTATACATTTTAGTACTGTCAGGGTGAACCATGTATAGAGATCTGTGAGCCTCCTCTAGAATCGTTCTTCTAATATCATCATCTGTAGGCACACACAATATGGTGCGAAACCTCAGAGCTCCATCATCAAAAATACTAAACTCTTCTCCCTGACCATCCTATACTCTGGCTATTACCTCTGCTAATTCTACATCATCTCCTTAAGCAGCTTTAATCTTTTCATATAGTGTAGGCTGCACCACCAGGCTGATAGTAAATGCTTGAGGATTACCCTCTACCAACTCTATACCAAGTATCTCCAGATCCATCAGGATCGGATGCTGAACCTCCATAGCTGCCAGTGCTGGTCCCACTGATTTCCTGCTCAGAGCATCTGCTACCACGTTCGTTTTCCCTGGGTGGTAACTAATAGTGCAGTCATAATCTTTAATGAGTTTCAGCCACCTTCTTCATCTCATATTCAGCTCTTTCTGGGTAAAGAAATACTTCAAACTTTTGTGGTCCGTGAAGATTTCGCCACTATATAGATAATGCCTCTAGATTTTTAAAGCATAAACCACTTCAACTAATTCAAAATCATGCACAGGATAGTTCTTCTCATATTCTTTAAGCTGTATAGATGTGTAGGCGATGACTCTACCATGCTGCATCAACAAGCACCCGAGCCCCTTCTAGGACGCATCACTATATATAATGAATCCATCCTCTCTCGATGGAATAGTTAAAGTGGGACAGTATCCAACCGTTGCTTCAACTCCTGGAAGCTCTGCTCACATTCAACGGACCATTTAAATCTCGTATTCTTCCTCGTGAGCCGTGTCAAGGGACCTGATAGTTTGGAAAAACCATCCACAAAGCGCCGGTAATACCCTGCCAAACATAGAAAACTCCTAATCTCCTAAATATTCCTCGCCCTCAGCCAATCAACTACTGCTTCTATTTTGCCTGGGTCAACTGATATACCATCCCCGGAGATCACATGCCCTAGAAAGGTGACTTACCTAAGCCAGAATTCACATTTCTTAAATTTCACGTACAGTTATCTTTCCCTCAATATCTGTAATACCAGCCTCAGATGATGCTTATGTTCCTCAAAACTCTTTGAGTATACTAGTATATCATCTATAAAAACTACAACAAACTGGTCCAGATCATGATAAAACACCCAATTCATCAGGTCCATAAATGTTGTCGGTGCATTCGCCAGACCAAACGACATAATGAGGAACTCGTAATGCCCATATCTGGTCTTGAAGGTCGTCTTTGAAGCGTCTCTGCTTTGACTTTCATCTGGTGATAACTGGACCGGAGATCAATCTTGGAATAGATCTGAGTCACCTAGAGTTGATCAAATAGATCATCAATTCTAAGAAGAGGATAATTATTCTTTATCATCACTTTGTTTATTTCTCTGTAGTCAATACACATCCTCATGGTCTCATCTTTCTTCTTCACAAATAAAATAGGTGCTCCCCAGGGTGACACGTTGGGTCTAATAAAACCTCTATCTAATAGCTTATACAACGGATCTTTTAACTCTTTCAATTCTACTAGAGCCATTTGCTAAGGCACTTTAGATATAGGTGTTGTCCCTAGAAGCAGATCAATTGCAAATTTTATCTCCCGATCAGGTGGTAAGCCAGGTAAGTCCTTTGGAAAAACATCTAGGAATTCTCTAACCACTGGAATGTCAACTTGTTTCAGTTCTTCCTTTTGTAGTTCCTTTATGTAGGTAACATATCCCTAGCAACCACCTAGAAGAAATCTCTTCGCCTGAATAGTTGACACTAGCTGCGGCAAGGCACGCACATGTGTTTCCACAAATCTATATTCTTGCTCACTTTGGGGTCTGAAAATTACTTCTTTCTGATAACAGTCTATGCTGACGTGATTAGCTACCAGCCAGTTCATACCCAATATTACATCAAATCCCTGCATATCTAGTATCACAAGATCAGCTGGTAGTACTTTCTCCTGAATGCACACTGGAAAGTTTCTAAGTATCTTCCTACACCTTATAGTAGATCAAGTCAGCGTGGCAACAGACAACTCAACATCTAATAACTGTGCCTCTACCCCAGCCACTTTTACATACCCCGTCGATTTAAAGGAATGGGCGGCACTTGTGTCAAACAAAACAATAACTATATATGATAATACAGTAAGTGTACCTGTGACAATGTCTCCAGCAGTCTTGGCGTCTCCCGGCATCAATGCATAGACCCTCGCTGGTACCGTATTCCTCTGCTAGCCTCCACGGGGTGCCAGATGACCATCCTGGTTTAGTCTGGGAGCTGGTGCATAAATTGGCTGTCCCTGACATGATCGAGCCATATGGTTGAGTCTCCCACAACGGTAGTAGACATTCTCCCCCAGCCGACACTCACCTAGATGTCTCTGTCCACATCTGGGGCAGGTAGGATAAGACTACCCACCCTGAAATCCACTTTGCCCTATTGTCTGCCTCTGAACCCCACCGGATCTACCTCCTCTCCACAGGCCTCGGTTGGAACCCGCCGAAAAACTCGAAGGCGCGGGCCTCTTCTTCTGGCTTTGTGTCTCAGTCTCCCTCGGCAAACCCTCCTCTGCTATTATGGCCCTGTCAACCAGCTCTGAAAAATCCTGTATATTCAATACGACCACCTATTTATAAATGTCCCGCTTCAAATTCCTCTCGAACATCTTGGCCTTCTTAGCTTCATTTGGGTCAATATAAGGACAGAAATGCGACAACTCAATGAATTTCACCGCATACTGCTGGACTTTCATCGATCCCTAGGACAAGTTCATAAACTCCAGTACTCTAGCTTCTCTAACCGAGGCAGGATAGTATCTATTAAAGAATATGTCTTTGAATTGGGCCCAGGTCGTCGCACTAGAATGGATATCTGCTCCTCTAGTAACTTCGTAACCGTCCACCATCTCTCAGTCTCTCTTGCCAACTTATACGTGGTATAGAGGACTCTATGCTCATCGGTGCAATGAAGCACCGTCAGTATCTTCTCTATCTCCTGCATCCAATTCTCAGCAACTGCAAGGTCAGATGCTCTTGACAATTTCAGAGGATTCATCTTTGTAAACTTCTTTATCGTGCAGCCCTGTACTGTAGACGGACCTCCATGCTCATTGGTGCTCCGTGCTATCTCAACCATAACCTACTGAGCTATACTACGCAATACCACATCTAAAACCCCGCCTCCTGCGCTAGAAAGTCCTATTCCATCATCCCCACTAACGTGGGAGCTACTGCCTCCTGGATCCATCTTGAAATAACACCAGATTATCTTGAGAATCCAAACCTCATAATTCTAATTAAATATCTCTATACCTCCTATTTCCAATTTAAGGTCTAGTTATACCATATAGAAATAGAAACTGATAATAGTTTACTATGGTTTTCCTGAAATCGTCACCCCAAGAAAAACACAGAAACCACCCCGAAGTTCCTGCTTCCAGATTGCAGAACAGAACCCTAAATTTCATCCTAATTCCTCAACATTAACTCACTGATTTGTTCTATTATTCTCAAAATTTCATTCCTAAATTCTAGTATTATTTTCTACTATACTCTAGAGTCTACAGAACCTAGCAACCTAGGCTCTGATACCAAATTGTAACGACCTAATTTTTCATGCTATTTTTTTTATAATAATAAACAAAATACTGACTAGTAAATATATCTCGTTCTCTGAAACCCAAAAACATAATACCTAAGCAGCGAAAAACATAAAGTGTGCAACCAAAAACACAATACCAGAATTTTCACCACTTATGTACATCACTCTAGTTTAAAAGTCCAGATTCTCTAGGATTTATAAAAAATACATCTCACCCAAAAACTACTTACCCTATAAACAGGGCGTGATAGGTGCAAACTGCAAGTACACAAAATCGTAGTATTACAATATAAGGATGTGTAGAGTATCGTCCTCAGGGATTGATTTCTTAATTTTATCAAGTACCGAATTTATAATAACCTTGATTTTATTTAGAAAAATTAATAATTTTAGACTGCGAAACTTAAACAAAGCTACTTTAAATGAACTATTCAAGAGAATTTAGAACTAGATACCGCTTATTAAATTACTGATGGTGAAAACTTCTAGGGAATCGATTTCACCTAGTTTCTCACTATGCTTTACTCATCTAGCTAATTCGATTGCGTTTTCTTTGTTTGTTAGAAAATCCCCAATTTTTCCAATAGCCTCTTTCAATAGTCAATCAGAACCTATTCTTATTTATTATTTAACATACGATTATGCAAATTAATAACGTAAGAACACAATAAGACCCTCGATTTTTAATGCTACGCAGGTTCATACAAGTCTTTCGATCTCTATATTTACCTACATTGAATTATCCAAGATCTATCCTATAATCTCCCCTTTCGGTAGTAAATTACAAGACCAATATCATTTAATTAATGGTCAGTTAATTAAAAGCATTAAGCTCAAAATAACTTAAACAAACATTAATGAAAACTACTTCATATTAGCATCAAAGAGCAAGCATAGTTCGAAACTGACTACATTGTTTTCCTAGAATACAAAAATTTAGTTCATTCTGAAAATTAAATCCAATAATAAAAATTTCACCATGTTTTCTTTTATTTGGAGAGTACGGGAAAAATCAACACTCGCAGCATTGCCGTCGCGCGTCGCGAACACTCTGAGCCCTGCCGTTGTTCGTCGCCTTCCTATTCCGAAAAGATTTTATTTTTCTATACCGCTAGCCCTCCTTTACCGTTGTTCGTGTTGTTTTTCAATGCAGCGCAGCACCTCTAAACGACTTTAAGAAAGAAGATCTCTCGAGACGGATGCCTCCACCTGCGGCCTCCTTCTATTTGTGTTGCCTCTCACCAAAGAAAAAACATTCCAACCCTCATTTTCTTCCTATCCGTGCGGCTCCCAATGTGCCTCACACCCCCAGCCAAAATAAAACCTTCCTCCCACCCCCTTTCAAGAAACCCTAAGTGGCCTCCTTGCTTCTTTGACTTTTTAATTCCTTTTCTTCGACTTTTCAATTCCTTCCTTTCTTTTCTCTTTTTCTTTCTTTTCTTTATACTGTGTTTCACCCAGCGCATGATCTAAGATGATCCGGCTGCATGGTCGGGTTACATCACACTTTTTTATTTTTTTTTCTTTTCTTTTTTCAAAGGTACATGATCAGCCCTCCACCTTCAAGCCTAATTCCGACCCTCCTACAGCTCGTAACGTTCAAAGCTCAAAACACGAAAGTTGTATAACTCTTTCTCAAGTTTCCCCATAATTTTGAATCGTCTCAATCGAAGTTTGGATGAGAAAGTTATGCCCAGATTACGGAGAATTGTCGAAATAGCCTATAAAACAGCATATGGTAACTTCACATTTGATTTCGACCTTGATGCAGCTAGTATTTTGCAAAACGCAAAACATGAAAATTGTAGAGCATTTTCTTATATTTCTACGACATCCTGAATCATCTGAATCGGAGATCAGATGAGAGAGTTACACATAGATTACAAAGTACCATTGGTTTTTAGCTTCCAATAGTTGTCCTGCAATAAAAAGTACCAAAATTTCATAAATTATTCAATAAAACCCAAATATTATAAATAGAACACAATGTTAGAATATTGAGAGTAATTAGGCATTTAAATAAAAAAATATAATTCATAATGCATGAATTAAAGCACCTAATTACGCAATTTAAGCGTGTAATCACACCCCCAACTAACATTTTGCTAGTCCCTAACAAATAACGTGAATGCAATTCAGGGTGGTACCATACCAATTTCAGTGAATGAATGTACGTGCAACACAACCATACCCTTTTACATACAGGAATATCACCAAATTTCACACATACTCATTCATACCCAATTCACGCAACTCCAAAATAAGTCATTCATGTAAGTTTCATCATTATATAGCCATTAAACACATTATACTCACATAAGATTAACCAGCAATCACAATTGAGAGTTAATGTAGTCATATAAACTCGAGTATAAATAGGCGAAATCTCAAAACGTGTGTAATGTGTGTGACTCGTTACACCCAGGATATCCATGGACACCTAAAGAACTGTTGCTTTGACTCGGCCTAACTGATATACCTTCAAAAACACTCAAAAAGGACGGTTTCACTCGTCGTATGTGAGGAGGAGTGTCATGATCAAACATCCCACATACTGCAAGGAGAAAAAACGCTAAATGTACGGAGCGGACTAGTCTGAAAAGGATCTAGCCTATTTACGAGGTGTCGGATCCTTCACCTTAGTATCTTCGCACCTACTCGTCCTATCCAACCAAGGCCACCCTAGATCAACTTATTCACAAACCAGACGTGAATACATCTGAGGCATTAGGCGGGTGAAGAGTCTTCATATATGAAAAACATGTGTCGTGTCCCTGACTTTTGTTGTAGTTGTGTGGAGCAGGTATTATCTTTCACCTCTTCTGGGGTATTTCTATTTCTCTTTTTCTTTCTTCTACTCATTTTTCAATTTCTTTCTTTTTATGGTCAATTAGGACAATCATAACACTTCTTTTATTGGTTTCATACCACCATTGTTCATTAAACTCGAACAAGAGTCCATAAAATAAGTCTATTTCTAGGGGCGGCTCAACCTTCATATCTTGAGTAGGCTACAAGACCTAGGTTTCTGTCTCCCCACTAGATGTTACCTTTAGGCTAGAAATTTTAAAACTAAGACTAGTGTACAAATAATATCCAGAAAAAAATAGAGAAAGTTGAGTTTCATGAACTCTGAGTTGACGTTAAAAACTCAAAAGAATGATAAATGACTTAATAGTACCTCACAAGGTGTCACAGTCGCTACAGGCACTCTCTCAGTGTTCACAAGGAACCCTAAGTGCTACAAGTCACGTGAACGTGTATTTTTTTTAAGCCTCAAGAGATACCATGTAGATACAAGAGTTTATATAACCAGATTAACACAATTGAACTACAAATCAGCCTTCAATGAGTTACAATTCACATTTTAACCATATAAAGAGAAACTACACATAAATGACCCAAGTGTGTACTCCTAGGTTATATGCAAGTATATGAAGGGCATAAGTAGTGTCACACATAGCCTAATCATCCATATTCACACCTTTTTTTTTTCTTTTTTCAATGTTATTTAAAAATGAGAAAGATTGAAGAAAAGAAAGAAACTTCCCTGCTTATTGGTGAATTCATCGAGTAATTAAATTTTCAGCTCTGTACTCATGCCAAATAAACCTGCATCGAAAATCTAAATTATTCAAAAGTGCATAGATAAATAAATAAAGTAATAAAGATAAAGGGAAATAAAAAAAGAAAAAGAAAAACTCTTTCGGTTGCCTCCCATAAGCGCTTGTTTTAACATCTCTAACCAGATGTTTCAATCTTCATCAACCAGGATCTCCAAAAGGAATAAATGTACAGTTCCTCTCCATTTGTTCTCCATAATAGTGCTTCAATCTCTGACCATTCGCTCTGAATATGTTCCTTGTCTTGTCCTTCAAGTCTATCGCTCCAAAAGGGAAAACTTTGTCAATTGTATAAGGACCTGTCCATCTTGACCTTAACTTACCTGGGAAGAGTTTTAATCGTGAGTTGAAGAGTAGAACCTGTTGTCCTGGAGCAAACTCACGCCTAAGAATCTGTTTTTTATGCCACTTCTTCGTCTGCTCTTTGTAGATTTTTGCATTTTCATACGCATCACCTGAGAACGCATAGCAAAGATGCTTAGGGAATTGTTTTAACTCTTAAGATATAGGTTGCTGCATCTTTTCTTTAGAGAATACATAATCCGTCCTTGCTACCACAGGTTCTAGCCTCCCCACACGCTGTTGTGTTGTAATCTGCTGCAAGGATCGTTCTAGGTGATCAGCTGGTACATCTTTTTGAAAGGCTTTTTCTACACCTTGCTGAATGACATCTACTCGAAAGCAAGTACTTGGATCTTTTGGGAATCTCATGTCTTGGTAGATGTTGAACATAACCTCTTCCTTGTCCACTCTTAATGTTAACTCACCCTTTTGAACATCAATTAAAGCCCTTCCAGTGGCCAAAAATGGTCGCCCAAGAATTAGTGGAACTTCTTGGTCTTCCTCCATATCTAACACCACAAGATCAGTAGACAAAATAAATTTATCCACCTTTACCAATACATCTTCTATGATTCCACGTGGATACTTGATGGATCAGTCTGCTAGTTACAAAGAAATGGTTGTTTGTTTCATCTCTCCAAGTCCCAATTTCCTGCAAATAGAAAGTGGCATAAGATTAATGCTAGCACCAAGATCACATAAAACTTTATCGAAAAATGAATTTCCAATAGTGCAAGGCAAAGTAAAACTCCTTGGATCTTTTAATTTTTGAGGCAATTTCTTTTGAAGAATAACACTGCACTCCTCAGTAAGCTTCACTATTTCGAACTCCTCCGACCTTCTTTTCTTGGAAGTGACGTCCTTTGGGAATTTGACATAATTTGGCATTTGTTTCAAGGCATCTGCAAAATGAATATTTATGTGAATTTTCTTGAAAATATCCAAAAACATAGAAAATTACTTATCTAATTTTTGTTTTTGAAAACGTTGAGGATAAGGAAGTGGAATAGAGAGAGTAGGAGGATTGTCTGAAAATGAAATTGCCGGTGACGTGTCAATCTCTGCTGGTGTGTCATCCACCATCTCGACTTCTTCCACTTTATTCTTGCCTTGACCATTATTTTTAGCTGCATGTGTGGACATGATTTCCTTTGATGCTAACTTCTCAATTTCTTTTCCACTCCTAAGTGTGATGACATTGCATTGTTCCTTTGGATTCACTTCGGTGTTGCTAGGAAAAGTTCCTCTCTTTTGGGAATTTATACTCATGGCCAGTTGCCCAATTTGCATTTCAATGTTCTTCATAGTGGCTCCCATATTGTTGCAATGAGTCTTGATGTTGTCTAGCTGTGCATCAGTCTTTTTAAACCTTGCTTTTGTCTCTTCAACAAATGATATCATGGCATTCTCAAGTGACATCTTCTTCTCACCTTGATGACTATCAAGTCCTGGAGGAGGTTGCAGCATATTCCTTGTATTTCCATAAGACAAATTCTCATGATTTCGAAGCCTTGGATAATAATATTGTGGCACTGAATTACCCCTATAGTTGTAGTTCCGATTGTTGATGTATTGAACCTGTTCATGACTCGCTTCATTGCTCGAATCTATCCTATTTGTAGCTGCCACATATTTTGCACTTTGTGGTATCCTCTGGGTAATCAAAGCTGAAATCCAATGGGATAGAGAAGCGAGTTGAGCTGAAAGTGCAGCAAACGACTCCAATTCATGAATTTTAGCAACTTTCTTAGCCATAGTTCTTTCAGTTGGCCATTGATAGTTATTTGAGGCCATTTCTTCTAAAAGAGAAGTAGCACCCTCAGGTGTCTCTGACATCAAAGTTCCCCCAGATGTAGCATCAACTAAAGTCTAAGTTTGCTCATTTAACCCATTATAAAACATCTGAATCTGCAACCAATCCGGCAAACCATGTTGTGGGCAGCGTCGAATCAAATTCTTATACCTTTCCCATGCTTCATAGAGTGATTCAAAATCATGTTGCTTGAATTGACCAATCTCACTCCTAAGTTGAGCTATTTTTGCAGGTGGAAAGAATTTAGCTAGAAATTTTTCTGCCATGTCCTGCCAACTCGTGATACTCCTTGGTTTTAGAGACTGTAGCCAACCTCTTGCTTTGTCCCTTAAAGAAAAAAGGAATAATCTCAGTCTAATGGTGTCTTTAGTAACACCATTGATATTCACAGTATCACAAATCTCCATAAACATCGTCAGATGGATATTGGGATCATCAAGTGGTGATCCACTAAATTGGGTCTGCTGCACCATGCTGATTAATTTGGGTTTGAGCTCATAATTGTTGGCATTAATGGGCTAGCGTGTGATACCCAAATAGTTGTCATTCAAAACTGGCCGTATGTAATCCTTCAAGGCGCGTGGTTGCGCATAATCTTTGTCGCAACGTCTCGGACCTGGCCCGGAGAGAGAACCGTGGGTTCCGGTTGCAAACAAGGGAAAATGGAATGTGTGTTTTGAAAATGTGATTTTTCGTGGAAAACATGTGTGATAGAGTTGCCACTAACCTTTTGAAGTGTGGTTAGAACACTTGATTGCTACTCCGTTAGGGGTAGAATTAGTCTGTGTCACCAGAGTTGGGTTCGGGAGTACAGTTACGCGAGGGGAAGGTATTAGCGCCCCTTATGCGCCCGTTCTTGCGAACGGTACCAGATTAATAAAAAATTATCCCTGAAATAAATCTAATAAGCCTATTGAAATTATTCTCATTCAAAAATCAAAAGAATGAAAATACCATATAGGTATTCCCTTAGAACCGGGGCCAATCCAATACTCCGAAGAGTCTGTGCCCTTGGTTGCAATCATCGGGAAGGAAAATCAAAAATAGGATACAAAATACGCTCCCATGGGGTTTTTAAAATCTGTAGGTTTTTCTAAGTAGGAAAATAGTATTCCAGGAGGTTTTAGAAATTTGTTGGGGATGGAAATTATTTTCTATGCCTAAAAGATATTTTTGTGATTTTTCCTTAAGTGTGAAAACATTTTTGTGATTTTTCAATATTTTTCCTGAACTTTCAAAATTACACAAATAAAATCAATAGAAATCAAAGTATGAAAATGTTTTTGGGATTTTTGAAAATTTTGTGATTTTTATGAATTTTCTGAATATCAATAATAAGAAGCAAATGAAATGGAGAAAGTTGGCATGAACCGGTTCGAGGGAGGACGAATCGGTCAAATGTTAATCGGTCCGGGAAAAATCAGATTAAGGTCTTGGTCGAGACCATGAATCAACACGCGTTGCCTGACGCGTGGGTTGTGTGTGTTTAGGTGCATGCTAGCATGCATGAATGATGCATAATGCATAATGCATGTGTGGTCACGAATGTATGACCGTGTGTATGCATGGGTAAGCGCATGCGTGAACGCACGTGCATGCATGAATGAGCATGTGCACGAATGTGCGTGTGTGCATGGATGTGCACGTGTATGAATGTATGTGCAGGCATGGACGTGCAGGTGTATGAATATGCATGCATGCATGGATGGACAATAACCCAAATGATGATGTCATGGGTGGTGTCGGAATGCCTAAGTGTATGTGTGCATGGATGGGAATGAGCAGACATGCACGGTGTGTGAATGAATACGCACATGTCGGCATGCGAACAACAACACTGATGCATGAATGTGTGTATGCATGTGAGACACAAATGGACACGCATATGCATGGTATATGAATGGGCATGCATGTGTATGCATGTATGTATGTGTGAATGTGTGTTCACGTGTGAGTGAATGCATGCATGTGCATGGATGTGAACGCATATGTTCACGTGTGAGTGCTTTCATGCATATGCATGGATGTGAATGTATGTGTTCACGTGTGAGTGAATGCATGCATGTGCATGGATGTGAACGCTTGTGTTCACGTGTGAGTGAATGCATGCATGTGCATGGATGTGAACGCATGTGTTCACGTGTGAGTGCATGCATGCATGTGCATGAATGTGAATGCATGTGTTCACATGTGAGTGCATGCATGCATGTGCATGTGTATGAATGTGGGTGTGTATGAATGCATGCGTGCATGTGACTGTGTGAAATTGCATGCATGTGCAATGAATGTGAATGTGCGTGTATGTGCAACTGCATGCATGTCTGCATGGGTGGGCGAACACATGTGTATGTGAGTGCATATTTGCATGTGTAAGGTCACGGGTGACAATGTACCGCATGAGTGTGCGTGCACGGACGAAAAGGATCATGCATGCATGGTGTATGTAAATGCGCGCATGAATAACGACGTGATGCATGTGCCCATGTGCGTGTGTGGATAAGGATGAAAATGCATGCATGGTATGAATGAAGTACTAGGTGATGATGCAATGCATGCATGCATGCATGAATACACGTATATATGCATGTGGGTATGTGAAAGTGTATGAATGTGTGCAAATGACATGTGCAAATTGTGTGTGCATAAAGGTGTGTAAATGACATAATATACAAGTGAATGTTAGTATGCAAGTTAGAGTACAAGAAATTAAACGTTAGTATACAAGAAAGTAAAGGTTAGTATACAGGAAATTAAATATTAGTATACAGGAATTTAAAAGTTACTTTACAGAAAATTAAAAGTTAGTAAACTAGAATTTAAATGTTAGTATACAGAAATTTAAAAGTTAGTAAACTGGAATTTAAATGTTAGAGTGCAGGAATCTAAATGTTAGCATGAGTTAGTAAATGCATGAGTTAGGGTTAGTATGAATGCAAGCAAATAAATAAAATGTTAGTGAAAAGTTAGTAAGTGAGGGTGTGTGAAAAAGTGAGTGAGCGGTGTGCGTAAATGGTGAGTGTGTGTGTAATGGTGAGTGAGTAGTGTGTGTAGTGATGTTGGGTTAGTGATGTAGCACTAACCACATGGGCTTACATCAAGCACTTGGTGTGCACCAAAACCAAAACCTCAACCCCTCACTCCTTTAAATCAAATTTGGACTCCCTAAATCACAAACTAAGATCTAATTGATGTTGCCAATTCCCAAAAACATTTTAGCCATTTGTCTAGAAAAAAATTGGTTCAGGCATTTTGTCAAATGGGTGGTGGGTTTTTTTTAAAACCAAAGGAATGTACAGGGAAATTTTTTTTTACGATAAGATCCAATCACAACCACACCAACACCAACAATTTTAAAAAGCCCCAATGTTCACAAACAAAAATAAGATCAAATCCAAACCTCAACAACCAAGCTTACTCAGATGTAAAGTTTTATAATCGGATGAAATTGAACACAAGGGAGTTGTTGATTCTGATTGATGTTGAGGAGATGGAGGTTATCGGTGAGGCATGAAGGAGTGGTGGAATGGTTGCTGGAGTGGGCTAATGGAGATGGCTGAGAAAGGATTGGTGGTGGCTTGCAGAGGTTGGCCGAGAGACAGGGTGATGAAGGAGATGAAAGAGAGAATCAGAGGGAGGGAAGAGTCTGAGAGTGGAGAGGAAAGTGGTTCGAGTCCAGTTGCATGTTCTGGTGGCTGAGGGTTGTTGCAATTGGGTTTGGAGCAGGTGCTCGAGGCTGTGGGTCTGCGTGAGAGGCTCGGATGGTAACGAGGTAGATGAATCTGTGGGTTTGCCGTGAGGGTGTACAGGGATGGTCGGAGATCTGGTGAAGGTTGAGAGTGGTTTGGGTTTGGTTGGTGAGGTGGAGAGAGAGATGGAGCAGCTGGAGTGTAACGACATGCTATTTAATTGGATTTTTTTTTTAAATTTTATACTATAACATTTAACATGCTCTGATACCATACTAAATTAAACTCAATCATCAACCTAAGCAGCGAGAAGTAGAAATCAAATAAACATAACCATATGTAATTATATACAATACCAGAGTGTTAAAGTATTTCCCAAAATAAAAACATATATGACTGTTTCCTCAGAATGCCCTCAACTGGCTAAGATTATACAAAAATACTCCCAAAATACTCACTCTAATATCAGGGCAATACTGAGGCCCCTTTATTTGCGAGCCTAATCTGCTCGCCTACTTGGATCACCTGAAAGATGTTAAATTAATTGGGATGAGCCAACGCTCAGTAAGAAGAAATATGCTATTGCTAGTGTGTGGCAAATGAGTTACAATAATATGAAAATCTGTTTCTATAAAATCATGTATAACTGGATCTGTAAATACAGTACAAGTAATAGAAACCACCACCATTTTCATGTTGCTTAACATATTAGTATTTTAGGTTACTATTTAAAATACTTCTAATATACATAAGTATATTTTCTGTCTCTGTAAATCTATATATACATAATAATAATTGAAAATTTCTCTGTGGATAACTGTGTGTCATAATTTAACCCCTCATGATAGGGTTGTGCGGCCCGTAGGCGAGATCTACCCTGACTGGCCGACTAGGGTAAACCACTATACTCTCTCGGTCTGATCTACCCTCTTCAACTCATATCTGATGGGGAGTCTATCCACGTCAAGGTACTATATGATCGACCTACTACTACGTATTATTTGAATAGGTGGTTGCACTCTGTAAACTGTATGTAGCTACGGTACCGTACTCTGTAACTGTATGGTTCAATAGGGTCTGATACTATATAATATATTTCTATATACAACTAGTTGTTTTACCATGATTCTGTAATAATTGTATAAACCATGACAATGAAATAAACTGTAACTGTATCATCTGTATTTATGGACTGAACTGAAATCTGTAAGTCATGATACTAAAACTGTATAATCATGGTACTGTAAATTGTATAATCATGGTACTGTAATTACTATAAAACATAACCACTGGTTGTATATTTTGTAAATCATATCCTGAAAATACTGTAAAACATGTTTCTTTACTATGCCCATATTCTCAAGCTACACAGTAATTTTTAAACATATTATACATAAATGATAACCTGTATAAATTTCTATCGTAAATAATCATCTGACAAAAACGTATAGTTTATACTGAAACATAGAAAAAATTTGCCTAGCATAACATATTTCCCTTACCTGTTTCCTGCTAAAAATCCCCTACTATAACGGGTCCAACATCCGCAGGGTTCTCCACTTAACACCTTGAAAACCATAAATCCTAGAACAAAATATCAATATTTCTTTACCTGCATCATTTCTTACAACTGCTGGAAAGTCAAATTCCGAATAAAAGACCTTACCTTGGATTTGAGATGAATTCCAACTTCGTTCCACCAACGATCCGCTCCGGCAGATTTGCAGAGAACTCCGCCAGAAGTGTCGTGGTGGTCTCAGATCGTTGATCCGGCGACTGACGGGGCTGAAATCGAAGGAAGAAGAGGGAGGAGCCGTAGGGGTAGAGAGAGAGAGAGACTGCGGCAAATTTTTTGTGATTAAAATCAGTTTAGGGCTATTTATATTGCGGGATTCGTCGACGAACTACATCATCTCATCAACGAGTCCTTAAGTAATTTCGTTGACGAATCTTACCCTTCGTCGACGAAATTCAAAGTAGTCCAAATTCTTCTCTCGGTATTTTCTCGTCGACAAAACTCGCCCTTGTCGACGAGGTCCTGTTGTACCCTCGTCGACGAATCCCCTATATTCGTCAACGAGACCTTGATAAATTTATTCGGGTATTTTTCCCAAAGTTCGATGCCGTCGACAAAGTCGACTGTCTCCTTCTGTTACTGTTTCCATTTTTCTTCCTTTTTATTATTTAAATATCATTATTCTTTGGGTTGTCACATGGAGGTTAAAGGTGTGAGCTTTGGATCTGTTGGGGGTTCAGAGAGTGAGCCGAGGGTGGCTTGAATGGTTGATGGGGGGAAGCTGGGAGCGTCCAAGCGAGGATAGCTGCTGGTGTGGTGGTCACGGGTGAGGTGGCCGAGAGTTGCAGCGGGCTCGGAGCAGGTAGTTGTGGGCTGCGAGAATGAGGGAGATGGGTGGCGGTTCTAGAAGCGAGAGGGAAAGAGAGAGCTGGGAGTCCAAGGGAGTGATGGGAGATCTGGGAGGCTGGCGGGTGGTCACGACCGAGGGTGGAGGTGGTTATGGTGCTGGGTGGCTGGTATGGAACATGGTCTGGCAGAGGGAGATGGGTTGGTGGCCCGGTGCTTGGTTCTGAGGGTGAGGATGAAGGCTGGAATTGGTTTTGGGATCTAGTAGAGCTGCAGGGTACTGGTAGATGATGGAGAAGTTGGCCGGGAGCGCTGGTATGGTGGCTTGTGAAGGGAAACCGAGAGAAGAGAGGGGGAGCTGCTAGTGTGGGTGAGAGATGAGCCTTCGAGAGTGTGACTGGGGAGAGTGGTTATGGAGAGATCTGCAGAGGCGGGCGAGATCTGCCGAGAACTGGGAGAGAGGATGAGTGAATAGTGAAAAAAAATCGCCCCCCCCTCCCTTTATGTGTGAAATCTAGCCATTATAGGCTTCTTTATTTATTTATTTATTTTTTTTGTGTCTTTTTGTTTGTTTTGTTTTTCCTTTTTGGTGTTTTGTTTGGCTAATAATAATAATAATAATAAGTAGTAATAATAATGATATTAGTATACTAATAATAATAATAATAATAATAATAATGATAATAATAATAATAGACTAATAATCATAGCTCCCTCCTTTTTTGATGTTTTTCCCCCTTTTGTATTATTATTTTTTATTTTGTATTTTTTTATCGACCCTATCCTCCAAGAAGAGAGACTCGGCCGAACATTGAAACTGATTTCTCGAAAATCAAAGGACCCGGGCTCAATTTTCCTAAAATGCTCGGAATTTGGTTGAAATGCGCCGGGACTAGGTAAAAACAATCAGACTCGCTAAAAGTGAATCGAAACTCGGTACAAACCACCAAACTCACTGAAAACGAACCAAAACTCGGTACGGGCACCGAGACTCGGCAATGACGACCGGACTCAATGAAAACGAATAGAAATTTAGTAAAAACAACTAGACTCACTCAAAATAAAGACCGAAACTTGGTAGAGGCATCGAAACTTGGTAAAAACAAACAGACTTACTGGAAATGAAACGGGACTCAGTAAACATACTGGGACTTAATTGAAACTCTGAGACTCATGGAAGACAAATAGGGAGTCGGTAAAACATACCGAGACTCAACTGAAACTCCAAGACTCACGAAGGACAAATCAGGACTCGGTAGACACACCGGGACTCGATTGAAACTCCGAGGTCCCTGGAAGACAACACGGGACTCGGTAAACACTGAGGTTCCTGGAAGACAACATGGGACTTGGTAAACATATCGGGATTCAACGAAACAAAATCGGGATTCGGTGAGAGAAAATAGACTTATTAAAAATGAAAACGGGATTTGGCAAAAACAATGAGACTCATTGAAGACAAACCGAGACTCGATTGGGTCTTTCAGAAGGGACCTCCAATTCCCGGGGCATGAGGTCAACTTTATGTGTTGGGTCTTCTTTGGGGCAGCCTGGTTAAAATTGGGGTGTCGACAATCTTGTCTATTCTCCATGGCTAGTACCCTCTTTTTCCTTAGTACTCTAAGCGTTCTTTCAATCTCCGGATCAAAAGGAATAATGGCACATGTTCTAGCACTACGCATCCAACATAAAAAAACACACTTGAAATATAGAAAAATAAAAATAATAAAATAAAATAAAATAAAAAGAAAGAAATAAATAAAAATATAAAAATAAAATTCTAAATTAAAACCAAGATTACTTTGCATTGATATTGGCAAAAATAAGAAAAACTCAACTCCCTAGCCACGGTGCCAAAAACTTGATCGGTGCAAACTGCAAGTGCTCAATATCGTAGTTTTATAATATAATGATGTGTAGAGTATCGTCCTCAGGGATTGATGTCTTAATTTTACCAAGTACCGAATTTATAATAACCTTGATTTTATTTAGAAAAATTAATAATTTTAGCCTGCGAAATTTAAACAAAGCTACTTTAAATGAACTATTCAAGAGAATTTAAAACTGGATACCGCTTATCAAATTACTGATGGTGAAAACTTCTAGGAAATCGATTTCACCTAGTTTCTCACTATACTTTACTCATCTAGCTAATTCGATTTCGTTTTCTTTGTTTGTTAGCAAATCCCCAATTTTTCTAAAAGCCTCTTTCAAAAGTCAATCAAAACTTATTCTTGTTTATTATTTAACATACGATTATGCAAATTAATAACTCAAAAATGCAATGAGACCCTTGATTTTTAATGCTACGTAGGTTCATACAAGTCTTTCGATCTCTGTATTTCCCTATGTTGAATTATCCAAGATCTAACCTATAATCCCCCCTTTCAGTAGCAAATTACAAGACTAATATCATTTAATTAAAGCATTAAGCGCAAAATAACTCAAACAAACATTAATGAAAATTACTTCATATTAGCATTAAAGAGCAAACATAGTTCGAAACTGGTTACATCGTTTTCCTAGAATACAAAAATTTTGTTCATTCCAAAAATTAAATCCAATAATAAAGATTTCACCATGTTTTCTTTTATTTGGAGAGTACGGGAAAAATCAACACTCGTAGCACTACCGTCGTGTGTCGCAAACACTCCGAGCACTATTGTTGTTCATCGCCTTCCTATTCCGAAAAGATTTTATTTTTCTATGCTGCCAGCCCTCCTTTATCGTTGTTCGTGTTGTTTTTCAATGCAGCACAGTACCTCTAAATGACTCTAAGAAAGAAGATCTCCCGAGACAGATGCCTCCACCTGCGGCTTCCTCCTATTCGTGCAGCCTCTCACTAAAGAAAAAAAAAATTCCAACCCTCATTTTCTTCCTATTCGTGCAAACCCCAGTGTGCCTCACGCCCCTAGCCAAAATAAAACCTTCCTACCGCCCCCTTTCAAGAAACCCTAAGTGGCCTCCTTGCTTCTTTGACTTTCCAATTCCTTTTCTTTAACTTTTCAATTCCTTCCTTTCATTTCTCTTTTTCTTTCTTTTCTTTGTGTTGTGTTTCACCCAACGCATGCTCTAACATCACACTTTTTATTTTTTTATTTTTTTTTCTTTTCTTTTATTTTTTCAAAAGTACATGATCTGCCCTCCATCTTCAAGCCCAATTCCGACCCTCCTACGGCCCGTAACTTTCAAACTCAAAACACGAAAGTTGTATAACTTTTTCTTAGGTTTCCCCATAATTTTGAATTGTCAACGAGTTAATGAAGCGAATTCGTCGACAAACACCTTCTCCTCATCGACGAGTTTCAGAATCCAGTACAGTGCTCTCAGTAACTTCTCATCGACGAGATGCATGTCCCCGTCGATGAGCCCCAGAACCTTGCTCGTCGACGAGCTCTTCTTCACTCGTCAACGAGACCCTGCTGCAATCTTTTAAGAAAATTCATTTCCTTTCCTTCTTTTATTATTTAATTGTTATAATTCTTCGGGGTCTCTACATACTCAGCTAAAATGGATATTTTGATTGAGCTTAGTTTGGCCCAACTGCTCAAGTTGGTCAAATTCCATTGGATTTGGATAAATCCTACTTGCTTGGCTTGATTGTTTGAGGGTGTGAAGAATTGAGGTTGCCTTGGCTATGTCTAGATGGCTTGGTTGTTGCTATCCATCTCGATTGTGTTTGATTGACTCACATGACACTTGTTTTTCTCAGTCAAATTTTAGATGGTTTTAATTTGTCCCACTTGAGGAGTTTTTTCAGGATGGAGTCTTTAAAATATAGTAATCTTGAGTTTAAATGTAATTTTCAAACTAGGAGTGGGACACCTTGACATAATTGGTGTGACCTAATTAAGGCAATTAAAATAATGAAGGGATTATAACTCTAAAATAAAGAAGGGGAATTAAACAAAAGGGCAAGACCCTTGAAGAACTTATAACTCCTTACAAATCAAAGGCGCTTCGTATTTAATACCAAAAAGGATGCCTCATGTATAATGCAAGATTCTTAAGAAAGTTAAGGGGCACAACTCATCTTTAACATTTTTACTACATTATTATTATTTTTTTCTTTACTAGAAAAGGGTGACACCTTCATTTATTTATTAATATACCCTCACTTTTGGCGGAGGAATATCGTGGTTACAAGTTAAAACAAACCAATTAAACTAAGATAAACAAAATTAAACATAACTAACAAAGGAGATAAAAACATAAAAACAACCAAAATCAAAACGAAATACACCAAACAAAACACTAGAGTTGAACTAACGACGAACGGAAACGAGACCCCACCTATCCATCCGAAGGATACCTTTCAGATAACGTGGTAGAAGGTGTTGCCCTTCGTAGATTACATTGTTTCCCATTTCTCCTTCTTTAGTAAGAAAATTAGCCGCACTATTGCCTTCCCTATATTGATGCATCACCATGACATTCACTCCTTCTAACTCTGCCACGAGCTCCTCTCAAAATTCCCAAAGATACCACAAAGTATATCTGCCTTTCCGAAGTTAATCAACTACAATTCGCGAGTCACTTTCAATAATCACATTGACATAATGCAAACGTTTACACAAACTAATTCCTTCCCTGATTGCTTTTAATTCCGCACTATTATTCGTAATATTACCAAAATAACTTGAAAAAGCCGCTTTTACCATGCTATGGCAATCCCGAATAATTCCTCCACCTCCTGAAGTACCTGGATTGCCCCTACAACTCCTATGACAATTAGTTTTATCCACCCTACTCGAGGTTTAACCCATGAAATAATTTTTCCAGGCCTATCGCAAACTCCTTGATGCTTAATTTGAAACTCATTCGAAATGTTAATGTCTGACTTCTTCAATTTTTGAAAAGAATTAGTGCTCTCAGCAATAAAACTAACTCAGAATCGAACACTTCTCTATATCTGATCTGCATTTTGATAAACTCCTTTCATTCTCGCTTTACATCTTCGATTCCAGAGGCACCACGTAATCAAACATGGAATCAGCTCGATTAAAATACCTTTAATAGACGATTTTTGAGCATAGTGGAACCGATTTGCCATTTTGTTTTTCTAGGGAAGAGATCGTTGGAAAGGAATCCCTAATGCCACACTAGCCCGACGCCAAACCTCTGAAGCCACTTCACCTAAAGAAAGAATATGATACATGTTTTCCTGGCTTCTCTAAACACAACAATCACAAGTCGAAGCCATCGATATTCCTTTGGTTTGAATTCTATCATCTACAACCAAGCATATAAACCAGGCTCTCCATAAACACATTGAGATTCTTCTGGGAAATAAAGAATGCCAAAACCAGTCATTCCATAAAAAAATTATCTTTTCTGCTCCTGATTGCCTCCTAAGTTGTTTTTATAGAAAAATTACTGTCCGGGACAGGCTTCCAGACAAAAATATCCTGCCCACTTTTACCCACCGGCACCTGATGTAAAATTTCCCTTATTTTATCAACACCAACCAATTCCCGTACTAAATCAGAGTTCCAATTATTATTTAGCCAGAAATCCTTAATACATAGTTTCTTGTTCAAAATATCCTTAGTGCTCACAAATAACGAGCCTAATGACAGCCACCTGTCAAACCAAAAAGAAGAGTTCTCACCTCTCACCAAAATTTTAACATTATCCATAACTTCTGGAATGGTGACCATAATTGATTTCCAAAACCGAGAGTCATTTGTTCTCCCCTTCCTTATTAATAAATGATCATTTTAGCAATATTTAACTCTGAAAAAACTTGCCCACAAATTGTTAGAAGTGAGCAATCTGAAGGCAAATTTCATGAGAAGAGATTTCTGAACTTCCTTAAGATCTCTCAGGCCTAGACCCCCTTCCGAGGTAGGTTTACAAATTTTTCCCCAAGAGCACCAATGAATCTTCCTTTTATCTTTCACCTCTCCCCATAAAAAATTAGAAAGAAGAGAGTTAATGCGAGAATATGTGACTTGTGAAACCTTAATAACAGACATCAAATGACCAGGCATGCTAGACAACATATGTCTTAATAAAATCAATCTTCCACCTTGTGAGAGCAACTTAGATTTTCACCCTATAATTTTATTTCTAATCTTCTCCACAAGAGGTTCTAATGTCCTAGAAGACAATTTTCTAGACACCAAAGGTGCACCCAAATATGTAACAGGGAATTTACCTTCCATGAAACCCATGATTCTCAATAAACCACGCTTCCGAGCGGAAATGATGTATTTTGAAAGGAATACTGCTGACTTAGTCTTACTGATTTTTTGACCTGACCACTTCTCATACCTTTCTAGAGCGTAAACTAAATTTCTAATAGACGTCTTCCCACCATTCGCAAAAATAAGAATATCATCCGCATATAATAAATGCGAAACCAATGGGGTCCCAATCGGATGATTAAATTTACCGATCCGACCAGTCTCATAGTTTTTCCTAAGCAACCCAGTCAAAACCTTCTCCATTATGATGAATAAATAAGGAGATAGTTGATCCCCTTGCTACAAGCCTCTCGTAGATTGAAAAAACCCTTTAAAGGTTCCGTTCATCAAAACAAAAAACCATGGAGACTTTATACAATTTTTTATGAGCTTGCAAAACCTCTCAGAGAAACCAAAAGCCTTAAGAATCTCTATAAGAAAATTCCAATTCACTCTGTCATAAGCCTTAGCCATATCGAGTTTTATCATCACATTGCCCCCAGCTATTTTTTTGTGCAAAGACTGAACCATTTCTTGAGCCAGTGTAATATTTTCAAAAATACTTCGCCCAGGAATAAAAGCGCTTTGTTCATGTGAGACCAACTTATCAACAATCTCGGTTAGTCTAAAAACAATAATCTTGAAAAAAATTTTAAAAGCCACAAAGCATAAACTAATAGGCCGAAATTTATCAAAACTAGAAGGATTATCCATCTTCGGAATTAAAACCATAAATGAAAGAGGAAAAAAACTTGGAAAGAGTAGTGCCTTGAAAAAAATCCATTGCCGCATCCAAGAGATCTTTTTTTACAATGTACCAGTAAAATTTATAAAATGCAGATCCAAATCCATCGGGTCCCGGACTGCTTTCTTTGAGAATAAAGAACACCGCTCTTTTAACTTCTTCTGTCGGGTCGGCGCAAAGTAAATTATTATCAACATCTCAAATTTGCCTTTGAATTAACTAAAAAAGATCGCATCATTCAACCGTTGAAGACTCTGAAAGAAAATTATGGAAAAAAAAAAAGTTACCTCATTATAAATTGCTTCCGCACCCTCCAATATCCTCCCATCGTTCAGAACCATACGGTTTATTCGATTCTTATTCCGCTTTTGATTGATAACTGAATGAAAGAATTTAAAGTTTTGATCCCCCTCAGTCAACTATTTTTTTTCGCAATTTGTCCTAAGCGAGATGCTTCTCTTTTCTTCCACACCTGAATCTCCACCTTAGTAGTCAAGTATTAAGCTTTGACATCCTTAGAAAAATCTGTTTGTAGTTGATTTTCTAGATATTCCATCATTTCCTCAAAAGCTTTTAAATTTTATTCCACTCTCCTAAAGACATTTTTATTCCATGCACGTAATGCAAATTTAGTTCTCTTAAGACGAATAGCAAGTTTCAGAAGACTCGAGGCTGAGTCATTCCTGATCCAGACATCTTTAACGTACGACAAAAATATATCATGCGAGCTCCACATATTCAAGAATTGAAATAGGGTAGGGCCATACCGGGAGAAAGATGTATTTGTATACCACCACCATAGGGCTATGATCTGATGATTTCCGACTCAGATATTTGAATTGAGCAAAAACATATAGGTTGGAAAACCATTATTAATACGAACACGATCAAGCTTAGCCCAACTACGAGCCACCCCTTCATGGCTATTGCACCACGACATTCGTGAGCCTGTATTTGATGAATCAAAGAAATCACAATGATGTAAGCAGTCATTAAACTCCATCATAGGTAACAGTGGTCTTGGATTTCCACCAATTTTTTCAGTATCCGTTTGAATCATATTAAAATCACCCATGGCCAATCAAGGAAAATCTGATTAGCACTCCTCTAGTTGCCGCCATAACTCTGTTATTTCAATATAAGAACATTTGGCATAGAGAAAACTCACCAAAATTCTTTGTCCATCCTTAAAAAAACCACCTAGAAATCTTCTGAGTCGTGATTGAAATCACCTCAAAGGCATTTATATCCTTCCAAAATAGCCACAATTTACCGCCTTGATTTTCATTAGATATAAAATGGTGGTAATTCAAAAAATTACCCAGCATTACCATCCGCTCCTCAGTTGCGAACGGTTCTGAAATAGCACACAACCCAACATTAAACTTTTTAATTAGCTTCTTTAACCTGCCTCTAGACCTACCCAACCCCCTAATATTCCAGAAAAGAATTGTATCCGTCATAAATTTAATTTTTGCGGTCGGGAGAGAACCCTTTAAGATTTCCTCACTAAATTTTTTACGGAAATCCATCCCTGCCCTGTATCAGACTCATACATTTTTTTTTTTTGCCCTTTAAAACTGATATTTCACCTTCTTCCCTCTCAAGTGAATAACCCCGAGCCAATTGCTCCTGTTGCAAACCTTGGTCCCGACCTTTAGTCAGTTTAGAACTATCAACGTGATCCACTTCCTCTTGAGATAGAGTTTCATCATTTGAAACTCGAGAATTATCACCACATCTGACTCCTTCACACTCCCCTTCATTCCTTTCTATTAAATCTTCATTCCCATTATTTTCTAATGCTTTCTGCGGTATATCAGAGTTTTACCTTGCATGATCTCCTTTTTCTCGAACTACATGAGTTTCCGCTATTTCAGGGCTTCTATCATTAATCTGCTTCATCATATGCACATTATTGGGTCCTGCTTCTTGCACCACCTTCTTTGCCCCTTTATCCATGTCGGCATTGGTTTTTATTACACCGTCACCAGTCTTTGGTTTCCATATCTTTTTTTCTTTATATTTTTCCTCCTCCCTTTGCTTCTCTCCCACCCTGCAAACAATCGAGGTTTGCCTGCAACATTTAGAGCAGAAAAAATCCATCTTTTCATATTTGGCCTCTTGCCAAATACATTGTTTCGAAGATAAAACAAGAGGAAATTTCTTTATCGGCTCCATTGTTAGGTCAACTTTCATGCAAATACGTGCCCCTGATGCTCTTGTATGATTGATTGTTGCATTATTAGTTCCAATATAACAACTAAAACGAGTCGCTATTATTTGGAGAAAATCTGTTCGGTAAAGATACACTGGTAAACCCGGTAAGAAAATCCATTTATGAGCCAATGGGGATTCTTTTTTGGTATCAAAATCTTTCGTCCACTAGAACATTCGAAAAGAATTGCCTTCCATAGTTCTACCTTCCCTTGCCCAACCATGCAGAAAGTCACGTTCGTTTAAATCTAGAAGGATCTCAGCTTCCCTATCTTTCCACTTGCGGAAATCAGGATGGTTCCACCTAGGGTATTGAAGCGGGTCCCTGCTGCTCAAGGCATCCATAGTCTGCTTCGCAGAGGATTCATTCTCATCTGGCTTAGATGGCTCGATGGCGATGCAGAGCCATTGACACGGCGGCACGAAGAGACTGGTTTCCAATCCGTGGTGCGGCTATCGGAGACGGAGAAGGAGCGGTACGCCTCGGGTTTGCATGGCGAGCTGGTGGCTTCCGGAGCAAGAAGAATGGAAGTATGGAACACAAACGCAGCGACTAGTTGGGGTTTCGGTCTGAGAACGAAGTGAGCTGTGAGAGAATCCCCCTTTTACTACATTATCTTAATTCCTCTATCCCAAAACTAACTTGCGTATCAAAGAATGTCTAGAGGCCACGAGTAGTTATCCCAAAATTTTCATTTTTCTTTTAGGTTGCAAGTTATATTTATGATGACGTGGAGATCAGCGTTTTATTTTTTTCGCTAATAGATTTAAATGCAAAAGGTTGTGTTTAGGAGGATTAATTTTAAACATTGGATTTGAATGTATGATTTAGATTAAAATGAAATACATAATTATATTATATTTTATTTAAATTTATATAAATTTAAATTCACATAAATTCAAATTTAATATTTGGATTCTTTACTTTTATTGATAGCGCAATGAGATTTTCGTCCAAAATTCATGAGCATAAATAGATCTAACCAATTGATGTATTCTTCTCACATTTTTTTCCCTATATTTTTCATTATACCATGAGCATGCACAATCGAACTGCTACAATTTTGTATTTTCAATGATTTCAACGTCAATCTGTTTGGCCCAAGCAAATTTTAAAATAATGGGTTTGTGGATACTCAATGATTTCGACCATTCACAAACACGTAAATAATATATAGAAACTATGGCCTATGGGCCAAAAGGTAAAAGGTTGCAATGAATGCACCTCATAAATTCAAAACTGAGAAGCATACCAAGAAAATAATTAAAAATCTATTTTAGGATTTTGGAGTGATCAGAAATACAATTGAATTTTAGATTTTGACATTAAATTTGCATAAATTTAATTAAATTTTAATATAATTTTATACATCATTTTATTCAAATTCAATACAATTTTAAATTCGAAACTGTTCCAAACATAAGGTTATTGAGTGACTTCATTTCAAAATTTTAAGGTACGATATTTCTATTAAAAATTATGAAAATAAAAATTAAGAATAAAAAATATTTATAAAATTAATATAAACTAAAGTCTTGATTGAATAAATTCTCATTTTTATAAAATTAAATAATAATTTAAAATATAATTTAAATAAAAAATACGAATAAGAATATCATGAAAATTTTATTTAATTTTTATTTGAGAAAAATTATGAATATTTTTATTTTAATTAATTTTTTTAATTTTTAATTTTATTAGAAATAATGTATAAAATGAATGATTGAGTTCACCAAAGTTAATTTTTGTATATTAGAGTACTCTACTAACAGACTATCATAACAACTAAAAATCGCAAAAATTGGTTTTCAACTTCTTTTAAAAACCAGCTAAAAATTAACAATAAAAAAAGAAAATTGACAAAGTAAATAAATATATGCGCTCATAATAAACTTCTTCACATCACATAAATGAAAGCAGAAAATAGAAAATGAAAGTTAAATGATACTAAATAGGCCCTCACGGCTCGATTGTTTCAACAGAATAGTTATTCCTTGAAATAAAATGAAATATAGTTTAAACTTTAGGAATCAAGAGGTAATTATTCCTCGTATATTTTTGAATATTTCATTCAACGTGTAATGAGAAAAGAATAGACATTCTTATGACGAAATTTGGAAACTGTTATTCCTTATCTATTCATAATTATAGACTTATAAAATGTTTCATATTGTTATTTGCTTCAAAATAATAATTTAATTTCTCATATAACTAATTGTGACAAATCAACTAAAACTAATATGTTCCTAAAAATAGACCTTCTGCTAACCTATTTAACCTTAGTTTTATCTTTTACGTTGTATACTTCCCTTAAGACACTTGTTTGGGATCGCATTAAAAACTATGATCAGAAGTACTCAAAATAAGTATATGTATCAAAAAAGAAAACCCAAAAAAGGGTTTCATTTGTTTTTGTTTATTTTTTGGTTCAAGACTTAAACTGGGTCTGAACTATATGGGAGGGAGTAGCCTTATCCTTCCCAAGAATTCAAACTTTAGACTTTCATTACAACATGAATGTTTCATGGTTAGTAGTGATAGAGATTGAAGCATTATGATATCAATGAAATACAGCAGAGATAATGCTGCGCTGCCTGTAGTTTACACACCTGAAGAGATGGGTATGTCAAGAAGTTATCTCTTCCCCACAAGCATGTTGACTAAAGCTAGCTTTTTATATCTTACATAGTGCAAACGCCCCTGTCAATCTTATTCCTTTCAAGTCTTTGTATTGTATCATCCTAGCTGCGCGGGCAAGCAACTAGCTTGTTTGAAAATTAATCCAGTTGCTTTTCCTTTTTTCCTTTCATATGGTCAAAGTAGATAAAGAGTGCATATGGCCAGTTTTATTTTTAGGAAAATGATGTTGCACGAGGCGTGGCTAGATGGTATAGAAAATTATTCTTAGAGATTAGTCAAATGATGGCAAGGGACTACCCTACGAAATCGATAGCACATTGTTTATTTTATGGAATGAAATAGAATTATAAAACTAAATGTATACTATCAAGATTATGTTAAATGAAATAAAATAAAGTGTCAAATTGATTTGATTCCATTTTTACATACCAATGTATAACTAACTCATGACTCTTGAAAGTAGATGTTTTGATAGACAAGTAACAAGGGTCTCTATGGTGCACTAAAAGGTAAAAAAAAGAGTAGTTTGTGCTCACATGTTATTACAAGTTGTGAGTAGGATAAATCTCTAATCGAATTAGAATAAATGTTAAATAATCATTTCACCTAAAAATTAGAAAAATCAAGTTGTCAGCAAACTCTGTGTGTGTGTGTGCGCGCGCGCAAGAGTGCGCGTGTGAGTCAAGTTTTAATTCTCCCCCACAAATATAGCCTAATTGCATGAGAAAAGATATATAAATAGCTAAAAAAGAAAAAAAAAAAATTATGGGATAAGTGTTGGGTATGTCCCACATGAATGACATGGGTCCCACATAAAGGATGTGTGTCCCATATGATAAGGGTAATGGAAGGTCATAATATGGATTAACTAAAAAGAGATTAGCTTACTTTGAAAATGCATGAGTGAGATTAAAGGCTAGAAGTTAAAGAGTTTCCTATATAGCTACTGTTGTGGGGAGTATGTAGTAACCCAAACCAAGAAAATATAATAAATAAATAAAAGGAAAGAGAAAGGGAAAGAAAAGAGGGAAGTCGGTTTGAAACAGAACCAAACCAATCGTTGGCGGTTTCAAGGAGCCTAGAAAAACCGTCAACAGTTTTCCTGCAGGGCAAACTACCGAAAGCATTGCACGGGCATTCAGGATTGGTAAGTGGCCAAACTGTCGATGGTTTTCTTACGAGTTAAGTTACTTAAGGGCTAAGTAACATATATTTTTTTCATAACTCTCATTTGCTCTTTCTCTCTCTGACTTAGGGTTTTGGAAGACTATCTCTCTCTCTCTCTCTCTCTCTCTCTCTCTCTCTCTCTCTCTTTCGAGCTTCCCGGATCACTTACGAGTGCTCCTCGATCCTCTCTCCCTCCTCCCGGCATGAAGGTCATCGATCTTCGGTGGATTCGAGCGGTTAGGTTTCGTGATTTTGAAAGTTTTAGGCAGTTTCTTCAGAAACACGTAAGGGGATTAGATTATGTCAGTTATTTTTGGAATATGAACTGTTTAAACTGCAGTATATGTTTACAGAAACAATATTTATGATCTTGTGAATGAATCAGATAAATGAAAATGGTTGTTTTGACTTTTATACGTTTTTGGGGAAAACTAACATGAATGGGTTGAACATATTCTATTTTTAGTAAAATGTATAGTTTGAGTTAAATTAAACTCTGGAAATGCTCATACCCTATGTTTAGTAACTTATATGTTTCCCAGATAGTTATGTATATTTATGATTTACCAGATAAAAATTTGTGTGGCATGAGAACAATTTAAAATAGTATAAATGAACAGAATGGTTAGACAGTTATGTCATGACAAATATGATATGACAGTTTAATTTCATTTCCTGATATGATAGACTTTGCTTGAATGATTGGAAATTGTGAAAATATTGGTATTGTTAAAGTAAGTGTGAAAAAGGTCTCGAGGGATGGCGATACATAACGCCCCAATGATGATTATTGAAACAGGTCTTGGGGGACGACAATACGTAACGCCTAGATGATGATTATTGAATAAGGTCTCGAGGGACGGCGATACAGAATGCCCCGATGACGATTATTGAATAAGGTCTTAGGGGACGGTGATGCGTAATGCCTTAATGATGGTTATTGAGAAAGGTAAAGGGGGACGACGATACGTAATGCCCTGATTCTCGTGATTTAACTCGAGGGCTTGATGATGTGAGGGACGGCGAGACGTAACGTCTCTCAGTGAGTGCTCGACGAGTATGGCTAGATTAAAGAATAGTGAGATGTAACGCCTCAATCTCAGCGAATCTAAACCGTGAATGGATTATATAGAGTGTAGATTTATTAAACTGTACCGTACTATCTATGATAGGCTGTTGAATATGTATACATGTTAGTAAGTGTATTATGAATTGCAATGATATGTGTGTCATGAATTATATAGTCACAATTCAATTATATGGAAATCATATTTAGTAAGGATAACAAAAGAAACATTTATAGATAAATGTTGCAGTAAAATTTATCTATCACACACTGACAATAGTTTATTCCGCCTTATTGAGAAGTGTCTCACCCCATTATCCATCTCACTTTTCAGGTCCTACAAGGAACCAGACCTACCTAGCTTGCTGCAGGGTTAGGATTAGATTTTTGGGAGTGGTAGACAGAGCTGGTGAGCCACCAGGTATTATGCTTGTTATTTTTGGGTTGTAAAATATTGACAGGTAGTTTTTTATTTGTATTTGGGGATAGTTAGAACTCTGGTAATGTGATTGAGGTGTTTTTCTTCCACTGTATGGTTTTATTTTCGGTTTTAACAAAACAGTCCAGTTTTTCCTTGTTAGGGGGGGGGGGGGTGGTGGTGGTATTATGGTATCAGATAATTTTATTTATTTTATTTCACAAATAAAACCCCGGGCCCACGTGGCAGGTCGGGTCGTTACAGAGTAGCTGAAAAGTAAGTGTCTATTTTCTGAAAGGTAACGGAATGGATAAAAGGCATATAGGAATTGTCCTCTCTCTACCTTAACTCTCTATTCATCAACCCTACTCCCATAAATCTGGTGAAGTAAAGAAAGAGATAGAGGTTAAGCAAGAGAAACGTTTTCTACAGTTTCTACAAGTGTTCTTCTCATTTAACATATATCATAGCTGATTCCAGCATGTTCATATATTATGGTTTTCTTTATTTTTCCGCATGAAGGTATTATATATATATATATATGTGAAGATCATGATAATTAAAGATCCTGTTCAAGCAGAATAATGGTATAAATTCTTACATGTGGTATCAGAGCATGTTGAAATTATCGTGATCTTCCTTTTATGATAAAGATCGTTTCCATAACCCCTTATGATCTCGTTATTCTTTCGTATGAAAGTTTGTGTTCATGATATTTTTCTAGAATCGAAAGGAAAATTCATATGATATATGATTCCTGAAAATTTATGTGATATTTGATGGATTTATTGAGTTTTGTTGGTCTAAAAAAAATTATAGTTTTGAACTGTGAACTTGCTAGTCGAACAAAACCATCGACGGTTTGTCTGAAACAGCTCGAAGTTGTCGACGATTTTCGCTTGGACAGTGATACTAAAGTGGGCTGTTAAATGAAATGCATACAAACCATTTTATTTCTTGATTAAGAATAGAACACACACATATTTAATAATAGTAAATTTATAATGATGGCATGTTCTGGATTCATTTGCATTCGAAGAACAATTATGTTTATGCATGCATGAGCTGTCAAATTTTACATAAAGGTAAGCAAGTAAAATTCTTATAGTGGGGATTTGATTATCTGTTGTGAACTTGGACAATTTTTGTTGAGTAAGGTATCAATCAATGTTTATTTTATGGTTAGCATGTTTTCACCAAAGTGATATTGCTAAGAAAAGTTATAAACATTGAATTGAAATATGATTTTGCAAAAAATTATTATAAAATGGTTATTTGATTATTATGGTTTACCCAAAGGTGCACCAACCTTCAAGTAATCATTGAATTAGTCAAGATAATTGAAATAATGGTAGTGAGATTGGGATGGATACCCAAAGGTGACAGATTAATTGAACTTTAAAAGGTTGTTAGTTATGCTTGGGTGGTTGAAAATCACTAGAAAATGTAAATGTTAGTATATTGCATAAGTTAATCCAAAGATTGAACACAATTTACTAATGGTGATGTTTTACTCAAAGCATTAATATTGTGTGACCATTTTATCGTTGTGTCTGTTCCTGTTTCACTTCATTTGCTAGTTTCTTCTGTTTCGATCTTTAATAGGACAAATTTCTTTGACTAGAATGAACAGATTCAATTTCACCTTGGTGTTTTGGATCTGGACTTAGCTTTGCGAATAGGTAAGCTGACTGCTATTACTGAATCAAGCAGTTCAGAGTAGTGAGCTTTGTGTGGTGTATGTGCGCGCGCGCGCGTGTGAGTCAAGTTTTAATTCTCCCCCACAAATATAGCCTAATTGCATGAGAAAAGATATATAAATAGCTAAAAAGGAAAAAAAAAAAAATTATGGGATAAGTGTTGGATATGTCCCACATGAATGACATGGGTCCCACATAAAGGATATGTGTCCCATATGATAAGGGTAATGGAAGGTCATAATATGGATTAACTAAAAAGAGATTAGCTTACTTTCAAAATGCATGAGTGAGATTAAAGGTTAGAAGTTAAAGAGTTTCCTATATAGCTACTGTTGTGGGGAGTATGTAGTAACCCAAACTAAGAAAATATAATAAATAAATAAAAGGAAAGAGAAAGGAAAAGAAAAGAGGGAAGTCGGTTTGAAATAGAACCAAACCGTTGACGGTTTCAGGGAGCCCAGAAAAATCGTCAACGGTTTTCATACCGGGCAAACTACTGAAAGCATTGCACGTGTTATAGCTTATACTTCTCGTCAACTCAAAGAGTACAAGAAGAATTACCCTACGCATGATTTAGAACTAGCAGCTAATGTATTTGCACTAAAGATCTGGCGGCACTACCTATACAGTGAAAGGTGCTAGATCTATACGAATCACAAGAGCCTCAAATACTTCTTCACCCAAAAGGAGTTGAACATGAGGCAACGCAGATGACTAGAACTGATTAAGGACTACGACTGCACCATTAGTTACCACCCAGGAAAAGCTAATGTGGTAGCTGATGCTTTGAGTCGAAAGTTAGTGCACACATTGGTCTCAGCAGTTGTCATGCAGCCTTAGATCATGATGGATCTAAAAAGGCTGGGAGTGGAGTTAGTGGACAAGGATCCATAGGCGTTCATTGCCAGTTTAGTTGTTTAGCCAGCCTTGCAAGAAAGAATCAGATCTACTTAGAAGGAAGACGCAGAGCTGATAAAGGTTATGGAAGGGGTTTAAGAGGGTTTGAAGCTGGATTTCAGTATCTCAGATGATGGGATATTGAGATTTTACAGTAGGGTTTGCGTACCAAATGATGTTGAGATTAAGCGAGTCATTCTAAAGGAGGCACATCATTCGCTCTACATCATACATCCAGGAAGTACGAAGATGTAGAGGGATCTGAGGGAATCTTTCTGGTGGTCTAACATGAAAAAAGAGATTGTCCATTTAGTAGAGCAGTTCCTAATATGTCAGCAGGTTAAGGCCGAGCACCAGAGGCCAACAGAACCCCTTTAACCACTTGACATTCCCAAGTGGAAGTGAGAGCATATCTTGATGGATTTTGTATTAGGTTTACCTATGGTGGTGCATGGATAGATTGCTATATGGGTTGTAGTAGATCGGCTGATGAAGACTGTGCATTTTATTCCCATTAGAGTCAGCTATTATTTGAATAGGCTGGCAGAGCTATATGTGTCGGAGATAGTACGACTCCACGGCATCCCAGTTTCTATCATTTCATATCGACACCCACGTTTTACCTCTCATTTCTGGAAGAGTTTGCAGGATGCCTTGGGATCGCAACTCACATTCAATACATCATTTCACCTGCAGATGGATGGAAAATACAAGAGGACTATTCAGACTTTAGAGGATATGCTACGGGCCTATGTACTAGATTTTGGGGACATCTTGATACGGCACCTACTGTTCGTGGAGTTTGCATATAATAACCGCTACCAGGCCAATATAGAGATGGCGCCATATGAGGCATTGTATGGTCGCTGGTTTCGATCTCCGTTGTACGGGGACGAAGTTGGCAAACGACATATTTTAGGACCAGAACTGATTCAGCAAGCCTCTTCAAAGGTTGATCTTATTAAGGAGAGGATCAGGGTAGCACAAAGTCGGTAGAAGAGTTATGCAAATACTTGTTGACGAGTGCTAGAGTTCGAAATTGGAGATATGGTATTCTTGAGGATTGCTCTGATGAAAGGAGTGATGAAGTTTGGAAAGAAAGGAAAGTTGAGTCCTCCGTACATTGGGCTGTTTGAGATCCTAGAAAGGATTGGTCCAGTGGCTTATCGAGTGGCGTTACCTCCAACATTGTCTAGAGTTCATAATGTTTTCCATGTATCAGTGCTGAGGAAGTATGTAGTAGATCCTACACACATGATTAGCTATGAACCCTTAGAGTTAGGGGATGTTTTGACTTACAAGGGGGTACCATTCCAAATTCTGGATTAGAATGTATGGAAGTTGCGTACGAAGGAAATATCGTTAGTGAGGGTATTGTGGTGTAATCATGTGATTGAGGAGGTTTTGTGGGAACTAGAAACATAAATACACCAGAAGTACCCACAACTTTTTAGTGATGATCAGGGTTAGACAGACCGGTACGATTGATTAGGTAAGAGTTAGTTATATGCATGTCAGGTAAGATAAGTATGTTTAGTTGTCAATTGTGTATGAGTTTATGTATGGATGGTCTCTGGGAGTTTTATGTATGGTATTGTTAACTCCCTAGACATTATGTTGTAACCATGGTATTCATCCGCTATAAGTGAGGCAGGTAATAAATTTTGGGATGGGGCTGCTATGTGGGTAGCTGCCGACTCTTCTTGGGGTTAGAACAGTATCAGATACAATGATGGGTTAGAAAACGGTTAGCAAATTTCGAGGACGAAATTCTTGTGAGGGGAGATCGTTAGAACCCGGACTTGGAAAATAAAATAAAATAATAAATAAATAAATATAATAATAAATATCTTGAAGGAGATATTTTTAGATATTTATATAATAAATATCTTGGAGGAGATATTTTTAGATATTTATATATAAATATCTTGGAGGAGATATTTTAGTTATTTAAGAGTTAAGTTATGTATTTTTTTTGTATATAACTCTCTCTCTCTCTCTCTCTCTCTCTCTCTTTGATCTTTCGCCGATCGTTGCCTGGCTCAATGATCGGAAGTTATCACGAGGATCAAGGAGTGAATATCTACAAGTCTAGCGGAGCAGATTCTCGAACTCAGGAAAAAGCTAGGGTTCAGTTTTTGAGCGTCTCGAGTTGTTTTTCAGGAAATAAGTAAGGGGATTTGTTTACATTAGTTATTTTATAAAACTAAACCACTAGAACTGTAGCTTATGTTTATATGTACGTTATGACTGTTCATTTGGAAAATTCTTCTGAGTAAAATGGTCATTTTTACGATTTTGGTAAAAAATGGGAATTTGGCATATGATCTCCAAACTTCTCAAAACTACTTTATTTGCATTAAACTTAAAGTAAGAGATGCTTGAAACCCTTGTTTGCAGTTTAAATGATATTTTACGAATCATTTTACTATGTATTGTATACTTAACTAAATGAGTGTGACATATGTTATGAAATAGGAATGTACTGAATGAAAAGCAAGTTTATGAAATATGGGAACCAGAGTTCCAAATGATTATCAGGAAATATAGAGAAGAGATGTCGGTTAGATACCGAATGCTATGTATGCAAGGGTTAAACCAAGAGTGTGTGTGCCGATTTATACCACATAATGAATGTGTGAAAGAATGTATGCATGAGTTTGTGAAAAATACTGGAATTGCTTAGATGATTTATGGAATGAAACAGATTAATATGCTTTTATTATAAATTGTATATATGATGTTGGAATGGCCTTAGAAAGCTTGTTACTAATAAAGCTTTAGATAAGCTTATTATAAGAGAGCCTTAAAAAGCTCGTTATTATTAGTAAGCACAGTACCGTTTCTAGAATATGAGGTACAGTGCAACCACGTGACAGTTTCTTTTGTGTTGGTATCGAGATAGTCAATTGGTACGAAGGGCCACTGGTCGACTTAAAGGCCAGGGTGGTGATGACCAAATCAGATTGGAGAGAACATGATGCTTGATAATGCCTACACGAACAGGGCTAGATCGGAGATTTATTATTGCACAACCTTTGCCATGGGGGCAGTAGATGGCTTAGTTATGATGTTTCAAAGTTGGGATGAGTTCTATATACATATACATTATTTAAAAACTAAAATGGGCAAAGTCACAGGGTTGAGTACCTAGCGGAGGGATTGTACAGTGTATGAGCCTATACCCTGCCCTAACCTCGGGAATTCTCGCTTGTAATGATGCTGAATTATCTATTGCAGGAATTATATGTATGTATATATATATATCTCCTATACTATAGGATTGAGAATGTTTTAAATGTTTAACTGCTTCTACGGAAATAAACTCATGTTGTCACACATTGATGTGATATGATCTACCTTACTAAGAAGTGTCTCACCCCAATATACAACCTTTATTTCAGGTCCTACAGGAAACCAGTCCTAGATTTCTAGAGGGACTTTGGAGCGTAGTGTTGTTTTAGTTTATGTAAGTTTTGTATATGTACTGGATTTTTGGCCAGGATGTCTTTTGGGGATTGTAATAGCAAATTATGTTTTAGTACGTATGAATGTATGTAAGAAACAGTTAGATACTCTGGTCGTCTATCAAAAGATGTATGAACTTTTATGTTTTCCATTGTGCATGATAATACAGATCAGTATAATACAACTGTATGTCGCTTATTAGGGCGGGTAGTTTGTGTTCGTTATCAAAGATATGCATGTTATGTATGTTAGTAGCACTCCGGAGCCACCTAGAGGGCTAGGGCATTACATTGAAGCTCAAGAACAATATCACCAGAATACTTCTCTAGATGGAAATCAATATTTCAGACCATATAGCTCATATAAGAGTGATCAGTGCTTTAGAAAAACTAAGCAATTCAGAATGATTGATTGAACAAGAGAGAGCTTTTTGAGAGAATAAGTGAGCTTTTAGCTTAAGTGTAGATTTTTCAACTGCTTGGTGTATGTTTAATTCATGAAAACATGTATTTATAGGTTCATAAAGCTTAAATCATGTTGCCCAAGTTTACTTAGAGTATTTCCCAAGTTTTTACAAAATTTGGGGCGCAAGAAACTTAATTTTAAATTTTAAAACTTTAAAAAAAATATAGTCATTAATAGTGTTCAGGCGCCAAAAGTCTCAGGGTCAGTCGCCTGAAATTCTTTAAAACTGAAATTTTTGAATTGAAAATAAGGTCAGGCGCCTGAGGTGACAAGAGTTAGTCGCCTGAGGCTATACTGCCTCTTTATAAATTCATGAGGAAAATCTTCAGGCACCTGAACTTATTCTTCAGTCGCCTGAGGTAATTCTTCAGGTGCCCGAGCTTACACTTCAATTGCCTGCATGGGCAAATTTTTTATTTTCAGGTTATTTTAAAAAAACACTTGGCTTTCTTACTTTGTTACTTTATAAAAACATTTTCCAGGGTTTTAAAACAAGGTCTCCAAGTCCAAGACAAACCCTAAAGAGCTTCAAACCATTTCACATGATATTTGAATATGAAGTACTTACAAAAATTCATCATAAAGTCTTAAACACTCTAAGCTTTGAAGTCTTCATATGAATAACGCTTTGAATCCTATTAGACTTTAAGCTTGAGTCAACTTTAGGTTTCCACATGGTTTGATCATTTTGAGTCCACTTGAGCTTCCTTTGGATTACTTTGAAGATGAGTATGACTTTGTGCTCCTTGGTGATTTTGAACTTGCATTTCTTTTGATATTTTGATTTTTGTCAATTAAGTATTCCGGAAATATCATCACTTAACAACACATGTTAAATCAACCTTCATTTGTTATCATCAAAACGAGATTCGAAAGCCATGTTAGGCCAACAAGTTCTCCCTTTTTGATGATGATAAAAAAAGAGCAAAGATGAGAGATCGTTGAAAAAGACTCCCCCTTACAATAAGCATGTCTTTTTAATAAATATGAAAAACAATGAATTCAAGTATGAGAAAGTTCAAAAATAAGTCACAATCAAAAAGTGCTCATATAAAAAAGTGCTTATATGCTTTTGTTAAGTTTTCATGTTCATTCTTACTTTTCATTCATGTTTGCTCATGTTTGCTCTCAAAATTTCTCCCCCTTTGACATCACGCAAAAAGAATTTAGGGGCATAGACATAAAGTGATTTAGCACATTAAAAGCATAGTTATACTATGACCATAGTCATTTTACAAAAAAGTCACAAGTAATAAAGGGTACAAGCCAAACTGAAAATAAAAACAAACAAAGCAACATAAGACATAACTAATACATAGAAAGTGCTTAATACAACCCAAAATGACAAACTAAATCAATTATCAGCATCATCATCTTCCTCTTCAGCTTCGTCTTCATCTCCTTCCTCTTCATCACCTTCCTCTTCATCTTCTTCTTCATCTCCTTCCTCTAATTCTTTATCATTACTTCGAGGAGCAGAACTAGTGTCCATAGGATTAACACCATGGGATAAGCTAGCCTAATATTTTTCAATACGAGTGAGGCATCGATCGAGTGAGGAACAAGTAGAGTGAAGTGAAGATACATTTTCCCAAAGGGATTGAAGTCCCTATCTCATGTCTCTGCTAAAGGTAGAGAATTCATTATGAAAAGGAATGAACCACGAAGGTGTATCAGTAGGAGGTCCTTGGTCTTGAACTGGAGGAGGAGGATGTACAACTGCTGGTGTTCTTTGAGGTCTTCCTCCTTTCAAGAACCAACTTTTATCGTGCTTTTCATAGCCCATCTACTTGAGAGTTGTGGAAGTGAAGAGATCATATCGGGTACATTTTATGAACAACTCAAAAGGTGTGGTTATATCAAGCAGAGCAAAGACACCTCAAACTGTTGAAGATTAAACAATCATTATATATGTAAGATCTTCCTAGTATACATGTAAACAATGGATACAACATAGTTTCTAAAAAAAAATTTTTCAAAAATAATAAAAATGATTAGTTCCTACACATAAGATTTAAATTTCATCGATTACAAGATATCACGCTAGTACTTCAATCATATAAACATTAGCGAACTAGCAACTGTGATTATTTAATTTTGTATAATTTTGATGTGGAAAGTGTGTAGATTGATGGGCAAGCATGGTTGTGTTAGAATTCGTGTGCTCATGGATAAATATGATTAATTAGATAGATTTTAGTTGGCCTTCCAATGGAAAACAAAAGTTAACAAAATAAATAAAATCAAATTATGGATAGTCAATTTCTTGTAATCAAAAGCTAACTTTTGAAATAATGGGTACTCAATGATTTTAACCATTCACACACACATATATGACCATATTAAATTTCTACTCCATCATTTATGGGATTGAAGCATTATGATAACAATAAAATAGATGGAAAAAAAAGTTGATATTGCTATGCTGCCAGTAATTCACACTCTTGAAAATGACATATTGACAAGTTATCTCTCTTTGATTTTTGTGACCAAAGCAACTTTTGAAATAATGGGTTGGAGGATACTCAATGATTTTATCCATTCACACACACACACACACACTCAGATATATAAAGAAGACATACTTGGCGGGGCATTTGCATTATATATATATATATATATAAGCAACCATTAGTCAAATATGTATTTGCAGATCAAGAAGAGATAACTTGTTAACTTGTCCTTTGCAACCGTGTGAATTACAGGCAGCATAGCAATATCAACTTTTCTCATCTATTTTATTGTTATCATAATGCTTCAATTTCCAACAATAATGGAGTAGAAATTTAATATGTTTATGCAGTTGAAAAGGGCATGTTAACAAGTTATCTCTTCTTGATCTGCAAATGTATTCTTTGACTAATGGTAGCTTATAAATATATATATATATATATAGAATGCAAATGCCCCACCAAGTATATCTTCTTCATTTCAAGTCCTTTTTAACTCTGTCAATTTTTATCATCAGAGCAACACCCAGAAAGATGCTAGCTAGCTAGTTGAAAGAAGATAAACAGATATGGTTTGTGGCCAAATGATGTTGTACCAAGATTTTGTACTCAAGTGAAAGAATACTAATCTTAAGTATTACTCAAATAATGGTTTAGGCTTATTATATGCATATTTAAGTCATGTTTGGATCATAGAATGGAATGAAATTTAAAAAATTAAATCTAAATCATTGAAAAAAAATTATTGAATTTGATTTCCTTTAGATTCTTGCCACGGGCATAAAGCTAACTCTTATAAATTTTGAAACAAAATATTTTAGTAGAAGCCGAGAATCATGTGGTCTATTATAAGTCCAAAAATAGTAGTTTTCTCCCATATTTCAATGTGGTATGTGGGAAAAATAGATGTTTAATGTGACCATGTCGTGCAACCAACAAGCACTCAATTTCAATTTCTTCTCTAATGTGATGGTTCACATCGAATATGTATTAAGGAGATTTTAGGCTTATAAAGTTGGCTTATGCTCCATCTATGCGAGATGCCTTTTATAGGATAAAAACATGAGATAATCAAACAAAACTTCACCAGAGTTGCATCCAGCCATTAGAAATTGGACAAAAGAGCATCTCACCGTCCTACATTAAATGTGCACATGGGAGGTCTTACACTTATAAAATTGGCTCACAATCGAATTACGTGAGAGGTTCGATTTTTATAGAACAAAATATTAAAATTAATGAACCAAAGTGGCTTAAAAAAAATTATGTGGTACTCAAACACTGTATGTGGGTGAAGTCTTAATGCTGCTCCTCGAGTTCCTCTACAGTCTACATATATATATATATATATATATATATATATATATAGAGAGAGAGAGAGAGAGAGAGAGAGAGAGAGAGAGATCCATGCCCACTAGTGAAAAAAAGGGAGGAAAGCTCAATCATGTGAAGAATAGAGTGATACTTTGGTTTGCGAAATTGCGCCAATTAAAGAAGAGGATAACTACAAAAAGGTGGAGGGAACTGCCTACATTTATAGTGCGCTTGTAGGTCTCACCAATAAAGAAGTTAGTGGTAGACCCATAGCCTAAAATGGGCACACGTATATCTGGGTTTAATTTTTTTTAAAATAAATAAAATAAAAAGAAAATTTATTTCTCATTACATTTTCACTTTCTATTAAATGCTATTAAAATTGAAATTTTACTTTAATATGATCAAAAAATAAGAAATATCAAATATTAATAATCTGTAAAATCAAATTTTGGTTTACTAATTTGATACGATTTTTTATTTTCTTTCTCAGTCAACTGAGAAAGCAGGAGTTAGTCTCCTGGAAACATTAAAACACAGAGATTTTCAAATACATAAGGAGTCAGTCGACTGGGAAATCACAAGTCAGTCGCCTGGGTCCTCTCGGGTTGTTTCAAAATCTGCTATTTTGTTTGTCAGTCGCCTTGAAAGACCAACAACTGATTTTTCAACTTATTTCCAAATTTATTTCGTTCTTTTGCTTTCCTCAAAATATTTTAAGACTTTTGAAAAGAATTTTTCAGGGTTTTTCAAAACATAGTCTCTAAGTCAATAAATTTCCTAATGAGCTTCAAACTCAATCAAATCATCATTTGAATGAAGTACTTACATAAAGACTCTATTAAGACTTTAAACACATTCTATGCTCTGGAGTCTTCATGCTTGTTATTTGTTGAGTCATTTTTGTCTTTGAGCTTCAAATCTTTAAGCTTTCATCAATTCCTCTTTGGTATTCATGCTTTCATATTATTTGATCTTTCATATTCCTTTCACATGAAGTCTTGCAATGAGTTTTGCTTATACTTGAACTTGAGCTTGAAACACCTGTTTCCTGAAGTATTTTTACTCACAACAAAACATGTTAAATAACCTTTGATTTGTTATCACCAAAACAAGATTAGTAAGTCATGTTAGGCCAACAATAATGTAATTCTAAACAATGTCAGAATTATTGAGACAATGATATGATTTTTTGGACCCTAGATGGTTAATCATATTAAAGCCAAAATCTTATGAAAAGACTATTCTCTGAGAATACCATACCAAGTGAGTGTGTTACTACCCTCAATGTAGTATTGACTACTCTCTCTCTCTCTCTCTCTCCCAACTCTCTCTCTTCTTTTTCTTCTCTCTTCTCTCATCTCTCTTTCTCTCTCTCTTTGTTTAATTAGTTTCATTACTTGTTACTTTAATACAGGTTTTAATATTTAATTTAAGTTTTTTATAGCAATGAATATTTATATTTCAAACATTGTTGGGTTTATCTCTTTCTCTCTCATTCTCTCCCTATCTCTCTTGTTTGCATTTAAATTTTTGTTTAAACTATTATTGTTATTTTCAATTGTATTTTATTTAAAGTCTCTGTTGGATTTTTAATTATTTTGGTTGGGAATATTTTCATTATTAAGTTTAATTTATTCCTTTTAAAGTCTTTCTTAGAATTTGAATAACTGTTGGATTATATTTATCTTAAGTTAAGTTTATTTAAAGTCTGAGTTTTTATTGTATTCTAGTTTATTATTTAAGTTGTTAAAGAGTCAAGTTTGTTTCTTTTTGTTGAATTTGGTTTAATCTTCGTTTAAGTTCTTGATTGTGTTAAAGTTTAGTTTTTTTAGTTAGTGTTTGATTGAGGTTTTTTGGGTTGCATTCTTTAGTTACATAATAAAGTTATCATTTTTCAGCATTTGTCCGAAATTTCGAATGTAGGATTTATTTTCTGTCTGAATGGTTAAACATAAGATTGTGTTCTGCATTTAATTTTGTTATTGTCTATCTTATTGTGCATGTTTCCCATTTCTTGTCGTTAATTTTGTTCGTATTAGGTTTATAGTTTAGATCTTGCGTTGTTTTAATTTCATCACAAAAATCTTAAAAATCTAAGAAACTGAATTTGAACCATGTTTAGTAAACTTTTCTTTTCTTAATTTCTTTTGGAATTACATAAAGTTTGGAATTAAAATGCATTCATTAAGAAGACGATCTGGCCCTTGGGCTAATTAATACACGACTGAACTCCTATACTTGGGATAGCCTTCGTGCTACTCATTTTTAGAGTGATTCAACGACCTTTGCTTTATCAGATAGGCATGCATGCATACTAGTCGTCGTGTAATAAAATCCTAACTGGAAAACACCACGTACCTACCACTGATTTTGCCTTTGTCATATGGTCATAAACTTCAATAGTAAAGTCATAAATTTCAATATAAATTGTAAGTTGAAGCGAGTGGGGAGGGAGCATCAAGTAAGAAAATCTAGCAAGTGGATGGAGAGGATAATTGTCAAAGTTGGACTACCAACAAAGTTATTTTTTGACCAAATCTCTCCATATATGTGGACTCAATGTCACGACGGTGGATGAAGTTATGGGAACATGGTCACTAACCTTGTGGAGTGTTTCAACACCGTGCTTAAAGGTGCATAGCCTGCCAACAACAGTCATTGTGCAATTGATATTTTATCGCGTCGCACATTATTTCAATAGCTGACTAGAGGCAGCTTATAAGGCAATTGTTGGAGAAAATGCATTTACTCCACACATTATGTTATGCATGGAAAGAGGAAAGGTTAATGCCATTGGACATCGAGTCACGACGTTCAACCGATCGATAGGTACCTTTAGCATAACAACGGTGCAACAAGCGCCACATAAAGGAAACAATGTTCAAAATTTGAGCATCTATGCATGCCAATGCTTATATAGGAAGTGGTAGGATTATACTTTCCCTACTCCCACCTATTAGCTATATGTTCTAAGATAAGGTTGAATCCTATCAAGTTCATTGATCCCTACTACAACACTGCAGAACACTATACAACCTACGCAACCGATTATAACCATATCAAGCACTAAAACAATTGGTCGAAACCTTCTATGCCAAAATTGTACACAAATCCTGTTTTAGCTCGACACAAAGTTCATCCTAGGAGCTCATATCTATGTAATGAAATGGACGTAAGGGAAGCTGGGAAGAACACATGTAACATATGCAATAAACAAGGACATAATCACAAAAGGTGTCCGAGAAGGACCGTAGCTGGAGATGGAGCTGGGTCATCGCATTGAGAGATCATGTCGTTTGTAGGTGAACTAAAATCAATTACCTTAGTATAAGACAATCAAGAAATTCACATCACTTATTTTATAGAATATATTATTACCTTCTATTATTTCATTTAGTTAGTGAATGTATTCAAATTTTCTTATTTGCAGCATCGATCTAAGGTCAAGTGATCCTTAGGTGCTGACATTGGGCGATCAACACCGGTCTACCTGAGCATGGTTAGAGAGTCATGCGAAGTTACTATATTTCTAGCGTGACACGCAGTTTATAGAGAGATTGTTTGATGCGAATGACCACATCATTGATTGGATCCACATAGTAGGGTTTTATGACTTATACTGGATAGGCCATATCTATCTTGATTGGCATTTGGTTATGGCCTTTATGAAGCGCTAGAGGCTGGAGACACATACTGTAACGACCTGCCTAATTAACTGGGGTTTTTTATTTTATTTTATAGTATGATGATCTACATACTCTGATACCATACTAGGGGTAGATCCAATCATTAGCCTAAGCAGCGAGAAGCAGAATTCAAATAAATATAACCATATGTAAATATACATATATACAATACCAGAGTACTAATATGTTTCCCCAAAATGTACACATATATCTGTTTCCCAAAATATCCTCAACTATACTGGGATATACAAAATCCTCCACAATACTCACTTCACTGATAGGGCACTATTGAAACTCCTCTATCTACGAGTCTGGTCTGCTCGCCTACCTGTATCACCTGAAAAATGATTCAACACTAGGACGAGCCAACGCCCAGTAAGACGAAATATGCTATTACTAGTGTATGGCAAATGAGCTAAAGTATTATGAAAATATATTTTCATATAATCATGTATAACTGGATACGTAAATACAGTACAAATAATAACATACACCACCCTTTCCATGCTTCTTAACATAACAGTGTTGTAGGTTACTATTCAAAATATTTCTAATTTACATAGGTTTATTCCCTGTTTCTGTAAATCTGCATATACATAATTGTAATTGAAAACTTTCCCTATGGATAATTGTGTGTCATGATTTAACCCTTCATAATAGGGTTGTGCGGCCCGTAGGTGGGATTTACTCTAGTTGGCCAACTAGGAATAAATCACTATACTCCATCGGTTTAATCTGCCCACCTCAACCCATATTTGATGGGGAGCCTGTTCACATCAAGGGCCTAGGTGATCGACCTACTACCACATATTATCTAAATACGTGGTTGCACTCATAACATAACATAATATCTGTAGCAACAATACCGTACTCTGTAACTGCATAGTCCAACAGGGTTTGATATTATATAATATATCTCTATATACCACTATCTGATTTACCATGATTCTGAAATAACTGTAATAACAATGATGTTGCATAAACTGTAACTGTAATTCATATGTCATAATATTAAGAACTATATAATCATAACTCTAATAACTGCATAATCATAGTACTGAAATTCGTATAATCATGGTACTGAGATTCGTATAATCATGGTACGAGAATTCGTATTATCATGGTACTGAAATTCATAAAATCATAATACTGAAATTCATAAAACATATCTCCGTACTATACTCATATTCTCAAGCCACACCATACTTTAATACATAATTTTCATAATTTAATAAACTATATAATATTTCAAAATTTCCTAGCATAGCATATTTCCCTTACCTGACTACCGAAAACCCCCTTATGGTTTACTAGCCTAACACCCACAGGGCCTCTTACATAACACCGAAAACAACATTTGCTAGAATAGAATATCAGTATTTTCTTACCTACAACATTTCTTATAACTGAGGGAAAGACAAATATTGAATAAAATGTTTTACCCTGAGATTGGGATGAAATCCAACCCAACTTTTCCAACGATCAGCTCCAGCAGACTTGCAAAGAACTTTGTCAGGAGCATTGTGGTAGCCTCAGATCTTCGATCAGGCGAGAAATAGGCTTGGAAATAAAGAAAGAAGTGAGAGAGAGAGACATAAAGAGAGAGAGGAGAGAGAGAGAGAGAAGCATTGAAAATGGATAAAAAGTTGGGTTTTCCACTATTTATACTACCAGATTTGTCGACGAGACGTGTCACCTCGTCGACGAGTCTTTTAGTAAATTTATCGACGAACCCCTATATTCGTCGGTGAAGTTCAGAGCAGCCCAAACCTTCGCTCGATATTTTTTTATCGATGAGACGTAGCTTCATCGACGAATTTCCTTATGCGCTCGTCGATGAACCCTTGTATTCGTCGACGAGTCCTGGAAATTCCTTGAAATTATTGTTATTATTATTATTATTATTATCTCCAAAATGCAATGTCGTCGACAAACGCAGAGGCCTCCTTCTATTCATGCTTCCATTTTCTCTCCCTTATTATTATTAAAATATTTATTATTCTTCGAGTCACTACATTCTCCCCTCCTTATAAAATTTCGTCCTCAAAATTTACTATTTGTATCTTTATCCATACTCTCTATCATCCAATAAAAGAAAAGGTTCTACTTATTTTATTACCTATCCTCACTTATGGCAGAGGAATACCGTGGTTACATGGGTAGTTCTGGGAGATTACAATCATAAAAGAAAATTTCCCCTAAAACCAAAATACTACTTAACCTATACTCTATATTATAATTACACTAGGCTCAATAAAATAAAATTACCATCTTAGTATATATATCAATACTATGATTCATCAAATAAATGGAGATATTTCCGTCTGATTTCATCTTCAAGCTCTTTGAGGCTTCTTCAATCGCGTGGTTTCTCCATATAACTTTTACTAGTGGTATCTTCTTGTTGCGCAATTTTTGTTCTTTCTTATCTAGGATCTATACTAGAGCTTCGTCATACGCTAAAGCCTCACTGACTTCCAGTTCTGCATGGCTGATGATATGGGAATGATCTGTGACGTATTTCCTTAACATAGAAACATGAAATACGTCATGAACTCGAAATAAAGATGGCGGTCAAGCCAGCTAATAGGCTACTGACCCAATCTTCTCAAGTATCTCAAATGGGCCAATAAACCTAGGTTTCAACTTACCCTTCGTCCCAAATCTCAAGACCCCTTCAGTGGAGTTATTCTCAAAAATACATGATTACCCACTTCAAATTCCAGTTCTCGGCGGTGAGTATCCGCGTAGCTTTTCTGCCGACTCTGCGCTGCATTGATTCTGTCTCAAATAAATCAGACTTTATCACACGCTTGCTGAATTATCTTGGACCCAAAACTCACATTTCACCTACTTCATCCTAGAAAAGAGGAGATCAACATCTCCTACCATATAATGCCTCGTAGGGTGTCATGCCGATGCTAGTCTGATAACTGTTATTATAAGAAAATTCAACTAGCGGCAAAAACTGAATCCAGCTACCTCCAAAGTCTAGCACACAGGCACGAAGCATATCTTCTAATACTTGGATTGTTCTCTCTGTCTGATCGTCTGTTTGAGGGTGAAAAGTTGTGCGGAATGCTAGCTAAGTCCCTAGTGTTTCTTGTAAACTCCTCCAGAACCGTGATGTAAAACGTGGATCACGGTCCGAGACTATGGATACCGGAACTCCATGGGATCGAACAATCTCCTGTATATATATATATATATATATATATATCTACTAACCGGTTCATAGGGTAGCTGACCTTAATAGGCAGAAAATGCGCTATCTTTGTCAATCTATCAACTATTACCCAGATGGCATTCTGACCATGCAACGCCGGCGGCAGCTCAGTAACAAAATCCATGGATACGTGGTCCCACTTCCATTCGAGAATGAAAAGTGGCTGCAATTGACCAGACGGTTTCTGGTGCTCAGCCTTAACCTGTTGGCACGTTAAACACTGCTGCACAAATTCTGTTATTTATCTCTTCATGCCACTCCACCAGAAATAATCTCGCAGATCCCTATACATTTTCGTACTGCCATGATGAACAGTGTATAGAGATCTGTGTGCCTCCTCTAGAATCGTCCTCCTGATACTGTCATCTGCAGGCACACACAATCTGGTGCGAAATTTCAAAGCTCCATCATCAGAAATACTGAATTCTTCCCCCTGACCATCCTGTCATCTGGCTATCACCTCCACTAACTCTGGATCATCTCTCTGAGTAGCTTTAATCTTTTCATATAATGTGGGTTGGATAACCCAATTGGCAATAAGCGCCTGGGGATCATCCTCCACTAATTCCACACCGAGTCTCTCTAAGTCCATCAGAATTGGATGCTGAACTACTGCTGCTAGCTGTGCTGTGTCTCTTGATTTATGGCTCAATGCATCGGCTTCCATATTTGGTTTACCTAGGTGGTAACTGATGGTACAGTTGTAATCCTTAATAAGTTCCAACCACCTCCTCTGCCGCATATTCAACTCTTTCTGTGTAAAGTACTTTAGGCTCTTTTGATCTGAAAATATTTCACACCTCTCACCATATAAGTAATGCCTCCAGATCTTCAGTGCATATACAACCGCAGCCAATTCTAGATCATCAGTAGGGTAGTTTTTTTATACTTTGTCAACTGTCTAGACGCATATGCTATCACCCTTCCATGCTGCATCAACACACAACCAAGTCCTTTCAAAGATGCGTCGCTGTAAGTAACATAATCATCGCCTCCCGATGGAATCGTCAGAACTGGTGCAGTGACGAGCTGCTGCTTTAATTCCTGGAAGCTCTGCTCACATTCTTCATCCCACACAAATCTGACATTTTTCCTAGTCAACCGCGTGAGAGGACCTGACAAAGCTTAGAACCCCTCAACAAAACGACGGTAATAACCTACCAGTCCTAAGAAGCTCCTGACTTCCTGCACATTTCTTGACCTCGCCCAATTTACCACCGCGTCAATCTTGCTGGGATCCACTGAAATACCATCCCCTGAGATCACATGGCCTAAAAAAGCTACCTTCTCAAGCCAAAATTAACACTAGCTAAACTTGGCATAAAGCTTCTCCTCTCTGAGTGTCTATAGCACCCGCCTCAAATGCACCTCTTGTTCCTCAAAACTTCTCGAGTACACCAGTATATCATCAATGAAAACAACTACAAACTGATTTAGATACTGGTGAAAAACTCTGTTCATCAAGTCCATGAACACAGCCGGGGCATTCGTCAAACCAAACGGCATAATGAGAAATTCATAGTGCCCATACCTGGTCCTGAAGGTTTTCTTCGCGATGTCCTCCGCTTTTACTCTCACTTGATGATACCCGAATCTGAGATCAATCTTGGAATATACCTGTGTACCCTGGAGCTAATCAAACAAATCGTCTATACGGGCTAGAGGATATTTATTCTTAATAGTAACTTTGTTTATCTCTCTATAATCAATGTACATCCTCATGGATCCGTCTTTCTTCTTTACGAACAACACTGGAGCTCCCCATGGCGATACACTGGGTTGCATAAACCCCTTGTTCAACAAATCCTGCAACTGATTTTTCAATTCTCCTAACTCAGCTGGAGCTATACAATATGGTACCTTAGAGATCGGTGCAGTCCCTAGAGGTAAATCTATAGGAAAATCTACCTCACGCACAAGAGGAAACCCTGGTAGCTCCTCTAGAAAAACATCTAAAAATTCTCGTACTACTAGATTGCTGTCAATCTTCAATTCATTTTCAGATGCTTTTTTCAAAAATGCTATAAACCCCTGACCTCCATCCGGGAGTAATCTGCCTACCTGCACGGTGGACACCAGCTGTGTTGGAGCACGTACTCGTGAACTAAGGAATCTGAATTCCTGCTCTTCAGGAGGTCTAAAAATTACTTCTTTCTGGAAACAATCAATGCTAGCGTGATTGACAGCCAACCAATCTATACCCAGTATTATATCAAACCCACACATATCAAACACAATCAGATCTGCTGGTAGTACTTTCCCTTGAATTTCTATCGGATAGCCCCTAAGTACCCTCTGACACCTGATCACTTATCCTGATGACGTAGCTACCAACAGTGCTATATCTAATGACTAGGTCTCACTCTCAGATAATTTAACATAAGATGCATAAATGAAAGAATGAGTAGCACCCGAGTCAAAAAGAACAATAATTGGATATGATGAAACATTAAATGTACCTGTCACCACATCCATAGCAGCCTCTGCATCTCCTGGCGTTAGAGTGTATACTCATGCGGGGGCCACATTCCTCTGTTGGCCACCACAAGGCGCCTGGTATCCTCCCCGAGCTGCTTGATGTCCTCCCTGATAAGGCCTGGGAGCTGGGACCTAATCCTACTAACTTGGGCATTCACGCATCACGTGATCGGGTCTCCACAATGATAACATACACCTCTGCCTACCCGGTACTCCCCCAGATGATGTCTCCCACACGTCTGACACACTGGGTACATCGGTGCACCCTGATTCCCACGAGGTCCTGCCATCTGCCTCTGGTCTCCCCTATCGCGACCTCCTCTCCATGGACCCCTACTGGTGCCAGCCTGAAAACCCTGAGGTGTAGGCCTCTTCCTCTGACTCTGAGCTGCTACACCCCTCTGAATGCCACTCTCGATAATCGCAGCTCTGTCTACCACCTTCGTGAATGTCTAAGCCCTAAAACCAATCACCTGCTCAAAAAGATTTTGCCTTAGTCCTTCTTCAAACTTCCTAACCTTTTTCTCTTCATTAGGTGCTAGATGTGGAGCATAACGCGACAACTCGACAAACCGAACCGCGTATTGGGATACAGTCATCTGCCCTCGCCAAATGCAGAAACTCTGCTGCCTTCGCACTCCGAACGATAGTAGGGAAATACCGCTCAAAGAACAAATCCTTAAATAGGTCCCATGTCACTGGAACTGGAACCGGCCTCTACTTCTCTATCAAACGCACTGCTCTCCACCAGCGCTTCGCCTCCCCTGTCATCTTAAATGCTGCAAATGCTACCTTCTGTTCATCCGTACATGGAAGCACTGTCAATGTCTCTTCGATATCCTAGACCCAATTCTCAGCTACAATCGGGTCATCTCTTCCAGCAAAGGATGGGGGCTTCATATGCGTAAACTACTTAATCGAATAGCCACGCTCCCCAGAGCTCCTGACCATCTCAACCATCACCTGCTGAGTGACACTGCGCAGTACAGCATCTGTATCCCCTCCACCTATGCTAGAAGGTCCTGGCATATCCTCGCCAGCATTCGTGCCACTACTTCCTGGGTCCATCATGAAAACAAGAAACACATTTAAGCACTTTATCTCCTATACGGATCTATCCTGTACAAACTCACAATTAATTACCTTCCCTAACCTTAACTCAATATCCAGTTCTGTCACCTAGCCACACGACCCAATAATAGTTTACAATGGTTTTTCTAAAATCATCACCCCAGAAAAAACATAGAAACCACCACGGTAATCCTATACCCAGATACAGAACAAACCTCAAATCTTTTTCCTATACTTTGGTATTACTTCTGCTGCACTCTAAAGAATACAGAACCTAGCAACCTAGGCTCTAATACCAAACTATAACGACCTTCTTAATTAACTAGGTTTTATATATATATATACTATGATGATCTACATGCTCTGATACCATACTGGGGGTACATCCAATCATTAGCCTAAGCAGCGAGAAGCAGAATTCAAATAAACATAACCATATGTAAATATACATATATACAATACCAGAATACTAATATGTTTCCCCAAAATATAAACATATATATATATATATATATGTTTCCCAAAATACCCTCAACTATACTGGGATATACAAAATCCTCCACAATACTCACTTCACTGACAGGGCACTACTGAAGCCCCTCTATCTGTGAGCCTGGTCTGCTCGCCCACCTGGATCACCTGAAAAATGATTCAACACTAGGATGAGCCAACGCTCAGTAAGACGAAATATGCTATTACTAGTGTGTGGCAAATGAGCTACAGTATTATGAAGATCTGTTTTCATATAATCATGTATAACTGGATACGTAAGTACAGTACAAATAATAAAATACACCACCTTTTCCATGTTTCTTAACATAACAGTGTTTTAGGTTACTATTCAAAATACTTCTAATGTACATAAGTTTATTCCCTTTTTCTGTAAATCTGCATATACATAATAGTAACTGAAAACTTTCCCTGTGGACAATTGTGTGTCATGATTTAACCCCTCATGACAGGGTTGTGCGTCCCGTAGGCGGAATTTACCCTGGCTGGCCAACTAGGAATAAATCACTATACTCCATCGGTCTGATCTGCCCACCTCAACCCATATTTGATGGGGAGCCTGTCCACGTCAAGGGCCTAGGTGATCGACCTACTACCATGTATTATCTAAATAGGTGGTTGCACTCACAACATAACATAATATCTGTAGCAACGGTACTGTGCTCTGTAACTGCATAGTTCAACAGGGTCTGATATTATATAATATATCTCTATATACCACTATCTGATTTACCATGATTTTGGAATAACTATAATAACCATGATGCTGCATAAATTGTAACTGTAATTCATATGTTATAATATTGAGAACTGTATAATCATAACTCTGATAACTACATAATCATAGTACTGAAATTCGTATAATCATGGTACTAAGATTCGTATAATCATGGTACTAGAATTCGTATAATCAAGGTAATGAAATTCATAAAATCATAATATTGAAATTCATAGAACATATCTCCGTACTATACTCATATTCTCAAGCTACACCATACTTTAATACATAATTTTCATAATTTAATAAACTATATAATATTTCAAAATGTCCTAGCATAGCATATTTCCCTTACCTGACTACTAGAAAGCCCCTATGGTTTACTAGCCTAACACCCGCAGGGTCTCCTACATAACACCCTGAAAACAACAATTTTCAGAACAGAATATCCGTATTTTTTTACCTACAACATTTCTTAAAACTGAGGGAAAGGCAAATATTGAATAAAATGTCTTACCCTGAGATTGAAACGAAATCCATCCCAACTTTTCCAACGATCAGCTCCGGCAGACTTACAAAAAACTTCGCCAGGAGCGTCGTGGTAGCCTCAGATCTTCGATCCGGTGAGAAATAGGTCCGGAAACGAAGAGAGAAGTGAGAGAGAGACGTAGAGAGAGAGAGAGAGAGAGAGAGAGAGAGAGAGAGAGAGAAGCATTGAAAATGGATAAAAATCCGGGTTTTCCACTATTTATACTGCCAGATTCGTCGACGAGACACGTCACCTCATCGACGAGTCCTTCAGTAAATTCATCGACGAACCCCTGTATTCGTCGAAAAAATTCAGAGTAGCCCAAACTTTCGCTCAGTATTTTCTCGTCAACGAGATGTAGCTTGTCGATGAATTTCCTTATGCGCTCATCAACAAACCCCTGTATTCATCAACGAGTTTCCTCATGCGCTCGTTGACGAACCCCTGTATTCGTCGACGAGTCCTGGCAATTCCTTGAAATTATTATTATTATTATTATTATTATTATTATTATTATTATTATTATTATTATTATTATTATTATTATCTCCAAAATGCGATATCATCAACGAACGCGAAGGCCTCCTTCTGTTCATGCTTTCATTTTCTCTCCCTTATTATTATTAGAATACTTATTATTCTTTGGGTCACTACACATACATTTCACCTACCCCACGGTAAGATGACAATCACATTACACAACCACAATTTTTGTCTTTTTAAATTCACTAAAAAAAATGTATAGTGTTTTCAACTAATAAACGTCCTTTAAAAGTTCTATAGCTATTATGGTAGTATGCAATATTTATAGGTGTACTAAAAGTTATAACATGTACTTAAGAGAAGAGGGACCAAACTCATCAAACATGCCCTTATTAAGACCACCAGTCTAGTAGGATCCACAAATGTGACTCCCTTCTTAGCACATAATAGCATGCAACTCATTAGGGGCCAATCCAACAATCACCCCCTAATTGAAAAATAAAAACTCATTCTATATTGAATTAGAATAAATTCTACATACATAGAAAAACATGGTAGTCAAGTCATCGCAAAGCATGCATTAACAATTCAAATACCCAAACTACTTCCATACTTACAAAATTTTATAGTAAAATATACTCGTAATTTACATGACTTACGATCCAAGTAAATTGCTAATGAAAGTTCATTATTGAAGTCTAAATTAATTATGCCGGTTTACTTCTCTCATGCCCTAATAAGATTTATTCAACAGGTGGGCAACAAGCAAGTGTTACTCAATTAGTTGTTACGATAGGCTATTAATTTGGTTTAAAATAGTTTGGCAGTTTGTTGGAAACCCTAGCCTTTAATCGCAAGTTCTATACTTTCAAAGCATCAGCACGCTCGCAAGCCGTCACTAGAAGTCACCTCGTTTGAAGGCTTGAATTTTCTATTCCTAATCCAATCTGTGGAGTTCTTCTCAGACCTGAAATTCCTAAAGGAATGCTAGTGAGAGTTTGGCAGTTTGCTAGAAGCCCTAGCCTTTGTTCGTGAGTCCTAGACTTTTATACCTCTGGCACACTCGCAAGCCTTCGTTGCCCGACATCGCCTTGTGGAAGGCTTGAAGCTTCATTTCCTTTCAAAGACGATCTATGAAGATCTTCTCAGACCCGAAATTCTTATAAGCGAAGGCACTTTTTCGCTAGCACGCTTGTAGCCTCTGTCGTCGAACGTCGCCTCATTGTAAGCGAATATATGGAGATCTTCTCAACCATCTTCTGGTTTCATCCAACCCCTGCGAACGAGTTAAGGTATGGTTTTCTTCCCCAGTTTATTTTTATTCTTTCTCTCTTGGTTTTGCATTTAGGGAGCTCACAATTTTACCTCAAAGTGTTTCCAAGCCCAAAACATTTTTCAACCTTAAAAAAAGTTCTAATCCACAAAACATATTTTTGATTCAAACTACAAACCTGATTTTGTTAAATCACACTTTTTATAGTGCACACTTGGCTTTTCATCCTTGCCCTTCATGGGCGGCCCTTTGGTGACCTTTGTCACCGGCGGGAATGAGAAGGCTATCAAGTCCGGCATCAAATGGAATGGTTGGATTCTGTACAGGATGGAAAGATAGTCGAGAAGGATAGCAACGCTTTTGGTGGGAGATGTACTTTTGCACAAGCACTTCAAAGACGTGTACCTCAATCAAAATTCCAATTATCATTGAGGAAACATGAGATAATCAATGGGCAATTAGGCTTCATTTTTTAGGATGTTGAGATGGACAAAGCGGCCGAAGATCTAAAATGTGCACTTGTTCTGAAATTTTTATCAAAGAGACCATCAATAAATGTTCTGCAGCTTCAAATTATTAAGATGTGGGGTTTCAGTGAGGTTACGTGTGACGACCCAATTTTCTACCATTTTTTCTTTACAAACAATAATCTATCACACATCTATCAAATATCTCTATCAAGTATCTATCAATTATCTCTGATACCATATTAACATGATCCAACCCCAAATATGGTATCGGGTGATCAGTCCATCTCATAAAAGTATACTGAACAGTGAAAGTCAATATCTACACCATCCCAAATACAAATACCGAAGTTCTATTCATCCTTACATACACAAATCCATATACATCCCCAAAAATCCACAAAATACTCTAGGGTCATACAAAACACATCCCCAACTCAAAAATGCTTACCCTAACTACTAGGATACTATGGTCTCCTCTCCCTCAGAGCTCCCTTTGCTTGTCTGTCTTGGTTTCCTAAAATATTTAAATTCTAGGTGAGACACCTCTCAGTAAGACGGAATAAATTATTCACAGTGTGTGGCACATGAGTTTAGTTATATCATAATACACTCATTTAAATGATTATATCATCTGAGAAAAATATACAGATATGTACTCATAATCATATAGATATAAAACATAGTTTTATAAGCTTTGATAACATTTCTCATATTCATATTCATAAGCTATCATTACTCGTAATCATATACATATACTTTCATATTTCATCTTTATATTCATACTCTTTCATTTCTCTTATCATATACATACTCTCTCACTTCTCATATCATTTCTCATTTTACAATTGAGCTTATGAGTATCCACCAGCATAAAGCACGATTCATACGTAACTCATGGCTGTTCATTTCACTTTTCACTTTTCATAAACATTTTCTAACTCATAAGCATCCACCAGTATATAATACACGCAGCGTCTGTAGCTCATGACTGCATATTATCACGTCTGTAATGAGAAACCAACCTTTGGATATTCACATCGTCATGTATTCCCCCCACATGACCGGGTTGTGCGGCCTGAAGGCTAGACCTAACCATGGTTGGCCTACCCGATTAGGTCAAAATGGGGAACGCGTCTATAGTACGATTGGCCTACCCAATCCTAGTCCGGACTCCAAGTGGTAACACAACCCTTCTCAAGCCCAATCAACTGTCTTGCCACACTCTGTACTAGATGTGTGGTTGCACTAATCACAAATACTGGCAACGGTACCATGCTCTCTTTATATATGGTCCATTAGGGTTCTCATTTCCACATTTTTGTATTCATATTTCATCATGTTTATACATCTCATCATATCTGTATGATTCTCATCATTTCTGTATCATTCTCATCATTTTTGTATAATCATTTCATTATATCTGCATAACACATATCTATGTATATATCTCATCTCATATCTGTATATATGTCAATTCAACATTTCTATATAAAACATCTCTGTATATATATCACATATCGTTATTTCAATATAAAACATATATGTATTTCTCATATCACCGTTTCAGTATAAAACATATATGTATTTCTCATTTCATCATTTTCCAGTAAAAACATATATGTATCATAATTTCATATCATCATATCTATACAAAACAATACTGGGTTTCTCATATCATCATATCTGAATAAAACATTTCAATATATATCATAATATCATTTCTCAATGCAAATCACATATTTCAGTTTCAATCACATTCCCAGTATAGATCTATTATTTCATATTCCTCATGCCACACAATTTTGTCTAATATTCATAATATAATAATCACAGAAAAAATATTCATATTCTCAATTTCACATACTTTAAACTACCAGTTAATTTCCTAAAAATATCTGTTATAATTTATTCCCCTTACGTGCTTACTAAGAGAGTTCCTGTGAAGATCCTAAACCCACACTCGTGGTGTTTCAGAGTTCAAAACCCTGAAATCATATTTTCTCAGTTCAATCAGCTCAACCCCAGAATTATAATCATATTCACATTTCCTAGGCCCATACACTCCATTTAATCAATTAAATTCCAAACATTTAACATATTCATCATCCTTACCTCAGCCTTGGAGTGGTGCCTAGAAATCCCAAACCAACAATATGCTCCGATTAACTTGCTAAGGGTCGCTCCAAGGACCCTGTGGTGACGTCTGATTGTCGAATCGGACTAAAATCAGAGAGAAATCGAAGAGAGAAGGGAGAGGGTTTCGTAGGTTTAGAGAGAGAGAGAGAGAGAGAGATTTATTTTTTTTATTTGAAATGGCTTGCAGGATCTCCTTTATTAAACACTACCAAACGAAATCGTCGACGGTTTTCTTGTGGACTTCAAAACCGTCGATGACATTATATGTTTCATTTCACGCAATTTTTAAATTTTCCTAACTATTGTTCGAAGGAAGCAATGGGAGATAAAGTGTGGGTAAAGTGGAATGAGCAGGATGATTTTGAAATAGTGAGTTGAATCAAATTATTGCGGGTTGGGTAATCTTAAATGGGACAAAAGTGCTTGTCACCTTTAATTATGCAAAATGCTCCTTTTATGATTGTAGGGGTCTTTGGAAAGATTCAGAAGCTCTACAAGTAGGGTTGAATCCTTGGCTTATTGTGGGGGACTTTAACATTATTCGGGAGGACAGGGAATGAATTAGGGGGCAGCCTATACCTTTGGCTGCTATGGAGGAGTTTAAATTGTTTAAACAAGTGTGGTGTTGTTGATTTAAAATGTCATGGTGGGCATTTTTCTTGGTTTAATAAGCATGTTGGTGTGACTAGGAGATGGGCAAAGCTTGATCGGGCTCTTGTGAATGTGTCATTCATTAATCGTTTTCAAACTGCTAAACTATAATACTTGGCTAGGAAGACGTCGAATCAGAAACCTATGCTGATACACTTCTTAAATCACTCGACAAGATATGGGCCACCTCCTTTCAAGTGTCAAAATATATGGAGTTCCCATGAAAATTTTTTCCCTTTTATGTGTCAGATTTAGATGGAACCAGTTTAGGATTCGGGCATAAGTAAGTTGGTTGCAAAGCTAAAAAAGGCTAAAGTTGCTTTAAAAAGGTGGCATGTAGGGGTATTTGTCCAGGTGGACCTTAATATCAAAGATTTAGAGAATCAAATGATAGACTTGGAGGAGTAGTTACAAAGGAGATATGATCGGGAGGTGGAGATAGACTTCCTAGTCACAAAATGTGAACTGGATTATTGGGAAAGAAAAAAAAGGAAACCTGTGTTGCTTAGCTTGCGAAGAAGCGATGGTTGGTGGAGGGTGATCAAAATTCCAAATTTTTTCATGCGGTTATTAATCAAAAAAGGAATTCTTCGATGATTAATTCTATGGTCTTGGAAGATGATATGGTTCTGGCGTCCCCCGAGGAGACTCATGAAGGTGCAGTTAAGCATTTTCAAAATTTTCTCTTGGAAAAGCCTACTAAAGCATTACCTAATTTGAACCATCTTATCTCTAGGGAGATATCAAATGAAGAAAATGAGTATTTGGTCAAAGATCCTTTAGAAATGGAGCTAAAAATTGCTCTAAATTCCATCCCAAAAGATAGTAGTCCAAGATCCGATGGTTTTGGATCAGGATTTTACAAATCTTGTTGGAATTTTGTTAAAGAGGATTTGCTGGAAGCTGCCCAAATTTTTTTCAATGGAGTGCCTCTACCTAGATTTTTTGCGTCTTCTTATTTTATTCTTATCCCTAAGGTGAAGGATCTAAGAAGTTTTGAAAAGTTTAGACCAATTAGCCTGTGTTCTGTCGCATACAAAATTTTTTCAAAAATTATTGTAGGTCGATTGACGCATTGAATAAATATAATTATCTCTCTGGAGCAAGGGGTTTTTCTCCTTAGTAGAAGTATTTTTGAAAATATTACTCTAGTGCGGGATTTGGTTCACTCAATCAACAAAAAGAGTGAAGGGGGAAATGTAGTTTTAAAAGTGGATAAGGCAAAGGCTTATGATCGGGTTGACTGGAGATTTTTTTATTTGGGTCTTGGAGGGTTTTGGCTTCTCTAGTCATGTTTGTAACTTAATAATAGAATGTGTTAAGATCCCTTGGTTTTCGATCATGATGAATGGTATGTATAGGGGTTTTTTCAAGTCTCAATGGGGCCTTCAACAAGGTGATCCTCTATCTCCATACTTATTTATTTTGATGGAAGAAAATTTTTCTAGATTATTAAAAAAAAAAATTGAGGAAGGCAGGATTGGAAATTTTTATCTTTTGAGGGGAGCTCTTTTAATCTCTCATTTATTATTTGCAGATGACTTGCTTGTTTTTACTAACGGAGAAATGAGATCCTTGAAGATGCTTTTGAAGACATTGAATTTGTATGAAAGTTGGTCTGGCCAATTAATCAACAAGGAGATATCAGCTCTCTTTTTTTCCAACAAGATCAACATTTCCAAAAGAATGTGGCTTTTACGATTGACGAGTTTTGCAAAAGGAAATTTTCCAACGCTGTACCTTGGGGCACCTTTGATTTCTGGTCACCTTACTGCTAGAATGCTTAACTCATTGGTCTCAAATTTTGAACTAAGATGGCGAGTTGGAAGATGAGGTTGCTGTCTTAGGAAGGCCATCTCATCCTTATTCAATATGTTTTATCATGTATGGCGACACATACGCTAGCTAGCAGTTCTCTCAGTTCCTTTAGTGGTGATAAAAAATATTAATTCCATTCTCTCTTCTTTCCTTTAAAAGGGGGGGGGGGGAGTAATGGTAGGACGAAAATGAGATGGTGCACTTGGTCAAAGGTTTATAAACCCCTAAATGAATGGGGTGTTGGCATTAGGGACCTTAATGAGGTTCAAGGATCTTTTCACATGAAATTTTCTTGGAGGCTGATGACGTTAGATAATCTCTGGACCCATTTCTTTAAGGCTAAATATGTTAAATCAGGTCACATGGGTTAATTCAATTATTTTCCTATGGGCTCTCGATTTTGGAAGACAATTTTAAAGGTATTTCCAGAGGTCTATGAGAGTGTTTATGTGAAGGTTAGATAAGGAAATGCATCTTTTTGGTTTGATAAGTGGTTGAGCAGTGGTCTCCTTTACACGGTCCAGCATCCTGAGCTTAAGATTCAAGGCTGCTGGGAGTCTAAGAATTGGGATACTGATATACTGAAAGATTTGGTAGGGGTCCTCAAAACAGATGAGATTTTTCTATCGTCTATAAAGCACAAATCGGAGCCTGATGTGTTTGTTTGGAAGCCTTCCATAAATGAAAAATTTTCAACTACCTCGGTTTGGGAGATGATAAGAATTAAAGGGGAGTAGTACCCAGGGATGGAGTGGGTCTGACATAATCTACTCCCTAAGAAAGTTTCGATGTTTATGTGGAAAGCCATGTTCCAAGGTCTTCCTGTGGATAAGAGAGTGCGGAAACTGGGAGTTGATATGATCTTATGTTGCAACTGTTGCGTGGATAAAAAATAGGAATCTCTTAATCATATTCTGAGTACGGGATTCATCTCAAGTATGGTTTGGAAAAAGCAATGTCTGTCTTGGGAATTCTAAATTTTGATGATGAACCTTGGAGGGTGAAAATTAGTAGATGATTCAGATGTGCCAAAAAGGTATGATCATCGGTTTGTTACCGACTATAATTTCTTGGAGACTATAGCTCAGATGTTGCAAGGCCGGCATGGAAGATAAGTATGAGTCGGGGATTGCAGCTTGGTTATCGATGAGGTTTTGGCTCGCAAAAATTGCAGAAGGTGTGAAGGGTTCTCTATCTTCCATTGATAAGAATTTATTCGATGATTTCCAAGTGAAAACGATGACTCTAAAGGTTAGTTTTCCTCGAAAAGTAGTTTGGGAAAAGCCTCCTATAGGTTGATTGAAACTAAATATAGATGGCTCTTGTACAAGAAATACGGATTCTTTTGGTAGTGGTGGTATCATCCACGATTCATCGGGCAATATTAAGGGTGCTTTTTTTGAAAAATTTGAGTCAGGTACTAATAACGGAGTAGAGTTGCAGGCTCTTATTAGTGGTGTCTAGCTTTGTAAAGAGTTGTGTTGGCCTAAAGGCTTACAATTCTTATTTTGATGATAACAAATCAATGATATGCTTAATATGTTTAAATAAAAGTTTTTCAGGAAAGTAACAAAGCTCAAGCGCATAAGGAAGTTTATGGATTACAAAGGATCCTTGAAGAACACAAAGGAAAGCTTATGGATTATAAAAGAGTTTGAAGGACAAAGTTATACTGAGAAAAGCTTAAAGGAAAGATTACAACGACAAAGCTAATGGAAGAACAAGTTTGAAGACTGAAAGAATTATATTCTTAAGGATATTCTAAATGTAAGTACTTCAAAGTTAATCTCACGTATAAAGTGATTTGAAGTTCATAGAAATTCAAAATTAAGTTTTTATGTATGTACTCTAAAGAACATTTTTTTTTAAATGAAAAGAAAGGGTTTAATAAAAGAAAAAATTTTTTATGAAGGTCTAGGCGACTGCCATGAAGAGGCAGGCGACTACCACATTAGGAAAATGTTTTTTTCAAAGTCAATAGCTAGACATGCGACTACCTAACAAGTCAGGCACCTGCGTGAACAAGCCAGGCGACTGCCTTGGTTCTGGCAGGCGACTACCAGCATTCTGTGTTGAGAGGTGTTCTATGACAAGCAACTGCCAAGTCATGACAGGCGACTGGCACTTGAACGTTGACATTAATTCTCTCAATGGGAAGATTTTTTAAACCATGTTTTTGAACATATTTATTTCAAAATATTTGGAAACGTATTTTAGAAATCTTTGGGAGTAATGGATGGCTTCTAAAAACATCTATAAATAGTCAAAAACTTTAAAGGTTTATAACGATGATTAGAGAGGCAATATTGAAAGGTTTTTGAAATTAAGCAATTCTCAAAAGTTTTTAGATCCAGAAATTTTCAAAGTTCTCAGATCTAGCAATCTTCAAAATTTTTAGATCACGCAACTTTTCAAAGGTTTTTAGATCAAGTGATCTTCAAGTGTTCAAATTCTCAAAAGATCTAAAACTTTCTTGTGCTTAAAATTCTGATCTGATATTCATTTATATTTTGAAGCAAAGCTTTCAAAAATTAGAATCCTTCATTTTCTTTGAAAAATTATTTGGTAATTCATACTAAGTGTTGAACTTCAAATTTCTTATATTTGAATTACCTTAGAGTATAAGTGAGCTGATCATTGTACTAATTTACTCCATTGTGAGAGTTCTCTTTTATACACAAAATTTGATTATCATCATTCTTAAAACGATTCAGAGCTGTTGAATCATTGAACCAAACAAGGGTTTATTGTTTGGAGAGGTGAGCTCTAGCCTAGCAGAAGGAGTGGTTGTAAATTGGTATTGTTCCACCAGGTAACGGAACTGATATAGTCGAATCCTTTGGTTTTTTGCCAAAGGCGAGGACGTAAACCGTGTTGAAGCCAAACCTCGTAAAAACCCTTGTCTCTTTTTTTCTGCTTTACTCTACAATTTTTACTTGCTATTGTTATATGATTTATAAGTGCAGATTGCAAGTTTTAAATTTAAAAAGAAACAAAGGTACTTGATATTAAGAAAGTACATTTTGATTAATTGTTTACGGAAACCCAAAAAGGGAGTACGTTGGTTAATCTGCCGAAATCTTGATTAAGTAAAGAGTATACTATGAGTTTTCAGGGAAATAAATAAAAGTTTTTATATTTTGATTGAGTGATTGAATTATCATGATTTTATTGATTGACTTGTAAATTTTAAATTTAAGTATTCTTAAGTGTGATTATTGTTCATATATATCTTGTTTTCTAGGTTGTTAAAATCAAAAGTCTAAAAATCATTAAAATATAAAAGAATCCAATTCCCCCCCCCCCTTTCTTGGGAAACTATTCCTCATTTCAAGTTGAAATACCAAAATATTTATATTGAAAGCGACTCGAAATTGGTGGTGGTTGGATCACTTCTGGAATTTGCTCTTTCTGGTACTTATGGGACTTTTGGGAAGTGATAGAGGAGGAGCTACAAGGCCTTCAGTTCTCTATAAAGCACCAAGTTAGAGAAGGTAATCAGGTGGGAGATTACTTGGCTCATCAAGGCGAGCGAGACAATACGAGGATATATTTTGTAAGTGATGTTCTACCGAGTAAAATGAGAGGTCTAATTTGTATGAATAAGATGAGTATTCCAAACCTTCGTATTTAATTGTCATCATTTGTTTCTCCTATGTTTTCCACGAGTTTTTTTGTTTTGCAGGTATTTGACAACAGTTTACAAAAAATTTGTTTTTATTTGTGTTTGTTTGTGTGGACTTGTTTAGTTTGTATTAGGTGGTGTTTGGTTCGGATTTTGTTAGGCTTGTTATGGTTTTGTAAATCCCTTGTGGCATGATTGTAATAACGGTTTTCCTGCGCCATAAGTAAGGGCTATAAATAAAGTTGGGGTTTTCGTTTAAAAAAAAGGTCTTAGTAAGATTTTACCTCCTAATTCGAATAAAATAGGAAAACCTTATTTCAATAATATAATAAAATATTATTAACAAAAAGGAGTAGTCACCAGAAATGGAGAATACTAAGTTTTCCTAAGTGAAAATCAAATACCTAGAGATAAAGAAAGAGAGATACGCGAGAGACTGCCAAAAAAAAAAAAAAAACTCTCCTATCTTAAATCACATCAATCAACTCACTCCTAAACTTTGTATTATGTGCAATCAAAATAATAATAAAAAAAATGCTTTTTCCATCGAGTGACATTTTTTTCATTATTTAGTATAGGGAAAATCACTTTTTCATCAAGCGATTTCTCAACTTAGAATGCAATTTCATACTATCTTAAAGAGGGCATGCGAAAAATGCGGAATAGAACAGCTTTTTCCTTTGGCAAAAAATGCACTTTCAATGGTCATGTGCCTCTTGTATGAGACATGTAAAAAACACTACTTAGTATAACGTTTTTTAATGGTCATGTGTCACTTGTGCTATTATGCCCAGATTAAAAAAAATTTGTATAGTCCAACACCATTTGTTTAAAAGGCGTTGGACCATTCAGCATTTCTTGGGATGCATAAATTTGAGAAATAAAGTTTTGTTTGAACAATTGTCAAATAATTCTAATTAAAATAAAGCTAAAATTGGAAGAAGAAAAAAAAAAAAACTGCACTCCAATGATGGATATCATAAGAGAGACAATCCCCCCAGGAAACTTCTAATTTGTCGCATGCTACAGCATTCAGCTAAGCACTGGAGTCACAAATGTATGGAGCACATTGGTGCCATGGATTTGCTAGTATGCCACCGTCCAATGTGGTTTTAAAATATCTCCAAGGGCGTGTTTGTAACATCATTTTCCCCCTTTCTTTCCTCTTTATTTTTTTCGTTTTTCTGTTTATGAAGTCACTCTCTGAACAACAGTTTAAATTACCCATATTCTAATTTCTAAAACATGAGAGACACACTATGTGATGAATAATTGAAAACAAAAAAAACATATATTAATCCTAAATATACATGTCAAAAATAAAAAAGTTTGAAACCATCGCTCATAGAATTGAATCCAAAGCTACTCCAATTATTTTTTCTACAAAATATCCTGATAAGTCAGCCTCTGAATCCAATATGTTAATGAAATTTGAATTTAGACTTTGTAAAAAAATGTTACTCTCATGTTAGGATTTAGAATTTTTTAGATGATTAGTATGAAACTTTCAGTTGTATATGATTTGACTGTTAAAATAATAAAAATATTTTTAACAATTATGTCATAAAATTTAACAAAAGGTGAAAAATAATAATTGTATTTTTAGATTGTTTTTTTAAAATCATTATGTCTACTGAAAGTATTATTACAAATTAAAATAAGCATCACTTATAAAATTAATTTTTTCCATGGACACACCAAGATGCGCGTCTTAGAGAAATGGGAAATCAGAGCAGGGTCGAAGACCCCTAGCTCCTGAAAGGCACATGAGTCAAAGGCTATATTGAATGTGACACTACACTATTAGGTAAAGGACCAGAGCAATGAGAAGAACGAGACTTCAAAAGAAAATGATTTTTTTATTGGAGCGACTTTTAAAAATATATTATCCCTCACTTCAAACTCCAACTCACGCCGACGGGTATTCGTATAGCTCCTTTGCCGACTTTGAGCGGTTTTTATTTTGTCCCGGATGAGCTTTATTTTCTCAAAGGTCCTTTGTATAATCTCTGGACCTAAAAGTCGTCGTTCGCCAACCTCATCCCAATATAATGGGGATCAGCACTTTCGACCATATAATGCTTCATATGGTGTCATCTCTATGCTAGACTAATAACTGTTGTTATAGGCGAACTCAACTAACAACAGATACTGAATCCAACTTCCTTTGAAATCCAGTACACAAGCTCTCAACATATCCTCCAATATCTGAATGGTTTTCTTCGATCCATCAGTTTGAGGATGAAATGTCATGCTAAAAGTAAGTCGTGATCCTAAGGCTCTTTGCAAACTCTTCCAAAATTGTGATGTGAATCGTGGATCTCGATCTGATACGATAGACACGGGCACGCCATGTTGTCTAACTATCTCTTGAACATACAACTCTGCAAGCTTGGTCATAGAGTAGTTAACTTTGATCGGAATAAAGTGAGTGTTCTTCGTTAGACGATCAACAACCACCCAGATGGCGTTCTGTCCTTGGAGTGCTGGAGGTAGCCCAATTACAAAATCCATGGAGATGTGCTCCCATTTCCACACAGGAATATGGAGTGGTTACAGTGGTCCTACTGGTCTCTGATGTTCAGCATTTACTTGCTGACAAGTAAGACACTGTTCAACAAATTGTGCAATCTCTCTCTTTATGTTATTCCATCAAAAAGACTCTCTCAAGTCTCGATACATCTTCTTGCTTCTTGGATGCACTGTATAGAGAGATTGATGAGCTTCTTCCAAGATTCTTCTTTTGATATCTTTGTCATTGGGCACACACAATCTAGTTTAAAATCTCAAAACTCCATCGTCAGAGATGTTAAAGTCTCCCTTCAGCCCACTCTGTACCTTACCCATAATCTTTACTAGCTCTACATCTTCCATCTATGCAGTCTTAATCTTTTCCGGTAAGGTCTGTTGGATTACCAGATTATCAATGAGAGCATGATGATTTCCTTCCACTATTTCCACACAAAATCTTTCCAAGTTCATCATGATTTGATATTGGGTCACCATTGCCGAGACTAACGCATTCATTGACTTTCGACTTAATGCATCAGCTACCACGTTGGCTTTTCCCGGGTGATAGTTGATGGTACAATCATAATATTTGATTAATTCTAACCATCTTCTCTGTCTCATGTTTAATTCCTTTTGCGTGAAAAAATATTTGAGACTTTTATGGTTTGTGAAAATCTCACACCTTTCACCATACAGATAGTGTCTCTATATCTTTAGTGTGATTACCACAGCTGCCAATTCCAAATCGTGTGTTGGATAATTCTTCTCGTACTCCTTGAGTTGTCGAGAAGCATATGCAAGGACCTTCCCATGTTGCATTAATACACACCCGAGCCCTTTCCGAGATGCATCACTGTAAATTACAAAACCATCTTCTCCTGATGGAATTGTCAGCACCGGGGCAGTGATGTGTCGTTGCTTTAATTCTTGAAAGTTTTACTCACATTTATTAGACCACTCATACTTCACATTCTTTCTTGTCAACCTCATCAAAGGACCAAATATTTTAGAAAATCCTTCCACAAATCGACGATAATATCCTTCCATACCTAAGAAACTCTTGATCTCATGAATATTCTTCGGTCTCGCCCAATCCATTACTGCCTCTATTTTACTTGGGTCCACAGAAATGCCATCCTTAAATATCACGTGCCCTAAGAATGCAATTCTTTCTAGTTAGAACTCACATTTCTTAAGTTTGGCATAGAGTTTCTTTTCTCTTAGTACTTTGAGTACTAACCTCAAATGGTTCTCATGTTCTTGGGAGCTTTTTGAATTAATCAAAATATCATCAATGAAGACCACCACAAATTGATTTAGATATTCACGAAAGACCTTGTTCATAAGGTCTATAAATGCAGCAGGAGCATTAGTTTGTCCACATGGCATGACTAAGAATTCATAGTGCTCATATCTCGTTCGGAATATAGTCTTTGAAACATCTTTTGATTTGATTTTCACTTGATGGCACCCTGATCGGAGGTCAATTTTAGAGAAGACTTGTGTTCCTTGAAGTTGATCAAACAAGTTATTTATGCGAGGTATTGGGTACTTGTTCTTAATTATTACTTTATTTATTTCCCGATAATTAATACACATTCTCATCAATCCGTCTTTCTTTTTAACGAATAGTATCGGTGCTCCCCATGGTGACACGCTGGATCTAATGAATCCTTTGTCCAGCAACACTTATAATTGTTCCTTCAATTCTTTCAATTCTACCAGTGTCATTTTGTATGGAGCTTTGGATATCGATGTTGTCCCTGGTAGTAGGTCGATAACAAACTCAGTTTCACGGTTAGGAGGTAGCCCAGGTAAATCCTCAGGGAATACATCTGAGAATTCCCTTACTATTGGGATATCTTCAAGTTTCAATTCTTCCCATGGTGCCTCCACCACACATGCTAGATACCTCTGACATCCATTCAAGAGTAATCTCTTTGTTTGGATAGCCAACAATATTTTTGCAGAAGGGCATACATGAGTTCCATTGAACTTGTATTCTTGTTCTCCAGGAGGTCTAAACACCACCTCCTTATTATAGCAATTTATACTAGCATAGTTAGAAGCTAGACAGTCTATCCCAAGAATTACGTCAAACCCGTGCATACTAAATACTACCAAATTAGCCGGTAGTATTCTTTCCTCAACACAAATTGGATAACCTTTAAGTATTTTTCAACATACTACCGAGGCTCCTGTTGGTGTAACCACAGATAACTCAGTTTCTAATGGTTGAGTCTCTACACCACATATTTTAACATAAGCTGTAGATATAAATGAATGTGTGGCTTTAGAATCAAATAATACTACTGCTTTTTTGGAGAATATGAGAATAATACCTGTCATCACATCATTAGTATTTTCTGCATCTCTTGGAGTGAGGGCATAGAGACACATCTGAGCGGTGTTCTATTGATTATTGTTTCAAGGTGCCTGGTTGCCTTCTCTTTGTTGATTTGGGTTGTAGGAGTTGTTTTGTGGGCATTCTCATTGCATGTGATCAAGTTTAACGCACCAATAACAAACCCCTAATCCGGCTCGACACTCACCCCTATGTATTTTGTTGCATTTTGGACAAGGGGTGCTTTGTGCATTATTTAGATTTCTCACTGTTTGCCCTCACCCCACATTATTGTTGTTGTTGTTATTGCTCCTTTTCCAAGTTCCTTTATTTCTACTAGAGTGAAACCCTTGTGGAATAGGCCTCTTTCTTTGGTCGGATATTTTCGCACTCCTTTGTAGACTTTCTTCTGCCTTCGTTGCTTTGTTTACCAACTTTGAGAAGTCTTCGAGCTCGAATACTGTTACCATTTCATAAATCCTTGAGTTCAAGCCTTCTTCAAATTTTTGAACTTTCTTTGATTTATCCGGAACCAAATGTGATGCAAACTAGGATAATTCAATGAATTTTGCCGCATATTGTTGTACGTTCATATTTTCCTGTTTTAACTCTAAAAACTCCCTAGTCTTAGCATCTCTGGTGGTTTGGGGGAAAAATCGTTCAAAGAAGACTATTTTAAAACACTTCCACCTAAGGATTGTTGGATTTGGTCCTTCCTCTAGGAGTAACTTTTTTCGAGTTCCACTAGCATTTGGCCTCACCAGTCATTTTATAGGCAGAATATAGCACCTTTTGTTCGTCCATGCAATGAAGGACTCGTAGTATTTCTTCCATTGCTTGCATCCAATCTTTTACAGCAATTGGATCAGTTTTTCCCTCAAAAGTCGGACGGTGCATTCGATTGAACTGTTCAGCCATACAACCTTCATGGGTTGGTGGACCATTCCGTTCCTTGGAGTTTTGAAGAAATTCCGCCATGACATGTGCCATATCACGCAACATCGTAGTAGCATTGATGTCTTCTCCATTGCAAGTCCCCATATTATTCTCGTTTCCTTCAACACTCACGTTGTTGTTCTTTGGGTCAATTTTGAGGGAAAGAACTAAAATTATTTTAAAATCATAACCTTATCTTTAAGTTTAATCAAAGTTATAGGCAAAAGAAAAACATCCTAGTTTAACCGATCTTACCCACATCATGGTTTATGTCTATGCTTTAGTAAAATTATTTCTTAAAGTCTACAGAACCTATAACATATTGCTCTGATACCAAATGTAATACCCTAACCCCGAAGGATCTGAGATATTTGCTTTTTACCATTGATTTACAGTGGAAGTAAATAAATTCAATTATTATTAAACCGGAGCGCTAATTAACTATATTACAATCATTTATTCCAAAAGAAGAAAAATTACATAAGCATAATTATCTGGCATCATACTAATATTTTTAATCAAGCTTTATTTTTCTATCATATTTCCACATGCATGCTTGCTATGCCTGATTTCCGATATGTCCTTCAAAGTTTTCTGAAATGTAAAAATATGATTGGGGTGAGACGACGCTCAATAAGTAAATAAGATTATTATTAGTGTGTAGCCAAAATGATCTTTTAAAATTTTGTAAAACAATATTTAATACTATAACTTCAAAACTGCATCTAAAATAAATGTAAATTTAAAAATTTCTGCATAAAACTTTTACTATCAATTATAATAGTAAAATTTAATAAGCATATACTGTGACTGTTAATTAAACTTTTAACTTTAAAATTATACAAATATTTAATTATATATATATACACTTTTCCTTATACGTTTCCTTTGGATCATCATTTAGGCATAAGAATGACCCTTTTCATATAAACATATATTTTTCTTTCAAATCATCAATAACTCTATACACGTAATTAAATATGTATAAACATGTATTGTAAAAACCACCCTTAGACCTGTTAGCTGTAAGTCATGTTTACCCCCATGACTGGGTTGTGCAATCCGAAGACTGGACTTAACTGTCTGACCAACCAAACTAAATCAACGTAGATAATCATTAAGTGAGATTTTCCTTATTAAGTCTTGGTCTAGAACCAGGTATGCAGTCAGGAGAAATCCACTAACATACATAACCACTCTGTAAACAGTGTGAGTGCACTCTGATCCGTTTAAACTTTAAACTACGGTACCGCGCATCTGTAACTTTGAACTTCCTTTACCATCAGGGGTTTTTAACCCATCTTATTATAATTTATGCAACTTAAAATAATATCGTGAAAGTCTCATATTTACTCATATTTTCATGAAACATACAATATAGAAATAAACTCATGTCACACAATTTTTGTGTTAAAAATATATATATTTTTTTAATAGAAAGAAATACTGAAAATTACCTAAGTGAATTAGAACATTTCTTAACCTAGAAATAAATGCAAGTATATTAAAAATAAAACTGGTATAATTAAATATGCATAAAATTAAACTTAGGAGAGTTTTATGAAATTAACATAATCGAAATTTACTTACAAATAAACTCGGATATAAATTTCAAATAAAAATCTAACATAATCAAATTTACTTACCTCTTTCTTTACCTTGTGCTACGAACACAATGAATATCTTAAAGAAATGAGATCGGAAAGAGTGGGCGAGTGAGAATTTACTTATAACAAAAATTCTCTCCACCACTAATTCTTTTACTCATTAATCCTTCTCTTCCTTTGAAATTTTTTTTGTGAAAAATGAAGGTTGAAAGCTTCCTATTTATAGGAAAATTTTGGGGAAAAAAATAAAATTTATAAAAGTGTGGGGAGAGAGGTGAAATTATAATTTTTTTTTTAAATTAAAGAATGAGCATGAGATGGACTAGGTATGAGTTAAGTATGGGATGGGGATGGGGACCATGTGTGGGCAATGAAAGTACTTGCTGACACTCTCATTTAATTAATTTACTTAATTAATTAATTAATATTTTTTTTATTTTTTTTAAATCATTATTATTATCATTGTTATTATTTTTAAGTTATGTTTTAGTATTTTTTTTTTTAAATAATTAAGTTTGAATTTCAAAAACTAATATGAGCCCCACATGGTCTTGTGAGCCCCACACAATTTTGAGACCCAATTGGGTCCTATGTAATTCCAATAGTTCTCATACGGTTTTATGAGCCTTACACAGTTTTGAGACTCATGTGGACCCCCACACGGCTTCGGGACTCATGTGGACCCCACACGGTCTTGTGGGCCCAATATAGGATACCTATATTATTATTATTTTATCATATATTTCTACAAATTATGTCAATTAAAATATTATTTTATGTACTTATTTACATATACAAACAGTGTCTACCTTATATATCCTATGAAATTTCATTTTGACCAGATCGACCTTTAGTGAGCGACTGAGCCATAATGGTCTCTGAGCACTCGCTTAGACAAGTTCTTTCTTAGGTATCAAACATGAAATCAAAGATCCTAACAGAAAAACACTTTCATTTTGATACTAACTAAATGACCATTATTATTATTCTACACTTTTTTTTTTTGGGTTATTACAAATCCTCTATCTCCGTACTTATTTATTTTGATGGAAGAACATTTTTCTGGATTATTAAAAAAAAAAAAATTGAGGAAGGCAGGATTGGAAATTTTTATCTTCCGAGGGGTTTTATCTTCCGAGGGGAGCTCCTTTATTCTCTCATTTATTATATGCGGATGACTTGCTTGTTTTTTCTAACAGAGAAAGGAGATCCTTGAAGATGCTTTTGAAGACGTTGGATTTGTATGAAAGTTGGTCTGGCCAATTAATCAACAAGGAGATATTAGTTCTCTTTTTTTCCAACAAGATCAACATTTCCAGAAGAATGTGTCTTTTACGATTGATGGGTTTTGCAAAAAGAAATTTTCCAACGATATACCTTGGGGCACCTTTGATTTCTGGTCACCTTACTGCTAGAATACTTGACCCATTGGTCTCAAAAATTTGAAATAACCTGGCGAGTTGGAAGATGAGGTTGTTGTCTCAGGAAGGTCATCTCATCCTTATTCAACATGTTTTATCATGTATGGTGACACATACTTTAGTGACCTTGGGAATTATGGTATTTAAATAATGGAAGAAAGAGAAAAGGAAATTGTATTTGAAATACTTAAACAGCGCCTCATCGACGAACACAGGGTGTTCGTTGACGGGGATGTGTCTCGTCGAATGGGACATATCTCGTCGATGAGAAGATACCGAGAGGCTATTTTTCCATCTCTGAATTTCGTCGACGAGGAACAAACGTTCAGCGACGAACTTCCTTCGTGACTTCGTCAATGAGGTGATGTGGCTTGTCAACGAAGGCCAGTGTATAAATAGCTCTAATTCGGATTTTAGCATAGATTTTTAACCCAAAACAAATTCTCTCTCTCTCTCTCAACTTCGATTTCCACTCCTCTCTCTAAGTTTCTGGGTCGAATTCTCACCGGTTCAACGATTTGAGGCCACCACGACACTCTTGGAAGAGTTCTCTTCAAATCTGCTGGAGTGGATCATTAGTGGGGCTAGCTTAAATTCCATCCCAGATTCGGGGTAAGGCTTTCTATTCAGTATTTGACTTTCCTGCAATTGTAGAAAATGTAGTAGTCGAAGAAATACTAAATTTCTGTTATGGGAGATGTTGTTTTCAGGGTATGCAACGAGGAACCTTGCGGGTGCAGGATTGGTATATTTTAGGGGCTCTTCAAAAATCAGGTTAGGGGATAAACTAAGCTAGTTGTTTTTATGAAAATATATGTATAATCTTGTAGCATTTAATTTCAGGAAAATAAATATATATATTAGCATTATGTTTGGGGAAATCTCGCTATAACTGACAATATGTTTTAAATATGTGTAATACCCATTTTGTGTGGCATGAGTAGAATTTATTATGAATTACTGTTTTTGGGAAAATGTTAAATGATACAAAAGTTTTACTATGATATACCGGCGTATGGGCCGAGAGTTTTTATATGGTATATCGGCGTACGAGCTGAGAGTTTTGTATGATATACTAGCGTACGGGCCGAGGATGTTCTCACATGATATGTAGGCATATGAGCCGAGCCTTTTATTTGATATGTGATACGGAGTACGGGTCATGACTAATAAAATACAAAATGCCAGCGTAAGGGCCGAAGATTTTTATATTATGCTATAAAATATGATATGATAATATAGATTTGACAATTATTATTATGGAATAGCAATGTATCATAATTTGAAATATGTTATATGTTATCAGAACTTGATTAGCTTGGTTTAGGCTCACACTAGCACGGTACCGTAGTTATGTGATCATGATCATTATGATGTTAGTGTTACCGCTGTCATACGGGGCAGCGGGAGGATGGATAGTCGATGTGGTTTATTGAAGTGTTGGTGCCCCTGGTGTACGGATCAGGTCTGGTAGACCCATCGTACTTACAGACTTTTTCTTTTGACTTGGTAGTGGTCGACCAACCATTGTCAGGTCCCGCCTTTGGGCCACACAACCCAGTTATGTGGGGGTAAGACATGACACCAGCCAGCTAACCTTCTAGGGTTGTTTTTGTATTATTATCATATGAGATGATTTATGTTTATGAAAATCCAGTATGTTCTATCATGATATGATTATATATGTTTCCTAGATATAATACAAACAGTTTCACCAAATATGTTTATGTACAATTTTATGTATAACACGGAAATACTCATGTTGTCACACACTAGTATTAGTTTATTTCTCTTACTAAGAAGTGTCTCATCCCAAATTATATGAACATTTCGAGAGCCTCAGATAAAAGAGTGGATAAAGCTCCGCAGCGCTAGAGTTCATTAGTCCTACCCTATCTGAAGGGTAAGTGTCAAATGGATTTTTGGGTGACGACCCTAGGACTAGTTTTGATTGTTTTGGGATGTATACGATGGATGTAGCAAACTCTGGTATTGTGTTGAATGGTAATATAAGATGTATATGATTTTATGTTTCCTGCTGCTTAGGCTTCCTTGTCGTATTTTTGATGTATCCCTGGTACCCACAGGTTCAGGTTGATTATGATTTGCTAGGTTTATTATACCGATTTTTATTATCATGGGAAAAAATGGTAAAGTAAGCAGGTCGTTACACATACGCTAGCTAGCAGTTCTCTCAGTTTCTCTAGTGGTGATCAAAAATATTAATTTCATTCTCTTTTCTTTCCTCTAAAGGGAGAGAAATGGTAGGACGAAAATGAAATGGTGTATTTGGTTAAAGGTTTGTAAACCCCTAAATGAAGGGGGTGTTGGTGTTAGGGACCTTAATGAGATTCAAAGATCATTTAACATGAAACTTTCTTGGAGACTGATGACGTTAGATAATCTTTAGACTTGTTTCTTTAAGACTCAATATGTTAACTCAAGTCACATGGTTTCAATCAATTATTTTCCTATGGGCTCTCGATTTTAGAAGACAATTTTAAAGGTATTTCCAGAGGTCTATGAGAGTGTTTATGTGAAGGTTAGATAAGGAAAGACATCTTTTTGGTTTGATAAGTGGTTGAGCAGTGGTCCGCTTGTGGAGTGTTTTTACACGGTCCAGCATCCTGAGCTTAAGATTCAAGACTGCTGGGAGTCTGAGAATTGGGATATTAATTTGCTAAAAGATTTGTTAGGGGTCCACAAAACAGATGATATTTTTCTGTCGTCTATAAAGCACAAATCGGGCCCTGATGTGTTTGTTTGGAAGCCTTCCATAAATGAAAATTTTTCACTGCCTTAGTTTGGGAGGTGATAAGAATTAAAGGGGTGTAGTACCCATGGACGGAGTGGGTCTGGCATAATCTACTCCCTAAGAAAGTTTCGATGTGTATGTGGAAAGCCATGTTCCAAGGTCTTCCTGTGGATGAGAGAATGCGGAAACTGGGAGTTGATATGGTCTTATGTTGCAACTGCTGCATAGATAAAAAATAGGAATCTCTTAATCATATTCTGAGTACGAGATCCATCTCATGTATGGTTTGGAAAAGAGCAGTGTCTGTCTTGGGAATTCTAAATTTTGATGATGAACCTTGAAGGGTGAAAATTAGTAAATGGTTCATATGTGCCAAAAAATCAACCCAGAAAGGTATGATCATCAATTTGTTACCTACTATAATTTCTTGGAGACTCTAGCTCAGACGCTGCAAAGCCCGCATGGAAGATAAGTATGAGTCGGGGATTGTAGTTTGGTTATCAGTGAGGTTTTGGTTCGCAAAAATTGCAGAAGGTGTGAAGGGTTCTCTATCTTATATTAATAAGAATTTATTAGATGAGTTTCAAGTGAAAACGATAACTCTGAAGGTTAGTTTTCCTCAAAAAGTAGTCTGAGAAAAGCCTCCTATAGGTTGACTGAAACTAAATATAGATGGCTCTTGTACAGGAAATATGGGTTCTTTTGGTGGTGGTGGTAGTATCATCCACGATTCATCGAACAATATTAAGGCCGCTTTCTCTGAAAAATTTGAGTCAGGTACTAATAACGGAGTCGAGTTGCAGACTCTTATTAGTGGTGTTTAGCTCTGTGAAGAATTGAAATACCAAAATATTTATATTGAAAGCGACTCAGAATTGGTGGTGGTTGGATCACTTCTGGATTTCGCTCTTTCTGGTACTTATGTGACTTTTGGGAAGTGTTAGAGGAGGAGCTACATGGCCTTCAGTTCTCTATAAAGTACCAAGTTAGAGAAGGTAATTAGGCAAGGGATTACTTGGCTCGTCAAGGCGAGCGAGGCAATACGAGGATATATTTTGTAAGTGATGTGCTACTGAGTAAAATGAGAGGTCTAATTCGCATGGATAAGATGAGTATTCCAATCCTTCGTATTTAATTGTCATCATTTGTTTCTCCTATGTTTTCCACGTGTTTTTTTTTTTTTTGTTTTGCAGGTATTTGACATCAATTTATAAATAATTTGTTTTTGTTTCTATTTGTTTGTTTTGATTACTTGTGGACTTGTTTAGTTTGTATTAGGTGGTTTTTGGTTCGGATTTTGCTAGGCTTGTTTTGGTTTTGTAAATCCCTTGTGGCATGATTGTAACCATGGTTTTCCTCCACCATAAGTGAGTGCTATCAATAAAGTTGAGATTTTCGTTAAAAAAAAAAAAAAAGGGCCCTAGTAAGATTTTGCCTCCTAATTTGAATAAAATAGGAAAACTTTTATTTCAATAATATAATAAAATGCAATTAACAAAAAGGAGTAGTCACATGGAATGGAGAACAATAAGTCTTCCTAAAGAAGTGAAAATCAAATACTTAGAGACAAAGAAAGAGAGATACGCGAGAAACTGCCCAAAAAAAAAAACCCCCTCATATCTTAAATCACATCAATCATCTCACTCCTAAACTTTGTATTATGTGCAATATAAATAATAATAAAAAATGCTTTTTCCATTGAACGGCATTTTTTTTCCGTTATTTAGTATAGGGAAAATTGCTTTTTCATCAAGTGTTTCTAAACTTAAAACGCTATTTTATACTCTCTTATATGGGACATGCAAAAAACGCGGGATGGAATAGCTTTTTTCTTTGGCGAAAGATACACTTTCAGTGGTCAGATGCCTCTTGTATGAGACATGTTAAAAACGCTACTTAGTATAACATCTTTTAATGGTCATGTGTCACCCGTGCTATTATGTCCGGATTAAAAAATTTTATATAGTCCAGCGCCATTTGTTTAAAAAGTGTTGGACCATTCAGTATTTTTTGGGATGCCTAAATTTGAGAAATAAAATTTTGTTTGAACAGTTGCCAAATAATTCAAATTAAAATAAAATTAAAATTGGAAAAAACTGCACGCCAATAATGGAAATCAGAAGGGAAGACAATCCCATCCAGTGGCCCAAGGACGACGACGCCCCAGGAAACTTCTAAGTTGTCGCATGCTACAGCATTCAGCTAAGCACTGGAATCACAAATGCATGGAGCACATTGATGTCATGGCGTTGCTAGCAGGCCACCATCCAATGTGGTTTTAAAATATCTCCAAGGGCGTGTTTGGTAACATTTTTTTCCCCCTTTCTTTCCTTTTTTTTTTTTTTTTTTTACCTTTTTCTTGTTATGCAGTCTGAACAACAGTTTAAATTACTCATATTCTAAAACATGTGAGACACACTTCTGGAAGATGTGAAGTATAGTTGAAAACAAAAATTACATATATTAATTGTAAATTAAAAAAGTTTGAAACCATCGTTCATATAATTGAATCTAAAATTACTCAAATTATTTTTTCTACAAATGCCCTAATAAGTCAGCCGCCTTAATACAGGCCAACCAACTCAATCGCGAATCAAATATGTTAATGAAATTTGAATTTAGACTTTATAAAAAATTGTGACTCTCATGTTAGGATTTAAAATTTTTTAAATGATTAGTATGAGACTTTCAGTTATATATGACTTGACTGTTAAAATAATAAAAATATTTTTGACATTTTAAAATTAAAACATTTCCTGTCCAGATGTAGTCAAATTTAACAAAAGGCGAAAATAATAATTGTATTTTTAGACTGTTTTCTAAAGTCATTATGTCTACTGAAAGTATTATTACAAATTAAAATAAGCATCACTTATAGAATTAATTTAATTAATTTTTTCCATGGACACGCCAGGATGCGCGTCGAAGACCCCTAGCTCCTGGAAGGCACATGAGCCCGAGCCCGAGCCCGAACGCTATGGTGAATGTGACAACACTACACTACACTACAGTACAAAAGTGGGGAGGGGAGAACAATTACATTGGAAAATTTCCCAAAGTACAGTGCAAAGACTGCAGAGTGACTTTGACAGAACGGGGCTGCTTCAATTTGTTTGGCTGGCGGCTGCTGTACGCTTCTTTGCCTTCGCGCCCCCGGACCCATTTTTTATTTGCACAATTTCTCGGTGACTTCTTGAAGTTTTTTCCTTTTTTTAATTTTTTAATAATAAAATATTAAATAATCGTTCGGTGGGAATTTTTTTTCCCATTTTAATGTGTCCCAAAATTCGTTGAATGGTCTAAAGAATTTTTAAGGGAAACTTACTAGACCTAAGGGTGGCAAAAAGGGTTCACGGACCGGGTCCGGGCGAGTCGAAAATTGGTCGGAACATAAACGGATCGGGTCGTAAACGAGTCGAGGTTAAAGCATTAGTATAGAGAAGGAAACAAAGTAGTAGATGTCTTGACTCGTCAAGCTGCTATGAGGAGGAATAGTTTGTTTATAAATAGTAGTCAATTCCCTAGAGTTATCAATATGTTGTATAAACTGGAGAAGATGAGTACGGCTTATATGAGGTATGTTTAGTTGATTTTTCTATTGATTTTGGTTTATACTTCATGTTGTTTATCTTTTGTTTGTTTTGTCACGTGAGATTTGTTTTATAGGTCCTTATTTAGTTTTATTTTGCTTATTCTTGTAATCCTATTTTGGCTAGATGTTGGTATTTTTTTTTTTTTTTTTTTGGAGACCTTTAAAATTTGGTCTTTTATTTCTCCCTTTGATTGTCTTATAATTACGGTATTCCTCTGCCAAAAATGAGGGTTTATTAATAAATAAATAGAGATGTTGTCCTTCTTTGAAAAAAAAAAAAAGAGTCAAGGTTAAACAAGTCACAACCTTATAAACCCTAACCCGCCCGATTAATAAACAGGTGAGTCACGAGTTACCTGTTTAAAAAATAATTTAATTATTTTAAATTTTTAAAGCAAAAAACTTACTTATCACAACTCATCTCTTGACTCTTAGTTGAAGGAGGATGAGGAGAAGGAGAAGAAGAATAGGAAGGAGTAGGACGACACCCCCCCCCCCCCACCAAAAAAAAAAAAAAACAAAATCATTGACACAAATCAAACGGAATATCTACAAAGAACTACTCGAGACCATCGATCTTCGCCCTGAGCTGCACCAATTCAATCGTCAGAGACGACAATGAATCCAAAGCTTCTAAATTGACAACTTCAAATTCTTCCGCTTCGTTGCCGGATGCATCCACCTAAATCCGAGTGAAAAGTAGGGTAAGGAAGATCAAGAATAATAGAGCTTGGAGGCCACCATAGAAGACCCAGCAAAAGAAAAAAAGTGAATGGAAAAGAGAGAAGGAGACGTGTGCGGGAGCAGGTCCAGTCACTTAACTATCACCCACACACAAGTAGCAAAGAATCACCTTTGAGCAACCAAGTAGGACTAGAGGAGGCTGTCGTGGCAGGGATAGGATTTAGGGTTTTCTCATTTTGACCTTTGGGCTTTTAGAAGTTTATATTTTTATTGAACAGGTGCCAAGTAAACGGGCCACCTAACGGGTGACCCGACCCAAACCTGAGTTGACCCGTTTATAAACGGGTTGACTTTCATAAACCTAGACCCGTTTTAACCGGGCATGACGCGTGCTAGTAAATCTCGCTAGATGGTCCAGCAAGATTTAAGCAAAACTCGTTGGACCATCATGCGATTTTTATAGAACTTTTTTATAAAAAAAAAAAAAAAACACTATTTCATGTAGCGAGTATTGCGCGAAAAGAAAAAAAAAAATTCTCTCCTACATTTTTTTATAAAAAACACTACTTCATGTAGCGGTCAAAACGCAACCCTCTCCAACATCGTCTCTGACCTCGTCGTCGCCCCTTTGCTTTCTCACATTTCCACCACCTATGTCCCCCCACTTCCCTACCCACTGCACTACCTCCCTTGGCCCATCGTTTGGTTCCCCTAGGGCTGCGTTTTAACTGGCTACTGGATCATCGCCCACAACTACGACCACCATGCATTCAGCGAGCACAAGTGGCTCGATGACTTCGTTGACTTCTTCATCCACTCCTCCCTCCTCGTCTCCTACTTCTCCTGGAAGTGTAGCCATCGCCTTCACCACTCCAACACCGTGTCCCTCACCCACAATGGGTCCTTCTTCCCCAAGCTCCATTCCCAATAAATACCTTGGATTTTCAAGTATTTCAACAATACACTTGGTCGGATCCTTATACTTCTTGGATCAACACTCATGGACTAGCTGCTCTACAACATCATCAATGCCACAGGTCACACCTATGATCGCTGGACCTCCCACTTCAACCCGTACAACCCCCTCTACACCGACTGCGGGCAAGTCATGATCCTAGTCTCCAATGTTGGAGTTCTTGCCTCTGTGTATATACTTTTCTGGATAGCGGTCGCGTGTAGTGGTTGTTCTATGCTCTTGGTGTGTCGATGCTGGTGGTTCACGCGTTTCTCACACTGATTATTTTCTTGCAGCACACGCATCCTTCGCTGCTGCACTACAATGGGTTGGAGTGGGATTGGATGAGAAGAGCTCTGTTAGAATTGGTGTATTCCCAAGAGGGGGGGTGAATTGGAATTTAAAAACTTTTTCTCCTAGATTGATTTATCCAACAACAATATATACACAACCTAGGGTCAGTCTAAGCAATTTCCAAATGTGTAGTTGAATATAATATGGAAATTAAGTCATACGCATCATTCACCCATAACATACATGTGCGGTAAAAGTAGAATACAGAAATATAAATAAACACACGATATGTTATCGGGGTTCAGCCAACTGTGCTTACGTCCCCGCCTCTGGCTCACAAGTCCGAGGATTCCACTAATAGCTCACTTAAGGGTGGAGCGACACCGATTACAACTAGGTCAAATTAACACAGAGCTGACCTCAACCTTAACCAGGTCAATTAGCGGGACTGACCTCAACCTACACGCCTTAATAGGACGACGCACCTAGCTTTCCTAACCAGGTCTAAGCCAATCCGAGACTATTCCAGGGCTAGTCTTCCTCTTTAGGCCCATGTTTGGAAATACAACAAATGTGTATATAATCAAATGGTACAGTGATTGTGCTTTCGTATAAAGCATATATGTACCCAAATGCGCGCAATAACATACACCACAATATAATTTAATATGTAAGCTCAGTATGGTCTAGATGGTTCAACTTTCAAAGGTATTTTCTATTAGTGTAATGCGCACGTGAGAGTGTCAAACAAATAATCTTTGTAAAGCAAAATATGTTCAATATAATAGTTCACACAAAGATACTATCCAGACAGTATGTATATTTCAATGAGTAGGTTTTCTCAATCATATGATGCTCCAGTGATATATATGTTCGGTTTGCAAAAGATATTCAATCTTTGTATTCAGCAAAGAATATGTGAGTTGATGAATATTGCAACAAAGATTTTATCACACAAACAAATATCTTCTTCAAATGTTTTTCAAGATAAAAGCACAATAGATATTTGAAAATGATTTTGAAAAAATTTTGCAAACAAAATACTATACGATCTTCTCAGGATATTGCAATGAAGGTGCAAGCTTAGAAGATCTAACAAAGTCTTCTTAGGATAGACTTATCAACAAAGTCCTCTAAGAATCCTTGGGTTTTGCTCTCAAATAAAGTTGTGTCAAGCAAATAAAACAAGGAGAGCAAACCCTTCCAAACACACAATCAATCCACTTACAAATGATGTAGGCACTAATAGAATGTAAGCATGAGTGAATGAGGCTCAAAAATGGGTAGTATAGGCTTTTGGATTTTCAGAGAATTTTCCCTTAATGAAAGTGGCTAATACATCCTAATTTTCTTAAATGATCTCATATATATAGGCATGGGAGACAATATGACCGTTGGGGACCTATTGAGTATTATTAAGAAGTTTAATGATGTTTAAAGCATTTTAACCCTGTTTAAAAAATATTTAACTGCAGTAAAAATCAAGACAACCTGAGAGGTCCGGTCGACGGGGACTCATATGATTCGATCGACTAGGGGAATTCTAAACTAAGTGGTCGGTCGACCGAAAGGCCTTTTCCAAAGGCAATTTTTCATTTCTTCGAGGTTCGGTCGACCAGGCCTTTTTTAAACTGGCTGATTCGGTTGACCAGACCGTTGGGATTTCTCCCGAGGACCCTCCGGTCAACCAGGTAGTTTGAAGAACAAAAGTTCTCGGTTTACCAGATGATCAAAATGTTGACCAGGGAGGGTTTCGGTCGACCAGGAGTTTTTGAACTACCTAGTTCAGTCGACCAGGGCCTTGGTCAACTATTGACCTAGGCCTAGTTCGGTCAACCAGACAAAATGAACTGCCTTGGCTGGTCAATCGAAAGTGCACCATGTGTTCATTTCGGTCTCGTTTAAAAACATACAAGCCCTATTCAAGTGTCTAACAAACATATATGCAAATTTGTGTGTCCTAGGGTCATTTGGGGTCCAATTTGAAGACACCAAAAAAGTCTGGTGTCGGTCGACCGAAGGGTACACCCTAAGGTCTTTCTAAGGTCCTTTCTCATTCATGGTTTGTTTGAGCTTACATAGTAAATCATACATGTGATGTGTGTGAGTTTATTACAAACGAAATACCTACTTACTATTATAGACCAATTAAATATATTACAATGCTGAATTATAAATTGGTCTTCAGGCTTTACTTGCTTTGTGCACACCTTGATCTTAACAGTTTTAGTTCCTGTACAAAAACTCAAACACTCATTAGATACAATGAGTATTTGTCATAATCAAAACTGGGCATGAACAATAAGGTCAACAAGCTCTATCGATGGTAGAAAGAGACTATGGAATTCTAAACAAAGTTTTTCATAATGTTGGCGACACGCACGTGTTGCACCACCTCTTCACCACGTTTCCGCACTATAATGCCATGGAAGCCACCACGGTTGTAAGGCCAATGCTTGGGGAGTACTACCGATGAAGTACTATAAAGCAGGTGGAGAGAAATTTTTTTTTTTTCATGCAAAACTCGCTACATGAAGTAGTGTTTAAAAAAAAAAAAAATCTTTAAAACTTGTTTGATAGTCCAGCGAGATTTGCTGCCACGTGTTACTTAACGGGTAGCCCTCCATTTAAAACTCGTTGGATGGTCCAGCAAGATTTGCTACCACATGTCACTTAGCGGGTTTCCCACAAAACCATTATTTAACACTTTTTTATAAAAAAAAAATTAAAAAAGAAAAAAAATCTAACTTCTTGTACTTGCTTTTTTTTTTTTTTTATAAAGTAAAATGTTCATTCATAGTAGAAATTTTAAGTGTTAGGTTTGTGCATTTAAATAAAGTGTAACATAAAATTATATTGAATCATCTCTAATTCCAATCAAATCTAAATTCAGCCCTGAAATTCAAACTCAAATCGTACTTCATCAAAAAAGGAGAAAAAAAGAAAAAGAAAAAAAAAAAAGCTAACCTTTCTAGACGTGTAAAATGTATTACTAGTCTTCCTAACATTTAAATATAACAATACTTATATTCTTGCTAATTATCTTTCAAGACGGTATCTTTCATGACGGCATGTTATATTTTTCTTAATAGTGAATCATTTAAGAGGAGAAATCCAAATATATAGATATAAAAAAAAATAAAAAAGGATTTATGTTTTATGAGTTTTGTTAGAATTGGTGTATTCCAAAGAGGGGGGGGGTGAATTGGAATTTAAAACTTTTTCTCCTAGGTTAATCTATCCAACAATAGTATATACACAACCTAGGGTCAGTCTATTCAATTTCCAAATGCGTAGATAAATATAATGTGGAAATTAAGTCATACGCATCATTCACCCATAACATACATATGCGGTAAATATAAAGTGAGGAAATGTAAATGAATACACGATATGTTATCGGGGTTCGGCCAACTGTGCCTACGTCCTCGCCTCTAGCTCGCAAGCCGGAGGATTCCACAAATAGCTCACTTAAGGGTGGAGCGGCATCGTTTACAACCAGGTCAAATTAACACAGGGCTTACCTTAACTTTAACTAGGTCAATTAGCGGGGCTGACCTCAACCTACACGCCTTAATAGGACGACACACCTAACTTTCCTAACCAGGTCTAAGCCAATCCGGGACTATTCCAGGGCTAGTCTCCCTCTTCAGGCTCGTGCTAGGAAATACAACAGATGTGTATATAAACAGATGGTACAGTGATTGTGCTTTTGTGTAAAGCAGATATGTATCCAAATGTGCGCAATAACATACACCACAATTATAATTCAATATGTAAGATCAATGTGGTCTAGATGGTGCAACTCTCAAAAGTATATTCTATCAGTGTAATGCGTACGTGAGAGTGTCAAACAAACAATCTTTGTATCACAAGCTATTTAAAAAATACGTTCACACAAAGATGTCATGTCTCTAGTATTTCAATCAGCAAGATATCTCAAGCATGTGAGTTTTAAATGAAGTATAAACTCGGTTTGCAAAAGATGCGTAATCTTTGTATTTAGAAAATAATACATGAGTGAAAGAATATTGCAACAAAGACCACTATCTCATAAACAAATATCTCTACAAATGTATTTATCAATATAAAGCACACTAGATATTTGAAGATGATTTTGAAAAGCTTTTGCAAACAAAATACTATACGATCTTCTCAGGATATTGCGATGAAGGTGCAAGCTTAGAAGATCTAACAAGGTTCTCTTAGGATAGACTTATCAACAAAGTCCCCTAAGAATCCTTAGGTTTTGCTCTCTGATAAAATCGTGCCAAGCAAACAAAATAAGGAGAGCAAACCTATTCAAGCACACTCAATCCACTTACAAATGATATAGACAATGATAGAAGGCAAGTATGAGTGATTTAAGTAAAAAAAATGAGTAGTATAGGGTTTTTATTTTTATTTTTCAGAGAATTCTTCCCTAATCAAGGTGGCTAATCACTGCTAATTTTCTCAAATGAACTCATATATATAGACATGGGAGAAAATATGACCATTTGGGACCTATTGGATATTATTAGGAAAGTTTAATGAAGTTTAGAGCATTTTAACCCTGTTTAAAAAATGTTAACTGTGATAAAAAATTAGGGCAACCCGAGAGGTCCGGTCGACCAGAAATGTTTCAATTGACCAAGTTTCAAATGGTCCGGTCGACCAGGGGAATATTGAATTGAGGTCTTGGTCGACCAGGAGAAGGCGATTTCTCAATTTTCTGAGTTTTGGTCGACCAGGGCATTTTGAACTGCCTGGTTCGGTCGACCAGATCACAGGGAATTCTCCCGAGGACCTTTCCGTCGACCAGGTAGTTAGAGAACAAATGTTCTCGGTCGACTAGATGGTCAACTATTGACCCAGGAGGGTTTCGGTCGACTAGGACCTTTTGAACTACCAGTTTCGATCGACCAGTTGGTCAAACTTTTAACCCCAGGGAGTTTCGGTCGACCAGGGTGAACTACCTTTGCTGGTCAACCGAGTAGTCAATCTTTGACCCAAGGGAGTTTCGGTCGACCAGCACCTTTTGAACTACATTTGCTGGTCGACAGGGTGGTCAAACTTTGACCCAGGGTGTCTCGGTCGACGAGGCCAAAATGAACTGGCTTGGCTGGTCGACCGAAAGTGCATCGTGTGTGCATTTCGATCTTGTATTAAAGCAAACAAGACCTATTTAAGTGCCTAACAAATATACGTGAAAGTGTGAGTGTCTTAGGGTACTTGGGGTCAAATTTGAAGACACCGAAAAAGTCGGTATCGGTCGACCTTCCGTCGACCGAAAGGAAAACCCTAAGGTCTTTCTAAGGTCCCTTCTCATTTACGGTTTGTTTGAGCTTACGTAATAAATCATACATGTGATGTGTGTGAGCTTATTACAAACCAAATACCTACTTACTATTACAGACCAATACAAATATATATTACAATGCTGAATTATAAATTGGTCTTCAAGCTTTTCTTGCTTTGTGCACATCTTGATCTTATCACCTTTAGTTCCTGCACAAAACCTCAAACACTTGTTAGATACAATGAGTATTTGTTATAATCAAAACCGGGCGTGACCCATAAGGTCAACAATCTCCCCCTTTTTGATGATGACAAATACGACAAGCAAAAATATAGGGTTAAGCCTAAGAAGGCTCCCCCTCACAAGATGCATCCAATGTATTCCCATTATTTTGCCTCTTTTCATCTCCCCCTTTCGGCAACGGCAAAAAGGGTCATTTGAAATAAAATCCTAGGCCATGGGTAATTAGTACAGTTATACAAGAGAAATTTTGGAAAGATTTAGGAAAATTTCCGTAGAGTGCCATTTGTAAAATGGACTTTCCAAAAATAAATCTTGTATAATATGTAACCTATTTGAGTTTATATTTCCTAGCAACTTATCCACGATTACTCAAACAGTTCAGTATGGTGAACGCATAGATTAGAGGTATAATATTTGAACCATTAAAAATATGATAGTCATACTTATGTACAAGGAATGACAAAGATACCTCAACAATTAAGAACACAAACGATATAACTGGTTATTACGAGGTTCAAATGACATATCAAACATGATTAGACCAAAAATATACACAAACCATTTGAAGTTGAAACATATCATAAAACCTGTGGAAGATTTGAGTTAAAGACACACGGCATACGATACCAAAAAGAAGGTTTGAGCATAAATATAGTCTAACTAGTTCACATGCATTTTCACATATTATCAATGAACCAGTTATATAATGCAACACCCTTAAGAGATTTCATGACATAAAATTTTAATACATGGAAGGCACAAGTCATGAAGGCATGTAAGCACACTAGCAAGACATACAATATGTCCAATATGAGTTTAGTTCTTGCTTTCATAAATAGATATATATATATATATATGTATATATTCCCTTTAATATGTGCAAAAGGTACTGGGGAAGTTGCTTGATGAAAGGGAGAACTTCAATTTTAAGATAATCAAGCAATATTTTTCTAGGTTGTCAATTATGCACATACTAAATTATAACCTGAAAAATCATAACCATAATGATCCAGAAAATTTAAGATTCACATGCATGATCATATGGCAAATCAAGTAACAATGGCAACAAGAACATGTTTCAAATTTATGATTAAAGCATTCCATTTAAGCACAAGTCACACTTGTTTTAAAAGTAGATATAATCCAAACATATTTTGTGAGCAAGACAAGATAGACATTTATTTTTAGATGCTCCCCCTAAATGTATGCAAATTATGAAATAATTACTTCATATGTATATATACATTTGGCACACACAAGTAATGTTTCAATTATTTAGGCAAATGTCTACAAAAAATTTGACAGCATGCCGGCTGTAAACAAGACATTTCTCAAATTTTACCTGCACAAAACCATTCTCAAACAGATAGAATCATAGAAGTAAGGCATGCGAAAACCTATTATCTACCAGCAGACAATTCTCAACAACTGCATCCACCATGCAGTAGGCATTCTATACTACTCATGCATTTCAATACAATACACAATTAACCACTAGAACATGCAAGTCAAGAAACTGCAGATGCATATATATATATATATGTGTGTGTGTGTGTGTGTGTGTGTGTGTGTGTGTATATATATCATAAATAATTGGGGTATTATGTCAATAATATCATGAGAGTACAAAATAAAATGAAAGAGTTGTTTTTATTTAATACAGACCAGATGATATAAAATAAAACAAAAAGAATCAAGGCCACGCTATCTGATCTCTGGGCAACTCCGGAGTCTAGATCTCCCCTCCATCATCTCCTCCATCCTCTCCTCCATCACCACCATCGGCAGCATAAAAATCAAAATCCATAGTCATCCTGTCCCTCTCATCCTGCATTTCTTGAATGCGGTCACTCAGCTCACTGAAGCCAACTGTCATGGTCTGCTCCAAATCTGTAGTGGCTATCAGTGGAGATGGAGTACTTCTGGAACTCCTGTCGAAGTGCAGCGGATGACGATGCCAAGTCCTGCAAGTCTGACTGGACTGATCCTCGAAACTGTATGAACATGTCAGACAAGCCAGAGATAGCAGCCATGAGATCCACATTCGATGGCTGTGGAGGCTGTGGTGGCTCTTGTGGGGCCTCTACTTGTGCTGCTGCTGCTCTAGAGGGCGCCCAAATGTTCCCTACGAGTTCGTACCCTATCAGTCTAAGGGTCATGCTAGAGAAAGTGTCCGTCGGTCGTCTCCTTTTTAGTGAAGCCACATTCGTTCTCGTGACTCCAATATTCCTGAACAATTTGTTTAGGATTCTCCCATATGGCATGATCACTAGGTGGCCAATCATTTTGGCCATCATCCAACGGATAATCAAACTCGGCAGGTCCAACTTCTTCCAAGCAAAGAGGCACCACATAATAAAGCAGTCTAAAAAGGAGACGTGCACTCTAGATCCTGCCTTGGGCAGGAAATTGTATGTGATCAGATGGTGCACGACCTTAGCCTCTAAACTGAATTGTCTGTACTGGGGAAGATGGTTCTAGTTAGCAGTGCTAGGATCAGACATGCTCAGGTTGGCGAATGTGGCTACGATAAATTCCTGCTCAAATATCCAGGAGTTACCCACATCGGGGCACTCAAAATCGCCATGGCCAATGTCGAGGACGTTAGATATATATTGTGCGTCAAAACACACATCTGTCCTCAGAACACGGGAGAAGTACCCGTTCTCATCATTACTCAGGTTCGCATAAAACATCCTAACAAAGGTCAGGTAATGTTCCCCAGGCTGGTAGGAGATAAAGGATCTCCACCCTTGATACTCGAACATATCCAGAATATTTTGAAAATATTGGCCCATAAAGACTAAGTCGAGTGTCTTACCTAATATAGCTTCCTTTGGACGGAACTCCCGTATATATTGCATCTTGCACCTATCTGAGAGAAAATACTCATCTTCCGCATGAGCAAGATCATGGGCTTTAATGTGGGTCATGGCAATGAAGATTGTGAGGCTTGGATTAATAGAAATGCAAAGAAGGAATGGAAAGTCTCTCAAGAATCTCGCGTAAATGAGCTGAAAACAAGGAAAACCAATATATATATCGCAGCTTGGTCGACTAGAACTAGATACGGTCGACCAATGCTTGAGATTTCCCAGGCATCGACACATTTCGGTCGACCGAGGCGAAAATGAACTAGGATTGCCAGTCGACCGTAAGGGTGTATTGTGCCATGTTTCGGTCGACCAGGAGGAAACCAAAACTATCGGTCGATCGAGGGAATTTGTTCACAGGTGTTCGGTCGACCGTGGGTGGTCAAAGTCAACATGTCCTGGTCGATCGGGGCATTTTATAACTGTAGTGCTCGGTCGACCGAGCATAGTGTATTTTCCAAATTTTGCCTGATTTTTTATCCAAAGTTCTCTTTAAGGTCCAGCTTTGATATGTAATAGTATAAGCATGATTCTTAGGGATTCTTGGTGAAAAGATATCGCTCAAATGAGGTGCGTACCGAGAATTGACTTATCGACCTATTTTAGGTACCGGGCACTATGAAGTATGAGGCTTTTCTTAACTTGTGCTCTATGGTGATTGGAGAGTATCCTGCAGAGATGATGGCATAAAGGAGCAAGGATACGAACCAAGAAATGAGTGAAAACTCACCGAGTATGATTGTGGTTTTGGTGAGGGCTACCTATGAAGAGGATAGGTGAGTGCGTATGCCAAGATTATCACTATAAGCAATGACCACTTTTCAAGCCTGTCGTCATCACAACCTCTTAAACTTAAGCCTAGGAACTAAGGAAATATATCAAGAATGTATTTTCGATTTGAATTTGTCTTTCCTTAAGTCCTACGAGGTTTGCTTCGCTGATTATCCATCTCATTTTCTTTTCTAGTCCTCTCACACTTCTTAGTAAGCAATTAAACCATGTATGCCACATAGATTTGCAAAATAAGCAGGTATAGAATATACATGAAGGATTGTGCTTATTTATTCCATATTTCTTTAGTGAGACTAGACTATCGGTTCTATGTAAGCAACCCGAACCCTTTTTGAAATGAGTTTTCTCTTTAGATCCGAAGGGTTTATGATGATTATTCGTATCATTTTTAATCTCAAGAGCAATTTTCAAATAATCATCTGTTTTTTCATCCAAGCATGCAATATTCAATATCTTCTCAACCTTTTTCTTTTCAAGAATAGCATGAAAATTTTTCAGCCCCTTTAATTGTTTTGCTATTCTTTTGTTCTCATTCTTTAGATGTATTTCATGCTTAGAGATTCTAACTAGAAACTTGTGCATTTTTAATAAAGTCTTTTCTAGTTCTTCATGTGATAGCATGCTTTTAATATTCAAATCAGCACATGATTCACCAAAAGAATTATCACAACAGTTTTCATACGAATCATTGCATACATGCTCAATAGGGCTATCATGAAGTACAAGGGATGATTCATTCCATAATATACTGCAACATTCAATATATGAATCATCACAAACATCACTATCAAAACTATTATGATATTCAACAGATGGTCTAGCATTTGATATGTCACAAAAACAAACATATGATTCATCACAAGATTTTTCATAGTAAACATCGCATGAACCATTTAGAGCATTATCAGCAAATGATTCAGTATATGACCCAATACAGCATTCATCACAAAAACCATCAAATGGGCTAGAGTGAGAATCATATACCTCGTCGTTGATGTCTAGCTTATGAATTACCTCCTTTTGATAATTTACGCTTGGAGCATCTGGAGGAGTTACCATCTCTGATTCCTGGGATTTTTCATATTTCTTTTCCAGTTCATCCCAGATTTCCTGTGCAGTTTGATATGCCACAAACTCAACAAAGATATCAGAATCTAATGCAAGATGTAACATGTTTATGGCATTAGAACTAATCATATTAAAATTAGTTTCATTTCTTTGTGCACATCTTCCTTTGGTAGTCACAAACTAGATCCTCCAGTCCATCGATTTCAAAAATGTGGTCATTCTAACTTTCCACATGGTGTAGTCGACACCACAAAATACTGGAGGACTGGAAAGTGACTGTCCTTCAACGAATGGGGATACACCAATGTGAGCCATTGCCATCTTTTTACAAAAACGTTTAAGTCAAGTGCAACGAGGCTCTGATACCAATTGTTAGAATTGGTGTATTCCCAAGAGGGGGGGAGTGAATTGGAATTTAAAACTTTTTCACTTAGGTTAATCTATCCAACAATAGTATATACACAACCTAGGGTCAGTCTATTCAATTTCCAAATGCGTACATAAATATAATATGGAAATTAAGTCATACGCATCATTCACCTATAACATACATGTGCGGTAAATATAAAGTGCGGAAATGTAAATGAACACACGATATGTTATCGGGGTTCGGCCAATTGTGCCTACATCCCCGCCTCTAGCTCGCAAGCCAGAGGATTCCACTAATAGCTCACTTACGGGTCGAGCGGCACCATTTACAACTATGTCAAATTAACATAGGGCTGACCTCAACCTTAACCAGGTCAATTAGCGGGGCTGCCTTTAACCTACATGCCTTAACAGGACGACGTACCTAACTTTCCTAACTGGGTCTAAGCCAATCCGGGACTATTCCAGGGCTAGTCTCCCTCTTCAGGTCCGTGCCAAGAAATACAACAGATGTGTATATAAATAGATGGTACAGTGATTGTGTTTTTGTGTAAAGCAGATATGTACCCAAATGCGCGCAATAACATACACCACAATTATGATTCAATATATAAGCTCAATGTGGTCTAGATGGTGCAACTCTCAAAAGTATTTTCTATCAGTGTAATGCGTACATGAGACTGTCGAACAAACAATCTTTGTATCACAAGCTATTGAAAAAATAAGTTTACACAAAGATGTCATGTCTCCAGTATTTCAATCAGCAAGATATCTCAAGCATGTGAGTTTTAAATGAAGTATAAGCTCGGTTTGCAAAAGATGTGTAATCTTTGTATTTAGCAAATAATACATGAGTGAAAGAATATTACAACAAAGACCACTATCTCATAAACAAATATCTCTTCAAATGTATTTATCAATATAAAGCACACTAGATATTTGAAGATGATTTTGAAAAGCTTTTGCAAACAAAATACTATACGATCTTCTCAGGATATTGCAATAAAAGTGCAAGCTTAGAAGATCTAACAAGGTCTTCTTAGGATAGACTTATTAACAAAGTCCCCTAAGAATCCTTAGGTTTTGCTCTCTGATAAAATCGTGCCAAGCAAACAAAATAAGGAGAGCAAACCTATTCAAGCACACTCAATCCACTTACAAATGATATAGGCAATGATAGAAGGCAAGTATGAGTGATTTAAGTAAGAAAATGAGTAGTATAGGTTTTTTTTTTTTTTTTTTTCAGAGAATTCTTCCCTAATCAAGGTGGCTAATCACTACTAATTTTCTCAAATGAACTCATATATATAGACATGGGAGAAAATATGACCGTTTGGGATCTATTGGGTATTATTAGGAAAGTTTAATGAAGTTTAGAGCATTTTAACCCTGTTTAAAAAATATTAACTGCGATAAAAAAATCAGGGCAACCCGAGAGGTCCGGTCGACCAGAAATGTTTCGGTCAACCAAGTTTCAAATGGTCCGGTCGACCAGGGGAATATTGAACTGAGGTCTTTGTCGACCAGGAGAGGGCGATTTCCTAATTTTTCGAGTTTCGATCGACCAGGCATTTGGAACTGCCTGGTTCAGTCGACTAGACCATAGGGAATTCTCCCGAGGACCTTTCCGTCGACCAGGTAGTTGGAGAACAAATGTTCTCGGTCGACCAGATGGTCAACTATTGACCTAGGAGGGTTTCGGTCGACTAGGACCTTTTGAACTACCAGTTTCGGTCGATCAGTTGGTCAAACTTTTGACCCCAGGGAGTTTCGATCGACTAGGGCCTTTTGAACTACCTTTGCTGGTCAGCCGAGTAGTCAATCTTTGACCCAAGGGAGTTTCGGTCGACCAGGGCGTTTTGAACTACATTTACTAGTCGATCAGGTGGTCAAACTTTGACCCAGGGTGTCTCTGTCAACCAAGCCAAAATGAACTGGCTTGGTTGGTCGACCGAAAGTGCATCGTGTGTGCATTTCGGTCCCGTATTGTAGCAAATAAGCCCTATTCAAGTGCCTAACAAATATACGTAAAAGTGTGAGTGTCTTAGGGCACTTGGGGTCCAATTTGAAGACACCGAAAAAGTCTGGTGTCAGTTGACCTTCTGTCGACCGAAAGGAAAACCCTAAGGTCTTTCTAAGGTCCCTTATCATTTACGGTTTGTTTGAGCTTACGTAATAAATCATAAATGTGATGTGTGTGAGCTTATTACAAACCAAATACCTACTTACTATTACAGACCAATACAAATATATATTACAATGCTAAATTATAAATTGGTCTTCAAGCTTTTCTTGCTCTGTGTACATCTTGATCTTATCACCCTTAGTTCCTGCACAAAACTTCAAACACTTGTTAGATACAATGAGTATTTGTCACAATCAAAACCGGGTGTGACCCATAAGGTCAACAAGTTTCAATAAGAACACTAGCATTAGCGAATGCAAAGTTGATTCCTTCAAATAAAAAAATAAAAAGTTCACATATAATTTATATTTGAGTTTTGTCCCAATATATATATATATATATATATATATATATATATTTTAAAATATATTAAATAATACCCTATTTAGGAAAATATTTCCCAGAATGATTCTGTCGTGATCTCGCTGCTTGGTCCAACGAGATTTTCCTGGAAAATGGAATGACCGATCGGTGTGTGACGCGTGACAAATTCACTGTTTGGTCCAACAAGATTTGCCTTGATTACCTTCAACTCCTCCTTTCTCCTTCGCTTCACTCACGAATGCATGGTGCAAAAAGAGCAGAGCTTCTGGCAGGGAGGAGGATGGCAGTAGCAGGTGGTTGTTGGTCGTGGCAGGTGATCGTTTGATCTCGAGTAAGCTATAAAACTCGGAGAAATGGGGTATGTTTTTCTTACCCAAAATATTTTTTATTTTCATTGATTCTTCTTATTAATTTGTAGTAACTATTCAAGAGTTGTTATTATAAATTCACAATTTACTAATTCGCTTTCGATTTCTTGTTTGGAAATTGCATCCGGAACCCCCATTGAGGTAAGGCTTTTATTTGATTTTTTGTATTTTATTAAAATTAAAAAAATGAAAAAAAATACAAATCTATCTGTAAGTTGTGCTTATATGACACACACACACACACACACACACACACACACACACATATTGTTGGGTTTAGCTGAACTGCCGATGCTGATAGTGATCAGTAGGATATTTAGTAATTATAATTTATTAATTCCTTAAATACTTTTATAATACAAATCTGTCTGTAGCTATGTATGATAAAATTTTAAATTTAATATAAGTTAAAACAAAGATTTATATTAATTTTTCAGGAGCATGCACCAAAAATGATTGATTAATTAACCTTAGAGATAAAAATCACATGCATGAACGATTCATACGTAGAAATAAAATGTAATAGGAGAAAAATCAAGTGGTATTTAAAAACATCGGCCATGTTGAAACTTTATATACAATGTCATTTATATTATTTTTTTAACAAGCTGAAGATCTTATAAATAAAAAAAATGAAGTTTATATTTATGCATTAAAATATTAAAATTTTTAAAATATTTTTGGCCCTTGTGTTCAAAATTGGTAGTTAAATTATGGTGAATTTGGAGAAAAAAAACATTAATGTGGGAAGCATTCAGTGCACCTTCTTGTTCATAGTTGGTACAATGGTACTAGGTTCTATTATGCATTAAGTTCTCATTTTCAAAGCATCCTGTAATGCCAATGAATTTAGAATGAATTTAGGGATTCAACTTAATCTATCATTAAAATGAATATATTGTAACATAGGTGGTCAACTATTATTTAAGTTTTGTTACTTTTAAACATCAAGTATGTTAATTTTGCATCTCTTGATATGCCTTACTAAAGGTTAGTATATTTTACCCTTGATGATAATATGTCTTTGATTTGGTCATATTTTATATTTAGCATCTATAAAAAGATGTTTTCATTTGTTTATTTCTTTTCCTTCGTTTTTTTACCTTTTAAATTTTGTCTCTAATTTTATGTTTTCTTTTGGGATCAAGTAGAGTTCATAATCTACTATAATAAAGTAGAAGTAAAGGATGAGGATTTAAAGCTAGTTTTTTTTTTTGGTGAATTAAAACTACAAAAAGTAAGCATATATATGGTATGCACTCAAATATATGGAGTAGTTTCTCATGTTTTTTGGAGTAAGAATTCTTTCCCATCTAATATGATTAAATTAGGAAATAAATTAATTAATGCAAATATATGATTATTTTTGTAAGTATTTCTTTTATAGTTTGAAATTAAACTATGTACATGATTTTGTAATTATGGATAATTTGGTTTGAATATGTGTGTAATCAAACATTTATCTATATACATGATTGGTTTGGTTTAGATATGTAATCATAGTATCAGTTATACCTATTATTTGAAATTATATATAATTTAAAAATCTATGTATGCAATTTTGTAATTATGGACAATGCAATTTGAATATGTACATAATTGACAAGTATATTGTAATCTAGTGTTTTAAATTTGGTATTAGAAAAAAATGAATTATTGATTGGACTTTAACTGAAAATGAATTATTGTTTCGAAATAAACTCATATTATGAAATTTCTTTAATACAAACATGTAGTTCAAATTTTCTAACCAATTCTAACTTGAGAATCACACACCCAAGATGCGTAAGCGTTAACTAAAAAGGAGCAAAAAAACTTCTTTTTTGTAAAAATGTGTTGGCCTTAGTGCATTTTAAGCACGCCTTGCATTGAGGCGAGCCACGATTGAGCCTCAATGAATATACAGTTGAATATACTATGTGGGCATAATTAATCTAGAACGTCAACTGCATGATGTAATATTGTAAAATGCATGTTGGTAGTTGATTAGAAAGGCATGCTAATTGAACAGAATGTCACTTATATGGCTGTTTCAGTGACTTGTGAATTGCATGTAGTCGAAACTCATAAGATATCTAGTGCATTGTTTGTGATATGCAGGATGAGAAAATGTTCTGTTTATAGACGACATGCTGCTGAATTTTTTATAAAATTTTTCCCACCCAAAATATTCAAAGTGTATAAACTATGTGCCGAATGATTAACAGATGTTGTACGCTACATAATTAATGCAATCATGATTATAGTTTATTAGCTTACCATGAATGAAAATTGTTGCTATGTCATGCGCTTACATATACAATTTTATTTTTTATTGGTCTTTTCTTGTGGTGACCTGCTATTTTCTTTTCTTTTCTTTTTTCTTTCTAAATATAATAAATGTCATCTATCTGAAATACTAAAAATAACATCTCAGGCCCAAAGGGAACTAAGGAAACTCTGTCTGTCATACATAACTAAGTAACAGTACACAAAACTGGGAATTGTTAAATATAATACAATACCAGAAAACTATAGAGCTCTGTAATATATATATTTATAACACAAAATGCCCAGTGACATCACTACAATCTGATCACTATCCCAAAACACTGTTATCTCAAAAATACCTACCCTTCCCACAAAGGCAGCTCAAGTCAACCTCTACCCGCGAGCCTGATCTGCTCGCCTAGCTAGATCTCCTGAAAAATGATAAGTCATTGGGATAAGACAACGCTCAGTAAGTGCAAATATGTTATTACTAGTATGTGGCGGCTGAGTTAAATATTTAAAATACTGAAATAATACTGTAATTTGAGAAAACTGATAAACTGTACATAATATATCTATCTATCATGTAATCTTTAAAATAAGACTGTGTATTTGAGTTTGCTATCAAAAGGTATTGCTAGTATAATAATATAAAATGTTGCAGTTTGATATATCTGTACATAAGAACTTTTGTTATACCCTGGGATTTGTATATCATGATATAACCCCTCATGATAGGGTTGTGCGGCTTGTAGGCTGGACTTACTCTGGTTGGCCTACTAGGCAAGTCAATCTATATCTGTACAACTGCCAATCTAGCCCACTGCAATCTCTCCGGGCAATCTCCAAACTCTAGCATTGTCTAACCGGCCACCTCAACCCAGCTTGCTAGGGAGACTGCAATCTCTCCTAGCTCAGCTAGACGAAATCCACATACTATCTGAGTTATGTGGTTGCACTCTATTCTATACTAGCAACGGTACCGTGCTCTACTGTAAATGTATCTGCATATAATTTTCATAGGGATCTGATATCGTGTAATACTGCATACATATATATATATATATATAAATATATACTCATTTTGTTGCTTTTAACATGATTTCAAAAACAACCATAACACTATATATTTTTTAGCTATATTATCTGAGATATTTGACTGAAATATATGTATTATCTATCTATATCATATGTGCTTTTTGTCTGTACTATCTGTATAAAATATATATATATAATATTTGTATACTCTGTATATAATTTCTGTATGCTCTGTATATAATATATGCGTGCTCTGTATATAATATCTGTACACTCTGTATATCTGCTGTAGCATCTTAATGCTATCACTGTATAATCTATCTGAATAAACTATCTGAGTGTTATGGTTTAGAAATCATGTTTTCTGAGAAATACTGTAAGTCTCATTCATTTCTAATATTCTGAAATATCTAAATATCTGTATATCTGTAATTCTGTAAAATCTATATGTATTGTACTATAATAAACTCATGCCACACATTTGAATAAACGTAGTCTCATGCTCAATTTATGTAATTCTGCTATAAAAATAATATTCATAATTTTTTGAAAAATAATCTGATATACATGCTCATAAATACACTTTTATAATCTTCTGTATATTAAAAATTGCTAGCATAGCATATTTCCCTTACCTTAACTCTAAAAGTCCCTACTAAATTCTGGCCCTATACTTGCAGGATTCCTAACTCAACATCCTGAAAACAATATCTCTCAAAACAAAACATCAGTATTTTCTTACCTACAACATTTCTTATAACTACAAGGAAGGCATAATCTGAATAAAATACCTTACCTTGAATTTGGGATGAATTTCAAACCAACTTTCCCCACGATCTGCTCCAACGGACTTGTAGAGAACTTTTCCAGAAGCGTCATGGGTGGCCTCAGGTTTTCAATCCAGTGGGAAATGGGGCTAAGATCGAAGAGAGAAGGGGTGGGGGTCGTAGTAGAGAGGAGAGAGAGAAGGGTTTCTGCGCTGAAATTTGATTAAAAGTCTGAGTTTTGGCTATTTATAAGATTGGATTCGTCAACGAGACACGTCACCTCGTCGACGAGTTCTTAAGTAATTTCGTCGACGAACCCTACCTCCTCGTTGAAAAAATTCAGACTGCCTAAAAACCCTCTCTCGGTATCTTGTCATCGACAAGGCGAGGCTTCGTCGACAAGGCCTACTTATGCACTCGTCGATGAACTCCCTATGTTCGTCGACGAGGCCCTATGTAAAAATTTTTGAGTTATTATATTTAAAATGCAATGTCGTCAACAAAGCCTGCTACCTCCTTCTGTTTCTGTTTCCATTTCCCTCTCTCTTTTTTATTTAAATACTACTATTCTTCAGGTTATTACATTTCTATTTCCTGAGGGTCAATCTAAATGGCAAGAAGCTCAAGCAGTGTTCCGATGACGGTGTTGTTGTACATAGGGGGAAATTATCACTGGAGTAGAAGGTGTTAGTTATAGTACTTGGCCAGTTCGACCAATTCAAATTTGTCATAGGTGTAAATTAAATAAAGTGTATTCGAAGATATACAAATATATGCATATTGATCCAGATCAATATGCATTGAAGGTGACCGCAAGATACCCTATGCAAAGGTTCAATAGTACAGTCTTCTATGAGGTTGTTCCTGTAACTGATGATTATGGTCTGCACATTGTGTTGGATGCACACTGCGTAGGTCCCATTTATTTAATTATGCAGTTATATATCAAAACCATTCCTTAAATGGGTGTCGGTCCGAATAGGCTGCCAGGGGCGCCCCCGGAGCATTTGGCTAAAGTGGAGGAAGAGACCCAACAAACACGTCATATTGATATGAGTGCAAGGTTAGTGGTATGCCTACTGTGGATTTCAACAAATGTCCAGGATCGTCATTTGAGCTGTCGACATACAAAACACTTGTTCTTGACACAGATGATCAGGGAGGTTGTGACGAAGTTCCGACAGAGGGTCCAGGATCATTGCTCGCTATTGTGGACAACACATTAGATGAAGGGATAAACATTACGAATGATGTTAATCTTCAATATGATGACACTTACGAGTAGGAAATGGGTGAAGGGTTAAATGAGTTCCCCGATGATGTGAACCCCCCCGGTGAAACGAATGATGCCATGTACGACGCCCAGTTTATGGACGAACTTTTGATGTATTGTCATATTGTCATTGATGCTACAGATTTAACTGCGGAAGAGGAGCTTCCTATATAGGCGACTCGTTGGGACGAATCCTCTGAGCTAAGTAGGGGGATGCTATTCGGGTCGAAGGATCAGTTGATAGCGGCAGTGAAAATATATCACGCTCGGACCCACCATGACTTCCACGTTGTGCGATCTATCCCAGTGTTATGGGCTGCTAGGTGTAAAAAGTTCAATTGCGAATGGAGAGCACGTGCAATGTATCAGATGAAACACCGATTATTCAAAATCACCCAATATGGTGGTCCGCACACGTGTTTCAATGAACTTCTCTCGCAAGACCATAACCAAATCACATCATCCCTCATTACTAGGGAGATAATGAATATGATACGGGAAGATGCGTTGACATCAATCGTCATACTGAAAGAGTTCATAGATCGTCGCTTCAGCTATTTGATCTCGTATAAGACGGTTTGGTTGGGCAAACAGAAGGCAATTGTCCAAGTATTCAGAGATTAGGAGATGTCCTACCAAACGTTGCCGAAGTTGGTGGAAACGATGTGCGCGTACAATCCTAGGACTATAGTCCAGTGGAGGTGGACTCCTGTTTTAGGTAACGACAACATTGTAACATTTGTATCCATATTTTGGTCGTTTTCAGCATCTGTTCAGGATTTTCATCACTTGCCTACCATCATATGTGTAACATCCCCAAATTTCTTACCATTTTTTTTATATATTTATATATGTATATATCTACATCCATACCTAAGTAGCAGAACACACATCACATAACCATATATATATATATGTAAATACTATACAACACCAGAATCCAATATATATATTGACCATAGCCATACAAAAAAAATCCCTCCATCATCATCTACCCCAAAAATACAAAACTCTGTCAAAAACTCACCCTATAACCCAAGGTAATCAATATACTCTCTATTCGCGAGCCTGATTTGCTCGCCTAGCTGTCTCACCTAAAAAATGGTAAAGTAATGGGGTGAGTCGACGCTCAATAAGTGGAAATATGTTATTACTAGTGTGTGACAACTAAGTTAAGAATACTTTTTAAATAACAACTAAATTGTAATGCAATAAATAATCTATAAAGCATATTTTTCTTTCTCAATTTAAAATATACTGTATCATTTGTATTTTCTACTTTTCATACTGATAATATCATACCATACTCATCATATACTATAAAACTGTATACATATACATAACTGTGCTTTATCCCTAGGACTCTGTACGTCATGATTTGACCCCTCATGACAGGGTTGTGTGGCCCGTAGGCGGGACTTCATCTGGTCGGCCCTCCAGATAAGTCAATATACTCTACACTACCTCAGCCCGACCAAACTGCATCACTCCTAAGCTCAGGACTAGCTACTACCTCGTCAAACTAGCCCCCTCCACCTAGTGAACTGGGGAGCTACATACTCTTCAGGCACGCTATCTGAGATATGTGGTTGCACTCTATCTGTATCTAGTAACGGTACCATGCTCTGTATTCTATATCTGTACTGTATCTGTCTGTAATCTTTCCTCAGGGATCTGATACTATATATATATATATATATACTCTTTTACTATTTTCATCATGTTTCCAAAATTACCATAACGCTGTCTTTCTGTACTATAAATATTGTAATCTCTGTATGCTGTATCTGTAGCATCTTGATGCTATCTTTGTATATCTATCTGTATACTCTGTCTGTATACTTTGTATGTTATGGTAATTGGAAACATGGCATACTATAACTATGCATATACTGTTCTATATAAAGCTGTAATATATATACTAATCTGAGTAAAATTGTATACATGTATATGTATATATATATATATATATATATATATATATATATATATGTCTGTTACATGAAACTATTCGTTTAAAAGCTGTATATGCATGTAAATTTCTCTGTATAATCTCTGTGATTTATATCTGTATATTTTGTATAACTCCATATATTGGGAAAAACTATATAAACTGTATATACTATCTATATCTGTGTATTCAATATAGTATGATATATTATAAAAGCTATATAAATTTCTTCATCTCATGAAAATCTACTCAGGCCACACAAGCATTTAAACTCATATTCTGTAAATACTGTATAATAAATTGGTATAAACATATATCTATGAAATCTCTGATAGCATTATGAAAACTCCTAGCATAACATATTTCCCTTACCTTAACTTTAAAAAGTCCCTATAAAATTCTGGCTCTATACCCGCAGGATTCCTAACTCAACATCTTGAAACAAAATCTCTCAGAACAAAACATCAGTATTTTCTTACCTACAACATTTCTCATAACTGAGGGAAGGGCAAATATTGAATAAAATGCCTTACCTTGAGATTGAGACGAAATCTAACCTAACTTTTCCAACAATCAATTCCGACAAACTTGTAAAGAACTTTGCCAGGAGCGTTGTGGTAGCCTCAGATCTTCGATTCGGCGAGAAACAAGCCTGAAAAAGAAGAGAGAAGTGAGAGAGACCGTATGAGAGAAAGAGAGAGAGAGGTGCTAAAATTGGATAAAAATTTGATTTTTCACAATTTAAAGGGCTAGATTCGTCGACGACACACGTCACCTCGTTGACGAGTCCTTCATTAATTTCGTTGATGAACTCCCTCACTCGTCGACGAATTTTAGTCTGTCTCAAAAACTCTTCTCGGTATGTTCTCATCGACGAGGTGTAGCTTCGTCGACGAATTCCCTTATACACTTATCGACAAACTCCCTGTGTTCGTCGACGAGGCCTTGTGAAAATTTCCTGAGCTATTCTATCCAAAAATGGAATGTCGTCGACGAAACCTGCTGCCTCCTTTTGATTCTAATTCTGTTTCCATTTCCCTCTCTCTTAATATTTAAATATCATTATTTTTCAAGTCGTTACATTCTCCCCTCCTTATAAAATTTAGTTCTCGAAATTTACTATCTGTATCTCTATCCATACACTCTATCCTTCCGTAAAGGAAAAGGGTCTACTTATTTTATTTTCTGCCCTCACTTGTGGCGAAAGAATACCGTGGTTACATTTATGTTCTGGGAAATTACACATATAAAACTAAAAAAAAACCTATCCACTAACTAAAATCAATACATGTACTTGCAAAAGAAACACTATTTAGATACTATACTTTACCTGATTACCTCTACCTTTTGGAACAATTGCGGGTATCTCTCTCTAATCTGCTCCTCAAGCTCCCAAGAGGCTACCTCTATGGCATGATTCCTCCACAAAACTTTAACTAACTGTATTTTTTTAGTGCGTAAAGTCTGAACCTTTTTGTCCAAAATCTGTACTGGTACTTCTTCATATGCTAATGAATCTTTAAGCTCAATCTCTGCATAGCTATCTGTGTAGCTTTTCTAGCTGACTCTATGCTGTACTAATTCTTTCTTTAATTAGTCGGACCTTGTCACAAGCTTGTTGTACTATCTCTGGACCCAAAACTCACCTTTTGCCTACCTCGTCCCAGAAGAGAGGAGAACGACATTTCCTTCCATACAATGCCTCGTATGAAGCCATGCCGATACTAGTCTGGTAGTTGTTATTATTAGCAAATTCAACTAGCGGCATAAACTGAATCCAACTGCCTCCAAAATCAAGCACACAAGCATGAAGCATATCCTCTAGTGTCTGAATCGTTCTCTCACTCTGACCATATGTCTGGGGATGAAAATCAATGCTAAAATCTAACTGTGTACCCATAGCCTCCTGAAAACTTTTCTAGAATGGTGAAGTAAATCGAGGATCTCGGTTGGAGACTATGGATATATTCACGCCATGGATGCGAAATATCTCCTGAACATATATCTCTGCCAATCTATCCATGGAATAACCAATTTTAATAGGGATGAAATGAGCTTCGTCATACAATCTACAACCACCCAAATCGTATTCAGTCCCTATTGTACTGGTAGTAACCTCGTAATGAAGTCCATCAAAACGTAGTCCCACTTCCACTCTGGAATAAACAGCGCTTGTAACTGCCTTGCTGGTCTCTGGTGCTCGGCTTTAACCTGCTAACAAGTCAAGCATTTCTAAACAAACTCGACTATCTCCATTTTCATTCCACTCCACCATAAATACTCTAGCAAGTCCCTGTATATTTTAGTACTGCCGGGATAGACTGTGTATAGGGATCTGTGAGCCTCTTCCAATATAATTCTCCTGATCTTAGTATTTGCAGGAACACATAACCTAGTATGGAATCACAAAGCTCCATCATCTGATATGTGAAAACCAGTTCATGTTTTTCAATTATAATATATATTCAGTGGTGAAATTGGTATTTAATAGTAATTAGGACATTTGGTTTGTAATAAGCACACACAACACATGCATGGTTTATTATGTAAGTTCAAACCAAAATACGAACTAAGAGTGACCTTAGAATGACCTTAGGGTTTACCCTTCAGTCGATCGACACCAGACTTTTTCGGTGTTTTCAAAATCGGACGTAAATAACCCTAAGACACACACATTTGCACCTATGTTTGATAGATACTTGATTAGGGTTTGTGTGATGTATAACAGGACCAAAATGCACACATTATGCACTTTCGGTTGACCGGCCATGGCAGTTCATTTTGCCCTAGTCGACTGAAACTGGCCTGGGTCAACAGTTGACCAAGGTCTCGGTCGACCGAACCATTGCAGTTCAAAACTCCTGGTCGACTGAAACCCTTTAGGGTCAAATGTTTGATCATCTAGTCGATCGAGACAAAAATGAACTCCAACTACCTGGTCGACCAAGGGTAGTCGGGGGTTCTCCCGAAAAATCCCAACGGTCTGGTTGACCGAACCAGTCAGTTCAAAATTGTTCAGTCGACTGAACCTCGGAGAATTGGGAAATCGCCCACTTTCGGTCGACTGACCACTTAGTTCAAAAATGCCCTGGTCGACCGAATCATATGAGATCTGGTCGACTGAAACTCTTCTGGTCGACCGGACCTCTCGGGTTGCCCTAATTTTTACCGCAAATAAACGTCTTTTAAACAGGATTAAAATATTTAAAAAATCATTAAACTTCCCTAATAATATCCAATAGGTCCCTAACGGTCATATCTCTTCCCATGTCTATATATATGAGATCATTTGTGAAAATTAGAGTTAGATTAGCCACTTTGATTAGGAGAAATTCTCAGAAATTTCTAAATCCTATAATACTCATATCTAAGCCCCAACCACTCATACTTACCTTCTCTTATTGCTCAAACTCTCGGTAAGTTGATTGAGTGCTTGATTGGAAAGGTTTACTCTCTTTGTTCTGTTTGGTTGATATGATTTTATTAAGAGGTAAACCTAAGTATTCTTAGGGGACTTTGTTAATAGGTCTCTCATAAGAAAACTTTTATTTGATCTTCTGAGGTTGTATATTCATTGCAATATCTTGAGAAGATTGTATAGTATTTTGGTTGCAAAATCTTTTCATAAACATTTTCAAATATCTATTGTGTCTTTATCTTGAAAAATATTTGAAGAGATATTTGTTTATGTGATAAAATCTTTGTTGCAATATTCATTGATTTGCATCATTCGTTGAATACAAAGATTGAACTCTTTTTGCAAACAAAACATATATAGTACTTACTTGAGCATCATACAACTGAGAAAATCTGCTGATTGAAATATACATTGTCTAGTTAGCATCTTTGTGTGAGCTATTAGATTGAACACATATTGTGATACAAAGATCATACTGGTTGATGATTACACGTCAAAACTGTGTAATTGCGCATCTTAACCCGGGCTTTACGGTTTATATTTTTAATTAAATGTCCAAAATTATCCAATATTTTAATAAAGTGCCAAAATCATCATTCTTGAACTTTTTTTGCACTATTTATGAAGTTTTGGTAATTTTTTTTCGCAAGAAAATTCCCGGGAACCAAAACTGACACCTGTTTGTATTTTATGCATAACTTTTCCGTACAAGCTCCGATTGAGACGATTCAAATTTTTAAAGAAAGAGAAAAGGATTATCTACAACTTTGGTGTTTTGAGTTTTGTGAGATACGGGCTCTAAAAGAGTCAAATTTGCGATAAATGAAGAATGAGAAAAATGAAAAAAAAAATATAGCAATTCGGGTCAACTCCAATTGGGTCAAGTTGCTGGGTCAGGTCTCCTATCCTAGTCTTAGGGCTGTGTTTTCCCCTCTCCCCTTTTTATTCTTTTTTTCCCTTTCTCTGGCCTGTTGGGCGCTGCCCCCAGCCAGCTCTCTCTGTCTTTCTTGCAGCTTCTTTTCCTTGTGTTCTTCTTCTTCTTCTTCTTCTTCTTCTTCTTCTTCTTCTTCTTCTTCTTCTTCTCTTCCCCTGTTTTTCTTTCTCTTTTATTCTTCCTTTTCCTCCTCCTACTCTTATCTCCCTTTTCCTCTGTCTTTCCCTTGTCCCTTTGCTGTTGTACCTCCAGCAACACTAGCCCCAGCCTCTCCTCTTCCCTGCTACATAGCCAAGGCAGCCATAGCAGTTCCCCGCAAAGCACACCAGCAACAGCTCTCTGCTGCAACAACCCTTGTCCCCCTCGGCTAGCAATAGCAGCCATTGCCCACAATAGCTACCACAGCTCCTCCGGCCATCTTTTGCAACTCCACAGCCATGCGCCATCTCCACAGCAGAACAGAACAGCCACTGAGCTCCTCCATGGCTGGATCTATTTTTTTTTCTCTCTCTCTCTCTCTCTTCTTTCCTCTGCTCTTTTCTTTCTTTTATTTTAAATTATAGCAGGATATTGTTTTTTTTTTTCCTTCTTTATTTGGTTATTATTTAGAGTTTTGAAAAGATTATATGAATGAGTGTTAAGTAATGTTAATTTATTTTAGTGAAGTTTAATTTTTACTTATCTATTTGGCTTTTAATTGATGTTATTATTAAATTTGAAGAATTTAGATTAGTTTTGGTTAGAGCTCTTATTCAGTTAAAGATTCGATTTTTATTACGCGTGTGTGTATTGGGTTTAGTTTTCATTGGGTGTTTTTAATTCCATGTTTTAGGTGACCATCTTTAAACTAACGCGTGTTAAGTTTCCTTGAGTAAATTAGGATTTCCATTAGTGTTCTTTAGTTCAATGCATGTTAGTTTTAGGAATTTAATTTACATGTCATTTAATTCATAAAAAGTGAAATGAACGATCTTGAAATCTTGAATCCGAACTGAGTTCGATAACTTTTATTTTTCGATTGGGCGAACGTAAAATCTGAGATTAAAACGCATTCCCTGAGGAGACAATCTAGCACTTGGGCTTAATATTATACGACGTAACTCCTATACTTGGGATAGCTTCCGAGCTGCTCATTTTTCGAGTGAGTCAAGTTTTTGGCGCCATTGCCGGGGAATGTTGTTCTTAGTCTCAATTTTGCGTTTTTCCCCTCATTTTTATTAGTTTTAAGAAAAAGGAAAAAAAAATCAGAAAACAAAAAAAGAAAAAAAAAATCGTGTTTTGAAAAATGGCTGCACCTGCACTGCGCACGATAATGGACTTTTTGTAGCTTGAATATGCCACTGCATCCTCTTCCACTATTTTGCCTTATGACGAGCTTAATTTCATGATGCAGCGCGGGAGGATGTCATTGCCACCTTAGTTTTATGGGACGGAATCTGAGTGCCCTTATCAGCATCTAGCAGAGTTTGAGTTAACCTGCAACATGTTTTTCTCTCATGCTAGAACTGACGAATCTATTAGACTGAATTTATTTCTTGCTACTTTGCAGGATAGGCCACTGATCTGGTTTCATTCCTTGAGACCTCACTTTATCACTATTTGGTCTGATATAGAGTATGAATTCCTGCATGCGTTTTGTCCCTCACAAAGAACTCAATTTTTGTAGGAATAGATTCTTAATTTTGTGTAGCAGGATGACGAGACATTTCAGGCTTGCTGGGAGCGATTCAAGGATCTACTAAGCACTTGTCCATATCACGGGTTCGACTCATGGAGGTTAGCTGATTATTTTTATACTGCTCTTACCCCTGATTGCAAGTATTTTGTCCAGACTATGTCTAATGGAGAGTCCGTCAGCGAGGATCCAGAACAGGTATTATCAATCTTTGATTACTTAGCTGACAATGTCCCACAATGGAACACACGATGCACTCAAGCACCCATTATTGCACACCCTATCAGCACAATCGGTGGTGGAGATGTATATGAGCCACAAAACTTTCAAAACAACACTCCGCCTCAATATTAGCCACAACAGATACCTCAGAGCAATACGCCGTCAGACCTTTACGAGTATAGCATAGCACAAATGGTGAACATGCTCCAACAATTCATGCAAACTCAAGTCGATCATAATAATGAATTGCGGGATACCATTAATGCGATAAGCACACAGTTGGACATCTTAGAAAACGAAGAATTGCCCGTGGAACCTCAGTCTAGTCCTTAAGAGTACCAGCAGCCACACCAACAAATACACGATGTTTCTCTTGAGACAGCAGAGGCCACCACTAATTCGAGAAGCGAGAAAGAATTTCCCCAACCTGAGATGCTCATCGTCGGACAACCAGTTGTCCCAGCACTAGAAGTCACGGCTGAACCAGAAGAGGCCAAAGAAAAATCAGAGGAAACGGGGTCAGAAGCAGAGCATTTAGTTGATGATGAGACTGATACTCATACGGAGTAACAACCTGTGGTACCTCATACTCCGAGCTCAGAAACCATGAAACCGTCACTCCCGCCTGAATCAGATGTTAAGGAGCCTAATGTGAAGGCATACTCTTGCAGTGGTATGATTATATGTACACCCGATAAAGAGGGTGACCAGTCTGGTGAGCATATAATTTTCAAAGAATCAGGTAAAACCTTTAATGTTAATGCTTCTGAAGAACTGCAAGTAATTATTCCGATCACTTTCTCTCAACCGTTAGTTCGTAAAGAAGCATATTTCCTGGAAACAATGTTGAATAAAGACCCTTTCTTATCCACACACGAGGGTCGACCTGCGCACAAATTGTTTGGTATTTTGACACGCATTAATTCATTTGAGGTTGATTTTCGTGCAGGTATGACGACTGATCGATTGTGAAGGCTCAAATTTGGAGAACCGCCGATGCAATTTATAGACCTGCGGCCACCAGACGAAATTCCTCCAGAGCCTCCGCCAAGACAATTGTGATGTTTTTCTTTCCCTTATTTTCCTTTTATTTTATCTTATTTTATTTTTAGTTAATTTTCAGGTCCATTTTCTCATAGTTCGATCTTTGTTTTCCATTATTTCGCCACTCAGGTACGCTTTACTTTTCCCGTGCACAGTCTTTTCTATTTCCCCTATGCTTTCACATTGAGGACAATGTTCCACTTTAGTTGGGGGGGATGAGCATTCGCATGTGACACTGTGCATGTACACATACCGGGTTTTATATTTCAATAAAAAAAAAACAAAAAAAAATCAAAAAGAAAGAGAGAAAGAAGGAGGAGCACTGAGGAATTACATTGCATTATGCCATGCTTAACACTGACTCATACCTTTCGCATACTTGCGTATAACTTCAGAATTACACACTTGAGTCAATCATGCGTAGTTTCTCTTTATATGACTTTATGACTCTATGAAGAACTGATTGGTAGTACATTTGTGTTAATTTGGCTATATAATTTCCTGTATTTATACGGCATCTCACGAGGCTGAATAAACACATTCACGTGATTCATTGCACTTAGGGTTTCTCGTGAGCACTGAGAGAGCACCTGTGGCGACTATGACATCTTGTGAGATATCCTTTAGCTATTTATCGTCCTTTTGAGCGTTAATATCAAATCAGAGTTCATAGAACTCAATTCTCTTTTTTTGGATGATTCCTTTGTACACTAGTCTTTATTTTTGATTTGCTAGTCTAGAGGTAACACCTAATGGGGAGATAGAAACCTAGGTCTTGTAGCCTACTCAAAATGTGAAGGCTGAGCCACCTCTAGAGATAGACTTAGTTCATGGACCAGTATTCGAGCTCAATTCCCATTGATGGTATGAAGATTACAAAAGAAGTGTTATATTGTCCTTCTTACTCATGAAAAGACAGAAAATAAAGAATGAGCAGAAAAAAAGAATAAGCAATACACATGCGCATGAAATGAAATGTCAATGCCGGCCCAAATACATATCACAAAAAGTCAAGGATGACACATGTTTTTCCACGTATGAAGATTCTTCAACAGATTAATGCCTCAGATGTATTCACGACAAGTTTGTGAATGAGTTGATCTAGGGTGGTCTCGATTGGATATGGCGAGTAGGTGAGAAGATGATAGGGTGAAGGACCCGACACCTCATAGATAGGTTAGATCCTTTCCAGACTAGTCCACTCCATATACTTAGCGTTGTTCCTTTTAATATGTGGGATGTTTGATCGCGACACTCCTCCTCACATATGATGAGTGAACCCATTTTCTTTGAGTGTTCTTGAGGATATACCAGTTAGGCCGAGTCAAAGTGACCGTTTTGTAGGTGTCCACTGGCGTCCTAGGTGTACTGAGTCACACACATCACACACACCTCGAGAGTTTACTTGTTTATACTCGAACTTATATGATTGCATTAACCCTGAATGTGCCACTAATTAACTTCATGTGAGTATACTACTCTTAAATGACATATAAATGATGAAACTTGCAGGAGTGATGTGCTTTGGAGTCGTGTGCATTGAATATGAACAAGCTTGTGTGAAATTCAGTTATGTTCTTGTATGTGAAGTGGTATAATTATGTCGCATGTGCATTGATTTCATGATCACCGGAGTATGTAGTTGTAGACACCACCCTGAGATTCATTTACGTCATTTGCTAGAGACTAGAAAAACGTTAGTTGGGGGGTGTGATTACGCGTCAAAACTGCGTAATTGGGCATCTTAACCCGGGCTTTATGGTTTATATTTTTAATTAAATATCCAAAATTGTCCAATATTTTAATAAAGTGCCAAAATCATCATTCTTGAACTTTATTGCACTATTTATGAAGTTTTGGTAATTTTTTGTCGCAGGAAAATTCCCGAGAACCAAAACCGACACCTGTTCGTATTTCATGCATAACGTTTCTGTCCGAGCTCCGATCGAGATGATTCAAATTTCTGGAGAAAGAGGAAATGATTATCTACAACTTTAGTGTTTTGAGTTTTGTGATATACGGCCTCCAGTAGAGTCATATTTGTGATGAACAGAGAATGAAAAAAATGAAAAAAAAATATAGCAATTCGGGTCAACTCCAATTGGGTCAAGTTGCCGGGTCGGGTCTCCTATCCAGGTCTTAGGGCTGTGTTTTCCCCTCTCCCCTTTTTATTCTTTTTTTTCCCTTTCTCTAGCCTTTTGGGCGCTGCCCCCAGCCAATTCTCTCTGTCTTTCTCGCAGCTTCTTTCCCTTGTGTTCTTCTTCTTCTTCTTCTTCTTCTCTTCCCCTGTTTTTCTTACTCTTTTATTCTTCCTTATCCTCCTCCTTCTCTTTTCTCCCTTTTCCTCTATCTTTCCCTTGTCCCTTTGCTGCTGTACCTCCAGCAACACTAGCCCCAGCCTCTCCTCTTCCCTACTACATAGCCAAGGCAGCCATAGCAGTTCCCCGCGAAGCACACCAGCAGCAGCTCTCTGCTGCAACAGCCCTTGTCCCCCTCGGCCAGCAACAGCAGCCATCGCCCACAGTAGCTACCACAGCTCCTCCGGACATCTTCTGCAACTCCACAGCCGTGCGCCATCTCCACAGCAGAATAGAACAACCATCGAGCTCCTCCATGGCTGGATCTATTTTTCTTTCTCTCTCTCTCTCTCTCTCTCTCTTCTTTCCTCTGCTCTTTTCTTTCTTTTATTTTAAATTACAGCAGGATATTTTTTTTTTCCTTCTTTATTTGGTTATTATTTAGAGTTTTGAAAAGATTATATGAATGAGTGTTAAGTGATGTTAATTTATTTTAGTGAAGTTTAATTTTTACTTATCTATTTAGCTTTTAATTGATGTTATTGTTAAATTTGAAGAATTTAGATTAGTTTTGGTTAGAGCTCTTATTCAGTTAAAGATTCGATTTTTATTACGCTTGTGTGTGTTGGGTTTAGTTTCCATTGGGTGTTTTTAATTCCATGTTTTAGGTGACCATCTTTAAACTAACGCGTGTTAAGTTTCCTTGAGTAAATTAGGATTTCCATTAGTGTTCTTTAGTTCAATGCATGTTAGTTTTAGGAATTTAATTTACATGTCATTTAATTCATAAAAAGTGAAATGAATAATCTTGAAATCTTGAATCTAAACTGAGTTCGATAACTTTTATTTTTCGATTGGGCGAACGTAAAATCTGAGATTAAAACGCATTCCCTGAGGAGACGATCTAGCCCTTGGGCTTAATATTACACGACGTAACTCCTATACTTTGGATAGCTTCCGAGCTGCTCATTTTTTGAGTGAGTCAGTTGACACTCTCACGTACTCATTACGTTGATAGGAAATACTTTGAGAGTTGAAATATTGAACCACACTGAGCTTACATATTAAATCATATTGTGGTGTTTGTGATTGCGCATATCTGGGTACATATCTGCTTTACATGAAAACATAATCATTGTACCATTTGATTGTAATACACATCTATTGTATTTCCAGGCACGAGCCTGAAAAGGGAAACTAGCCCTCAAATAGTCCTGGATTGGCTTAGACTCGGTTAGGAAAGTTAGGTGCGCCATCTTGTTAAGACATGTAGGTTGAGGTCAGCCCCGCTAATTGACTTGGTTAAGGTTGAGGTCAGCCCTGTGCTAATTGACCTGGTTGTAATCGGTGTCGCTCCACCCTTAAGTGAGCTCTTAATGGAATCCTCGGGCTTGTAAGCTAGAGGCAGGAACGTAGGCATAGTTGGCCGAACCCCGATAACATATCGTGTATATTGTCGCACTTTATATTTATCGCACGTGTATGTTATTATATAAATGATGCACTTGATTCAAATTTCCACATATTATATTTATCGGCGTATTTGGAACTGGATAAAAAGACCCTAGGTTGTAATACTCAGCTGACATCTAGTTCAACCTAGGAGAAAAGTTTAAAATTCCAATTCACCCCACCCCCTCTTGGGAATACACCATTTCTAACATGATATGCTGAACTCCTCACCCTGACCATCATGTACTCTAGCCATCTCTGCTGTCAACTCTGCATCATCACTCTGAGCTACTTTAATTTTATCATAAAGTGTAGGCTGAACTACTAGACTGGCAATAATTGCTTGAGGACTCTTCTCTACCAATTCTATACTTAGTCTCTCCAAATCCATCAGAATTGAGTGCTGAATCTCCATAGCTGCCAGTACGGATCCCCCTGATTTCCTGCTTAGAGCATCTACCACTACATTCGCTTTTCCTGGGTGGTAACTAATCGTGCAATCATAATCTTTAATAAGTTCTAGCCACCTTCTTTGCCTTATATTCAATTATTTTTGAGTAAATAAATATTTCAAACTCTTATGATCTGTGAAAATCTCGCACTTTCCATCATATAAATAATACCTCCAAATCTTGAGAGCATACACCACTACAGCAAGCTTTAAGTCATGGACGAGATAATTCTTCTTATATTCTTTAAGCTGTCTGGACATATATGCAATGACCCTGCCGTACTGTATCAACACACATCCAAGACCCTTCAAAGAGGCGTCACTGTATATTACGAAACCGTCCTCTCCTGATGGAATAGCCAGTACTGAAGTTGAAACTAACCGCTGCTTTAACTCTTGAAAACTCTGCTCACAGTCATCAATCCATTCAAATTTTACATTTTTCATCGTAAGTCGTGTTAATGGACCTGATAGCTTGGAGAAACCATCCACAAAGCGCCGACAATAACCTACTAATCCCAGAAAACTCCTGACTTCCTGAACATTTCCCGGCCTTTCCCAACTCATCACTGCTTTTATTTTACTCGGATCAACTGATACTCCTATTTCTGAGATCACATGCCTAAGAAAAATAACCTACCTTAACCAAAACTCACATTTCTTGAATTTTACATATAATTTCCTTTCCCTTAATACCTGCAATACCAGCCTCAAATGATGCTCGTGCTCCTCACAACTCCTCAAGTAGACCAGTATATCATCAATAAACACAGCCACAAACTGGTCCAAATACTAGTGGAACACCCGATTCATCAAATCCATGAAAACCGCTGGTGCATTAGTCAACCCAAATGACATCACTAAGAACTCGTAATGCCCATATCTGGTATGGAAAGCGGTCTTTGAAATGTCCTCTTCTTTAACTTTCACCTGATGGTAACCTGACCGTAGATCAATCTTAGAATAAACCTGGGTCCCCTGGAGCTGATCAAATAAATCATCGATCCTAGGGAGAGGATATTTATTCTTGGCTGTCAGTTTTTTTATCTCCCTATAATCAATGCATAATCTCATGGTTCCATCTTTCTTTTTCACAAACAGAACTGGCGCACTCCAGGGCGACACACTAGGCCTAATGAAACCTTTATCCAACAATTCCTATAGCTGATCTTTCAGTTATTTTAACTTGATTGGAGTCATATGGTATGGTGGTTTAGATACTGGTGCAGATCCCGACAACAAATCTATCGTAAACTTAACCTCATGATCTGGTGGCAAACCAAGCAATTCTTCTGGAAATACATATGGGAATTCCCTCACTATTGGTATGTCAACTTGTCTCAATACTTCTTTTGGAAATTCTTTTATGTATGTGACATACCCTTGGAAACCATTATGTAGTAGTCTCCTCACCTGAATAGCTGACACCAGTTGTGGCGAGGCACGCACGCTTGAACCCGTAAATCTAAATTCTGGCTCACCCGGGGGTCTGAAAATTACTTCTTTCTGATGGCAATCTATACTAGCGTGATAAATGGCTAACCAATCCATACCCAGTATCACATCAAATCCATGCATATCCAGGACCACAAGATCGGCTAAAAGCACTCTCTCCTGAATACTTATTGGAAATTTCCGAAGTACCCTCCTGCATCTAATCACAGATCCCATCGACGTACCCACAGACAATTCTATATCTAATGGTTGTGTTTCTATTCTAGCTATTTTCACATACCCCACTGATATAAAAGAGTGGGTAGCACCTGTATCAAACAAAACAATCATTCTATATGGTAAAGCAGTAAGAGTACTTGTGACCACGTCTCTAGCCACCTCAGCATCTCTTGGTGTTAATGCATAAACCCTCGTCGGCGCAGTATTCCTTTGCTGACCACCGCGAGGCATCTAATATCCACCTCGAAATGGCCTAGGAGCCTGTGCATAATTCGATGACATCTGACATAATCGAGCCATATGACCGGGCCTCCCACAGCGATAACAAACATTCTCCCATAGTCGGCACTCACGAGGATCTCTCTGTCCGCATCTAGGACAGTTGGCAGGAAGTTGTCCGCCTTGAAATCCTCTGTGCTCTACCATCTGTCTCTGGCCTCCGCCAGATCTACCTCCTCTCCAAGGGCCTTGGCTGGGACCCGCCTGAAAACTCAAGGGCGCAGTTCTCTTCTTCTGACTCTGTGTCTCCGTATGTCTAGATAGATTCTCCTCTGCTATAGTGGCTCTATCAACCAATTCTGTAAAATCCTGGATCCTCAGTACTGGCACCTGCCGGTAAATATCACACCTCAAGTTTCTTTTAAACATTCTAGCCTCCTTTGCTTCATCGGGGACAACATAGGGACAGAAACGAGAGAGATCAATAAATCTCGCCGCATTCTGTGGGATAGTCAATGACCCCTGGGACAGACTCAGGAACTCCTGTACTTGAGCATCCCTAACTGAAGCAGGATAATATCTATCAAAGAACATGTCCCTGAATTGGGCCCAAGTCATCTGCACTGGTATAGCCCTCTGCTCCTCCAACAACCTGGTGGCTGTCCACCATCTCTCAGCCTCCCTCGCCAGCCTATATGTAGCATATAAAACTCTTTGCTCATCAGTGCAATGGAGTACTATCAGAATTTTCTCTACCTCCTGCACCCAGTTCTCCACAACTACAGGATCATTCGCTCTAGAAAAAGCTGGCGGATTCATCTTCATAAATTTTTCTATGGTGCATCCCTGAGCTGAGGATGGACCTCCCTGCTCTTTAAAACTTTGCGCTATCTCAAATATGATTTGCTGAGCCATACTGCGTAGCACAGCATCTGAATCCCCACCTGCTGCGCCAAAAGGACCCACTCCATCATCCCTACTGGCATGAGCGCTATTGCCTCCCGAGTCCATCCTACAAACACATAGAATACCGTTTCAAAATTCGGGTCCATCTTGCAAATACATAGAATACCGTTTCAAAATTCTATCTTCCTACGACCCAACTTATTAAACTAAAACTCCAAATCCTCTATTAACTATCCCTCCTGCTCCTAGCCCCTAAATCCACTTTTGCAAGCCAAACACATGACTCATCGAAAGTTTACTATGGTTTTCCTACAATCTTCACCCCAAGAAAAACACAGAAACTACCATGAAATCCCATATCCAGATCACAGAACAAAAGCTCAAATCTTTTCCCTATATTCTGGTATTATTTTTCGCTGTACTTTAGAGTCTACAGAACCTAGCAACTTAGGCTCTGATACCAAAATGTAACATCCCCAAATTTCTTACCATTTTTTTTATATTTATATATGTATAGCTACATCCATACCTTAGTAGCGAAACACATATCACATAACCATATATATATATATGTAAATACTATACAACACCAAAATCCAGTATATATATTGACCATAGCCATACAAAACAAATCCCTCCATCATCATCTACCCCAAAAATACAAAACTCTGTCAAAAACTCACCCTATAACCCAAGGTAATCAATATACTCTCTATTCGCGAGTCTAATTTGCTCGCCCAACTGTCTCACCTAAAAAATGGTAAAGTAATAGGGTGAGTCGACGCTCAGTAAGTGGAAATATGTTATTACTAGTGTGTGGCAACTAAGTTAAGAATACTTTTTAAATAACAACTAAACTATAATGCAATAAATAATCTATAAAGCATATTTTTCTTTCTCAATTTAAAATATACTGTATCATCTGTATTTTCTACTTTTCATACTGATAATATCATACCATACTCATCATATACTGTAAAACTGTATACATATACATAACTGTGCTTTATCCCTGGGACTCTGTATGTCATGATTTGACCCCTCATGACAGGGTTGTGTGGCCCGTAGGCGGGACTTCATCTGGTCGGCCCTCCAGATAACTCAATATACTCTACACTACCTCAGCCCAAATAAACTGCATCACTCCTAAGCTCGGGGCTAGTTTGACGAGGTAGTAGCTAGTCCCCTCCACCTAGTGAACTGGGGAGCTACATACTCTCCGAGCACGGTTGGCGGTACCCACACACTATCTGAGATATGTGGTTGCACTCTATTTGTATCTAGCAACGGTACCGTGCTCTGTATTCTATATCTGTACTGTATCTGTCTATAATCTTTCCTCAGTGATCTAATACTATATATATATATATATATATATATATATATATATATATATATATACACATATACATATATACTCTTTTACTGTTTTCATCATGTTTCAAAAATTACCATAACGCTATTTTTTTGGTACTATAAATATTGTAATCTCTGTATACTGTATCTGTAGCATCTTGATGCTATCTCTGTATATCTGTTTATATACTTTTTATGTTATGGTAATAGGAAACATGATATACTATAACTCTGCATACACTATTCTGTATAAAGCTGTAATATATATACTGATCTGAGTAAAACTGTATACATGTATATGTATATATGTCTGTTTCATGAAACTATTCATTTAAAAGCTGTATATGCATGTAAATTTCTCTGTATAATCTCTGTGAATATATATTTATATCTGTATATTCTGTATAACTCCATATATTGGGAAAAACTATATAAACTGTATATACTATCTATATCTGTGTATTCAATATAGTATGATATATTATAAAAGCTATATAAATTTCTTCATCTCATAAAAATCTACTCAGGCCACACAAGCATTTAAACTCATATTCTGTAAATACTGTATAATAAATTGGTATAAACATATATCTATGAAATCTCTAATAGCATTATGAAAACTCCTAGCATAACATATTTCCCTTACCTTAACTCTGAAAAGTCCCTATAAAATTCTGGCTCTATACCCGCAGGGTTCCTAGCTCAACATCCTGAAACAAAATCCCTTAGAACAAAACATCAGTATTTTCTTACCTACAACATTTCTCATAACTGAGGGAAGGGCAAATACTGAATAAAATGTCTTACCCTGAGATTGGGACGAAATCCAATCCAACTTTTCCAACGATCAGCTCTGGCAGACTTGCAAAGAACTTTGCCAAGAGCGTCGTGGTAGCCTCAGATATTCGATTCGGCGAGAAACAGGCCCGGAAACAAAGGACAGAAGTGAAAGAGACCGTATGTGAGAGAGAGAGAGAGAGAGAGAGAGAGAGAGAGAGAGAGAGAGAGAGAGGGGTGCTGAAATTTGATAAAAATCTGATTTTTCACTATTTATAGGGCTAGATTTGTCAACAAGACACATCACCTCATCGATGAGTCCTTCATTAATTTCATCGACAAACTCCCTCCCTCGTCGACGAATTTCAGTCTGTCTCAAAAACCCTTCTCGGTATCTTCTCGTCGACGAGGCGTAGCTTCGTCAACGAACTCCCTGTGTTCGTCGACGAGGCCCTGTGAAAATTTCTTGAGTTATTCTATCCAAAAATGCAATGTCGTTAACGAAGCCTGCTGCTCCTTCTGATTCTATTTCCATTTCCCTCTCTCTTAATATTTAAATATCATTATTTTTCGAGTCGTTACAATATGTATGGATGAGACACACTTGTACGGTAAGTACAAGGGCAAACTTATTGACTTTTTGAGTCCGATTTCTATTTTGATGCTGACAAACCACCAGTGTCTTATGTGTGCATTTTGTGCGTGAATAAGTTTTCATTTCAACACAGACATAAGATGCTGAAAAATGGAAGCCAACAGGAACTTAAAGCTCACATCAATCTATCGCATTCCATGGAACTAAAGAGCAAAATAGAAGAAGATGTACACTTTCTATTGTAATTGGATTTGTTTTTATATTCTGGTCTGTAATAATGCATTGCATGCATGATATGAATGGATAGCTCAGAACGACCATAGATAGATCCTAGAGACCAACACTTTACACAAAAACTCATTTCTTAAATAAGTAACTGGTTAGGGTTAAAGATTAGGGTTAAAATGAATTTACAAAAACTTAAGATCAACTGACGCCAGATTTTTGGGCTTAATTCAAAAGTTTTGACCGTAAGGAATTGGAAAAGGACCATAGCTAAGCGTACGGGTAAAATTTGAATTTCACTTGCCTCGGTCGACCAAACATCATACGGTCATTTGACCTCGGTCGATCGAACTAAGAAGTTGACCAAAGTCAAAGCTTCGATCAACTGTAGCTCCCAGCATCAATAGTCGACCATTTGGTCGACCATCCTTAAAATAAGCATCAACACCCTGGTTGACCGAACTAGCACGTGGGGAAATCCTAATGCCCTAGTCAACCGAACTCCAAGTTGTAAAATGGCCCAGTCGACCGAACATTCAAATTCGGTCAACCAAACTTGGCTCAGTCGACTGAACCTCTGAGGATCCAAAATCGCACAAATACGTTCAACCGAGCCTATAGTTCAAAAATGTCTCGGTCAACTGAACTTGGAAATTGGGTAGACCGAACGTCTTGGGTTGGCGAAATTTTTACCACAGTTAAACAGGGTTAATATTTGTTAAACATGTTTAATATTTTTCCAAAACACCCAGCGTATCCCCAACGGTCATATTTTTCCCCAAGTTTATATATACCCCTTCATTTGTTTTAATTAGTATCAGATTAGCAAAAATTATTAAGAAAAAATCTCTTAAATTTTTATACTCCTTTTATTGCTCAAATTCATTCAATCTTTTCAAAGCATACTACTTATACTCTCTTTTATTATTTCTTTGATAAATCTTTCAAGAGAGCATATTTTTTAAACTTTGGTTTAGGCATCCGTTTTACAAATCAAAGTCATTTTTACTCTCATTGTTGACCTTATAGGTCATGTCCGGTTTTGATTATGACAAATACTCATTATATCTAATGGGTGTTTGAGGTTATGTGCAGGAATTCTAAGTGACAGATCATAATGCACAAAGAGAAGATCGAAGTTGAAGACCCAATTTCTATTATATTATATTTCAATCTTATGCAAAGGGTTTGTAATAGTAATTAGGTTTTTGGTTTATAATAAGCTCACACACATCACATGCATGATCTAATACATAAGCTCAAACCAAGAATAACTAAAAAAGATCCAGAAAGACCTTATGGAACACCCTTCTGTCGACTGAAGGTCGACCGACACCGAATTTTTTCGATGCACTCAAAAAGGCCTAAATGACCTTAGGACACTCACCATTGCACTTGTATGTGTTAGACACTTGAATAGGGCGAATGTGTGACGAAATAGGACCGAAATGCACAAAATGTGCACTTTCGGTTGACCAAACTAGGTTTGGGTCAACGTGTTGACCGCAGTCCGGTCAATTGAACTTCTAAAGCTTATTTGACCCCGGTCGACCAAATCCCCTTGAAGTCAATAGTTTGACTTCTTGGTCGACCAATCCAAATTTGTATTGCACTAACCTGGTCGACCGAGGGTCCTAGGGAGTTGTCCCAACGTTCTGGTCGATTAACAGGCTTAATTCAAATCAGCCTGGTTGACCAAACCTCACAAATGGGGAAAATCACCTTGGGAAATATAAGTCTAGTCGACCAACCAAGTTAGTTCATTTCAGTCTCGATCGACCGAACCATGCAAAAGGCCTCGATTTTAAAGGTCTAGTCGACCGACCTAGGCAGTTCATTTTTTGCCTGGTCGACCAAACCATATGAGCTTGGGTTGACTGAAAATGTTTCTGGTCGATCGGAGCTCTCGGGTTGCCCTGCATTTTTACCATGGATAACTTATTTTTAACAGAGTCAAAATATTTAAAATATCATTAATCTTTTCTAATAATATCAGGCTTGTCTCCAACGGTTATAATTCTTGGGGTGTCTATAAATACCCCTTCATTTGGGAAAATTAGTAAGAGATTAGACATATCAATTAGGAAAAATACTCTAAAATTCCAAAATTTATAATACTCCTTTTTGAGCCCCCAACATTTATTCTTATCAGATCTTACCACTCAAATATCTTCTGTAAGTGTGATTTAAGTGTTGTTGTTCGATAAGGTTTGCTCTCCTTGTGTGTGATTGAATCGATTTTCAACAAGAGCTAAACCTAAGTATTCTTAAGGGGTTTTTTCTAATAAGCCCATCTTAAAAAGACTTGCATCTAGTTTCTGAGTATTGCATTTGCATTGCAATATCTTAGGAAGCTTGCATTTGTTTTTGGATTGTAAAAACATTTTCAAGAACATACTTAAATATCTTGTGTGATTTATATTGACACATTTGTGAAAAGATATTTGTGTTTGTGATCTTTGTTGCAATATTTATTCACTTATATATGATTTGCTAAATACAAAGATTACATCTCTTTTGCAAACCAAGCATATACTCTATTTGCGTGATTGATATATTCTACTCTTTGGAATATTTGAAATTTGAGAGATATCTTTTGTTTGAGCACCTTGATTGAGAATATCCTGAAATACAAAGATTGCTTGTTGATACTCTCACGCACTCATTACATAGATAGCAAATATATTTGAGAGTTGAAATATTAGACCACACTGAGTTTATATATTATATCTTGTTGGTGGTGTATATGATTGCGCGCATTTTGGTACATATCTGCTTTACACGAAAGCATAATCATTGTACCATTGTATTGTATTTCAAATCTGTTGTATTTCCAGGCACGGGCCTAAAGAGGGAGACTAGCCTTGTGGAATAGTCCTGAATTGGCTTAGACCCGGTTAGGAAAGTTAGGTGCACCATCCTGTTAATGTGTAGATTGAGTTCAGCCCTACTAATTGACCTGGTTGTAAAGGTTGAGGTCAGTCCTGTGCTAATTGGCTTGGTTGTAATCAGTGCCGCTCCACCCTTAAGTGAGCCTTTAGTGGAATCCTCGGGCTTGCAAGTTAGAGGTGGGGACATAGGCACAGTTAGCCGAACCCCGATAACATATTGTATGCCTTGTTTATATTTATGCACTTTATATTTATCGTATATGTATGTTATGGTGTGAATGATGCGCTTGATTTAATTTTTCGCACATTATATTATTGGCACGTTTAGAATTGCATAACAAAACCCTAGGTTGTATTTTACGGGTATTTTATTTTACCTAGGAGATAAATTTTAAAATTTCAATTCACCCCTCCTCTTGGAAATATACCAATTCCAACACTCATCTTGCACATATCTTTTAAACCTTATTTTGAGAGTATTATCTTAGTTTCTCCCACATATTTCATTTGATAAATATTCTTGGGAGTTTATATTATTTTCTTGTGAATCTTGCACATCCATTGCAAAATTTTAAGACTCATTAGCTTGTGCTTGTGAAAAATATTTTTGAACCATAAACCCTAAACTCTCCAACATTTCATTTGAAAAATATTTTTAGAGAAAAAGTTTTATTTGGGGATAAAATCTTTAAGCACTCATTATACACATTTTTACTCAAAGATTATTTTTGTGAAAATCACATTCTCACATTAAGTTTATTTTCATATCATACGTGAGTGTATTTTGAGCTGTAGTTTTGTACACATTTGCTTGTATTAGAAATATATTTTGTTGTACAAAATACTTTATTTGATTATTTGTTGTATTCCTGATGTATGGTCGAAAGAGGGAGACTAGCCCTGTGAATAATTTGGGACTGATTCAGATCCGATTAAGAGAACTAGGTGCACCATCTTGGTAAAATGTTATAAACGTTCTCACTCCACTCTTGAAATGAGCAACTTAGTGCAATCCTTTTGCTTGTTAGCTTGAGGCGGGGACATAGGCAGTATTGATCGAACCCTGATAATATTTCTTGTACTTGCTTTTAATTTTTATAATTTAAATTTCAACACTTGAATGTTCGTAATTTATTATTGTGAATAATTGAGTTTATAATTGCATAGACAGAACCTAGGTTTGTATAATACTAATTGTTGGATTAGTTGAATTTAGGACAAAATTTTAAATACCCAATTCACCCCCTCTTGAGAATACATCAATTCCAACAAAATTCCTAATTGCAACGTGTCCGGATGCAAATAGGCAAATATTTCCCCTTGTATTTGTTATTATCTAAGAGGAAAGTCTAGACACATGAAATTGGTTTCTGTATTTGTCTTCGTTCCATTACCGATAGGGACGATATTTGCCTTATATCATATCGATATCCAGTCATTCTCATTACAGTGCAACACAATCCTGATTGACAACCGTCATGTGCCCACCACCAATTCTGCCTTCGATATGTGATTAATAACTTTAATACGAAAGCACGGAGTGTTAATCTTAAGCGTATGACTGAGCGAGCAGGAAGGGACCATCAGATAAGAAAATTTGACAAGTGGATGGAGAGCATATTTGATTAAGGTGGAGAACCAATGAAGTCGTTTTTTGATCAGATCTCTCCTTAAATGTGAATTCAGTACCACGAGAGTGAAAGAAGGTATGGAAACATGAGATTACGTTAGAGTCATTTTGACAAATATTTTCCTAAATAGAGTATTATTTAATATATATATATATTTTAAAAAAGATAAATCGGAAAAAAACTTATTTATATTTGCTAAAAATCATGACAATTTGTGATTTTTTATTTTGTTTGTTTTTAAAATTTTTTTGACAATTTGGAAGTTAGTTACGTGTGAGGACGCGCAAATTTCTATAGTAATATTAAATATGAAGAGATGTCTCTTCATCATTTTTTTTTTAATGGGAAAGTGGGGCACGGACTTTCAAGGGAGCAGTAAATGTATTTGAATTTATTTATTTATTTATTTTTTGGGGGAAGATGGGGTAGGCCTTAATGATTTCTAGATCACAAGGAAGGACACGCGAAATCTCTTGCATAAATGTGACTTGAGTGGACAAGCAGCCAGAGACGACCAAAAGAACAAAGAACTCTTCACAGATTTTTCTGCTATAGCCCAGAGGGGGCGACTCTGCAGTCTGCACTCTTAACCATGTTCCTCAAGGTTGGTTTGATTGTGGTTTCTCTTCTCCTAATCTTAGCACAAGGTGAAGATCTCAGATTCACCTACAATGGATTCCAATCTGCCAACCTTTCACTTGATGGCATAGCAGAGTTAACACCCAGTGGACTCCTGAAGCTCACCAATGGCAGCAAACAAGAAAAAGGCCATGCCTTCTACCCCTTTCCCGTCCCCTTCAAGAATTCATCAAATGCTTCGGCTGCTTTCTCATTTTCCACCACTTTTGTGTTTGGTATTGTCTCGGAATTCCTAACTCTAAGTGGCCATGGGATTGCTTTTGTCATAGCTCCAACCAAAGGCCTCCCAGGTGCTCTCCCAAGCCAATACCTTGGCCTCTTCAATGAGTCTGACAATGGAAACTCCTCCAACCACGTCATTGCTGTCGAGTTTGATACGATACAAAGCAGTGAGTTTGGAGATATCAACGACAACCATGTCGGGGTTGATGTTAATGGTATGAAGTCTCTAGAAGCCAAGTCTGCAGGTTATTATACAAATAAGAGCGAGTTCTTAAACATGAGTCTCATTAGTGGTCAGCCAATGCAAGTTTGGGTGGAATATGATGGTGTGGAGAAGCAAATTAATGTCACAATTGCCCCAATTGAAATCGTTAAGCCTGATTTTCCTCTTCTGTCTCTGTCCCTCGATCTCTCGCAGATCGTTTTGGAGAATATGTATGTTGGTTTCTCGTCATCCACTGGTTCGGTTGTAACATCTCATTATGTTTTGGGATGGAGCTTTAGGATGAATGGTGAGGCTCAAGAGCTCAATCTCTCTCAACTACCCAAGCTACCAAAAATAAAAGGACATCATAATTATAGAAATTTGATCATTGGGTTGCTTAGTTCCATTCTTATAATGTTTGCAGCAATCTCAGGGGTAGTTTTTGTGCTTAAGAGGAATAGGAAGTTTGCAGAAGAGCTTGAAGATTGGGAATTAGACTATGGGCCTCACAGGTTCAAGTACAAAGATTTGTATGTTGCCACCAAAGGATTTAGGGACAAGGAGCTGCTGGGGAGTGGGGGATTTGGCAGGGTTTATAGAGGCGTATTACCCACATCTAAGATCGAGATTGCAGTGAAGAGAGTTTCCCATGAGTCGAGACAAGGGATGCGAGAATTCATCGCAGAAATTGTCAGCATCGGTCGACTCCGTCACCGGAACTTGGTAACACTTCTAGGCTATTGTCGGCGGAAAGGGGAGCTACTTTTGGTCTATGACTACATGCCTAATGGAAGCCTAGACAAGTACATCCATGGCCAACCAAGGGTCACCCTTACTTGGGGCCAAAGGCTTGGAGTCATCAAAGGCGTAGCAAAGGGGTTGTTCTACCTACATGAGGAGTGGGAACAAATTGTGATTCATCGAGATATCAAGGCAAGTAATGTTTTGGTAGACGGCGAATGGAATGGAAGACTAGGAGATTTTGGTCTTTCAAGGCTGTATGATCATGGAACTGATCCAGTAACAACCCATGTGGTAGGAACCTTAGGATACCTCGCCCCGGAGCACTCGAGAACGGGCAAGGCCACGACGAGTACCGATGTGTTCGCTTTCGGGGCATTCCTGCTTGAAGTTGCATGTGGAAAAAGACCAATAGAGCTGCAAGCAGCGCCAATGGACGATATAATCTTGGTTGATTGGGTATTTTCTTGTTGGAGTAGAGGCGAACTTCTTGTGGTATGCGATCCGAAGTTGGGAGGGGACTATGTGAGAGAGGAAATGGAGTTGGTGTTGAAGCTTGGGTTGATGTGCTCTCATTCGGAGCCTTCAGCTCGGCCAAGCATGCGCCAAGTTGTGCAGTACTTGGACAGGGACATTCCCTTGCCGACGTTGTCAATGCTCGCACTCTCTTCCGCTGGCTTAACATATCAGCTTCGTGAAGGTTTTGATGATTTTGCAATGTCGTGTCCATCTTCCATGGACAAGGCATTCTCCCAGTCATCCTCGGTCACAGAATCCCTCCTCTCCGGTGGCCGCTGAGCGTGCAAAATTTTCTGTTTTAGCATCAAGCTTAATTTTAGTATTGTACTGTATTGTCAAGCTTAATGTTGTTTTCCTTGTGGGAGGGGGGGGGGGGGGGGGGGGTGCGGCGGCGGGTGGATGTTGAATTACTTGCAGTTGCAGCCATAGCTATAGGTATAAAGTTTATCATAGAAGAATATTTTTTATTTTTCTATTCTTCTTCCAAAAAAATTTTCTATGATTATAGGCCAACGTGTTGACTTTTGTTTTGTTTTGCTTCTTGCTTTTTGTTTTTCCATTTTTTATAAAAAAAAACAAAAATTGCTTGGCTAAGGAAGCCATGTTAGTCAATGGAGAAAAAGAACATCCATGGGGCAATAGTAAAGAACTCAAGGGACACCACGGTGTCATGGGCAAAATATTTCACACCTTTGTGAAATAGGCTAGCTAAAACTCTCTTGTTAACTAATCAGCTTAACGTTTACCACAATTCACCAATAGAATAATTTCATCGTCATTCAAACAAATATAAGAAGAAGCAATAAGTACCTTATGAAAGCAATGACACTATGTGTGTCTAGCCTGAGAGACAAGTAGGCTAAATACGTTGACAATGGCTAGTGAGTTTTACAAGTTGATGAACACTAAACCTCCCCCTAAAGAATTTTTAATGTTATTCTAAATTGGACACTAAAAAACATCAATATGACTAAGGAGTCATACTCCTTTTTCGCCTAGGAAAAAAATATCTTTGAAAAACAGCCCTACACTAGTTTACATTATGCAAGCTCATCCCAAGCGCATGAGACAAGCTATAATGCCCCGACCCTCTAGGTGGGCCTTGAGTTCCACTAAACATATATAACATACATCTCTCTAATACCATACATATAAAACCCACCCAAACAAAGGAAAAACGAGTGTTTCATACTAATCTGTATAATCATACACAACGAAAAAACATACATTATCTAATACTTACCAGAGTTTCTAACTATTCCCATACATGTCCATACATACATAAAATGTAAACTACTATTACAATCCCAAAAAAGACAAATATTATCTAACATCTCACCAACCTTGACAAGGACTGTCTACTGTCTAAACTCAGCCCTACAAAACGCTAGGCTCGATCCCTTGGAGGACCTGAAATAACATTTGTATGTTAGGGTGAGACATCAATTGAAACCTAAGGTATAGTCCCCTCATTTAATTAGGTAACATTCGAAGAATCATTAAATTGTTGAGTTAATTTTGAAATTCAAAATTTTGAAAAACTTCCTGTTGAGATCTGAAATCTGTTCCGAGTGGCAGTCGCCTGCCATGGTCAAAACTGAAAACCCAGAAGATTGGCAGTCACCTGCTAGGACATAGGCAGTCACTTGGCTTGGCAGTCACCTGACACCCTACTGCTTCCTAAATTTTTATCTTAAATTGTGGCATGTCGCCTGCCTATACAAGGCAGTCGCCTAGCTCTCAGTATTTTTCCTTTTTTACTTTGAAAAACTTTCTTCCTTTGAGGCCTTTTAATCAAAGACATATTTTAAGGTCTTTCAAAAATGTGTTTCTTAGTTTGTTTTGATTTATAAGAGCTTCACATGTATCTAGATAGTATTTGGTTTTGAAGTACTTACAGAAATCCTTCTAATCATGGTTTCCTTAAACACTAAGTTCTTCAGCCTCCTTCAGCCTCTCGAGGTTCACTTTTGACTTTAAGATTTATTTGGCCTTTAACCTCTTCATTTGTCCTTCATTGACTTCAATATTCTGAGGAGCTTCCACTAGATTGACATTGAACTTCAACTTATTAACTGTGAGTGTCCTTTTACCTAAATCAAATCACTCAACACCACATGTTAAAATATCATTCATTTTGTTATCATCAAAGCAAGATTGAAAAGCCTGATTAGGCTAACAATCTCTCCCTTTTTTATGATGACAAATGAGGATAAAAAAATATGAATAAGCGTAAAAAAAAAAAAATCTCCCCCTTACAACTAGCATTATTCTACTCCCCCTTACAATAAGCATTATTTTAATGATTTGTAGATTCAAGACCAACCGTGGTTATTGCTCAACTTTTCATTCTTATCATGCTCAAATATGATTTTTCACTATCATGCTCAACATTCAATATCATGCTCTCAATCATGCCAAAATTTTTGCTCCAAATACTACTCCACCTTTTGACATCAATCAAAAAGGGTAAACATTTAAATGAACATACGATCACACACTTCTCAATCATACCAAAATTCAATATCATATTTCATATTGGGCATTCTTATTTCATATGTATTGTGACATCATGGAATTTTCAATCATGCATATGGTGCTCAACATTCATATTTGTAAAAAAAAAAAAATTAGAAAAAACATTTGTCATGCATAATGTGTCATTCAAATACCAAGATCATGACAATATTACCAATGCTCATAATTATGTTGTATTGCTTAAAAATGAAGTGATATATTCATGGATACCCATATATATCTTAGATATTCATATTGAAATTTTATCATGCACTTCTCATAGATTCTAATTTTTCTTTCATTCATGTGATCATAAGCATACATGGTCAAGATATTTTAAAAAATGTTTCATACTTAATAACTTTATGCTTATATTTTCAAGATACCAATTTCAAGATGCCAATTTTTCAAACATCCACATGTAGCATGCTGCATATCACATATCATGAACCCATTTTTCAAGCAGCAAGGAAATCAATTCAAGTTAAGTGTTGTATTATACAACTCATCAAAGTACACGCCAAAACAAACTTAGATCACACAAAGAGACAAACCTTAGGTCAATTAACTGACACTTTTAAGTTTCACAAACAAGTCTAGTGTTACTCTATCAGCCAGTAGGCTGACCTTAGTGTCAGTTGGCTGATTGGTCTCTGTTCTGAAAGAAAAACACTTCAGTTAGTTAGCTGACCTTAGAGATAGTTGGCTGACTGTAGATTTTTCTTTAAGTCTTGCCCTTTTAGTTTGTTTCTCAATTATGTAGTAGACAAATACTTATGTAAAGAGCTTAATTTGCTTCTGATTTTCTTTTCATATGAACTCCAAAATTTTCTTTACAAAACTTAATGTTTTCTAACTTAAGTCTTGTACGATTCATTCATTGATTTAGGTCAACAATTTTTGTTAGTTTTAATATGATCATTAGGCTTCTTAAAACTCATCTTTTCATATCAACCGGTTTAATATCCTTGTAGAAGATGTGTTTAAGTTTCTTTCCTAGTTTCTAAAAGGAATGCCTAACATCTATGGAGTCCTTGATTTTTGAACTTGACTTTTATCTTGGTACCCATATTTTCTTTAGTATTGATGCTTTAACAGGAGAAGTTTCTTTTACTTTCCAGACTTATTTAATTTTCACATCTTTCATCTTTAATGGACATTCAAACTTTATATGTCCATTCTTCTTACATAGGTAGCATATAGTGTGAGTATAGGCATTAGAAGAGGTGCTAGCATAATTTTTTGAGGCTTTTGTAAAGTATCCTATGTAGAGATTCTTTTTTCTTTTATTCTGAGTTCCCTTAAATCTTATGCCTTCTTTGTTTAGGGACATTCTTTGTGATCCAATTATTTTATCAAAATTTTCTTTCCCTTTAGTAAAATTGTAAATGACCTTTTCTTTATCTTCAAATTTTCTTTTGAGATCATTTATCTCTATATCTTTCTTTCCATCAACATTTTCTTGTGATTTCACTATTTCTTGAGACAAGTTATTGATTTACTTTTTAATTCAGAAATGTATATGTCTTTCTCAATTTCCATAGAAGTTTGGAGTCTTAGATATTCTATTTCTTTCATCAATTTTTCATTTTTGCTTTCTAACTTCTTGATTTTCAAATCTTTTTCATTTTCAGTAAGATTTTTAACTTCTAACTCTTTCATAACTCCTTCATTCTTATTTTTCAATGATGTGTATCCTTTAGTCACATTAACTAACATCTTATGAACCTTGAATAAATAATTTTGAAGTTCTTTATAAGATGGCATACTCTTATCATCATCGGATTCATTAGATGAACCACTGTTATATTCATTATCTGATTTGGATGAGGAACAATGTTCTTCATCGTCGTCCCATGCCATATAAGTAACCTCTTGGTTACTTGATTCATCATCGGAGCTACTTGTATCTAGATTATCCCAAGTGGCTTTCATTGCCTTTTTCTTTTTGGAATCCTTCTTAAGTAGTGGACATTCCGGTTTTATATGTCCACCTTTATTGCAATTATAACATGTAGGAATTTTATTTCTTGATTTCTTCTTGCTAATTTCTTCTTCATTTGATTCGGAGTTTTGGTCTCTTCTTTTGAATTTGTTTTTCCTTCTAAGAATTTTTGTAAGTTTCTTGGATATAAAGTCTAGTTCATCTTCATCCAACTCTTCTTCACTACTAGAGTTTTCTTTTGAAGCTTTAAATGCTATAGATTTTCTAGCCTTGGTTTTACCATTCCTATCATTCATTGACATTTCATATGTGAGTAGAGAACCTATTAGTTCATCTAAAGAAGTGGTTTTAAGGTTTCTACCTTCCGTTATTGCAATAGCTTTTGGTTCCCAAATAGGTGGAAGTGCTCTTAGAATTTTGCGGATCATCTCATGGGTGGAATAAGTTTTTCCTAAGACACTTAGTGAGTTTATGATATGGGTGAACCTAGTGTACATGCTTGCTTTACTTTCATCGGAGTTCATCCTAAAAGCTTCATATTCACTGGTTAACATATTGATTTTACTTTCCCTAACATTTACCATGCCTTCATAGGTTACTTCCAATTTATCTCAAATCTCTTTGGTTGTTTTATACGCCATTACTCTATTAAATTCATTTGCATCAAGTGCACAGTATAAGGCATTTATTGCACTTGAGTTAATTTGCAACATTTTGTAATCTGAGGCATTTAGTTCTTTATCTTCTTTAGGTACTTTTTTTCCATCAACTAGCTTAGTGGGGATTAAATTTCCATTTGTGACAACATTCCATGCCTTCCAATCCATTGTTCGAAGGTAGATTCTCATTCGTTGCTTCCAAAAGTATAATTTAATCCACAAAAAATGGGTGACCTAGTTGAGGATTGACCCTCACCAAAGGGAGCTACTCCTATTTGTGCCATTTTGATCTTTATATAGCTACTTGTTAGGTTTTTCTATAGCCTGGCTCTTATACCAATTGAAACCTAAGGTATAGTCCTAAGTGGGGGGGTGACTTGGGTCTTTTAAAAATTTCTTAGATCCTTTTTATTCCTTTTTTACAATCTTTTAAGGCTTTCTTGAATTCTTGTTAATCAGGCAATCCACACAAACTCCTATTTCCTCTAATCAATCTACAATCGCAATAACCGCAATTATTCAATCAACTGTTCAAGAAAAACAACCATACACCGAGAGATTAATTTGGAATATTTAGCAACCATGTATATAAATGTGAATTTCCTGTAGTTGGTTTTTGAATTTGAATATTAAAGTGGCATCCAAACACTTTTACAATATTAGAATTCAAATAAACCTTCAGCTAATATATTTTGGGATTTTAACCAATCAACATACTTCCTTTCGGTTTCCGCAAAAGATCAATTAACCAACGTACTCTCTTTCGATTTTCACAAGCCCAAGAACAAATGAGGATTTAGGTTTACTTAATTTCCAATACGTATTACTTTTATGATTCAAAGTATTAAACCATCCACACAAGTTATATCGTTGTTGAAATTAAAAGAGAGTAAGGAAAAGAGAGTGACACCACCACTTTTATGAGGTTTGGCTTACACCTAGCCTACGTCCTCGCCTTAGGTCAACCACCTAAGGAGTTCACTATACCTTGTTCCTTCCGGGTGGAACAAAAACCTTTACATACTCCTTCAGTAGGCTAGAGCCCACCTCTCTTCAAATGATATACCCTTGTTTGGTCACTCCATTAATTAGGCTAGAGCAGCACCTCTCCAAGCTTTATCCCCTCACCTAGCCAACGATCCAACAAACCTAAAATCGTTACAATCTACAAGAGTACAAGATAAATTCTATATACAAAAACACTCTCACAATTCAAAGCAGGTTGTACAAATTAAGTTCTAAATCGTACTTCAAAAAACCAAAGCTAAATAGAACATGTGAAGCTTTAAAGTTTTAGAAGTCACCAATGGTTCTAAAGAAAAATTTGAATGCAACTCAAAACCAAGCTTTTGATTTTTAATCCACCTAAAATGTAGAGTTTTTCTTCAGCAAAATGATGTGAGCAAAAGAACTTAAGGAGAATTTCTGCGCAGGGATAGTTTCAGTGTATTGATCGTTTGATCTTTTTGGCTTGTCTTGTTTGTATATTTCCTCTTATTTTTCATTACCTAAAGAGGTAGTTATAGACTTTTTCAACGATCAATGTCCTCATTTAATTAGGAAACATTCAAAAAATCATTAAATTGTTGAGTTAATTTTGAAATTCAAAATTTTGAAAAACTTCCCATTGAGATCTAAAATCTGTTCCGAGTGGCAGTCGCTTGCCAGGACCTGGTAGTCACATGCCATGGTCAAAACTGAAAACTCAGAAGACTGGCAGTCACCTGCCAGGACACAAGCAGTCGCCTGGCTTGACCACCCAGGCATCTGTCGGTGCTCAAGCAGTCCTCTAGCACCATACTGCCTCCTAAATTTTTCTATTAAATTGTGGCAGTCGCCTGCCTATACAAGGTAATCGCTTGGCTCTCTATATTTTCCTTTTTTACTTTGAAAAACTTTCTTCCTTTGAGGCCTTTTAATCAAAGACATATTTTAAGGTCTTTCAAAAATGTGTTTCTTAGTTTGTTTTGATTTATAAGAGCTTCACATGTATCTAGATAGTATTTGGCTTTGAAGTACTTACAACAATCCTTCTAATCATGGTTTCCTTAAACTCTAAGTTATTTAGCCTCCTTCAGCCTCTTGAGGTTCACTTTTGACTTCAAGATTTTTTTGGCATTTAACCTCTTCATTTGTCCTTCATTGACTTCAATATTCTAAGGAGCTTCTACTAGATTGACATTAAACTTCAGCTTATTAACCGTGAGTGTCCTTTTACCTAAATCAAATCACTCAAAACCACATGTTAAAGCATCCTTCATTTTGTTATCATCAAAACAAGATTGAAAAGCCCAGTTAGGCCAACAATTAGTAAGACAGATTATATTATTGTTAATGTGTGGTTAACATGAGATTTCGTGTGTACATATACTGCTAACATTTAAATATATTAAACTAGTATTTTAAAATATGTATTACTCTATAAATTTGAAAATACATACTTTCATACTAACATACTACTTGCTCAATATAGCCATTTCTATAGTAAATATGTCCATATATGCCTAGAAGATACAACTGGTCTCTAGGACTAACGTCGTCATGCCATCACATATACATGCGACATGCTTCCCCCCATGACGAGTTGTGAGGCCCGAAGGTTAGACCTAGCAAATAGTCAGCCGAGTAATGCTAAGTCAAACATAAAGTAGTACGATGGTGCCTGCTCACTCTGTACCCGAAGGCTGAGTCATCCTAAATTACTACATCGGATGGAGCCCCGGAATTTCTACATCGGGGAGTACTTTACCCAGGTCACCAATCACCTTTCCATCCCCACTCTATCTGAGATGTGTGATTGCACCCCTACATACATATAGCTACAGTACAATGCTCTTACCATGAGATCATCATAACAGAGCTCTACTATCATATATGGCAATTTACATCGTATAAAACTGTAATCATAATTCATTTCATAAAACTGTATGTAACATAAGTTGTACATTATTCTGTGAAAACATCTACTAGATAATGATTCGGTAAAAACCAGCATATCATATCTGTCATAACTAGCTCGGTAAAAACTGACATTTCATAAACTTGGCATTTAGCCATCATATCTTATCCCTTGGAATATAACCATCATATCTCATATCATGGCTTATAACTGTTACATTTCAGTATTACACAAAACTTGCTCATTTAATGTCAATTAAAAACTATACTCATGACACACAATTTTTTATCCGGTAACTCATAAATAAATCATCTGCTTGAGAACATAAATATTGCTGCTAAAACTGGGGTATGAATATCTCCAACTTGTTATTTTACCAAATATAGATATATAGCTAATTACGGGAAAAATGGAGACAATCAACCCTACTATCTTTGGTTGGTTTTAAAATACCCCTATGGTTTCAAATCCCAAATTTCCAACTGATAAAAACATTCAGAAAGTCAAGTACTATAATAAAAAAATATCATGTTTGAATTTAATCGGTTGCTTTTAAAAATAAGGTCGGTTAACCGAACCCTAGGCCTAGAAACCCTAGAAAAGCCATAACTATTTATCTAAAAATCGTTTTAATATTTCTTTCCGTTAGAACTCATAAACATAGTTGACATAATATAAATCCCTTACCTATTTCTAGAAAAACAACCTGAGACGCTCGAAAACCAAACCCTAGATTTTTCCCGAGATTAAGAATCCATTCTGCTAGACTTGTAGATATTTGCTCCTTGATCCTCGTGGTAACTTCCGATCGTCAATATGGAAAATGATCGGCGAGGGCGCAGGTTAGAGAGAGAGAGAGAGAGAGAGAGAGAGAGAGAGAGAGAGAAAGAGAGAGAGGAAGGGATACTTAGTTTTCTTAATGAAGTATCAAACAAAAATCCTATTTATAGACCCCTTGACCTGGTCAAATTCATCGACGAAATGGTGCCTTCGTTGACGAACTACAAAAGGCCATTCATTGACAAAAGAAGGGCTTCGTCGACGAACCCTAAACCTAATATTCGGACGTTATGGATCTCTTCGTTAATGATGCTGTGAATTTCGGCGACAAGCCACATAAGGGCCTTCGTCGACAAGAACATGGGCTTCGTCGACGAAGCTTGCTGAAATCCCCTTTTTCCTTTTCTTATTTAATTTTCTTATTTTCCTGGTTCAGGTTTCTACAATCTCCCCTCCTTATAAAATTTCATCCTTGAAATTTGATAACTATTTTCTATCACATCATCTAAACCATCATTGCTCTAACTCTAGAAAGAGCCGGTGGCCACCCACATAGCAGCCCCGTCCCAAATTTATTACTTGCCCTCACTTATGGAGGAGGAAATTCGTCACTATACATAATGTCTCGGAGATTACAATGTCCATACAAAACTCCCTCGAAGACCATACATACTCTAAACATGAACAAACCTACTTTACCAAACATACATATAAACCACTTACTTACCATTCTACTTACCTATTTAGCTCTGAGCATCTCTAAATAACTAAGGATACTTCTGACGTATATCTAACTCTAACTCCCATGAAGCTTCCTCCACAATGTGATTATAGCACAGTACCTTTACTAACGGAATTCTCTTCATACGTAACTCCTGCTCTCTATGATCTAGGATCTGAACTGGTATCTTCTCATATGCTAACGTGTCCTTGAGTTCCAACGACTCGTAACTGATCACATGCGAAGGATTTGGAACATACTTCCTAAGCATGGACACGTGGAACATGTTGTGGGTCCTAGATAGTACTGGAGGTGATGCTATCCTGTATGCCGTTGGACCGACTCTCTCCAGAATTTTGAATAGTCTGACGTACCTAGGGCTCAGCTTGCCCTTCCTACCAAACCTCATCACTCCTTTCATCAGAGCAATCCTAAAAAATATAGCATCACCTACCTCAAACTCTAGCTCTCGTTGACGTGTATTTGCGTAGCTCTTATGTCGACTTTGAGCTACTTTAATCCGTTCCTTGATGAGCTTGACCTTCTCAGAGGTCTGTTGGACCAGCTTTGGCCCCAAAATCTGTCGCTCACTAACCTCATCCCAGTATAATGGTGATCGGCACCTCTAACCATACAATGCCTCATACGGTACTATCCCAATACTAGTCTAGTAACTATTATTGTTGGCAAACTCAACCAACGACAGATATCTGATCTAACTACCTTCGAAATCTAGCACACACGCCCATAGCATATCATCTAGAATTTGGATGGTCCTCTCTAACTGACCATTGTTCCGTGGGTGAAATGCAGTACTGAACGTAAGTTGAGATCCCAAAGCTTACTAAAGACTCTTCCAAAACTAGGAAGTCAATCATGGATCTCTATCTGTGACAATCGACATCGGCACCCCATGCAACCTGACTATCTCCTGAACATAAAGCTTCGCCAGCTTATCCATGGAATAACTAACTTTAATCGAGATGAAATGGATAGTCTTCATTAATCTATCAACCACTACCCAAATCGCATTCTATTCGTGAAGTGCTGACGGCAACCTCGTGACAAAATCCATGGAAATGTGCTTCCACTTCCACTTAGGAATAAGAAGTGGTTGCAATGGTTTCGCTGGCCTTTGATGCTCAGCCTTCATCTGCTAACATGTTAAGCATTGCTCTATGAAATGGGCGATCTCTATTTTCATGTTAGACCACCAGAAAGATTCTCGCAGATCCATGTACATCTTCGTACTCCTTGGATGTACCGTATAGAGCGAACGATGTGCCTCCTCTAGAATGACCCACTTGATCTCAGCATCATTCGGTATGCAGATCCCGGTATGGAATCTTAACACCCCATCATCTAAGATATTGAAATCCAATTTCAACCCATTTTGCACTCCCTCTACAACCTCTGTTAGATCTGTATCTTTCGTCCAAGCTGCCCTGATCCTTTCTCCTAAAGTCGGTTGCATAGCCAAGCTAGCAATGAAGGCTTGGTGATTTCCTTTCACTAACTCCACACCTAACCTTTCCAGGTCCATACGGATATGATGCTAAACACTCACTGCTGAAACTAACGCATCCACTGACTTCTGACTTAGAGCATCAACTACCACATTAGCTTTTCCTGGATAGTAACTAATGATACAGTCGTAATCCTTTATCAACTCCAACCATCTTCTCTGTCTCCTCTTCAGCTCTTTCTAGGTGAAAAAGTACTTAAGACTTTTACGATTGATAAAAATCTCACACCTTTCACTGTACAGGTAGTGCCTCTAAATCTTCAATGCATACACTACTGCTATTAATTCCATATCGTGTGTCGAGTAGTTCTTCTCGTACTCCTTGGGTTGACAAGATACACAAGCAATTACCTTTCCCTATTGCATTAGAACACACCTGGACCCTTCTTAGAGGCGTCATTGTAGACAACAAATCCACCATCCCTTGACGGAATGGTTAGAACTAGAGTAGTAACCAGCCGCTGCTTTAGTTCCTAAAAACTCTGCTCGTACTCCTCATTCCATTAAAACTTTACGTTCTTCCTCATGAGTCGTGTCAATGGACTTGATAGTCTGGAGAACCTTGCCACGAATTTTTGGTAGTATCCTGCAAGACCTAGAAAACTCTTGACCTCCTGAACATTCAATCTTGCCCATTCCACCACCGCCTCTATCTTACTCAGGTCCACTGATACCCCTTCTTTGGATACAACATGCCCCAAAAATGCTACTTACTCTAACCTGAACTCGCATTTCTTAAACTTCACAAACAACTTCTTCTCCTTGAGCACTCGAAGTACCAACCTCAAATAAACCGCATGCTTCTCAAGACTCCTCAAGTAAACCATGATGTCATCAATGAAAATGACCACAAATTGATCTAGATACTTGTGGAACACCTTGTTCATCAAGTTCATAAATGCTGCAGGAGCATTGGTCAATCCGAAAGGCATAACCAAAAATTCATAGTAACCATACCTAGTCCAAGGCAATCCCGACAAATCCTTTGGAAACACATATTGAAACTCACTTACTACGGGAATCTCCTCCAACTTAAATTCTTCTTTCAGCTTTTCTTTCACAAACGCTAGGTACCCCTGACATCCCTTCAGAAGTAACTAACCTAAATAGTTGAAAGGATACGTGGTGCAAAATGCACACACAACCCTACAAACCTGAATTCCTCCTCCTAGGAGGCTTGAATGCTACCTCTCTCCTACGACAATCGATGCTGGCATAACTGGCTACTAGCCAGTCCATCCCCAAAATGATATAGAATATCAAACACAATTAAACTGACTGGTAATACTCTCCCCTAAATTTCTACTGGGAAATTCCGAATCACCCTACTACATACGATTACTGACCCAGACGGTGTAGTCACTGCTAATTTATCATCTAATAGTTGTGCCTCTAACCCACATAATTTAACGAATCCCAGGGAAATAAAGGAATGTGTTGCTCCTGAATCAAATTGTACCATAGCTTTATTTGAAAGCATAAAAATATTACCTTTCACCACATCCCCTGTATTCTCTGCGTCTCTAGGAGTTAGGGAATACACCCTCACCTGGGTCGTACCCTTATGATATCCACCACGTGGTGCCTGAGCACCTCCCCGATTTGGCTGCTGTGGGGGTGCATTCCTTCCTGGCGTGCCGCACTCACGCATCATATGCCTTGTTTTGCCACACCAATAGCAAACACCTGAACCCATCATGTACTTCCTTGCATGTCATTTGCCACAAGTAGGACAAGCAGAGGAAGATGAGATCCCCTAAACTGTACCACCACTAATTTCTCACCGCTTGTCTTCCCCGCCAGCATATTTCTTCCAAGTACCTTGCCTTGCACCTAAATAAAAACTAGAAGGTGTTGGTCTCTTCTTCGGAATTTGAACCTCTGAATCCCCCTGCAGGCTCTTCTATACCACGGTGGCCTTATCCACCAGCATAGAAAAATCCTAAATCTACAGTATCGTCGTCTACTTTCAGATCTCCTTCTTCAGACCCCTCTCAAACTTCCAAGCTTTCCTTACATTATCCGGTACCACAAACGAAGCAAAACGCGATAACTCTATGAATTTGGCGGTGTACTATTGAACTGTTAGCTGCTCCTGAGTCAAAATCATGAACTCCTTCATCTTTGCGTTCCTAATGGTGGCCAGAAAGTACCGCTCAAAGAACACCTCTCTAAAGCAGCACCATGTCATCGCCACCTGCACTGGTCTTTGTTCCTCCAACAATCTCACTAATTCCCACCATCTCTCTGCCTCAATTGTCAGCTTGAATGACACATAGAGCACCTTCTACTCATCCATGTAACGCAGAACAGCCAAGATCTTCTCAGTCTCCCAAATCCAATTGTAACGACCTGCTATTTATTTCTAGTTTTTTTTCATATACTATAAGATTTATAATGCTCTGATACCAAACTATCAACTTAAGTAGCAAGAAGCTGAATCCATATAACCATATTCAAAATGTATAATACTAGAGTGTTAAAATGTTCCCAAAATATACATGCACAACTGTTCCCCAAAATACCCTTAACTGGTTGGGGCTATACAGATACTCCAAAAAAATACTCACTCTCTACTGATAGGGCAGTACTTAAGCCCCTTTACCTGCGAGCCTGATCTGCTCACCTACTTGGATCACTTGAAAAATGTTAAAGTAATGGGATGAGACGACGCTCAGTAAGACGAAATATGCTATTGCTAGTGTGTGGCAAATGAGTTACAATACCATGGAAATATGTTTCTATATATAGTTATGTATAAATGAATATGAGAATACAAGTACAAATAATATATAAAGCCACCACCTGTACCCATGTTGCTTAACATATTTGCTTTTATAGGTTTTCTATTCATAATACTTCTACTATACATAAGTACACCCAATGCTACTGTAAAACTATATATACATATAATACTGAAAACTTCCCTGTGGATAACTGTGTGTCATGATTTAACCCATCATGCTAGGGTTGTACGGCCCGTGGGCGGGATCTATCGTGGCTGGCTGACTAGGATAAACCACTATACTCCATCAGTCTGATCAGCCCTCCTCAACTCTTATCTGACAGGGAGCCTGTCCACTCGTGGGCTCAATACGATCGACTATTATACCACGTATTATTTGAATAGGTGGTTGCACTCTATACTGTATGTAGCAATGGTACCATGCTCTATAAACTGTAATGGTCCAACAGGGTCTGATACTATATAATACATTTCTATATATAACTATATGTTTTACCATGATTCTGTAATAACTGTATTAACCATGACGCTGTGATAAACTGTATCTGTATCAACTGTATTTCTAAAATTAACTGTAAAACTGTATGTCATGGTATTGTAAATTGTATTTGTATCAACTGTATAATCATGGTATTCTATAATTACTATAAAATATTTCCTCTATCTATATATTCTATAAAACATAACTCTGAAAAATACTGTAAAACATGTTTCTGTACTATATCTATATTTTCAAGCCGCACAGTAATTTTAAAACATATTAAACATACTTGATAAATTTTATATATAAATTTCATACTGAAAATCATTTTAAAACTACCTAGCATAGCATATTTCCCTTACCTATTTCCTGTTAAAATCCCCCTACTATGACGGGTCCTAAACCCGCAGGGTTCTCCACTCAACACCTTAAAAACCATTTATCCCAGAATAAAATATTACTATTTCTGCATCTACAACATTTCCTACAACTACTGGAAAGCCAAATTTTGTTTAAAATACCTTATCCTGAACTTGGGATGAAATACAACTCCGTCCCACCAACGATTTGCTCCGGCAGACTTGAAGAGAACTTCCCCAGGAGCGTCGTGGTGGCCTCAGATCGTCAATCTAGCCACTAACGGGGCCGAAATCGAAGAAACATAGGAGAGGAACCGTAGAGAGAGGAGAGAGAGAGAGAGAGAGAGAGAGAGAGAGAGAGAGAGAGTCTTCGCTGAAATTTATGCATAAAAATTAAGTTTAAGCACTATTTATACTGTGAGATTCGTCAACGAGCCACGTCACCTCGTCAACGATTCCTGTAGAAAGTTCGTCGACGAACCTGCACCCTCGTTGATGAATTTCAGACTTCCAAAAATCCTTCTCGGTATCTTCTTGTCGACGAGACAGGACCTCGTCAACGAGATCCTAAAGAACCCTCGTCAATGTTCGTCGACGAGGTCTGGAAAATTTCTTGGGTTATATCCTCCAAAGTGCAACATCATCAATGAATGCAAATTGTTTGTCGATGAAGTCACCTGCCTCCTTCTGCTGCTGATTCCATGTCTCTTCCTCTTTATTATTTAAATACCATTATTCTTCAAGTCGTTACATTCTCCCCTCCTTATAAAATTTCGCCCTCGAAATTTACTATTCATAAAACTCATCATCCCTTAAAGGCAAAACGGTCTACTTATTTTATTCCCTACCCTCACTTATGGAGGAGGAATACCATGGTTACATGGGTAGTTTTAGGAGATTACAAGTATAAAAGAAAATCCCCCCAAACCCAAAATACTACTGACTCACTCGAAAAATGAGCAGCTCGGAAGCTATCCCAAGTATAGGAGTTCTGTCGTGTAATATTAAGCCCAAGGGCTAGATCATCTCCTCAGGGAATACGTTTTAATCTCAAATTTTACGTTTTTCCAATCGAAATTAAAAAGGTACTGAACTCGGTTCAGATTCGGGTATCTTCACGATTGTTGATTTTACTTTTACCAAATTAAATAACACACAAATTAAACCCTAGAACTAGCATACATTAAATTAAAAAGCTAGAATGGAAACCCTAACCTAGTCAAGGAAAAATCGGAGCACACACTAATTAAAGATGGTATCTTTGGTCATGGAACTAAAGCACGTGGGAATGGAAACTTGAACAGACACAAACATGCACTAAAAATCGAAACTTTAACAAAAATCGAGAACTCAAACCAAAATTTAGTATTTTGAAAACTTAAGAAATACCCAGACAATATATAAAAACATGAACTTTAACAAGAAGAAACCTAAACTAAATCAAACTTCAATTAAAAATTAAATTTTTTTAAGAGAAGAGAACAACTAAATTAATCTACTACTAATTTATGGGAAGACAAAACAAAACAAAACACAAAAAAAAAAAACACAATTAAATAACCATTACAAAATAAAACATTAAAATTCAAACTTGCAAATAACATAGATAAATAATAATAAAAACAATAGTATCCATCAAAAGAAATAAATGAAAGAAAGAAAGGAAGAAGAAGAAGAGAGAGAGAGAAAGAGCCATGGAGGCCGAGCAGGAATCGGCAAAGGACTGCTAGAGTTGCAGCAGGGGAAGAATCCGACGAATTGTTGTTGTTCGGTGGTAGCGTGCAACAGAGGAGGTTGCTCCAGTGGTCGGCTGGCCGTGAGGGGAAGAGCTCAGACTGCTGGAGTGTGGCCGGAGAAGCTGCTGTGTCTGATGGATACACATGGGATGCTGCAGGGCTGAGGGATGCTGTGGAGAGGGAGTCTGCTGTGGAGGAAGGATGCTTGGGATGGTCTGCTATGCTGGAAAATTGCAGCAAGTTGCAGAGCTTGCTGGAGGATCTGCTGAAGAGGTCTCGGGTCTTCACGGTAGCAGTGGTGGCCTTCCTTCAACAGTTGCAGCGGTTGTGTGTTCACGGGCAGAGGGAGTTGCAGCAAGGGAGCAGGGAAGCAAGGAGAAGGGAAGAGATAAGAGAAAAGGGAAAAAAAAAAAAGAACTAAAAAGCTGGGAATACGAGAGAGTTGAAGAGAGAAAAAAAAACAGGGGAATAGGACGGGAGAATGGGCAAGAGAGAGGGCAAAGAGAAGCTAAGGGAAAAAGAAGGGACAGGAGAAGAAAAGAAGAAGACGAAGAAGAAGAAGAAGAAGAAGAAGAAGAAAAAGAAAAAGAGAAGAGAAGATGAGAGCCCTCACGGGGCTGCCTGCCGAATAGGGGAGAAGGAGATTTAAGGGGAAACTGGGTTGCCCTAGACCCGCATAGCACATGGATTCAACCCGACCCAATTGGAACTGACCCGTTTGGAAAGGGTTGACCCAAGTATATATATATATATATATATATATTTTTCATTTTTTATTATTCTCTGTTCATCACAAATCTGACTCTTCTAGAGCCCATTTATTACAAAAATTAAAACACAAAAGTTGTAGATAATCCTTTCCTCTTTCTCTAGAAATTTGAATCGTCTCGATTGGAGCTTGGACGGAAAAGTTATGCTTAAAATACGAACAGGTGTCAGTTTTGGTTCCCGAGAATTTTCCTATGACAAAAAATTACCAAAACTTCCTAAATAGTGCAATAAAGTTCAAGAATGATGATTTTGGCACTTTATTAAAATATTGGACAATTTTGGACATTTAATTAAAAATATAAACTGTAAAGCCCGGGTTAAGATGCCCAATTACGCAGTTTTGACGCGTAATCAACTACCTATCATATACTCTACATTACAATTACATTGTAAAAAATAAAATTATCACTACTTTAATTTACACATTACTGCTATGACCCACTAAATAGGTGGGGGTATTTCTGTCTAATCTTATTTTTAAGCTCCCAAGAAGCTTCTTCTATCATGTGGTTCCTCCACAGGACTTTGACTAGTGATATTTTCTTACTGTGCAATTCCTGTTCTTTTCTGTCCAAAATCTGTACTGGAGCTTCTTCATATGACAAAGCATCACCGAGTTCCAATTCGGTGTAGCTAATAATATGGGAAGCATCTGTGATGTATTTCCTTTACATAGATATATGAAACACGTTGTGAATCCTAAATAGAGATGACGGTAAAGCGAGTTGATAGGCAACTGACTCAATCTTCTCGAGTATCTCAAATGTATCAATGAACGTAGGGCTCAACCTACCCTTCTTCCCAAACCTCATGATTCCCTTTAGCAGTGCTATCTTTAGAAATACATGATCACCCACTTCAAATTTCAGTTCTCGGTGATGAGTATCCACGTAATTTTTTTGTCGACTCTGTGCTACATTGATCCTATCTCGAATGAGTCAAACTTTATCATACACCTGCTATACTATTTCTAGCCCCAAAACTCGCCTCTCACCGAGCTCACTCCAGTATAGAGGGGAACAACACTTCCTACCATAAAGTGCTTCATAAGGAGCCATACCTATGCTAGCCCGATAGTTGTTGTTGTAGGAAAATTCCACCAATGGCATATACTGAGTCCAGCTACCCCCAAAATCCAATATACACGCTCGCAACATATCCTTGAGCACCTGAATAGTTCTCTCTATCTGACCATCAGTCTGAGGATGGAAAGCAGTGCTGAATGTTAGCTGAGTCCCTAGTGCCTCTTGCAAACTCCTCCAGAACCGTGATGTGAAACGTGGGTCACGGTCCAAAACTATAGATACCGACACTCCATGGGGTCAAACAATTTCCTGTATGTAAATCTCGACTAACCTGTTCATAAGGTAGCTAATCTTAATAGGTAGAAAGTGAACTATCTTTGTCAAACTATCAACAATGACCCAGACGACATCCTGACCATGCAGCGCTAGTGGTAACCCAGTGACAAAATCCATGGATACGTGGTCCCACTTCCATTCGAGAATGAAAAGTGGCTGCAACTGACCAGTCGGCCTCTAGTGCCTAGCCTTAACCTATTGGAACGTCAAATATTGCCATACAAATTCAGCTATTTCCCTCTTCATGCCACTCCATTAGAAATACTCCTGTAGATCCCTATACATTTTTCATACTACCAGGATGAACATTGTATAGAGATCTATGTGCCTCCTCTAAAGTCGTCTTCCTGATATTATCATTTGCAAGAACACACAATCTGGTGCGAAATCTCAAAGCCCCATCATTATAAATGCTAAATTCTTTTCCCTGACCGTCCTATATTCTGACTATCACTTCTGCCAATTATGGATCATTTCCCTAAGTGGCTTTAATCCTTTCATATAGTGTATGTTGTACAACTAGAATGGCAATAAGTGCCTGAGGATCATCTGGTACTAATTCCACGCCGAGTCTTTCCAAGTCCATTTGAATCGGGTGCTGAGTTATTGCTACTAACTGCGTTGTATCCTCTTATTTACGACTCAATGCATCAGCTACCACATTTACTTTACCTGGGTGATAACTGATGGTGCAGTCATAATCCTTGATGAGTTCTAACCATCTTCTTTGGCGCATATTCAACTCTTTTTGTGTGAAGATGTACTTTAGGCTTTTGTGATTAGAAAATATTTCACATTTCTCACTATATAAGTAATGTCTCCAGACCTTCAGTGCATTTAGAACCATAGCTAGTTCTAGATCGTGAGTAGGGTAATTCTTTCATATTCTTTCAACTACTTGGACGCATACGCCACCACCCTACCATGCTACATCAATACACAACCGAGTCCTCTCAAAGACGTGTCACTGTAAATCACATAACCATCACCTCCTAATGGAATTGTCAGTAAGTGATGAGCTGCTGCTTTAATTCTTGAAAACTCTGCTCGCATTCTTCATCCCACACAAATTTGGCATTCTTCTTGTTCAAATGCATGAGAGGTCTAGACAAAGCCGAAAACCCCTCAACAAACCGACGGTAATAACCAGCCAGACCTACAAAACTTCTAACTTTTTGCACGTTCTTCAGCCTGACCCAATTCACCACTGTATCGATCTTACTGGGATCCACTAAAATATCATCTCCTGAGATCACGTGGCTTAAAAATGCAACTTTCTCAAGCCAGAACTCGCACTTGCTAAACTTGGCATCGAGTTTCTCTTCCCTAAGTGTCTGCAGTACCTACCTCAAATGCACCTCATGATCCTAAAAAATCCTTGAGTACACCCATATATCATCAATAAAAACTACTACAAATTGATCTAGATACTGGTGAAAAACTCTATTCATCAAATCTATGAACACAGTTAGAGCTTTCGTCAGACCAAAAAGCATAACGAGAAATTCATAGTGTCCGTACCTGGTTCTGAAGACTATCTTTGCAACGTCCTCTGCCTTTACTCTCACCTGATGATAACCTGATCTGAGGTCGATCTTGAAATACACCCGTGTACCCTGGAGTTGATCAAACAGATCATCTATATGAGGTAGAGGATATTTATTCTTAATAGTAACCTTGTTGATTTCTCTATAATCAATACACATCCTCATAGACCCGTCTTTCTTCTTTACAAACAATACTAGAGCTCCCCATGGTGATACACTAGGTTATATAAATCCCCTATTCAGTAAGTCTAGCAACTGATTCTTCAATTCTCCTAATTCAGCTGGAGCCATACAATGACAACCCGAGTAAAAATGGAATTTAAATAATAAAGAGAAAGGGAAATGAGAATAGTAACAGAAGGAGGAAGTCGACTTCGTCAACGACATTGCACTTTGGAAGAATAACCAAGGGGAATCACCAGGGCTTCGTCGATGAATACAGGGGATTCGTCGACGAGGATTTAAGAGAATTCATCGATGAAGACTAAATTTCATCGATGAAGAAATACCGAGAAAGGTTTTGAGCCGACTGAATTTTGTCAACAAGGACTGAATTTCATCAACGAAATTATTAAAGGATTCCTCGACGAATGACGTGGCTCGTTGACGAATCTAGTTCTATAAATATAGAAAAATCCATAATTTAACTTCATAATTAAGCAACACTCACCCTCTCTCTCTCCCCTTCGGTTCTCCCTCTCTCTCTCTCTCTCTCTCTCTCTCTCTCTCTCTCTCTTCGTTTTTGGGCCGGATTTATGTCGGTTCGACGATCTGAAGTCACCATGACACTCCTAGGGAAGTTCTCTCCAAATTTGTTGGAGCAGATTGTTAGTGAAAGCAAGTTGGAAATCATCCCTAAGTTGAGGTAAGGCTTTTTAAGTCAAATTTGATCTTATGGTAGTTATAAGAAATGATGTACACGTAAAAATACTGAAGTTTAGTACTGTGAGTTTTCATTTTCAAGGTCTTGATCAGGAAATCCTACAGGTGCCAGGTTAGGATATTTTAGGGGCTTTCTCAGTAGCCAGGTAAGGGAATAAACTAAAGCAGTCATTTTCATGTAAATTATTATTATTTATGAGAAAAGTTATTTTCTGAAAAGCATGTATTATAGCTATAAATTACAAAGGAAATGTACGTTTGAGAAAAATACTGTTTATATTTTGAAACTTATATATATATATATATATATATATATATATATATATATATATATATATATATATATGTATGAGATGCCATAAATTATGATTTTTAGAATATAATGTATAGTTTTATGCAGCGAATGTGTGGCATGAATATTATTTTCCATGGAAGAATATCATGATACGACGATGATACGAATGAAATATGTTTTGTGAAATTATGAAAAAGTACAGTATATTATGATGATTTTGAAATGCATGGGAATTGACTTAATTTCAGAACGATATGTATGATAATGATATGAATGCAGTATGATTTGAGAAGTTATGAAGATATACAGTACATTATGAGTCTAAAAAATATATGATTAAATGATTATTCTCAGAATGACGTATTTATATATGATATGTTCAGCATGAGGCCGTAATTATGATATGTTCGGCACGAGGTCATAATTATGATATGTTTGGCACGAGGCCATAATTATAATATGTTCGGTACGAGACCGTAATTATGATATGTCGGCACGAGGCCGTAATTATGATATGTTCAGCACGAGGCCATAATTATGATATGTTCGGCATGAGACTGTAATTATGATATGTTCGGCACGAGGCCGTAATTATGAAAGATGCTATAATCATGTACTCGGATATTAGTTTAGTTCAGTTCAAGAGCTCGGTATCGTAGCTATATAAGTCAGATATCTATATTCATATTAGTGCTAACCACTCCATGAGGGGGTAGGAGATGGATAGTTGATGTGGCTTTCAGTAGAGTGCAGATGTCCACCTAACAGTTCGGACCAGGGTGTGGCTGGCTCATCATACTTACAGATATTTTTGACTCGGCAGTGGTCGGCTAGCCGTTGTCGATTCCCTTCTTCGGGCTGCACAACCAGTCAATGAGGGGTAATACATGACATCAACTAGCTATTCATCCTGGGTATGTTTTCAGTATTACCAGTTATAACAGATATTTATGTACGATATTATTTACTAGAAAATATGAAAATATATGATTATTCAGTACGATATGATGAATGTTTTCAAATATATGAAATGTATTATATATGTATAATTGCATTAAATGTTCATGGTACTACACAGTCGTATTTAGTTTATTTTTCCTTATTGAGAAGTGTCTCACCCCCGAATTAAATGTATTTTTCAAGAGATCCTGAATGATCGGTGGGTCGTGGCCGCCGTTGAATCAGTGTTATTACCCCGTTAGGAGGGTAAGATTTTGTACTAGGGTCAGAGTTATTTTGTGTTTGACCCTAAAGTTATTTTGATGTTTATAAGGATGTATATAAATACAGTATTTTGGGATATAATAAACTCTGGTATTATGTTTTATGGTTGGATGATTGAGATTTTATATTTACTACTGCTTAGGTTTCCGCTGTGATTGACAGGTGTCCCCGTTACCCACGGGTTTGGGTTGACTTTTCTATTTATCATGTTACATTTTATATTAAGAAATTGAGGTCATTACAGTTTGGTATTAAAGCCTAGGATACTAGGTTCTGTAGACTCTAGAGTGCAGCAGTAATAAAACCAGAGTATAGGATAAGGGAATTTGAGGTCTGGTTTTGTAGTCTAGATGTAGGACTTCCGTGGTGGTTTGTGTGATTTTCCTGAGGTGACGATTTCAGGAAAGTCATTGTAAACTATCGTCAGGTTGCATATCTAGGTTACAGGATTGAACCTTGAATTAAGATTTGGAGTGATGAGTTAATTAGGAGAATATATTATATGAGTTGAGTGATATGTATAGTAAAAGGGTCTTGAGTTAAGTTATTTTCTTTTCAGGATGGACCCTGGTGGCAATGGTGCCCACACCAGTGGGAGTGAGGGTGCTGGACCCTCAGGAGCTGTGGGTAGTGATTCAGATGCCGTTTTATGCAACGTGGCACAGCAGGTTATGGCATAAATTGCTAGGAGTTCGAAGGAACAAGGTGGTCCATCGGCAAGCCACGGTAATACGATCAAGAAATTTATTAAGATGAGTCCTCCGGCTTTCTCAGGAGGAACAGATCCTGCAGTGGTTGAAAATTGGGTGCAGGAGATAGAGAAAATATTTATAGTATTGCAGGAGATAGAGAAAATATTTACAGTACTGCAGTGTTCAGAGGAGCAGAGGGTACTATTTTCCACATATAAACTGACTGGAGAGGCCGAGAGATAGTGGTTGGCGGTGAGATTATTAGAGCAGCAAAGGATTGTTCCTGTGGAAATGACGTGGGAGCAGTTTAAAGAAATATTCTTTGACAGGTATTTTCCAACCTTGTCTAGGGAGGCTAAGATTGAGGAGTTCCTGAATTTGAAGTAGGGACAGCTGTCAGTACAACAGTACGCGGTGAGGTTTATCGAGCTATCCCGCTTCACCCCGTAGATTATTCTAGATGAGGTGAAGAAGGTACAACTGTTTGAAAGAGGCCTGAGGAGAGAAATATACAAACAGGTATCAATTCTGAAGTTGCAGGATTTTGCAGAGCTGGTTGATAGAGCCACTATAGCAAAAATTGGTGAGCGATTGGAGGTTGGGGAGCAGAGGCAGAAGAAGAGATCCATGCCTTATGGTTCCCAGCAAGGGATTGGACATGGTTCATGGAAGAGAGGTGGCTATTATAGAGACAAGAGACAGGAGACCGGGAATTGTTGTATTCAGGGTGTACAACCATCTCTAGTTTGCCCATCTTGTGGGAAGAGACACCTGGGGGAGTGTCGTGCCAGGCGAGGTGTCTACTACATGTGCGGGGAGCCAGGACATATGATAAGGGAGTGTTCAACACAGATTGGTGTTGCTCCTACTCCTAGACCTGCACAAGGAGGTTACTAGGTGCCACGTGGAGGCCAACAGAGGAATATGGCCCCAGCCAGAGTTTTCACTTTGACGTCGGGTGATGCTGAGGCGGTAGGCGACGTGGTGACAGGTACTATTAATATGTTTTAATTTAAAATTATTACACTTTTTGATTTTGGTGCCACACACTCATTTGTGTCCTTAGGGTGTGTTAAATTATGTGGGGTGGAAATGCAAACATTAGATGTTGAACTGTTAGTGGCTACACCGACCGGGTTAGTGGTGAGATGTAGTAGGGTACTCCATGGTTGTCCAGTTGATGTCTAGGGGAAGATTCTATCTACTGATTTGGTGGTGCTGGATATGCACGGATTTGATATCATCTTTGGCATGGATTAGCTAGCAGCTAATTCTACTATTATAGATTGTCGTGCAAAGGAAGTGATATTCTAACCTCCAAGGAAACCAAAATTTAGATTTATAGGGTCACGAGTGCAATCCTTACCTCAGATGGTCTCAGCCGTTGAGGTAAGGAGACTGCTCCAGATTGGCTGTCTGAGATTCGTGGCTTTTGTGAAAGAAATGTCATAAAATGAATTAAATCTTATTAATATGCATGTGGTGAAAAAATTTACAGACGTGTTTCCATATGAATTACCAGGTTTGCTGCCTGATCGTGAAGTAGATTTTCCCATTGATCTACTTCCAGGTACAACGCCAATTTCTAAAGCACCGTATAGAATGACACCGACAGAGTTGGTAGAATTGAAAGACCAGTTGCAAGATTTGCTTGATAAGGGCTTCATACGACCTAGTGTATCGCCGTGGGGAGCTTCAGTGCTATTTGTGAAGAAGAAGGACAGGTCTATGAGGATGTGCATAGATTACAGAGAGATTAATAAAGTGACAATCAAGAATAAGTATCCTTTACCCCGTATCGATTATTTGTTTGACCAGCTCCAGGGTACACGGGTATATTCCAAGATCGATCTTAGTTCAGGCTACCATCAGGTAAAGGTGAGAGCAGAGGATGTATCGAAGACGACTTTTAGGACCAAGTATGGGCATTATGAGTTTTTTGTTATGCCATTTGGTCTGACGAATGCTTCTGTGATATTTATAAATTTGATGAATAGGATTTTTCATCCATATTTAGATCAGTTTGTGGTTGTTTTTATTGATGATGTATTGGTCTATTCGAGGATCTATGAGGAGAATGAGACGCATTTGAGGCAGGTTTTGCAAATGCTTAGAGAGAAGAAGTTGTATGCAAAATTCAGTAAATGTGACTTCTGGCTCAAGAAAGTTGTGTTTTTGGGGCATGTTATTTTAGGAGACGAAATTTCTGTAGATCCCAGTAAAATTGAGGCAGTAGTGAATTGGGCTAAATCGAGGAACATCTAGGAGATTAAGAGTTTCTTGGGGATAGTCGGATATTACCGTCTTTTTGTTGAGGGGTTCTCAGCTTTATCAGGGTCTCTAACATGACTGACTAGGAAGAATGCCAGATTTGAATGGGACAATAGCTGTGAGAAGAGTTTTCAGGAACTGAAGCAGAGGTTAGTCACAGCGCCTATATTGATAATCCCGTCTGGAGGTGAGGGGTATACTATTTACAGTGATGCGTCCTTAAAGGGACTTGGCTGTGTGTTGATGCAACATGGTAGGGTAGTGGCGTATGCATCTAAACAGTTGAAAGAATATGAAAAGAACTACCCTACCCATGATCTTGAGTTGGCTGCAGTGGTACATGCATTGAAAATTTGGAGGCATTACTTGTACGGCGAACAGTGCGAGATTTTCTCCGATCACAAGAGCTTAAAATATTTCTTCACCCACAAGGAATTGAATATGAGACAGAGAAGGTGGTTAGATTTGATTTAAGATTTTGATTGTACTATTAGTTACCACCAAGGGAAAGCAAATGTGGTAGCTGATGCACTGAGCAGGAAGTCTGGAGTATCAGCGTTAGCAGCTATGGAGATCCAGCGTCCGATCATGATGGATCTAAAAAGACTCGACATTGAATTAATAGAGAGTAATACTCCATTATGTATCGCCACCCTAGTGGTACAACCTACTCTGTAGGAGAGAAATAAAGCTACCCAGAAAGAAGATCCAGAGTTAGTAGAGGTGATGAACAAAGTGTAGAGTGGTCAGAGAGAGGAATTCTGCATCTAAGATGACAGAGCTTTGCGATTCCGTTCCAAACTGCTTGTTCCTGCTGATGCTGACATTAAGAGGACTATTTTAGATGAGGCTCACATATCTTTGTATACGATTCATCCCGATAGTACAAAAATGTACAGGGATCTGCGAGAGTACTGGTGGAGTGGTTTGAAGAGGGAAATTGCCGAGTATGTAGCCCAGTGCTTGACGTGCTAGTAGGTAAAAGCTGAGCATTAGAGGCTGGCAGGCTAGTTGCAGCTGTTATTTATGCCAGAATGGAAGTGGGATCATATATCCATGGACTTCATTTCAGAGCTGTCGTCGACATCACATGGCTATAATGCAATTTTGGTGATTGTAGACTAGTTAACTAAGTCCGCCCATTTTCTCCCTATCAAGATTAGCTATTCCCTCAACCGATTGGTTGAGATTTATGTCTAAGAGATAGTTCGTTCTCATGGAGTGCCAGTATCCATAGTTCCAGATTGAGACCCACGTTTCACGTTATGATTTTAGAGAAGCTTGTAGGAAGCTTTAGGGTCTCAGCTATCGTTTAGTACGACATTCCATCCTCAGTCAGACGGGCAGACTGAGAGGACAATATAGATACTAGAAGATATGGTTCGTGCATGTGTATTAGACTTTGGGGGTAGTTGGACTCTGTTCATGCCACTGGTAGAATTTGCGTATAATAACAGTTACCATTCTAGTATTGGCATGGCACCGTTTGAGGTCTTGTACGGTAGGAGATGTTAATCTCCTTTGTATTGGGAAAAGATAGGTGAGCGGTGAGTAGGGAGACCAGAGTTGGTACAGCAGGCGTACGATAGGGTTCAGCTTATTAGGGAAAGAATCAGTGCAGCTCAGAGCCAACAAAAGAGTTATGCCGACCATCGCCACAGGAATTTGGAGTTCGATGTGGGTAGTCATGTATTTTTGAAGATAGCTCCGTTAAAAGGAGTTATGAGGTTTGGTAAGAAGGGCAAACTTAGCCCTAGATTTGTTGGTCCGTTTGAGATTTTAGAGAAAATGGGGCCGGTGGCTTACAGGCTAGCTTTGCCACCTACACTATCCAGAATACATGACGTATTCCACGTATCTATGTTGAGGAAATACATCCCAGATCCTTCTCGTATTATTAGTTATGGTGAGTTAGAGCTCAGTGATTCACTAGTTTATAAGGAGGTACCATTGCAAATTCTAGATAGAAAGGAACATGAATTACGTAATAAGAAGATTCCTCTAGTAAAAGTTCTATGGAGGAATCATGCTATAAAAGAGGCTTCTTGGGAGCTTGAGGAACAGATCAGACAGAAATATTCGCAACTATTCCAAGAAGTTTAAATGTAATTAGAAATGTAAGTAAATATGTAATATTTCTTTTCCAGGTGTATGTAATACTTTAGTTAGTATGTGATCTTTTAGTTTCGAGGGAAATTTCTTTTGGTATATGTAATCTCCCAGAACTTGAGTTGTAACCACGGTATTCCTCCGCCACAAGTGAGGGTAAGTAATAACGTAAGTAGACCATTTTGCCTAAGGGATGATAAATTATGTGAATAGTAAATTTTGAGGACGAAAGTTTATAAGAAGGGGAGAATGTGACAACCCAAGTAAAAATGGAATTTAAATAATAAAAAGGAAGGGAAATGGGAACAGTAATAGAAGAAGGAAGTCGACTTTGTCGACGACATTGCACTTTGGAAGAATAACCAAGGGGAATCATCAGGACTTCGTCGACGAATACAGGGGATTCGTCGATGAGAGTTTAAGAGAATTTGTCGATGAAAACTGAATTTCATCGACGAAGAAATACTGAGAGAGGTTTTGAGCCGACTGAATTTCGTCGACGAGGATTGAATTTCGTCGACGAAATTATTAAAGGATTCATCGACGAATGACGTGGCTCGTTGACGAATCTAGTTCTATAAATATAGAAAAATCCAAAATTTAACTTCATAATTAAGCAACACTCGCCCTCTCTCTCTCCCCTTCGGTTCTCCCTCTCTTCGTTTTTGGACTGGATTACGCCGGTTCGACGATCCGAAGTCACCACAACGCTCCTGGGAAAGTTCTCTCTAAATCTGCCAAAGCGAATTGTTGGCGAGAGCAAGTTGGAAATCATCCCTAAGTTGAGGTAAGAATTTTTAAGACAAATTTGATCTTATGGTAGTTATAAGAAATGATGTACACATAGAAATACTGAAGTTTAGTACTATGAATTTTCATTTTCAGGATCTTGATCAGGAAATCCTACGAGTGCTAGGCTAAAATATTTTAGGGGCTTTCTTAGTAGTCAAGTAAGGGAATAAACTAAAGCAGTCATTTTCATGTAAATTATTATTATTTATGAGAAAAGTTATTTTCTGAAAAGCATGTATTATAGCTACAAATTACGAAGGAAACGTACGTTTGAGAAAAATACTGCTGATATGTTGAAACGTATATATATGTATGAGATGCCAAAAATTATGATTTTTAGAATATAATGTATGATTTTATGCAGCGAATGTGTGGCATGAATATTATTTTCCATGGAAGAATATCATGATGCGATGATGATACAAATGAAATATGTTTTGTGAAATTATGAAAAAGTACAGTATATTATGATGATTTTGAAATGCATGGGAATTGACTTAATTTCAAAATGATATGTATGATAATGATATGAATGCAGTATGATTTGAGAAGTTATAAAGATATACAGTACATTATGATTCTGAAAAATATATGATTAAATGATTATTCTCAAAATGACGTATTTATATATGATATGTTCAACATGAGGCCGTAATTATGATATGTTCGGCACGAGGCCATAATTATGATATGTTCAACACAAGGCCGTAATTATGATATGTTCAGTACGAGGCCGTAATTATGATATGTTCAGCATGAGGCCGTAATTATGATATGTTTGGCACGAGACCATAATTATGATATGTTCGGCACAAGGCCGTAATTATGATATGTTAGCACGAGGCCGTAATTATGATATGTTCGGCACGAGGCCGTAATTATGATATGTTTGGTACGAGGCTGTAATTATGATATGTCGGCACGAGGTCGTAATTATGATATGTTGGCACGAGACCGTAATTATGATATGTTCGGCACGAGGCTGTAATTATGAAAGATGCTATATAATCATGTACTATATGTTTTCAGAACCCGGATGTTAGTCTAGTTCAATTCAAGAGCTTGGTACCGTAGCTATATAGATTAGATATCTATGTTCAGATTAATGCTAACCACTCCACGAGGGGGTGGGAGATGGATAGTCAATGTGGCTTTCAGTAGAGTGCAGACGTCCACCTGGCAGTCCGGACCAGGGTGTGGCTGGCTCATCGTACTTACAGACATTTTTATCTTGGCAGTGGTCGGCCAGCCATTGTCGGGTCCCGTCTTCGGGCTGCACAACCTGTCATAGGGGGTAATACATGACATCAACTAACTATTCATCCTAGGTATGTTTTCTGTATTACCAGTTATAACAAATGTTTATGTATGATATTATTTACCAACAAATATGAAAATATATGATTATTCAGTATGATATGATGAATGTTTTCAGATATATGAAATGTACCGTATATGTATAATTGCATTAAATGTTCATGTTGCCACAAAGCTGTATTTACTTTATTTTCCCTTACTGAGAAGTGTCTCACCCCCGAATTAAATGTATTTTTCAGGAGACCCTCAGTGACCGGTGGGTCGTGGCTGCCGTTGAGTCAGTGTTATTACCCTGTTAGGAGGGTAAGATTTTGTACTAGGGTCAGAGTTATTTTGTATTTGACCCTAGAGTTATTTTGATGTTTATAAGGATGTATATAAATACAATATTTTGGGATGTAATAAACTCTGGTGTTATGTTCTATGGGTGATGATTGAGATTTTATATTTACTGCTGCTTAGGTTTTCGCTGTGATTGATAGTTGTCCCCGTTACCCACAGGTTCAAGTTGACTTTTCTATTTATCATGTTACATTTATATTAAGAAATTGAGGTCGTTACATATACGATAGGGAACCTTAGAAATTAGTTCTATCCTTGGAGGCAAAACTATAGGAAAGTCCACCTCACGTTCGGGAGGCAACCCTGGTAGCTCATCTGGAAAAACATCTGGAAATTCTCGTATAACCAGGATACTATCAAGCTTTAATTCAATCTCTGACGCTTCCTTTACAAAAGCCAGAAACGCCTGACTTCCATCCCGAAGTAATCTACTTACCTATACAATTGATACTATTTGCAACGGAGCATATACACGCGAATCAACAAACCTGAATTCTTGCTCACCAGGGCGTTTGAAAACTACTTCCTTCTGAGAACAATCAATGCTAGCGTGATTAATAGCCAACCAATCCATACCTAGTATTACATCAAACCCGCACATCTCAAACACAATTAGGTCCGCTGGTAGCACTCTCCTCTGAATTTCTATATGACAACTTATGAGCACCCTCTGACCCCGTATTACTGACCTAGATGGTGTAGCTACTAACAGTTCTCTATCTAATAACTGAGTCTCACTTCCAGATAATTTAACATATGATGTAGAGACAAAGGAATGAGTAGCACCTGAATCAAATAAAATAATAATGGAATGTGATAAAACAGTAAAAGTACCTATCACCACATTTGCAGCAGCCTCGGCATCACCCGACATCAACGTGTAAACCTTCACCGGGGCCACATTTCTCTGCTGTCCTCCACGAGGCGCTTGATATCCTCCCCGATAGGGCTTGGGAGCTGGGACCTGGTCCTGCAGTCCTAGGCATGCACATCGATAGCATACATCTCTCCCTACCTGGCACTCCCTCAAATGACGTCTCTTGTATGTCTGACATTCCAGGACGATTGGCGCACCCTGATTGCCCCGAGGTCCCACCATCTGCCCCTAATCTCCCTTATCACAACCTTTTCTCCATGGATCCCTACTGGAGGCAGCCTGAAAGCCCTGAGGTGCAGGTCTCTTCCTTTAATTCTGAGCTGCTATACCCCTCTGTATACCTCTCTCAATGATCACAGCTCTGTCTACAGCCTCCGTAAATGTCTGAGCACTGAAGCCAATCACCTGCTCAAATAAGTTCTGCCTCAGTCCTTCAAACTTCCTTGCCTTTTTCTCTTCATCAGGTGTTAGATGTGGAGCAAAATGTGACAACTCAATAAACTGAGTCGCATACTAGGATACTGACATCTGCTCCTACACCAAATGCATAAACTTTGCTGCCTTCGCGCTCTAAATGATAATAGGGAAATACCGCTCAAAGAACAACTCCTTGAATCAGTCCCACGTCACTGGCACTGGAACCGGCCTCTGCTCCTCTATCAATCGCGCTGATCTCCACCAATGCTTCGCCTCCCCTATCAACTTAAATGCCGCAAATACCACCTTCTACTCATCTGAACAAGGAAGCAATGCCAACGTCTCTTCAATATCCTAGACCCAATTCTCAGCTACAATAGGGTCATCTCCTCCAGCAAAAGATGGGGGCTTCATTTGCGTAAACTGCTCGATCAAATAGCCATGCTCCCCAGAGCTCTTGGCCATCTCAGCCATCACCTGCTGGGTGACGCTGCGCAGTACTACGTCAGTATCTCCACCTATGCTGGAAGGTCCTGGCCTTTCTCCCCAAGCATTCGTACCACTGCTTCTCGGGTCCATCTTGAAAACATGAAACACACTTAAGCACCTGATCTCCTACACAGACCTATCCTATGCCAATTGAAATATAATTACCTTTCCTAACCTTAACTCAATATCTAGTTCTGTCACCTAAACACACGACTCAACAATAGTTTACTATGATTTTTCTGAAATTGTCACCCTAGGAAAAACACAGAGACCACCAAGGTAATCTTGTACCCAGACACAGAAAAAACCTCAAATCCTTTTCCTATACTCTAGTAATGCTTCTGCTGCACTCTAAAGTCTACAGAACCTAGCAACCTAGGCTTTGATACCAAATTGTAACGACCTGCTATTTATTTCCAGTTTTTTGTTTTATATACTATGAGATTTATGATGCTCTGATACCAAACTGTCAACCTAAGCAGCAAGAAGCTGAATTCATATGACCATATTCAAAATATACAATACCAGAGTGCTAAAATTTTCCAAAAATATACATGCACGATTGTTCCCCAAAATACCCTCAACTGGGCTAGGGTTATATAGAAATACTCCAAAAAATACTCATTTTCTATTGACAGGGCAGTAGTGAAGCCCCTCTACATGCGAGCCTAATCTGCTCACCTACCTGAATCACCTGAAAAATGTTAAAGTAATGGAATAAGATGACGCTCAGTAAGACGAAATATGCTATTGCTAGTGTGTGGAAAATGAGTTACAATACCATGAAAATCTGTTTCTATATATAGTCATGTATAAATGAATATGAGAATACAAGTACAAATAATATATAAAGCCACCACCTGTACCCATGTTGCTTAACATATTTGCTTTTATAAGTTTTCCATTCATAATACTTCTACTATACATAAGTACACCCAATGCTACTGTAAAACTATATATACATATAATAACTGAAAACTTCCCTGTGGATAATTGTGTGTCATTATTTAACCCATCATGATAGGGTTGTGGGCTCATAGGCGGGATCTTCCCTGGTTGGCCAACCAAGATAAACCACTATACTCCATTAGTCTGATCAGCCCTCCTCAACCCATATCTACTAGGGAGCCTATCCACTCGTGGGCTTTATATGATCAACTGTTATACCACGTATTATCTGAATAAGTGGTTGCACTCTATATTGTATGTAGCAATGGTACCGTGCTCTGTAAACTGTAATGGTCTAACAGGGTCTGATACTATATAATACATTTTTGTATATAAATATTTTTTTTAACATGATTTTGTAATAACTGTATTAACCATGACGTTGTGATAAACTGTATTTGTATCAACTGTATTTCTGAAATGAACTGTAAAACTGTATGTCATCGTACTGTAAATTGTATCTGTATCAAATGTATAATCATGGTATTCTGTAATTAATATAAAATATTTTCTTTATCTATATATTTTGTAAAACATAACTCTGAAAAATATTGTAAAGTATGTTTTTGTACTATATCTATATTCTCAAGCCACACAGTAATTTTAAAACATATTAAACATACTTGATAAACTGTATAAAGTTCTTCTGTGAATATTAAACTAGTAAAAATATACATTTCATACTGAAAATCATTTTAAAACTGCCTAACATAGCATATTTCCCTTACCTGTTTCCTACTAAAATCCCCCTACTATTACGGGTCCTAAACCTGCAAGGTTCTCCACTCAACACCCTGAAAACCATACACCCCAGAATAAAATATTACTATTTTTATGTCTACAGCATTTCCTACAAATGCTGGAAAGCCAAATTTTTCTTAAAAGACCTTACCCTAAACCTGGGATGAAATTTAATTTCGTCCCACTGATGATTTGCTCCGGCAGACTTGAAGAGAACTTCCCTAGGAGCGTCATGGTGGCCTCAAGTCATCAATCCAGTGGCTAATGGGGCCGAAATCAAAGAAAACTGGGAGTGGAACCGTAGAGAGAGGAGAGAGAGAGAGAGTCTTCGTTGAAATTTCTGCGTAAAAATTAAGTTTAAGCACTATTTATACTGCGGGATTCATTGACAAACCACGTCACCTTGTTGTCGATTCCTGTGGAAAGTTCGTCAACGAACTTGTACCCTCATCAACAAATTTCAGACTTCCAAAAATCTTCTCGGTATCTTCTCGTTGGCGAGACAGGACCTCGTCGACGAGATCCTGAAGAACCCTCATCGACGAAACCCTTGTGTTCGTCAACGAGGCCTTGAAAGTTTTTTGGGTTATTTCCTCCAAAGTGCAACATTGTCGATGAACGCTTTGTGTTCGTTGACGAAGTTGCCTGCCTCCTTCTGTTACTGATTCCATTTCCCTCCCTCATTATTATTTAAATACCATTATTTTTCGGTTTGTTACATTTCTCTGCTCGGATCGGGTTTGTACTCCCCCCGAAGGTAGGAGGCTTCAGTCTAGTGAACTAATCAATAGAACCTCCCAGCTTAGCCATGGGACGGTCCTACCCCCTAGAACTCCGCATGACCTCCACCATAAACTTCTAGGCACAGTCCCACAATACCACTGTGGAGTCACTGCCAGCCTCATGGCTAGCCCCCTCACTGTTATTGCCTTTAGCGTTAGCATTATTATCCCTTGACTCCATCTTGAAGAGATAATTGACAAAATTGTTTACAATCTTGGTACCTTACATATTTGCTACACTACAATACTATAAGACTCGAAATAATAAACCAACGTCCCTAATGACCACGTACTCTGCCAACTTAATATCGTCATTCTATTCAAATTCCGCCCCTCCACTTGGAAACAAAATCGTCAATGGATTGCCGTGATTTTCTAAACTCGTTGATTGATCCTGAAAAACATAGAAGTCCACTAATAGATTTCCACCTCCAGGTTTACAAAGCAAAACTCCAAAGTCCTATCATACCCATTCCTATCCTTATCCTACTCCGACACCTATACTCTGGTAAGATCTTTTCACCTCGTCTAACCAAGTCAACAAGACCTAACAACCTGGTTAGCTCTGACACCAACTGTAACGCCCCAACCCTCTAGGTGGGCCCGAAGTGCAACTAAACATACATAACATACATATCTTTGATACCATACATATAAAATCCGACCAAATAAGGGAAAAATGGGTGTTCCATACTAATCTGTATAATCATACACAGCGGAAAAACACACATCATCCTTACCAGAATTTCTAATTGTTCCCATAAACATCCATACATACATAAAATGTAAACTACTATTACAATCCCAAAAGAGATAGAAACTGTCTAACATCTCACTAGCCCTAAGAAGGATTATCTACTATCTAAACTCAGCCCAGCAGAATGCTAGGCTCGATCCCTCGGAGGACCTGAAACAATATTTGTATGCTTAGGTAAGACACCTCTTAGTAAGAAAGATTGTATTATTGTTAGTGTGTGGTTAACATGAGATTATATGTGTACATATACTGCTAATATTTAAATACATTTAATTTAAATTTTAAAATCTATATTACTCTATAAATATGAAAATACATACTTTCATACTAACATACTACTCGCTCAATATAGCCATTTTTATAGTAAATATGCCCATATATGCCTAGAAGATACAACTTGGTCTATAGGACTAGTGTCGTCACGCCATCACATACACGTGGGACATGCTTCCTCCCATGACGGGTTGTGCGGTCCGAAGGCTGGACCTAGCAAATAGTTGGCTGACTAATGTTAAGTCAAACATAAAATAGTACGATGGCACCTACTCACTCTATACCTGAAGGCTGCCCGAAGGCTGAGTCATCCGAAATTACTGCATCGGATGGAGCCCCGGAATTTCTACATTGGGGAGTACTTTACCCAGGTCACCAATCGCGTTTCCCATCTACACTCTATCTGAGACGTATGGTTAAACCCCTACATACATATAGCTACGGTACTGTGCTCTTACCATGAGATCATCATAATAGGGTTCTACTATCATATACGGCAATTTACATCGTATAAAATTGTAATCATAATTCATTTCATAAAACTTTACGTAACATAAGTTGTACATAATTCTGTGAAAACATCTGCTAGATACTGACTCGGTAAAAGCCAGTATCATATCCGTCATAATTGGCTTGATAAAAATTGGCATTTTTTAAACTCGGCATTTAGTTGTCATATCTCATCTCTTGGCATATAGCCATCATATCTCATATCTCAGCTTATAGCCATTACATTTTAGTATTACACAAAACTTGCTCATTTAATACCAATTAAAAACTATACTCATGCCACATAATTTTTCATTTGGTAACTCATAAATAATTCATTTGCAACATAAATACTGTTGCTAAAACTGAGGTATGAATATCTCTAGGCTGTTATTTTACCAAATATAGATATATAGCTAATTACGGGAAAAATGGAGCAATCAACTCTACTGTCTTTGGTTGGTTTTAAAATAGCCCTATGGTTTCAAATCCCAAATTTCTAACTAGTAAAAACATTTAGAAAGTCAAGTACTATAATCTAAAAATATCATGTTTGAATTTAATCAGTTGCTTTAAAAAATAAGGTCGGCTAACCGAATCCGAGGCCCAGAAACCCCAGAAAAGCGTAACTATTTATCTAAAAATTGTTTTAACATTTCATTTCATTAGAACTCATAAACATAGCTAACATAATATAATCCACTTACCTATTTCCCAAAAAACAACCCGAGACGCTTGAAAATTGAACCCTAGCTTTTTCCCGAGATTAAGAATCCACTCTGCTAGAATTGTAGATATTCGCTTCCTGATCCTCGTGGTAACTTCCGATCGTCAATACGGACAACGATCAGTGAGAAATTGTAGAAAGAGAGAGTGTGAGTGCAGGTTAGAGAGAGAGAGAGAGAGAGAGAGAGAGAGAGAGAGAGAGAGAGAGAGAGAGAGAGAGAGAGAGAGAGAGAGAGAGAGGGAGAGAGAGATATTTAGTTTTCTTAATGAAGAAGCAAAAAAAAATCCTATTTATAGACACCTTGACCTAGTCAAATTCGTCGACGAAATGGGGCCTTCGTCGACGAATTACAGAAGGTCATTTGTTGACAAAAGAAGGGCTTCATCAACAAACCCTAAGCCTGATATTTTAGAACGTTCTGGATCCCTTCATTGACAATGCTGTGAATTTCGGCGACGAACCACATAAGGGCCTTCGTCGACGAGAACATGGACTTCGTCGACGAAGCCTGCTAAAACCCCCATTTTCCTTTTCTTAATTAATTTCCTTATTTTCTTGGTTTGGACCTCAACACAAGCAGTCATAGGCAAGCATAATGCCTTGAACAAGCTTGACTTGTGATGTTTTCCCATGTATATGGTTGACGTCCTCGTATACTTTGACGTTAGGTATGCTTCAACTTTAGCCACAAATGATTTCTTATCTTCCACGAAAATTCAACTGACTTCTTTGTCACCAAGGCTTTTCCACTTTATTAAGAACTTATGCTATGTAGAGACCCAGAAAATTTAACTTATGAAAGTAATAAGGGAAAAGAAAAGAAAGAGAAAGAAAAGAAGGAAAAATGAATTATAAAGGTTCATCAGCAAGAATTCATCGATGAACTTAGGGTCTTCGTCGGCGAATGCCCTTCTAACTCTCATCGATGAAGTACACGTGTCTCATCGATAAGGAGATATCGAGAGAGAAAAAAGTTCAGACCCTAAAATGTTCGTCGACGAACTTCCTTCTTTGATTCGTCGAAGAGTCCACATGTATCGTTGATGAAGCTACGTGGACAGCTTCTTATATATGGCTGAAATTCATATTTCTGGCAAGAAATTAGTTTCCTCTAACATTTTCTCTCTCTACCTTCGGCTAGCCCACCTTCTTTCTTCAAATTCAGCTCCGTTTTACCCTGTTTTAACGATTGGAAGTTACCACGATGATCCCGAGGTGATTCTCTGCAAGATAGCTGGAGCAGATTGTTGATTTGGGGTTCTTGGGCACCATTCCAAAATCAGGGTGAGTAAGTTATTTTAGGGCTTATATGGTTATTTGGGATATGTGAACCCAAGAAATGTGTTAGATGGTAATATACTGGGGTTTAAGTTGATTGAACTAGGGTTAATGTGATTTCAAGGTTTGGAGTTCTAGATGTTGTAAGTGTGGTTTAAGATTTTTAACAGGCTTCTCAGAAACAAGTAAGGGGATAGATTAAATCAGGTATTTTTAGAAATTTAATTGTTTAATATATAGTATTTAATTTAGAAATTTATTTATGAATTAATGTAGTTTGTGGAATACTGGTGTTTGATCCGATAAAACCCTAGAAACAGATTAAATACTATTTTTCAGCAGAAATACACTTTTCTTGACAGATAGTATAATATAGTAGTACTCATTTGTGTGGCATGAGTATAAATAATTATACTGCAGACTTTTAGCACATCAGAAAATGTTATGATTTCACAGAATAAACATGATTTGATAATAGTTTTAGAAAGATGATAAACAGAACAAAAATTATGATATTTTCAGTATATTATGATAATTCAACTGGCATAGAAGTTGTGTGATGAGTCCCTAAAATATATGATTTTAGACCCTCATTTACATGTTCTTATCCTCATTTTATTATATATTTACCCAGAGTTATCATTGATCAAAGCTATGCAAGGTTTGTTTTTCTTTTCTAGAAAAACGGGATAAAACCATGGAGTTAAGCATTAAAAGAAACCATGGAGAATTTGGAGGATTCAAAGCTTGAATCCAGACATTTAACCAAGCTTCGGAAGCTTCAAAGCATAAATGGACAAGATGATGATGCTCGACCATGTGGCGTGACCAGCAAACCACATGGGCGACTTAGTCTTCCACTGTAAACTCCAAGGTTCAGACTAAGATCAGAATGCTGCAAGGTTCGACCAAGTGCTCAACCAAAAGACTTTCAGGGGTGACTATGTCGAGATAGTGAGATTTCCTGAAGAACGAGATACTGCAAGTCTCGACCATCAAGGCCCTGAGGCGTGATGAAGTCGAAGGCATTGGAGATTCGAATCCTGAACTTCTCATGAGTCTCGACTAGGGCGTGCACAAGATTGACAAAGGAGCAACTTGGTTGACAGCAACAATCTTCTATGCGAGATTTGCTGCAAACCTTCCTAAATTGCAAAACAAACTCTATAAACCCTAGAACCTATAAATATTTGCTAAGAACATGAGCTCTAGGTTCCTCTTTGGTCTCTCCTAGGTTAGTGACAAATTTAAGATGTCATTGAGAGCCAAGATAGATTAGGAATAGCATAGTTTTCAATTCCAGTTTCAGTGTGTGCATGAAGTGTTCGTCGACCTGTGACAATCGGCGACGTTCGTGTGCTATCCGTGTATATTACACGATCACTTTGTTTGTAATTCTCGATGTTAGTGACAGACATTCTAAATAATAAAGGGATGATATTTTTACTCTTACTTTCATTTACATCCTTTCGTTTACTGTTTTCCATTTACCTGAGGTGTTCGTTCATCATTAAGACAGGGTATACTCCAGTTCCCGACTGTGCTCCTGAAGGTTGGTGCACCCTTGCTACCTTGTGCCCTCGATCGCCCCTCTTCCGCTTTGGTCCACTCAAGTTAGTACTTCTATGGAATTTTGGATGAACATGGATAGAATCATGGAGTCTAGTGTCTGATTCGGACCATAGTATTGCTTTGTAGGAGTAGGGTAACTCTTAAATTTACTTGCTTTCCCATAGTGTAGATTTACTTGCTTTCATTTAATCGCTTTCCAGTAGTTAGAAACATCTATCATTGCAAAACATCACCTTTCACTTCTTTTTCATAAAAGGCCACAGTAAACTAACTTGGAAGTGGTTTACTAAGTGCACTTTAAGTTCCCGTGGATCGATACCTGACTTACCCACTTTCTACTGAACTTGGGATAGTTAGGTTTATAAATATTATTTTTGATAGTTAAGGACCCAAGCCTTCGCGAGCGTACAAAATTTTGTGCCATTTCCCAGGACTTAGCTACGGTTATAAGCCAAATTCCGCTTTAGAGTATTATAGCCTTGTTCTTTTGATTTGCTCTCCTTTTGTTTTCACTTTCTTACTTAATTTCTATTTTCTTAATTTTTTGTTTTCTGTCTTTGAAGTCTAAATCTGTGTGCTTATACATGTGTATGTTTGGTCTACGTTCTTTGGAACCTGAGATAATTCCCATAGATCTTGAGATTGAAAAATCTCGTAGGTCCCTTAGGAAACTAATCTTTAATCTGAAGAAAGTTGAGTTGTCTAAACTGAAAGCAATGGCCGAAGATAACCCACCAGTTCCCGCTGAACAAATCTCGGAACCCCATGCTCCTCACCTACCTGTGGTGGGAGAGCAACACATGCGCCCTGTTAGGGACTACTTTGTACCTAATGCATACACATCACCATCCTGCATCTGGTTCCCGGATGTTCAGGCGGCCCAATTTGAGATTAAGACTTCGATCTTCTCGATGCTGCCAAACTTTCATGGGAACTCTACTGAAAATCCTTATCAGCATCTAAATGAGTTCTTGGAAATTTTTTCAACAATCCACATCCCTAATTTTAGTGATGATGCTCTCCATCTTAGGCTCTTCCCGTTCTTTTTGAAGGATAAAGCCAAATATTAGCTGATGTCCTTAGAATCGAACTCGGTGACCAACTGGGTGACTCGTTCTGAGTTGTGCTTCCAAGTGCAGAAGTGTCAAGTTGTATCAAGGATGAGTCCAGGATCATATTCCATAGGGACCACTGAGTATCAAAGTATTTATGCAAGTTTAGTGAAATCCTGTTGCTGAAAAATGGGTTTTGAAAATCTTTTTTGTCTTTTATAATTTTGAAAACAGTAAACAAAGTGAGAGAAGCTTGAGTAAACTATCAAAATGAAACTGAAATTTTATCAATTTTCCAAAAATGTAAATCTAATAACGCAACCAAAACTAAACAGATTAACTGAAACAATTTTACCAAACACTCGGGTTATGGGTTCAACATCTGTTTGCTTCCACTGTTTACTAATTTCCTAGGCCTTACTCCTTTTCTTATTAATCCAATCAAGGCATTAAGAAGATGAAATTTTATTACTAACGATCGAGTAAATTGGCCACATCCAAACGGAAGAAAATAAAAACTCTTATTACGCATCAACCGAATTTTATGTAAAAATAAGTTGATTAGAATCCTAGATTAAATCAAGGTTTTGATGTGCCTAACGTCAACAACAAAACAAGAAGCAAGAGCTAGCGATTTATCAACGATTCCTTCAATTTTCGGTTTTAACCAAATAAAAGTTTAACAATGATATCATAGGATAACTAATAAACCATAGAACGCAAACGACATCAACCCACAACCTGAGTTACCGAACTTAGCCACTCATGCTTGCAATAGAAAAAAAACAAGTATGGAAATCCTAGTCTACTTAAGGAAATACCTAAACACGCATTATTAAAGATAGCAACTAAAAATAAGGAATTAAAACATACAATGGAAACTCAATCAAACACACACACACACACACACACACACTAAAAATCAAACCTTTAACATGGATCAATAATTCAAACCAAGAACTCGAACAAAAATGCAAACACATCAAAAATCTAAACTTTGAATGATAGCGAAAAATAAAAATACGAACTTTAACAAAACTGAAAAATATGAACTTTGACGAAACTGAACCTAACTAAATTAATTAAATAACTTGGAACATTAAACTAATCTATGGAAAAAAAATTTAACCGAAAGAGAATAAAAAAAAAAACAATTAAACTTCAATAATAATGAAACACCCCAAATAATATTCAAAATCTAAAAATAACAATAAACTCAAATAAAAAGTTAACAATATTCAACTGATTAATTAGTAATAATAAAAGAAAGAGAAAAGATAAGAGAGAGAGAGAGAGAGAGAGAGAGAGAGAGAGAGAGAGAAAGAGAGAATAGAGGAGCCTGGAAGAGTGCTCGAGTCTGTTGTGGAGCTGGCCGTGAGGTAGCCTGCTCCGCTGGAGGTTGCTGCTGATATGAAGTGGTCTGGTTCGTGGTAGTCTGCTGCAGGGAAGTTCTGAAGAAGCAGAGGGGGCCACAAAGATCTGCTGCCGCTGGAGAACCTGCTAGCAGAGAAGGGGAGAACTCGGCTGAGGGTGGCTTGCGGATGCTATGACTCGGGTCTGTTGTTCTGCTCGGTCAGGAGCTGGAATAGAGAACAACTGCTGTGCTGGTGTGGGCGTCCAAGGATGGTGGAGGCTCTGTGCTCAGGTTGTTGGTGCTGGCATCAACTAGAAGGGAGCCAAGCAGAGGGGAGTCGTGGCCATTGGCTCACGACCGGTTGGCTGGGAGAAAAAAAATAAAACAGAAGGGAGAAAGGTAGAGGAGAAGAGGGAAAGAGCAAAGGGTGCGTGGAGGCACGCCCCCAAAAAAAAAAAGGAAGAGGAGAATTTAAAGGGGAAAAAAAAAATACCTAGACCCGGCTAACCCAACCATGGCCGGGTCACATCAAAACAAATATATATATATATATATATATTTATATATTTTCAGTTTTTTTTTCTTCACGAACACGGTCTGTTTTGACCTTTCTGGAGCCCGTTTCTCACAAAACTCAAAAGATGAAAGTTGTAGACAATACTTTTCTCTTTCTCCAAAAATTTGAATTGTCTCGATCGGAGCTTGGATGGAAAAGTTATGTATAAAATACGAACAGGTATTAGTATTGGCTCCCGGGACTTTTCATGCGACAAAAAAATACCAAAAATTCATAAATTGTGCAATGAAACTCAAGAATACTAAATTCGACACTTTGTTAAAATATTATACATAATTGGACATTTAATTAAAAATATAAGTCGTAAAGCCCGAGTTAAAGTGCCCAATTACGCAGTTTTGACGCGTAATCACTGGGCCACCATGCAACATGAATTTCTTAAAAACTACTACTTGATTGGGAAGACTAATTAGCTTTAGAGAGCCATCACAAGTTTCTCACAAATGGATGGGGAACTCTTTTTTGAGACTTGGGAGTGCTTTAGGGACCTGATCTATAAATGCCCATATCACCAGGTCCCCAAGTGACAATTAGTCTAAACTTTCTACGAAAGATTGGCTGAGAGAGATAGGTCTATGGTTAATGCATCGAGTAGAGATACTTTCCTCACTAAGCACGAGAATGAGGCTTGGATTCTCTTCAAAGATCTGGTGGAAAATTCTCAGCAGCACATGACTACCACTCGTAGACTTCCAAATCCATCAAACTCTAAACAAAAAGGAGTTTATGAGTTAGCCATAAGCCACGAGCTAAACCCTACTCTACACACTATATCCTAAAATATTGATCAGTTCTTGTCTCTATGACAACAGCCTTATACAATGGCATGTGCAGAGGTACGTGCAATTTGCTCCGAACCTTCCCACACATGCTATAATTGTTCACATGCGCCTTACCAACTTGAGCCTATGCATGAGGAAGTAAGGGCCACCCAACATTGGTACAACCAACAGAAAAATGACTATGACCCGAGTGCCTATGGTTCTGGGTGGAAACAACACCCTAACTTCCCCTAGAGGTCACTAGCTCTAGGCCTTCAAGCTCAAAGACCTCCACAGAACCTGTAGAGACCTGGTGAGTTATAACAATTAAATAATAAAAGGAAATAGAGGAAAAGAAAATTTTAAAGGGGGTCTCAGTAGGTTCTTGTCTACGAACGCTTCGCATTCATCGACGAAGTGGCTTATTGGGATCGTTGATGGGGACACGTGTCTTGTTGACGAGGAATTTCCAAGAGGGATTATTTTAGGGCCTGAAATTCATCGACAATGAATAAGTGTTCGTCGATGAACTTTCTACTTGGCCTCGTTGACGATGCTAGTTGTATAAATGGCTCAAATTCGGATTTCAGTGAAGAAAACAGCATGCAAACCCTCCTCTTTCTCTCTCTTCGTCCCCTACTTCTTCTCTCTAGAATTTTGGGTTGAATCTTCTTCAAATCGATGATATGAAGCTGCTACGCTGCTCTTGAGAAGTTTCTCTTCATTTCTATAGGAGTGGATTGTTGATTAGTCCTACTTGGGAACCATCCCAAAATTTGAGTAAGTTAGTTAATTTCAGTTTTATTAGGTTTTTGGTGTTTTTGGATTGAAGAGAATATGTTAGGTAAGATAATACTGAAGTTTTGTTAGAAAAATATCAATTTCAGGGTGTTGAGTTGGGGACCACACGGGCTTGATTTTGGAGTAATTCGTAGGCTTTTTAAAAAGTCAGGTAAGAGGATAAACTAAGTCAATTTTCTTGTGAAAATGTATTTACTATTTTGCAGCATTTAAATTAAGGCAAATATGTATATTGTAGAATTATGTTGGAAATTATGTTGTCGATCATAAATATGGTTTTCATGTATAATATCAGAAATATGATTTTAGAATAAGTTTTATGATTTGAATATTACCCCTTTTGTGTGGCATGAGAACATTTACCATGGAAATTATGATGATGAAATATTATATTTACAAAATAAGCATGTTATTACTGCTTTCAGTAAAATATTAAAATGATACAGGGTTTTCAAACTAAGGTTTTTATATAATATGCCGGTGTAAGGGCCAAGGATTTTATATGATATGCCGGCGTAAGGGTTGAGGTTTTATATGATATACTGGCGTAAGGGCCGAGGGTTCTTATGATATGCTATGCTGGCGTAAGGGCCGTAAATTTTATATGTTATGTTATGTAAAGATTTTATGAAAATATTAACATGACAGATATTATTATGAAATAGTCATGTATCATTATTTGGAAGTATACTATAAATTATCAAAACCTGGTTGGCTTGGTTTAGACTTTCACGAAGCACGGTACCGTAGCTATATGATCACGATCATGTGTATATTAGTGCTACCACTTACTGTAAGGGACAGTGGGAGATCGGCAGTCGATGTGGTTTTATGGTAGTGCAAGCGTCCCTCTGGTATCTAGATCAGTAGGAGCAGACCCATCGTACTTACAGACTTAAGTTGATTTAGCATGGTCGGCCAACCATTGTTAGGTCTTGCTTTCAAGCCACACAACCCAGTCATGTGGGGGTAAGACATGACACCAACCAGCTATCCATCCAGGGAATTTTTCATGTACAGTTATATGAGATGATTTATATGTATAGAAATTCAGTATGATATACTATGTTATGATAAATTATGTTTTTCCTAGATATAACACAGACAATTTTATCAAGTATGATTTATGTACTATTATACGTATAACATGAAAGTACTCATGTTGCCACACTGATATTAGTTTATTTCCCTTACTGAGAGGTGTCTCACCCCAACTATATAAACATTTCAAGAGCTTCAGATAGAAGAGCGGATAGAGCTTCGCAATGTTAGAGTTCAGTTGTTCTACCCTGTCTGAAGGGTAAGTTAATTTGCTAGGGTTCGATAGATTTTTGGGTAGTGACCCTAAGCCACTTTTGGATATTTTGGGATATGTGTATGTATATGACAATTGTAGTAAAACTTTGGTATTGTGTTGGATGGATAATTTGATATGTACATGATTTTATGTTTTCCTATAATTTGATATGTATATGATTTTACGTTTTCCGTTGCTTAGGTATCAATGTTGTATTTCAAGTATATCCCTGATATCCATGGGTTCAAGTTGATTTTATTTTTTTAGGATTATTATATTGATTATTATTATGGAAAGGGAAAAAAAATTTATATATATATATATATATGGTAAAATAGGCAGGTCGTTATAGAACCTAAGTGCTTCGCTCCCTCAACCATATCCAACCATCCATGATCCCCCTATTGCATTGTAGAGTCCTTCTTTGTTGCAACAACTGTCTACTCAACAAACTAACCATGAATCTTTTGAAGAGATGGTGTTGAAAACTTTGCAAAGCATTGAAGCATATCGCCACGTGAAATGACAAATACTCTAGTCTCACTCACACTCCATAGCTAAGCTAGAGACCACTATGGGATAACTCGCTAGGGCATTTAGTAAGGGAAACAAAGGTCAGTCACCAAGCCAACCGCAATCAATGCCTCAGAGGAAATACAAAATAGAAAGTAAGACTACAGTAGACCCTTTATCACATAAAATACATGCTCATGCGATAACCACACTTAGGAGCGGCAGTTTTGATCGGGGAGCCAATAAGCCAACCAAAAGGTAAAGAAAAGAAGAGGGCCAAACCCATAGAAATAGGCAACCCCCTGCCTAATGAGTCAGCAACAAACACCGAAGCATCCACCTTGTCACCAAATAAGGCACCCTCCCACCATATTCCTGTAGCCCCTTACCCCACAGCTCTCCATGCACCCTTTAAATCTAGAAAGGAGACCACTAATGAATCCATCATGGAAACATTTAAGCAGGTTAAGGTCAACATCCCTCTCTTAGACATGATCAAACAAACACCTGCATATGCCAAATTCCTTAAGGACCTATGCATGCAAAAGCGAAAATCAAGGGTGCATATGGACAAGCACGTCAAGCTGACCGAGCAGGCAAGCTCAATCCTTTTGGGTCACCTCCCTCCTAAGCTCAAAGGCCCCAATGCTCCAACTATTTCATGCGTAATCGATAATTACACAATTGATAGGGCTTTCTTGGACTTAGGAGCCAGCGTGAATCTCCTACTGTACTTGTTTTTTTAACAATTTAATTTAAAAGGACTGAAACCCACCCCAGTGACATTGAGTTTTGCTGATAGGTCAGTAAAAAAACCTCAGGGTGTAATAAAGGACGTCTTAGTTAAGGTTGACGAATTCTACTATCCAGTTGATTTCATTGTCTTGGATATGGAACCCTCTGACCCAAAAAAAGATCAGATCAGTGTTTTGTTAGGACGTCCCTTTTTGGCCACAGAAAATGCTTGTATTCAATGTCGAATAGGGATCATGGATGTATCTTTTGGAAATGTGCAGCTTCGGCTGAACGTATTCCATGTATCCCAACACCCACCTGAATACATCCATGAGATGGACGTCGATATGATCGATGAGTAAGTTGCGTACATTGCCCCTTCAATTTTATGGAGGGATCCTTTAAGGGAAATGATCTAACCTGAGAGCAACCCTCTATCAGACTCGGATGACCTTTACAAATAGATTCTTTCAAATATAGTCTTTGAGATAGAAGGGAACATCTAGGTAAATGATACATGGTTCAAAGCAGAAATGGAGGACAATATGCTTGTTATCAAACCAGGATGATTTCAAGGTGTACTGTTGATACATCTGGCTGAAGATGAGACACTTAGCGTTTCTAGGAGGCCACCCATGGTTTGTTAAAAAAAAAAAAAAAAAGGAGTTGGGTAAGAAAAGGGGCGACCAAGCGTGACCATGTGAGCATTCGGTGCGACTTGGTCGGTGCAACACAAAAAGTCGTTTAGAAACCCATTTTTCCCCTCGTATCGTTTAAACTTCCACAAGCCACCACCCCAAGTCACCTTCATCACCCGCACTTTAGACTTCGTTGTCCAAGCTTTGCCAACATTTATGACTTTTCAACACCCTTCCGAGGGTCATTCTGGGAAGTTAGAACATCGGCGACACTCTCACTTAGGCGCACAACTGGTCCAGCACAGCCTAGGGTCCTGGTACGAATCCCTTCCTGCATTTCTTTCCAAAATCAACCCTTTTTCTTTGTCCTCCCCTTAGTACCAGAATGCCTCGTCAACCTAAATCTAGGGTTGCACCCAACCCGCCTCAATCGTATTGAGCCCCTAGTAAGCAGAGATGGATCCCCACTCAATTGCGCAACACAACGTCGCCTGAACCTACGAAGGTTTGGGAAATCGCCTTGGCTTCAGCCAACCGGAATCACCCACAGTCACCCGAACCCAATACAGGCTTTATGTCTATTCAGGCGACCAACCCTAAGGAACGGGCAACCGAACCTCTAAGGTTAGGTTATTTTTTCAGCCTTAAACACACTTATTTTTTAATTAAATATTTTTAAAAATACCGAGCGTGTCCCTAACGGTCATTTTTTCAACTTTGATTAGCTTAAATTTTCTCTCAAATCCTTTGTTAATCAAAGTTCCCCCAAATCATTTTTATTGCTAAAATTATTCTTTTGGGACAAAATATTTTAAGCAAAACTCTCAAACTCTCTTTCCTCTTTCATTTCAAAATTATTCTTAAAAAGAGTATATTTATTTTGAGCATTTATTTTTATATTCACATGCACTTACTCTCACTTAGGTTTTATCTTGAAAATCACTTTTGAGAGTAAGCTTAAGATTTCTTCTAGTTATTTTTCTTGATAAACATTTTTGGAAGAACCTTTATGGCACAAATATTTTTCTTGAACCTAAACTCCAAATTCTCTACACATTTTTATTAGCAAAAATATTTGTAGAACATAATAATCATTTTGATATTTTCATATGTTTTATTTGTATAATAATTATTTAAATTAACACTCTTACTCTACTGAGCATAATGCATATCATTAGAGTGTGCATGTATAGCTTAAATGTGTACATTTTTGCTTTCATTTTTAAGAAGCATTTTTATGTACAAAAATTGTTTTATTGTATCGGTTGGATTCAGGCTGTAAATTGAATAGGGGAGTCTTGGTCCCATAAGTGAGACCGATTGGGTTTAGCTTGGGAAATTGAAGTGGGGAGTCTTTGCCCCATAAGTGAGACCAGTTCAATTTAGTCCGAAAATTGAACTGGAGTGTCTTCAACCCGTAAGGGATACCAGTTGGGCTCAACCTGGTAATTGAGTTAGGGTTTACCTTGCCCGTAAGGAAAGGTTGTAACGGCTTCTGCTCGGCCCGTTTAAGTGAGCGGGGACAGTGGAATCCTTGGGGGGTATGACCAAGATGGGGATGTAGGCTGGTTTGGCCGAACCTTGATAACAAATCTTATGTCGCTCTCTCTCTATCTCATATATATTTCTGCACTTAAATTTTCACATGTGTATGCTTTCATTTATAGTTATAATTATTTGTATGCACACCTCTATTTCAAATGACATATGTTCTACATGTATGCCTACATTTATCGCTTTATTAACTTACATACACGTTTGTAATGAATGAGATATGAACTGTGATGAATCGATGTAAATGTTTAAATTAGTCGAAATATTTTAAAACCCAATTCACCCTCCTCTCGGGATCACATCATTTCCAGTAGGTTGACTGACCCTGAGGTCTGATCGATTGACCCTAAGGCGATTTTCCAAATCGTGTGGTTCGGTCTGCCGAGCTTATGATCCTGTTTGCCAGATTGTCCTTCACAAGAAGGCCGGTCAACTGGGCGTAAGAGGCTGGCCTGCCGGGCCTTCATAAAATTGGCCATTTACACCATCCAATTGACTAGGCTTTAATAGTCAGTCAACTGACCCCTTTATAAAATTGATTTTTGCTTTCTTTTAAGTTCAAAATCAATTCAAACCTTTTATGTATGTTTAAACATTTCAAATAAAAGATTTTTCATAAGAACTTAGAGATCTTAAGGTCAATCTAAGGTTCATGGTGAACTTCAATTTAAATCACATGAAAGGCAAGCACAAATTAAACCTATAAATATTACAACTAAAAAAAACAAGGTATTCAAGCTTTTGCTCTTCTGATATCCATGGAATACGCCGAATGATGTGTGCGTTTAAGTGCTTCACGACTTCCATTTTGCATCTGTGATTTATGCTATCTGAAAGATAAACTTATTCATACACTTAGTGTCCAAAGAGATGTTGTGATTTGTCATTATCAAAACAAAGATATAACTCAAAAAGTCAACTAAGAAGAATAAAAAATACAACTAAAGCGCACAAGATTTACGTGGTTCGGCAATAGCCTACATCCACGGGAGCAATACTTTGGTTTTCACTATAAATAATGTCAAAACTACAATCTTTGGGTTATAATATTGTTAAAGTATGAACCCAATGCATGCATAAGTGTTCTAGTATATCTAAGCTACATCTGTAGCGATCCACAAGAGGAAAATCCTCCGATAAGCCCAATCTACAAGCCCCGATTTGAATTTTACGTAATCTGCACCGACTGAAACCGTTGCCGGTTTGGTGATGAAAAAAAAAAATTCTGCATCCCGCCTAAAATTGTCGACGGTTAGGGCCCAATCCGTCAATGGGTTCGCCCTCTAACTTTCCTCTCATGCAATTATCTCTCGCTTCACATAACTCTTTTCGGTACATGTGATCCACTCTGAATATGAGACAGATTCCCAATAATTTATTTTTTTTTATAAAATATAAGGTAAAGTTCGTATCCTTTTAACAATCCTCTGGATTTGCAAAATTCTTGAAACTTTAAACTCAGAAATGTGAGAGAAAGGAAAGAAAAATATGGAGGAATCAAAATTTCCATATTTAGTTATCAAGAAAAATTAGAAAGAAAATAAAATATATATTAAATCAATTGATAAAATTTTAATTTTACACATCATCGATATTTAATTTTTCTTAATTTTTATTTATATTAAAATAAACATTTATTATATAATATTTTTGATATAAAAAAAAATGTAATGGAAAGTGAGTTCCTTTTTATTTTCCTTCCCTCTGTTTTCTCACAACATAATCCTTAATTCAAAGAATTCTTTGGAGTGGTACTTGAGATTTTTAAAATTTTAAAGAAAGTGAATGTTTTTTAACCAAATTTCAGAGTGATTAATTTTTTTCCGTCCTAAATTTATATTATTTTAATAAAAAAATTTAAAATAAAAAAAATGGAATAAAATTCTCCATTAATAATTCACCCTCTGTATTTTAGGACCGTCGCACGGTTGGTGAGGCAGTTTCCGGCGCGACCGCTCGCGGGATCCATCAAGAGTAATGCCAGTGAGAGTGGTAGAGACCTCCGCACCTTCCCAAGTACCGGGTAATTTCTTCAATTTGGGCTTTTGTTAACGTTGGCTTAGTATTTCTTTAGACTCTCAGTTTCTCGACATCCGCTTGCTTCCTTAGAAAATGCAGGAAAAGAAAGGGTGAAGCTGAAACCTTAAACCTCCACTCAGCTCAGCTTGATGCTACCGTTTGGTGTAAATTGACGTGGGTTTCGATTTTTTTTTTTGTCTGGAAACCTATGCCACACAAGATAAGCTTGCGGCTCAAATTCCTTTCTCTTCTCCTTCTGATATTTTTCTCGGTAGCCAAGCAGAGGGTTGGGGTTGTCGCGGTAACAGATTCTCTTTTTTTTTCTGGAAGAAAATCAGGCTTCTGTTTCAGTTGACGGTAAAGATGGTGTCTGTTCGTTTATGAAGCTGCGATTATACTCCGCTAATTTTCTGTTTTCAAAAGCAAGTGTGAAAGCGTTATTTAATGCGGCCATTCGTTATTTTCTTTACAGTTCAGCCTTTTGGACTCAGTTTGTTAATTTTATGAATAGAAGATGATAATGGATAGCTTGCAAGCCCTTTCCAGGTCAAAAAACTTATATTGGTATATGGCGACTGTGTCCAATATGTAAGCGTATGTAGCATAAAAAATACTGGAGCAATTCCTCCATGTAGGGCTGTTCTTGTTGCATCATGTAGAGGATAGAGAATAAGAAGGCCCTTCCCCTCAGTTCAACGTTACCATAATTTTTTATAAGCTCTCTACAAATGGACTATTTTGGCCGCTTAATGCCCGGTGGAGCAAATTTTTTTTTAAATATTGCATAGCATAACATACCATGTGAAACATCAAACCCCTTATTATTATTATTATTATTATTATTATTATTATTATGATGTTGGACAACTACAAAATAATAGGTGTTAGCATCAATATCTATCTTCCTTGCTTACCATTTCCTTTTGAGGTCATAGTGTGGCATCTTGTCTGTCTTGAAGACTTAATTATTGTACTTCTTCTCAGTTCGTAGTAGTTCTTTTATGAATTCATAGTAGTCCTTTTACAGGTGATTTTTTGTGGTCTTACGTCCTAAAAATAATTGAAATCATAACTTCTTCTCTCCACAATCTTGTATTCAGCTAAAGTATGTTTTTTAGCTCTTCATCGTCTTTGAGCTGATTTTCTGGAAACTCCAGATCTATCATAATTTTGGGTTGCTATCCAATTCATTACACTCCATGGTTTTTCTTGGGATCCTGTGTCCATTATGAAAGAAACCCTACCAAATAACTTCCTAGATAAATGGAAATCTCAGTACATCAATTTAGTCATTTTTACTTCATATGTCATATCCACTTCTTGTTTTTCTCTGCTTTGAAAAGTTGGGACAAAGCTTAATTATGAATATTGAATTTAATTTTGTTTAAGAACTTAAGATTATATGGAGTGTCATTGACATCTGTTTGTCTCACTAAATAACCTATGAGTTTTTAGTTCTTTGTTTTCTTATCTGGAAGTTTCTATTGACTTTGAAGGTGCAAATGGTGGAGACAGATCACCTTCTGCTTGTATGCTTCTGAGTGTTGGACAGGTGGATCTTCACAGTTTCTTCATGTTGATTATATTCACTTATCAATATCCTTCAATTCTTTTTCAAATACATTTTTTTTTATGTGCTTTGATCTACTAAATAATTTCTTTATTGTTGGTTAACGTCGGGTGTCTTGTGCTGTTAAATGGTTGATTTAGTTAGTTTCTTACTAGTTATTTAGTGTAAAGTATTACATGGATGTTCATTTACTCATGTAGCTGAAATTAAAGAAAAAATGATAAATAATGCTCTGATGTGTTAATATTATTGCAAAATTACGATATTTTTGTACAATCTAAATATCTAGTGCAGGTTTGTTGATGATTATATGTTAAAAAGATGCAACATATGTGATTACATGCATTTTTCAGTATTGCAAGATAATGTGAGAAGCAGCTTTGTGATTCTATTACTAGAAATATAGTTTATAAATGCAGTTTCCGCTATTGTACGCATACTCACACAGCGTCATATACACATACATACATGCTATTTGTATATAAGATAGCTGAAAATGATGGAAATAGGTAAGTTCAAAGTGCTGTACCAAAATACATGTTGGGTTCCAACTTCCAAGTCGTAGGTACCTGCACATTGCTCATTTAGAATCATCCATATAACATATATACCTAATGATTGAATTTTTCTTAGCACAGTGCACAAATGCTAATTAGGAAATAACGTTTTCATCACCTCATATTAATTTGAATAAGATTCTGTATTCGATGCGCATACTATGGAAATCATTAAAGGCCCATGTCTATATTGTACCACTAAAAATGCTCATTTTAGCTTCACCATTACAGGCCTTTTCTGGAACTCAGAATGTTTCTAGTCTACAAAAGGATGAAGCATGGAGAGTTAATGTGCGTATCCAAGGCTGTGACCTTGATCATGGATATTTATGTGGCACTATGGAAGCTCTTAATGTTCCTATGGCAGACACCCCAGTAAGCAACATCATTTTCTTGATTGAAACAATCATTTAACAGATATTCATATACCAAAATCTTCACACACACACAGACGTATTATTTATTTGCTTTTTGTGTGTATAGTGCACTACTGCTAAAAGAAAATCTGATGAGATAAGATATTAGAAAGGCATAAATTTAGCAAATTCTTCTAAAACTTATGCTTACAATATTAATAGATAGTTATTTGGCATTACTTTGTGCAATGGCTGGTTCTTCCTTCCTTGTATCCCGCACACGTTCCATCACCACTTAGCCCTATCTTGTGGCCATAGCAAATTTTTGCAGATTTACCTGTCTTTACCCAACTTTGATAGGAATTTTGGTGGCAATAGATTTTATATCCCTGCATACATATTTATTTTTTAGCACTTACTTTTGAATCCTCCATTTCCCGGTTAGTCCTCTACTGAAAAGAAAATCCACTGCAAACCAAAATATTGTTGAATGACAAAATATAGAGCTGACTAAATCTGTTGGTCCTTAAAATAGTTATTGACGTGGTTGATGGGCAAGGCTATAAAAGCTATTAATTCAATGGTTAAGTTTAATTCCAGATGTCCTCAATGACACTGTGCCTTTGTTGGCATCAGTGATTTGTTCAGACTTCACATTGTATCTCTTAGGCATGCATGCTTTGTTAGCTTCATATTCCATGTCTTGAAAATTTTATTCCCTTGATTAAAACCCGTTGGAAGCCATATCCTCTACCTCTCTCTCTCTCTCTCTCTCTCTCTCTCAATTTGAGTCTGCACTTGAATTGAAAGTCCTTCACGGCTTAGTAATGTCTTATAACTTATAGGGCACTTGTGTTTTCTTTCCTTCTACTCATGGCCTGTGCTTCAATAGTAGTATCTGTAATTCAGAGTTAAAGTTCTTAAACTTCTTATAGTGTGTGCTTTTCAAGTAAATTTTTTTTTGTAATGATCCTTTTGTACTTAAATATGCTTAATTGACCACTTTCATAAGTCATGCCAATAATAACTCCGCCCAAGGTTTTAAATTTTGATTTCGACTCAAATTTTGAAGCTCCAAAAGTGTGGAAATTTGAGGGAAATTTCGATTTTGATGTCAATTTCAATTTCGATTTGAAAAAAATTATGAAAATTAGTAGTAAAGCGTGGAATTCTTTTATGAAACTTTAGAAATGGTTAATAGACGTAATAACATAAGTTTTAGGACTAATATATTACAAGTTAAATACATTTATGTTGTGTATAAGGTGGGAAAGTTGTAAAATAATTTGTGTATCAAACATATTTGTAAAATAATGTGCATTAAAACATATTCATTTAATTAAAATTAAATTTCTAAATCATTTAAATATTATTAATTATACAAATAATGATAATTTAGACATGAATGGTCAAATAAAAAATGTTGTTGTAAGTTTTTTTTTTTATATATAATTTCAAAAGCCCTTATAATAATCTTTTTGTTTCGATAAAAAAATAAAATAAATTAAGAAAAAAATTTCACTTCACTCCTAAATTTCTCATTTGAATTCCAAGAAAATTTCATTTTATAGTTAAAATTTTGACAAATTTTGCTAAAATTTCAAGATTTCGATAAATTTCAAATGATTTGTTGAAATTTCAATGGAAATTTTGTAAAATAGAAATCGATTGCCATTTCAATTTTGAGGGTGATGAAAATTGGAAATTTGGACAAAAAATTCAATAATTTCTTGGAAATTTAATGCCATGACTCCACCTCAGTTGCCAATTACAAAAGGGGAAAATTACCAATTCATTAAGATATTGAACCATGCATAACTTTGACCAAAAAAATCAATAAATCATGTTATCAGTTACCATATTCATCCATTAATTCAGCCTTATCATTTAAATTAATTGCAAAGAACATCGACAAATAAATTTCTCAATCATGCTTCTATCATTGTCCAATGAAAATTAAATCCTCTACGCAATTCACTTATCTTATATATGGTAGAGATAACACAACCTTCAAAGAAAATGATAGCTGCTTCCAGAAGAATTCCTGCAAGGCTTTGGTTCTCTAGTCTCCACACTCTTGTTTCCTACAGTCTCACCCCCAAGGCAGCACCCTATGGTATTAGTTTTAGGTAAGTGGATGCTATAGGATTAGGTTTTGCATTATTATCCAAGAAAGCGATCTTAGGGTCCAAAAATAGCCCAAAAGATGATTAATGGTTCACAAATAAAGTGTCATTGCGTGCGTGGTGAAAATGAAGAGGGTATTAAAAAAGGAAGCAAAAAAAGCAGAGAAGGGTAGCATGGTGCAGTTGCCCAATTGTTTCGACAATTGGAGGATTTGCTTAGAATTTGCTAAATTTCATGGGTTGACCCAATTTTATTCAAATTTTAAATTTGGATAGTGACTATTTGCCTAAAGTTTTTGCTAATTTCCCAATCTTTTTAGCCCAAGATTTCACTCCTGTGATTAAATTAATTTCAAAAGATTTTCTTTATGATTTTCCAAGTGAATCTCACATGGGCCATGTGTAATTGGGCCTAGAATTGTGCAAAGTTGAAAATGGGCTCTAAAATTACTAAATCAAGATGATTATAATGAAAATTGGCCCAGTAAGAGAGGACCAAAGTCAGATGTCTATATCGGCACTTATGAAAGGGCCAACATTAACTCCTCCTATGGGCGCTTACATTCTCCAAAGAATGTTATATCTGAGAAGGGAATATCATTTACTTTTGGGACATTGAGATCAGTGTGTGAAACCTCAAAAAAGTCTTAGTTGAACAAAAAATTATTAAAGGAATATTGAAACTATTTATCAAATGAATTAAATAATAATAATAATAATAATAATAAAATCTCACCAAATAACAAACTTAGTCAAATTTTCAACAATCTCCTGCTTAGATCATGTTAGATTAGATTCCACCAAAAAGGAATGCAAGCAACAATTGTTTCATGTCACCTCTTCAGACTTCTCCTTATGATTGGGCCACATGGTATTTTCTTCAACCATAATATGGGCAACCACTTCAAACTGTTTTAGATTTTCCATGTTACCTAATTTCTTAATATCTTTTCAAATGTTAAGAGTTAATGGTTAAACATATAGTTTATTTTTGTTTTTGAAAATAATGTCAAATGACCCAAACATAGGGAGAGTATAAGGAGATTGTATGAATAAACTACTCTTGCATCATCCCCACTTAAACGTGCGTGCGCACACACATATTTGTCAATGTTTTGACACCCCATGAGGAGAAATTCTCGAGTGTTATACCAAAACTCAAGTATATACCAAGTTCGTTAAACCAAACCTCCCTATTATACTATTTGCTTGAATTTTCCAAGCTTTTTATATGCTTTATTTTCCTACGGAAACACAAAACCTGGTTTGAAGCAAGAATTGATATTGCTTACATGTTTTAGTGATTTTTATACATCCACAAGAAAAGGCAACAGAAACTTTGAAAAAGATTTATATTGTAGATATTTGACAAGTTTTATGCTGGTTCTGCCACCTAATGCACCCCGCTTACTTTTTTCTCAGGCTTGGGACCATAAGAAAAAGCAATCAACAAATCCATCAAGATTCTTGTTGTTAGGAATATACGAACAAATTCCCGAAACCTGTGAGAAACAAATAGAGAAAGAATGACACCAAAGAAAAAATTCAATCACACGCACAAGACAATATTTACGTGGTTCGGCAATTTTGCCTACGTCCACGGAGTTGCAGGGATTTCAACATTATCAGGAAGAAAGCACAGAGAGTGCGGCGATACAATTCTCTCGCTCTCGCTCTCTCTCAAGAATACAACCACTCTACCCTAATCACCCGAAAGCACCCTTTTTATATGTTGCGCCTAGGGTTCCGTTCCGAATGGGCTCCAAAAAATTTTCCCCGGGGGCTACAACTTGTACCGCTTAGTCCATGGAGCGAAGGCTTGGGCCTCTAATTAAATGGAGGTCGGGTCATCATCCAAATTAAGACACAACTAGGCTCCACAAAAGCCCAACACTTGTAATGAACAAGTTTGCTGCCTTAGATCCCTCTCCCCCTTTCTTTTGTCCAAAAAAAAAAGACAAAAACAAAAGGAGGAAAAGGGCCCTCATGGCATCCCTAAAACCCCATAGAGCTGCCTAGAGAATCCCTCTCACCATGAGTGAGTATGCTGACCCACAAGCTTACCTAGAAGTAAGGCTGCAAATGAACCAAGCTGCTCAAGAGTAGGTCGGGAGCTTGGCTTGTTAAGATCTCATTCTAGCTCATTCATTATATAAATGGGTGATTCCCAAGCCTATTTTTGCGGCTCGTTTAATAAATGAGCCAAACTTGAACATAAATGGGCTTGGTTCGTTTCAGCTTGTGAGCGGCTCAATTATAGACTTGGTTTTGTCTCATTTAATACATTTGGATTAGGCCTTATGTATGGGATAGTTTAACAAGGTTGAATTGGGGTTGATAGAATAAAATGGGCTCAAAAGTAGGGCCTGTTTAGTTGCCAACTTATTTACCTCAAACTCCATAACATAAATTTAGTGATAGGCCACTGCACAAGGCCAATAGGCTAGCTTGGTTGAGAGGGGGAGCAAAAAAAAGATCTAAGGCAGTATTAATAAGAGCCTCTTTTTCACCAACAAAATCCTAAGATCGTCTCACCTCTTCAAGATGTTCCTAATGTACCTAACCATTCATGAGCATCTTGGTAGCTCATTTCAGTAAGGGCTCATGAGCTCATTTAATTGCATATTAGACAAGTTTGATATTAATACTTGGTTGAGCTCAGCTCGAGCTCGATTAAAAAAATTTAATAAACAAGTTTAAACATAACAAAGTTCTGCTCAACTCGGCTTTTTTGCAGCCCTACCAGAAGTCTGCAATCACCTAGAGCTAACACTAGGCTATCCTACAAGAGATCATGTTCTTCCATGGAAAAAGCTTCCCAAGAGGTAATAACATCTACTTTCTGTATATACGGACTCCTTGCAAATCTCTTTTTATGGAATCTTAAACCTGAGTCCTGGTTTAATGTGTAGAACAAGGAACATCAGAACTTATTCCCAAAGTAATCCCCAAAAATGTAAATTCCAAAATCAGAAGTTGTGCCATGGCAAGGGAAACTGAGACAAAACACCAGCCACAGGCTTATGAAAGTGGTAGGCAAAACCAGTCATATCCTTGGTGCTAAGGACTTTTGCAGAAATTAGTCATACGAAATGTGCAATAACAACTACAAGCCTTTAGTCCTACTAGGTGGGCTTGGCTACATGAATCATTTTCCGTCGATTCATCCAATTGAGAGTGTTTTCCTCTATTAGATTAACGGCTATTAAATCCTTCCTCACTACCTTTTTCCAAGTTATTTTAGGCTACCCTTACCCCTTTTCATGCCAGAAATAATAACTAACTCACTCCTCCTCACAAGTGGTCTACTAGGTCTACGTTTCAAATGCTCAAACCATGTAAGCTGCCCCTCCCTTATCTTGTCTTCAATTGGTCCTAAATTATTGTGTATATGATCATTTTTTACTTTGTTTTTTAAATGTTATAATACTTATCAACCTTAGCATTCGCATTTCAACAACTTTTACTTTTTGTATATGTTGTTTCTTACTTGTCCAACATTCTGAATCATAAAGCAGAGCTGGCCTTATAGCCATCTCATTAAACTTTCTTTTTAATTTTAAGCATATTGTATGATCACACAACACACTTGTCGCACTCCTCCATTTAACCCAAGCTGTTTTAATTTTATGTACTATGTCTTCTTCAATATTAATTTGAAGATTCTGCATTGATTATTAGGTCAGTAAGGGAAGCTTACCTGCCATGCCAACTTCTCCATTCTTGTAGGAACACATGGATTTGTTAAATACTTTGCATCTGCACAGGGCTTTAACTTATTCAATTATCTATTCAGGTTGTAACTTTCTGGGAAGGAGAGATTGTTGATACCAAGAACTACACTTTCTTCACGGGCAAATGGGAAGCAACGTATGGTTTTCTGTTTTTGTTTTCATTCTTCTTTCTTTTTTCTTGAACATGGAGCCTACTTCATTAGGGGAAAAAGATGGTGGCTGTTAATTGGGCTGATTTCTAGCCATATGGATTTGAAAATAAGTATACTGATTAATCAGTTTGGAAATCGTTAACAGGCCAGAAGAGGACATAAGGCATTGGACCAAATTTCCATCTTTTGCGCCACTTTTGGTAAGGAATTGTGTCTTTTCCTTGTGTGCAGAATATTGTGTCTTGATTAACTCTGTTCTTTTCAGAGTCAAGTGGAGGTTGACGGTGGCAAAACATTGGACTTGAGTAACTATCCATACATATTTATGGTAACCTAGTCTCATTCACTTAGAAAGAAACTGACACTATATCAAGAAATAACTTTCCATTTTCTGTGATCTCTTTGTACAGAGATGGAAGGAGCAATACTTTGTGAATGTTGGAACAGACTGTGGATTGACTATAGCTGGATTTTACTATGTTTGCTTCTCTTGTAGTGATGGCTCCATCAATGGCTTCTATTATGATCCCAATAGCAGGTATTTGTGGCCTAGATTCCCCCTTATGGCGCACTTGGCACTTCAAGCCTTGATTTGAACAAAATGCATACAAAATTGTGTTGAGTTGTTGAATTCCACACAATTCTAAATCTAATCTCAAATTCCTTGGTCTTAGTGCATATATATATATATATATATATTATATTATTGACACACTCACACTATGATGGAAGCATTTTCACCGGTTTCCTTTTCTCATTTTATAGAATTATGGATGTTGTAACCAAGATCATTTACATATGAGGTTTCACCCATTCATCACATTTGTGTTTTTACACATTGAAACAAACTTGAACTAACCGGTGAAAATGTAAACGAACCAACCTGCAGCCCATTTCAGAAGCTTGAGCTGAAATCCACTAATGAGGGAAGATCAGGTTTCAGTTTTTCATCGTATGAGTTGCAGTAAATGGATCCTAGGCGGTTGATTCCAAGAGAAGCACTTTAGTTGAATTTCAGCATCCTATTGTGCATTGATGACTGTAGAGCGCTCTCAGTTGTCTCTAGCGCTGTATAATGCTTTTTGAAGTCAGGTGAGTTTGTTTACTTGCATTTCTGGAGCTGCTGGAAGTTGGAGGACTGGAAGAGCTCCAAAAGTTGTTAAATGTGAGGATTGTATCACAAGAATTCACAAGATGTGCTTGAACTTTATTTATTTTCATACTTCTACCTGGCTATTACATGACTTGAACTAAATATATAGTGTGATGAAATTATGCCTATTGTTCCAATCCATGGATTATGTGCATCAATTGTTTTTGGGTAGGGGTATTGGTGATGAAGTTTATTTTGTTTTCATAGTTCTACATGCCTATTTCCCACATCCACTATTTGATCGGTTTATTGGATGCCTGCCATAACTTGTAGATGTGAACAATGTAATGTAATTTTGTGATTATGGTGTTTGAAATTTAAAGAAGTTTCAGTACTTCACATTTTTCTATTACCCTTTTTGTTTTTACCTTGAATCTTTTAAAGGTGTATGTTCCAAATAGGCGTTTTTTATTTTTGTTTCTAGGAGACTGGATTGTATGTCAATAACTTCCAACACCTCTATCTTCTTTTCTGCTCATTCTTTCTTTACCCTTGCTCTTGCCATTTTGATAGTTACGACTATTTGAGCAACAAATTGAAATGTTCACCTGTCTCTTTGTCAACATGCCAGTAGAATGAGACCATTTTGAGCAATTAGGGTTTGATCTTAGAGATTAAGTTTGTTGATATTATTTGCAGTGAGGGATGCCATACCTTCTTTAAGCGTTCACAGAATTTGCGACTCAGAATCTGCATATAATATTTAAATGCTGTGTATTTATGTGAATTGGTTCTGTTGATTTTATTGCAAATAGAGCACAAAGACAATATACATCATATTGTTCCACCAATCCAAGGCAGTGGTTTTGTATATGATTTTCATTAAATCACCGTTGGGTTGAAATATTATTCTTGCATTGGTGTTTCCATCCATTTTCCCCATTTTTGTATCTTGCAATCATATTTTTCAATTTTGTCCAATAGATATTTCAATTCGAATTATATTTGTGTATAGATATTTCAGTGCTCTAATTAATAGGGTTGTTGTAGAGAGATCTTCTATCAAATTCCCATTTTGCCTTTTGCTAGCAGAAGTCACATTCTCCCAGTGGTTTTGAGTTTCCTGTCTACTTTGCCACCACGTTAACCCTACGCATAGCATTACATTCCATGTTCCATGTGCAATTATCTTCTTCATCTTCCTTCATCTTCTCTGTACCAACCTGTCTCTCGAAGATTTTCTTCTCCATGACATTAATGTCCTTTGGTTGATTGATCGGTAGTTTATTTAACTGTGCAAGGAAAAATTTACTTTCTGATTGCCCTTAATTTATCTGATTAAGTTAAATTGTTCATCCGATTTGATTTGCTTCAACTGATTTTCGTAATTCGATTTAAATCATCCACACTTGATCATCCTGCTATTGACAAGATTACGGAATTCTGCTTGTTCATGGGGTAATGCACTTGGGTCAGCCGAGCAGGGTCACAAGACAACGGGGTCTTCTCTTTCTACTGATTTCATTTAGAATTCTTTTCACTTTGTCAATTATTCATCACATTTGAAGCAAGAAAATTATTTTCATTTTTGCATTGCATTTCATATTGATGAAATAAAACTCCGGATTTTAGAGCCATTAATTGGCATTTGAGGTGGGCAAGCCTATTTATATTCAATTGGAGCATGTCTTAGTGGCTATTTAGTAATTAATGCATAGTATTCATACTCGGTACGATTAAGATTTTTAACATGATATTATCTCATTTATGTTGATCCAATGTCATTTAATTCATATTCGTGTTGTCGTATTATATGTTAATTATTTTACGCATGAAAAACATGTTAATTATTTTAAGCATGAAAAACACGAGCGCACAATGCATAACAATGGAGGATTTGAACTTCTAGTAGAACAATTGGGTGGAAAGTCAATTTGAAAAATATTTTAGTATCATCTACGGTTATCACTTTAAAAAATGAACCCATATTTGCATTTTGTTTAAAAAATTCATCAAAAAATATTTTTCGAGATTTTTCCATAGTATGGCACTAGATAGATGGTAGTGTTATATTGTTGTCCATCTTCTACACCAAATCAAATTTTCATTTATTACACTCAAGATTATATCAATTCATCATATACTTATGAATATAACATAATCAACCATTTAGATTTTTTTGTTTTTTGTTTTTTTAAATCTGCATTGTTATGATTAAAGAACAAAAATTTTATTTTTTTGAAATGGTAATCACAATAAAATCAAAAACAAAATTTTAAAACAAATTGTGTTGGCAAGGTGATTGTTATGGAGCAGTGGGGGATAAAAGAAGATGTAGCAATATATGCAACTCACCACATCATCATAGTTAATAATTTAGAGTAAATGACAGTAACCTCTCGTGAGATTCAATAAAAAGATAAGAATCTTGCTTGAAATCTTTAGAGATTTTAAAAATTTTACAAATCTATTTGATATTTGACTTTTGAGATACTTATACCCTTTAAAAGGTTTGCCTTCTTTTTTAACAAAAGATAAAAAATAAAAAATAAAAAAGTTCATGTCTTTTAACAAATTTCAAGGGAGTTGTGTGAAATTCTTAAAACTTTAAGTGGTTTTAGAAATTTTTGAAACTTTAGTAAAGATTATTATTTTTCTATGAACTTGAGGGCAAAATAGGGCCTTTGTCCAGTAATTTAGAAAAATGGTTTGTGCTGTGAACCATGGGCGTGTGACACATAATATAACTCAATAAATTATGATGAAAAGCTGAGCAGGCTCATAATAATGATAATATCTAAGGAGAAGCAGGAGAGAGGCAGAGGGCTGAAGCTGAGGCTGGAGCTTTGCTCATCTTAAAATTTCCATGGAGAAGGAAGTGAAGAAGAAGGGGGGAGACGAGGTGACATTGAATGAGGAGACGCCCATACCCCCTGCGTAGACTCGTGCATTCCCCCGTATCACGCACTCTCTTACTCTTACTCCTTCCCCATGCGCTCAAAAATTTAACCCCCTCCCCCTCCCCAACTCCCTCTCGCATTTACCCCTTTTCATGTGGGACGCCCCACTCCCCTTTTATTTCCTATCCTCTCTCTCTCTCTCATATGCACTTAACCCCACTATATAACCCCACTCTTCACACTTCACTATTCCCCAACTCCCACCCTCCCCTCCCACGTCCCCCCCCCCCCCCCCCCCCCCTAACTTCTCTCTCTCTCTCTCTCTCTCTCTCTCTCTCTCTCTCTCTCTCTCTCTCGTAGTGTACTAAACCCAGAGAATGTACTGTTTGCATGCAACGTGGAACTTTTAGACCATTTTGCCGTTTACGGGCTGTGAGGAGATAGATCTTAATTTACGCCTACCAACTTGCAGAAGAAGCCCAACTACTCCTACTTCTCCATTCACAATTGTCTATTTATTATTAGCACATAGAATGGAGATTACCCAACTCCTCTGCGACGAAGTGTGGCTTAGCAGCAGCGGCAGCGGCAACAGCGCTCCTTCTACCCCTCACTGCAACACCCACGGCGACCACGCAGCCATGCTGCCGCCCATTGCCTCGGATCCCTTCTTCGCCACTAAAGAAGACTGCGAGGAGGGTCTGGCCACATGCCTCCACAAGGAGTCATCTTACATGCCCCTTCCCCCATACTCTCACCTTCTCCACCACTCCCCTGCTTTGGTTTCCTCTAGACTCCGAGCTATTCAATGGCTCATCAAGGTTAGTTCTTGTTGATTGTTACTTTCTTCCTCACTAAGTAATTAAATATGTTTCGAACTCCTAAGCAACAATATACATTAATTTTTCGTTTGGTGGGTTTGAGTCTAACTTATATTATCAATATACATTAATTTTTGTTGATTTCTCTGCGTTTTTTTTTCCCTCTTGTAGTCTCGAAGTCGGCTGAATCTCTCTTTCCAAACTCTCTTCAACGCCGTGAATTACCTTGATAGATACGTTTCCACAAATCATTCTCACGTATGATCGAACAGCAAACACCCCTTGAATTAATCAGCATTAGTATTTTCCAATCTATATATACTATGATTTTTAATTTCTGATAATTTTTTAATAAAAAATAAATAATTTTCATGGATGGCAGGGCTCTCGGATTTTTGAATTGGTGTCTGTGGCGTGTTTATCAGTGGCATCCAAGTTTAATGAGACTTCCCCTCCTTCCTTGCATGAAATTCAAGTAATAATAATTCATCATTAATTAACTTTAAAATTTCATTATTAATTACCGTCATATTATTTTGTTAATGAATGTAATGTATGTTTCTGTCAAATTAATAATTAAATTAGTGTTTGGACACGTGATTATATAAATTAATTAGTTTGAATTGATGCATGCCCATTGAAGACGGAGGATCTGGAGAATTCATATGAATGCAGCATGATCCAACGGATGGAATTGAAAGTGTTAGAGGCATTAAGATGGCGACTTAGCTCTACTACCCCCTTTTCCTACGTAGGACTGCTGCTGTGGAGCATTGCAGACTCCCTCCAACCTCAACTTCTCCACCATAACTTAAACACTCGAGTCACTAATCTCCTTCTAGCTGCCCTTCAAGGTACTTGCAGTTTTTGATATCCCGGGCTTTGTATTCCGGCCATTATCCACAGCAGACGCAGGGTCAATGGATCGGAATATAAAACTCGAAATGTTAATTATTTTCAATATATATATATATTTGTATGTATGTATGTGTGTGTGTGTGTGTGTGTGTGTGTGTGTGTGTGTGTATTTTTTTTTTATTTCTTAAAAAATTGTGCTAATTTGATCAGTATTTAATTTGTTCTTAAAATTTGAGATTATTTGTTCAACATATATTGATTTATATTTCATTTAAGGTGGTGCCTGCCCCATTAAAATTAATTGGTGGATTGCACTTCCTAATTTGATTAAATTGGATTTGATTGATGAATAATGACTGACTAGGTAACGTGAGAATTCAGTAAATTACATGTGGGTGGGTGATATTTAAGGAACGCATGCATAGGGGTTACATAGTGTTTCCACATTCAACATTATGTAACCCTAGGTGCCGCATCACACATCTATTTTTCTAACCTTTCTTAAGAAATTTTTAAATAATTGAGATGGGGTTTGGTGGGACTTTTGAAATCTCAAGTTTATGTTTTTCTTTTTATGTCAAATCTTCATGAAATTTAAGATTTATAATTATAATTTAGAGCGTTCCATACATTTTTGTCCAACTTCAGTGATCCTAAACTCATGCAAAATATTTGCCTGGCTTTTCCTTAATACAAAATCTGCGCCCCTCATGCTTCTTTTATTTAATTTATACATGCATATGCATACACACTCTCAGTGCTCATGCTTATACTTCACACCCAGTTAATAAAATTTCCTGGGCTACCACTAGCTTGTCCATGTGAAATTGAAGCTATTGTATGTGCACGCAGGGGCGATCATGCACCGTATCGATTATGTTGTAGGTTAAAAATTACACCAGAATCTATACACCATCGATGAATGTTTAACACTAAAGTATTAATTGTTTTGATCAGATTACAAGTTCCTGGAGTTCAGGCCATCTGTTGTCGCTGTTTCAGCCCTACTATGCTGCTTAGAAGACCTAACCCCATCATCTGATGCCCACCTCCCCTACATTAGCACTCTCATCCCCCAACCCCAAAAGGTAAATTAATTTTGCAAACCAGAACCTTTCTACCTAACTGCTTCTGCAACAATTAATACACACGCACGCACACCATTCATTGGTTTGATTATATCTGATATATGTTTATAGGAAGCTCAGCAGGTGGAGTGCCAAAAGATGATGGAAGAGCAATATTTGCAGAGCATAGCGGGAGGAGGGAGGCCGTCATGCCGCTGCCCATCAAGCCCAGTGAGCGTACTGTTGAAGGACCAGATAGATGTCCACTGCGGTTGTAGTACTCGTCTATGCCGCTGCCTTAACACGCCTCCCCGTTCAAAAATTGATGAGCCATCCGTTTCGAGAAAGACCAAGAGAAAGAGAGAAGAACAATAAATGGAAGCATGCGTGCATGGCTCAACTTGCATCTGCTTCAAACCCAAACTCTGCCATGCCAAGCACATACTATATTATTCATTCCCGGCCCCGGCCGGCCACCCCATTACCCATGCATGTATGTTTATGATTGTTGTACTATTTAATTAATGTTCATTTCATCCATCAATGAAATCATAAATTGATTTATAGTTTAATGAAGGTCTGTGCGTGAATGTTTTCATTTCCACATGCAATTTGTTAAATTTCACGGAACGGAAGGGGCTACGAACCATGTTCATAATTTACATTCAATTTTTTTATAGGGAAACAAAAGTGGGGTAATGGGGCCTTCACATACCATGTTTCTTTCTCACTGTTTTAACTTGAAAAATATTAGAGAAAAAAAAAATACAAAAGGAATTTATTTTTTATAAATAAAAGTGAAAAAATAAAATATAATAAATCAATAAAAAAAATTTGCCTGATTTTTAAATCATAGTTGAATAACTTCCGTTCCTAAATGTACTAGATATAAAGAAAAAATTCAATATAAAATTGATTTCTTTTTTTTTTCTCTCTCAAATGAAATTCTCTGCATCATAAATAATATAAATATGTTGGGGTTTTACAGATCAAGTAATTAATAGATAAAAATAAATAAAGCACACACATACCAAAATTGACACCAGAGTTACGTGGTTCGGCCAAATTCCGGCCTACGTCCACGGGAGCGAGAGATTACTATATATAGGGAAAAATACAGAGGAGGAGGAGGATACAATCACTCAACTCTCACTCAACTCTCTTTATGCAAGCTGCAACACACCACACTCACTTCACTCTTAGCTTATTGCATATACAACTCCACACACACACATATATATATATACACAAGGGGGAGCAAAAATTCAACGGACGGTGGCTAAATGTCAACATGTCCGGCAGAGTAGGTGGAGCAGCAAAGGGTGACGGAGGAGCAGCCGGCACCGTAGATGTTGAAGGGGCAGCAGCCGTCTGCTTTAACTGGGTATGGATCCATCAATTCTCCCCCTCCATACCCATAGGAGGAGAATAATATGTTAATCTTCAATTGACGTCCATCCCAGCTATATCCCTGCATAGCTAGAGCTTCTCATAAGTTACCCTCTTTGTTAACATGTCTGCCGGATTCTCTTTAGTATGAATTTTTACTAACTTCAACAGTTGTTGTTCCATCACTTCGCGTATCCAATGATAGCGAATGTCAATATGTTTTGTTCGGGAATGGTACATTGAATTCTTGCTCAAGTCCAGTGCACTCTGACTATCACAATGTACCTTGTATTCTTCCTGTTTGACTCCTAACTCTTGAAGAAACCGTTTTACCCACAACATCTCCTTCCCAGCTTCCGCTGCGGCAATATATTCTGCTTCTGTTGTGGATAGGGCAACACACTTTTGCAATTTTGACTGCCATGATACAGCTCCCCCTGCAAAGGTGAACAAAAAACCTGATGTGGACTTTCTTCCATCAAGATCACCAGCCATGTCTGCATCAGTGTAACCCTCCAAGATTGGTTCAGCTTCCCCGAAACATAAGCATAATCCCAATGTACCTTTCAAGTACTTGAGAATCCATTTCACAGCTTCCCAATGGTCTTTCCCTGGATTGGAAAGAAACTTGCTCACAACGCCTACAGCGTGGGCAATGTCTGGTCTCGTACACACCATTGCGTACATCAAGCTTCCAACTGCTGATGAGTATGGGACTATTGACATTTCTTCCCTTGATGAGTGAGACAACTTCTTGCTTAGCTTGAAATGATTAGCCAGTGGAGTACTTACTGGCTTGGCACTTTCCATGTTGAATTTTTTGATTACCCGTTCAATATACTTCTCCTGTGATAACCATAACTTTCTGGCTTTCCTGTCGCAACTGATCCTTATGCCTAGGATCTGCTGAGCTGGGCCTAAGTCCTTCATTTCAAAAGACTTAGACAACTCCATCTTTAACTTGTTGATCTTGCTTGCATCCTGACCAATGATCAACATGTCATCAACATAGAGTAGTAGTATGACAAGACTACTATCAGGGAATATCTGAACATATGCACACTGATCTGCTGCAGTTCTCTTATATCCGTGACTCACCATGAAAGAGTCAAATTTTATATACCATTGTCTCAGTGCTTGCTTAAGGCCGTAGAGACTTTTCTTCAACCTGCAGACTAGGTGTTCCTTCCCTGGAACTTCAAATCCTTCTGGTTGCTCCATGTAGATGTCTTCTTCCAAGTCTCCATGTAGGAAAGCTGTCTTCACATCCATTTGTTCAAGCTCTAGATTTAACTTGGCTACTAATCCGAGTATGACTCGAATTGTTGTCATTTTCACTACTGGCGAAAATATCTCGTCAAAGTCAACTCCTTTCTTCTGTTCGAAACCTTTGACGACCAATCTGGCTTTATGCGTCACAATTTGTCTACTACCATCTTTCTTAAGCTTGAACACCCATTTGTTCCTTAGTGCTCTCTTCCCTTTGGGAAGTCTTACCAGCTCATACGTTTGATTCTTGTGTAAAGAATTCACCTCTGCTTTCATAGCTTCTATCCATTTAGCTTTGTCGGTATGAGATTGGACCTCTTGGAAACTTTCTGGCTCCCCCTCATCAGTGAGTAAAAGATATTCTGATTCTGGATATCTTCTCGACGGAATCAGAACACGACCTCTTTCAGATCTTCTAGGCTCAACTTCTTCTGGAGGAGGATATACTTCATCATCTGACTGATGTGATGATTCTGCAATTTCTGGTGGAGGGGGTTGTTGCTCCCTCTGCTCAACACCGTCTACATCTGTTTCCAAAGGATCATCCTGCAATTCTCCATGGTTTGTGGGAGAATATGATGGTGTAGGATCCGTTACAATGACTGGAGCACTGGAACTAGGCTGGTTAGACTTTGTTTGTGGTTCAAAGTCCTCAAACACCTGGTTTTCATGGAAAACCACATCTCTCGATCTGATGACCTGCTTCCTCTCTGGATCCCATAATTTGTAGCCGAATTCATCATCTCCATAGCCAATAAAGATACATGGAATGGACTTCACATCGAGCTTTTGCCTCTGCTCATTAGATATATATGCAAAAGCTTTGCACCCAAACACTCTTAGATGAGTGTAAGAAACTTTTCTTCTGGTCCATTCTTTCTCTGGAATTCCAAAGTTAAGTGGTGCTGACGGTGATCTGTTAATAAGGTAACATGCGACACGAATAGCTTCCCCCCAGAATGGCTTAGGTAATTTAGCCATACTGAGCATGCTTCTAACTCTCTCCATAATGGTCCGATTCATTCTCTCAGCTACACCATTATGTTGTGGGGTACGTGGGACCGTCTTTTCATGCCTAATACCATGTTCAGTACAGTATGCTCTGAACTCGTTGGAAGTATACTCGCCTCCATTGTCTGTCCGGAGGCACTTCAATTTCTTCCCTGTTTGCCTCTCCACCATAGCATGAAATTCCTTGAAATATTTAAAAACCTGGTCCTTTGTTTTCAAAAAATATACCCACACCTTCTTTAAAGCGTCGTCAATAAAGGTAACAAAATACCTGTTGCCGCCGATTGATTCTACTTCAATGGGTCCGCATACATCAAAATGTACCAAACTCAATGGCTTTGACCTTCTTTTTATAGAGGAACTAAATAAAACTCTATACTGTTTCCCAAATAAGCAATGATCACATGGGTTTAAGGCAATACCTTTTATGATTTTGATAAATGCCTTCTTCGCCAGTGTAAGGAGCCCTTTTTCACCCACGTGTCCAAGTCTCTTATGCCATAGGTTTGGTGATGCTTCATTTTCCACTGCATTGATGGCATCAGTACAAATCTTCACCTGCGTTTTATACAATGTGCAGCAAATGCGTCCTCATGCTATTGTCAAATTACCTTTTGACAATTTCCAAGCACCTTTCCCAAAGTAGCTTTCATAGCCCTGTTTATCAAGGGCTGCCCCAGAAATAAGGTTGAGTCGAAGATCTGGGACATGTCGAACATCCTTTAGTGTTATGGTGCAACCAACATTGGTCACAATCTGCACGTCTCCGATTCCCACGATCTGAGAAGAACTAGTGTTCCCCATCTTTACTGTACCAAAATCTCCAGATTTATACATCGTGAAGAATTCTTTGTGGGGAGTGGCATGGTAGGAGGCTGCTGTGTCTACCACCCATTCAGTGTCGTGGTTCCCAATATGACAACATGCATCTTCATCAATTGAGAAAACTGATATATCTTGAGTTAAAGTGACCGAGTTCTCACCTTCCTCCTTCTTTTGTTGCTGGCGGCTTTGACCATGATCCCGTCGAAATTTTCGACAATCTTTCTTCATGTGGCCTTCAATGCCACAATAGTAACAAGAGATTTTCCCTCTCTGCCAATTTTTACCATCACTAAATCTGCCGCGATCCTGGGATCTTCCTCTAGATTTGCTTCTACCTCTGCCTCTACCTCGACTTCTGGTACTGGTACTTTCTTGAGGTCGGCCTCTGGTTTCAGTAACAAAGGCTTGTGACTGATCTGCACCTGTTTCTTTTCTCCTAGCCTCTTCGTTGAATAAGGCATCTTTTACCATCGCCATGGTAAGTTTGCCGTCAGGAGCTGAATTGCTGAGAGTAATAACCAATGTCTCCCAGCTGTCTGGTAAGGAGCTAAGAAGCAGCAATGCTTCTGCTTCATCGCCAAGATCCATCTTCACAGATGAAAGCTGATTTACTAGGTTTTGGAACTCACTAGTATGTTCAGCTATAGAGGTCCCACTTTTTAACTTCAGATTAACAAGCCGTCTCATTAACATGGCTTTGTTGCGGGCAGTCTTGGCCTGGTACATGTTTTCCAGCTTCTCCCAAAGACTATAAGCATCAGTCTCTTGTGCGACGTGATGATATACCTTGTGGTCAATCCATTGTCTGATTTGACCAATGGTCTTCCTATTCATTCTTCTCCAATCATCATCTTTGACGGAATCTGGTTTCATACCTTTATAATCCAAAGGGTCTGCCAGATCCTTACAATTAAGAAGATCCTCCATCCGAGACCTCCACAGAGTGTAATTGGAGGCTGTGAGCTTGATCATGGTACCCGAGTCTGACTCCTCCATTGATTTTAAATACTAACTTGCTTGTACAGAAAAATTGGGGCAGAATCTCAAGAAACCAAATGTACGGTTGCGTCCGAAACGGTCGAAAACCCTGGAAATGGCTTAAGTTGTTCGAAAAACGGACCTGAAATGGCTTTAAAAAGCCTGGTCAAACTTCGGTCAAAATTGGTCAACTCTTGGTCAACTTGTGCTGACGTGGCGTTTGGGCCCACTGTGGGGTCCACTGCTGACGTGGTGTGGGACCCGAGCTGACGTGGCAGGTGACTCAGCTGCTGACTGGGTTGCTGACTAGGCGCCACGTGTCGCTGACTAGCGCGGGTCCTGGATGACGTGGCCGCTGACGTGGCGCTGACGCGTCAGGCTGACTGGACTCTGACGCGGCGCGGGTCCCGGCGACGTGGCGCTAACTGGGTTGCTGACTAGGCGCCACGTGTCGCTGAGTGGCGCGGGTCCTGGATGACGTGGCCGCTGACGTGGTCGGCGACGTGGCGCTGACGCGTCAGGCTGACTGGACGCTGACGCGGCGCGGGTCCCGGTGACGTGGCGCTGACGTGGCGTCGTCTTCCTCCTGCGAATGTGTGCCGGACGTTCTCCGGCGCATGAAAGCGCGTGACGCTACTTCCAGAAGAGTAGCCGGCGCGTGGAAACGTCCCCTAGACGTTGGCGGCGCGTGTGACGTCTTCTGATGCTGTTTGGAGCTCCGGTTGACACCGTTTGCTTCGTCTTGATGAGTGGAGTTCGTTGGTCGCCTCAAAATTAAATTTTGAGGTACTGGACAGAGGCTCAAAATCTGGGAATTTTCTCCGATCTGAAATTCTACTCCAACAATACGCTCTGATACCACTTTGTTGGGCTTTTACAGATCAAGTAATTAATAGATAAAAATAAATAAAGCACACACATACCAAAATTGACACCAGAGTTACGTGGTTCGGCCAAATTCCGGCCTACGTCCACGGGAGCGAGAGATTACTATATACTAGGAAAAATACAGAGGAGGAGGAGGATACAATCACTCAACTCTCACTCAACTCTCTTTATGCAAGCTGCAACACACCACACTCACTTCACTCTTAGCTTATAGCATATACAACTTCACACACATATATATATACACAAGGGGGAGCAAAAATTCAACGGACGGTGGCTAAATGTCAACATGTCCGGCAGAGTAGGTGGAGCAGCAAAGGGTGACGGAGGAGCAGCCGGCGCCGTAGATGTTGAAGGGGCAGCAGCCGTCTGCTTTGACTGGGTATGGATCCATCAAAATATGCTTGAAAATGAATCAGGTTGAATTGAGTTTTACCGTAATCAAATTTGTTTATTAAATTATTTATAAAACTTGAATATAATCTAATCTCAAAATGAGCATGTGAATATACAATTTTGAAAACTTGTTAAACAAGTTGAACAGACCACGTTTATTTATGCAAATGAACAAGTTGAATGAATCCTTATCAAGCTAACTTATCGAATTACACACGAATGACTTTCTTTTTTTAAAGATCTCTCGTTGGAAGAAGCAAAAGACTCTTACACTATGTTTAAAAAGGTTTTAAAATTAGATTTGTATTGGATTTGAAAAAGATATAATACAAAATTGTATTGAAATTTATCGAAATTCAAGTCCTAAAATTATTCTCTCGAGCACAGCATTAAAGTTTTGTTAGGTAAACAAAATATTAATATGAGTTATAACTAATATCGTCTTAGTATGTCTTTGTTCCTAACAAGTTAAGTCTGTTTTCCTTGATCCCCTTGCCCAAACCTGATTGAATTCTTATTAAATCCAGCTCCCAATCCGCTCGAAGCTGTATGGTTCATTCATAGTCCTGTACATACTTTAAAAAATAATGAAATAATATTTTTCTCACTCTTGCAAATCTAAACTCGCGTGAGGGGAACATGGGTTTCACTGTGCTTTGCCTTTTCTCTCACCACATTATTCTCTGCGTAGTTTAAAAAATATTATAGGGGAAATTAGATGTGGAGAGAGAGAGAGAGAGAGAGAGAGAGAGAGAGAGAGAGGAGTGTGGTTCAGAAAATCAGGGCTGGGATGACCCTGTGGACAGGAGCTCAGTACACACAAGGCGCAGTTTAGAGGCAAGCCAAGACTGTGTGGATAAGGTAGGGATAGAAGCAATGGTGCAAATGATTACGGAACCAAAACAATGGCTTCTTCTTCTTCTTCAGCCTCAGTGGCTGCTTCGTCTCTGTCTCACCTCCCTGCAAGAGCCCCGCTGGTTTATCATCCAACCCAGAAGCTCTCACTTTTCCATACCCCAAGTAGCAGAGGAACCAAGCAGAGGCGCTTGCCTTTAAGAATCCAATCTGCAAAGCTCCCCGCCGGGGTAGGTTAATTCTTGATCTCAGGGTTTTTCATTTTTTAAAACTTTCTTCAAATGGGTTCTTCTTAATTCTTACACGTTAATTTCATCTTCTGCAAAATACAAAATACCCAGGTGGACTTGCCAAAAGCAGAGCCTAGATTTCAAGCCCCTGTCCTGGGGTTCACAAAGACCGCAGAGGTATGGAACTCCCGAGCCTGTATGATTGGTCTGATTGGGACATTCATTGTGGAACTGGTGAGTCCCCTGCTCAACTCACTTCTCCTCAAATCTTCTTTCCAACAGTAATGCCTTTCAATTTTAAGCTGCAGCATTTTACACTGCTGTTTTGTTTTGTTTTCAGATATTTAACAAGGGAATACTTCAGATGATTGGGGTGGATGTTGGGAAGGGTCTCGATCTTCCTCTTTGAGCAAGCAATCTGAGCATATAGATCTCTACATAATTGGGTCTTTGTTCTAGCGCTATATTGTTTTAGAATCTTGAGTTGTTAATGAAATGGATTTTGAATTTTGTTCAGATTCAGCAGCTCAAATGCATAGTATTGGATCATCTAATTTCTGTAATCTTCCTAATCGAAGCATCCAGTCTTATGTATCCAAACACGACTGTCAACATATATAAATTTAAAACTAAGAAAGTGGAGATAAACCTTTTCCTTCTTAAACAATGTTGTGCATTAGGGGTTTTATTTTTATTTTTTACTTTCACCCCAATTTGTGTTAAGTGATTACATTATGATGATATGAGCTTGTTATTTCTATTATCTAGGCATTGACAGAGAACTTGTAGTTTTTCATGATAAAGAGGAAACTGTTGAATAATTTTTATTGTTGTTGTGACAAGGTTGAGTTATACTAGTTTTGTAAGATATCATTTTTATGCTTTTTCATGCTGGCAGAGAGCTTCCAACATGGGAAATGTTCGAATAGTTGTCTGTAATTAGAATTATTTTTCTTTTCTCTTGCTTCTAAGATAGGTCTACCCTTGGTAATCTCTTTTGTTTAACAATATTTTTATTATCTTGAGTTATTTAATTTGGATGGCTTAGGATAAATAAAGGCTTTAAGTTAGATTCTTTTTTCCCAAAATATCCACAAATAGTATTGTCAAGATCATCAACCTTCAAGAGTTTCAAGGTATTAGTATACCATTCATGCCTAGAAAGTTATTGATGACCCTTAGCAGGATGCCTCAAAGACCAAAACCAGTTTTATTAAGAAACATAAATTAATAAAAAAATACCAAAAAAAGCTATGGCAAACAACCTTACAACCCATCACTTGCTAATTTGGGGAGAAGGTGAGGCACATAACAGCGTTCAACCCTAACACATTAAAGCTAACGCTTCTTTTCTGCATCACTTGCGAGAGAACAAAATCAAGATAACACTCGGAGCAAGTCCCAAAATTGTGGACTTATAATACAAAACTCAGGCAGACCTCAGCATCTGCCTCTATAGACATACATTTGAAAATTAATACAAGATGTAAATCATACATGCTGTGTAGATGGAGATGCAATGCATCCACAGGATTGAAGCCCATCCGCTCCATTCCTCTGTAATTTCACCCCTGGTATCATTGACCTGCTGCTGCAAAACCTAGCAAACATGAAGCCTACAGGACCCTGCTGATTCGAGCATCTATGATTGTCACTTTGGAAGACGATTCAGAGAAATCCAGTGCCTCAGCCAGGGATAACCGCTGATTTCCCCATGCAGATTCCGCCCATCTCTTCATTTTCTCTCCTTCGCTCCTCCTGTTCTGTTGAATGCAGAGTATTTCTGCATATCCACCTAGACATCCAACAATCATCATCAACTTTACAAAATGCGAAAAATAATGTAATTATGTTCAGCAGTCACAAAGCAACTTTATAATAAATCCATTCCTGCATAGATGCACCGCCAAATGAAAAAAAAATTGTTAAAGATGTTATTTATCACAAGAGTGAAAATAAGAAACCCATTCCATGAGCATGGGTGGGGGTTCTTACATGCCCTTAGAAATGCAAAATCATGTTTGCAGACCTCTCGTGATCTGGTAGTGAATGCAAGAAAGAAAAAAAACTGCCAAGTTTTGCTCATTTGAACAGGAAAATGAATCCTATGCTTGACTAGCAATGCTACACATTTTGACTGCTTGCATATGATTTGAATGCATTCCATCTGCCATGTTGAGTATTATTCGCACACATCACACATAGATAGCATCCTCCATATCAGATGGTCCATGTGGCATTAATATGCATCATTCTGCGCACAAGGCAGAGCCAGCAACTCCTTGACACAGTTGTAAAATTAAGAGAAATGAAAGAACGCATGAATGCAAATAATACCCAATAAGAATTTCAACTATGATTGAAAGAACTGCACAAGTTTCAGTTACAATTCGCAGGATGGCTTATGGCAGGTTTGCAAAAATTTTTCCCATTTCTTCTAATTTTACTTCTTTGGTTTCAGCAAATTGTTAGACTCAGGGTAGTAGAGCAAAATGGTCCTTTTTCCCTTTCATTTACATTTATTTTGGAGGCTTTGAGGATCAGGATTATGCTATATCCAAGATATCTGCTAAGAGGTTCAACGACTTAAATGTTTAGATTTGACATGCTGCTGTGAACAAGCCATAGTATTGGTGCAAATTCACTTAACCAAGACCAAAGCTAAATTTCCATACATCTGTAGTTCCAACTGCTCCATAAGCATGCACAATGATGCAGGAGCAGTATAATGAAAAGCATTGTCATTGCTGAACCATACCTCTTGCAAGGGCCGCTATATCCTGTCTATCTACCATTTCTTTTGCACCTGTTCAACCAAGGGAAAAAAATGCTTCATTTGAATTTTAATACAGGCAGAGGAGCAAAGGTGGGAAAAATCAATGAATTCTTTCCATACTTTCAGTCTCCAAGGGTGGAGCTTTGAACAAATCTATTGCCCGTCTATACAGTCCCTGTCAAAGAAAGTTTCAAGAAAATGCTAAGAAAACATAAATTCTTTTATACATAAATAGTTACAAGATCCACAGCCCCTGTTAAACTGGTATGGCTAAATTCCCAAAACCTAAACAAAGGAAACCAAAAATATCAACTGATTAGACTCAATGAATCCCATTTCACTATTTTAAATAGGAAGGATCAGGTATAAATTTAATTCAAAACTCAAACTTAAAAGTACTAAAAATATTTTATAGGTTCACAGACATGGGTTCTATACCTTTAAAATGTTAAAAAGAGTTAGTTAAGCTATCAAGGGTAAAGAGTAATTAAAGAGTAACAAGTGTATTATATCACAAAATAAAAGTAAAGCAAATGGCAATGATTGAGCAAAACAAAAGAGAGAAGAGAGAAGAGAAGCTTAACACAGCGATATTAACATGGTTCGGCACCGCGCCTACGTCCACACCTTGAGACCAACTCAAGGATTCCCAAAATCCACTATACGATCCTCCTTCCGGCGGAGAAGCCTATACACACAGCTGCTCACAAAGAGCTTTCACAATGGTACTCACTTAGAGATACCCTACAATGGCTCACAAAGAGCCTTTCTATACAAGTAGTTGATGAAAGGTAGATACAATCTTAAATGCTCCTCTTGAGCTGAATATCACAACAAAATCCTCTCACAATATCCTCTTTTTCAATGGAGTAAAACGAGAGCAAGAACAAGAGGGAAAGTGATTTGCACAATAAAACCCTAGAGTGAATGCACAATGAATGATCTCAATAACTAAATGAGCTTTTTATACTTGAAGTTAATGCAAGATCCCTTTTTAAACACCAAAACGGTTGGGCGTTGGAGAGCCGTTGGGCATTTATTGATGCAAGACAAAAGAAAAACTAGTTGTTCTGCTGCATTTAATGAAGTCTGCAGCCCGACATTTGTTTACGAGGTCTCGCCTTCGTCGCGAGCTCTTAAGTAAATTCATCGATGAAGCCCTGTGTTTGTCGACGAGTTGCTGGTTCTAAATTCAGACAAGTCTCGGTTTCTTTTCATCGACGAGAACCCTGTGTTCGTCGACGAAATTTGCACAGACCTCGTCGCTGAATCCCCTGTATTTGTCGACAAGGGGTGCTCTAAATGTTTAGGTACTCTCGATATATTCTCGTCGACAAGAACCCTGTGTTCGTCGACGAGGGTCTGTGTTGTATTCGTCGAAGAAGCCCTGTGTTCGTCGACGAGACTCCTCTTACTACTTTAAAGATCCTTTGAAGTTCAAAGTAAAAAGGTCCTTGTTCATTTATGAGGAATGATCCCTGATCCACTATAAGATGTCTTAGATTTAGTAAAACATGTTTTGAGGGTTTCTAGACATCTTACGTAGTTTAACTTGTCTCGTTGTGCGTGTGTGGGACAGTGCCTGTTGTTCAAGTGATGTGTATGTGATATGCTTATTTCTTGCTTGTTCTATTGAGTCACTCCATATACAAGGGATTTACAAAAACAATCTCTCTAACTCTCACACTCAATCTTTGGAAAACTTGCATGCTATGTAGAGTCCATGAGTGCTTTGGTTTGAGTGGCTGAGCTCTGGTCATGTCTCATGTTGCTTTTGGCTAAATTGAAACTTGCTTGCTTTGGTGTCATTCTGTGCAACTGAACAGGACTAAAGAAAAGGTTAGTAGCCTTAAAGAACTGCTAATGGGTTGTTGTCATCAAAACACAGTTGGAATGAAAGACCCTTAACCACTTGGTCTAACATTCTCCTCATTTTTGATGATGACAATCCATTAGTGTTCTTTTTGAAAAATATGCTCCCCCTTACTAAATGTATATGTCTAGAATTTTAACAAATCCTCCCCCTTAATGTTTGCATTATTTGAATGGAGATTTTATTTAAATTTTCGGCAACATGCCGTCTATAAGTAAGGCATTTTCCAAGTTGTTTAATCTTGCATGAAACCAATATTTAACAGTCCAGTATATCACATTTTAGTATAAGCATATCAATACAACGTTAGTTCATTCATGTTTCATTCAAGCAATTACAATACATGCCAAGTACATTAATCGCAGTGACTACTACTACTACATCCAAAAAGTATCCAACTGATTACATCCGAAGGGAAAGGCCTATATCTATATCATCTATCTCTCCCCCTTTGCCATTATCAAAATTGGGGGAAAAGAGCTATGGAGGATCATTCCTGTGGGCGACTAAGGCGGTTGAAAAGAGCAGCGAAGGACGCGTCAAGAGAATCAAAACGAGCGCGGTTGGTGTTTTCCTGACGGGCAAGGGTCGCATCGAGAGAGTCAAAACGAGCACGGTGACGCATTTCTGACTGCGTCATGACATGCTGAAAGCCGTCCAGGCGTTCCAAAATATGGCCATAGGAGGCATCCTCATCCTCTTCGTCCTCTTCCTCCATAGTAGCCTCAACTTCATCGACCGAAGCTTGACCCTGCTCATGGGCTTTGACCCACGTGTTGGTAGCATCATCCTTTTCAAAATGCATGCGACGAAGGGTCGCCTCGGTGTATGTATCCTTTGGCGCAGGACGAATGCAGGACATCCCGGCGCGGATAAGCTCGAAATGATCAAAAAAGGTCGTGAGGAGACGACCGTAAGGAAGGCAACCCCGCTGCCGTTTGAGGCTCTCTTCCATATTCTGAACGATTATAGAGGGCAAGTAGATACCGCGCCCAACCCATAGGCAATACATACTGAAAATGTCGCCCAACGTTACCCAATCCCAGCCACCGGTTCGAGGGCAAAGATTATATGTAATCATGTGGTGGAGGACCCTAAATTCAACTGTGAGGTCCTTGGATTTAGGGCGGGCAATAGAAGGAATACGAGGGTTACCAGTAATGAGCTTGAGCACCGTATGGGAGTCGAACCACTCAAATCATGTGGGCCAAGAGGCCTCGGAGTGGATAGAGGCTACAACCAAGCACGGCAGAGAATGTATCTTCGCAGAGCCGAATGATGGTTCGGCAGACCGTGGAGTAGGCGGCAATGCCGCGATGCGATGGGACAAAGTTGGCATAGAATTCGCAAACGAGGTCCTCGTAGACAAGCTCTCCTAGGTCGAAGATTGCATCCCATCCGACTACCTTAATCTTAGAGAGCAGAGTGGGAAAATGGAGCTGAAGAAAGTCGAAAGGCACAATCTTCCCATGAACGATGTGTCGTTTTACAATATCGTTTTGATAACGATAGGCAGCCTCCACAGAAAAGAAACGGGGATCAGAGTTGGTGGGGGTCGGCTGAGGAGGAGCAGTAGGAGGACGATGAGACGAGCCCTCGCCAGCCTTAGTTTGAAGGGTTCGGCACTTAGGTCGGGGAGCCATTAAAGGTTGGAGGCAAGTGTGTGAGAGGGAAGAAAGCTTGGAGACGGGAGTGGTGGAGGTTACAACCGCAGCCACCAAAGGAGTGGCAAGGCAATGGAAGCTTGGAGAGTGCGTGCGTCGGTGAGGGAGGCTTGGAGGGCGGAAGGTTTTCAGGTTGCTCTGGACAGTGTGGGTCGAGAGAAGGAGGTGAGAGAGCGGCAGAGGTTCGAGAGGAAGGAGAGGGGTCGAGATGTGGGGGCTAGGGTTTGTGACTGAGTGAGATGTGCGAGCGGGAATATGAAGCATCCCGACAGATTTTGTCGACGAGAACCCTGTGTTTGTCGACGAAATTAATGAAACTTCGGCGACAAGACCCCTGTGTTCGTCGACGAAAAGGACATATTTCTCGGCGACGAATACCCTATGTTCGTCGACGAGGGCATGAATAAAAATTGAGTTTTACTTAGGATAAGCTTAAGAATGAAGGAAGAAACTCCTAAGATAGATCTAAGGGAGTACACATGCCTAGGGCACGCCGGATTCTATTGAATCTTTCTTCATTGAGAGGCTTAGTCAAGATGCCTGCTAATTGATTTTCAGTGGGAACATAAACCAACTCAACGTCTCCCTTTTGGACATTGTCTCGAATAAAATCGTGCCTAATTTCGATGTGTTTAGTTCTAGAGTGTAGGCACAGATTTTTTGAGATGTTGATGGTACTAGTGTTGTCACAATAAATTGGAGTACCCTTAACTAAGATTCAGAAGTCCTCAAGCCGTTGCTTCATGTATAAGGCGTGGGCACAGCAACTACCGGCTGCAATGTATTCAGCCTCGGTGGTTGAGAGAGCTACGGAGGTTTGCTTCTTGCAAAATCAGGACACAAGTGAGTGTCCTAGGAAATGGCATGTTCCACTAGTGCTTTTTCTATCGCTTTTGCAACCACCGTAGTCGGCATCCAAGTAGCAAGTGAGATCAAAGGAAGCATTCTTAGGGTAAAAGAGTCCTAAGTCATGTGTGTCTGCTAAGTATTTAAAGATTCTTTTGACTGCATGAAGATGAGATTCTTTGGGACATGATTGGAATCTAGCGCATAGACAAACACTAAACATTATATCGGGCCTGCTAGAAGTGAGATACAACAAGCTACCAATCATTCCGCAGTAAAGTTTTTGGTCTACATTCTTCCCTTTTTCATCAGCGTCAAGTTTTGTTGTGATGTTCATAGGGGTTACTTTAGACTTGCCCATTTCAAGACCGAACTTCTTTAGCATGTCCTTAACGTATTTGGCTTGATTTATAAAAAATTCATGTTTTATTTGTTTAATTTATAACCCTAGGAAGAAGGTTAGTTCACCCATCATACTCATTTCAAATGTTTCCTACATGGTTTGAGCAAAATCTTGACACAAAGTTTCATTTGTAGCACCAAAAATGATATCATCTACGTAAATCTGTATAACTAGCATATCATTTTCCTTGTGTTTTAAGAATAATGTAGTGTCAAATTTTCCTCTTGTGAATCCATTATCTAGGAGGAATTTACTTAACCGTTCATACCATGCCCTTGGTGCTTGCTTAAGTCCGTAAAGAGCTTTCGAGAGTTTGTATACATATTTTAGATGTGTGTGGCTCTCAAATCCTGGAGGTTGCTTGACATAGACTTCTCCATTTATGTATCCATTTAAAAATGCACTTTTTACATCCATTTGAAATAATTTAAAGTTTTTGTAGCAAGCAAAAGCAAGTAGCATTCTAATAGCTTCTAGTCTTGCCACAGGAGCATAAGTTTCATCGTAGTCAATACCCTCCTGTTGGTTATACCCTTGGACCACTAATCTAACTTTGTTTCTAACAATATTCTCATCGTCATCTTTCTTATTCCTAAACACCCATTTTGTGCCTATTATTGCAGTATTTTTGGGTTTAGGAACTAGGTGTCATACTTTGTTTCTTTCAAATTGGTCTAGTTCTTCTTGCATGGCATTTATCCAGTTTTCATCATTTTCAGCTTCCTCAAAGTTTTTTGGTTCTAGATGGGATAAGAAAGCAATATGATTACATCCACTTCTTAGGTGAGATCTAGTGCTAACTCCTTGGGATGGACTACCTATGATAAGACCAGTTGGGTGATTCTTTACAAATTTCCAAGCCCTAGGTAGTTCATAATTTTCTTCTTCTGGTTCATTAGGCTTTTGAGGAGATGATTCTTGATTATCAATGTTTGTGTCTTCACAGTTTCTATGTTGATCATTATTTATCTTAAGTTGCTCAAGTTCTTTTTCAATTCTAAAGGTAGTGACTTGATTATCTTCCTCCACCTCAACAGTTGTTTTGGATGTGTGAGAGTCTGTTTCATCAAACACAACATGGGTTGATTCTTGAACAGTTTGAGTTCTTTTGTTGAATACCCTATATGCTTTACTATTCATGGCATATCCTATAAAGATTCCCTCATCGGATTTTGAATCAAATTTTTCCAAATGATCCCTATCATTTAATATGAAACATTTGCATCCAAAGACCTTAAAGTGTGAAATATTAGGTTTCCTACCCTTCCATATCTCGTATGGGGTTTTTCCTAACTTGGATCTAATGATGACACGATTACTAACATAGCAAGCTGTGCTAACGGCTTCTGCCCATAAATATTTTGGCAAGTTGTGTTCGTTGAGCATTGTCCTAACCATTTCTTGGAGTGTTCGATTTTTCCTTTTAACTTCTCGGTTTTGTTGTGGAGTTTTCGGTGCGGAGAAGTTGTGTGAATAGCCATTTTTGCTGCAAAAGTCTTCTAGTTCTTTGTTTCTAAATTCCCTTCCTCTATCACTCATAATGTGTACAATTGATATTCCCTTTTCATTTTGAATTTTTCCACAAAAATGGATGAAGGTATTACAAGTGTCACTTTTGTTCGCAAGAAAAATTACCCATGAGAATCTAGAGAAGTCATCAAATATAACGAAAGCATATAGTTTTCCACTAATACTAGCAATGTCATTTGGACCGAATAGATCGAGATGGATTAACTCTAAAGGTCTTGAGGTGGATATCATTTTCTTGGTTTTGAAGGAAGATTTAACTTGTTTTCCATATTGACATGCATCACAAACTTTGTCCTCTACATAATTATCCTTTGGTAGGTCATTTACTAGTTTCTTAGATGATAGCTTATGTAGTAAGTCCATGCTAGCATGACCTAGTCTTCTATGTCATAACCAACAATTTTCATTAGTAGCTGCTAAACATCTAACATCACAAGTTTTAATGTCATCAAACTCAATTGTGTATAAACATCTAACATCACAAGTTTTAATGTCATCAAACTCAATTGTGTAAATGTTGGACTCATGTTTTCCTAAAAGTATGGTTTTTCCATGTAAATCATTTATTAGGCATTGGGTGGATTGAAATGTAATGTTTAATCCTTTATCACACAATTGACTAACACTTAATAGGTTATGCTTGAGTGTATCTACAAGAGCTACATTTTTAATAGCCAAGAATGAATTACATATTTTACCTTTTCCGATGATTCTTCCTTTGGCATTGTCTCCAAAAGTGACTAATCCTTCCTTCTTGTAGGTGAGAGAGAAGAATTTGCTTGCATCTCCCATCATATGTCTTGAGCATCCACTATCAAGAAACCATTTACTTCTTGTAGAGTTGGTCTTTAAGCATAACTACACACAGCATTAAGTGATTTGCATTGGTACCCACATTGTCCTGGGTCCTATAAGGTTAGTGTTCTTAATCACCCATTTGTATTTCATACTTTTTCCTTTATTTCCCCTGAAGGGGCAAGTAAAGTGTACATGACCTCTTCTTTCGCAATATAGGCAAACTTTATTAGCATGCAAAGGGTTTGGTTTAGGTGCAGGATTTTTCTTTGATGCGGAGCTTCTTTTAGTACAAAGATTTACAAAGCCTATTGATTCGGATGACGATAGGCTGTATCCTAATCCTTCTTTGAAAGTTCCAAATCTTTGAACTCCAAGTAGCCTATCAAAATTTTCTTTACCATTTGTAAATTTATAAATTGTATTATTTTGATCTTCCACCTTCTTTTTCAATTTAGAGTTTTCTTGAAGGATTTTGATTATTTACCTTTTTAAGCTTCCAACTTCTTTTTGAAAAGACTCCTTGCAATTTTTGCATTCCTTAGTGAGTCTTTCGTTTTCTAGACTAAAAGATGCATTTTCTTCTTTCAAAGTATCACATGAGCAGATTTGTTTTTGTTCGCATCTTGCATGATTTCCTTCTAAAAGTTTGTGTTTTTTTCTAGATGCTATTAATTCAATATAGAGTTTCCTACAATTTTCTTCTAGTTCTTCATAAAAAGGGAGATATTCGTCATCAAAGTTTACCTCACTTTGTTCGTCCGCCATAAGGCAGAAGTTGGCAACTTCTTCCCCGATTTCTTCGTCGGTTGAGGTTCCATCTAGTTCATCCCATTCGGTTGCTTTCATTGCTTTGAACTTCTTTTTGTCTCCCTATTGATTGTTGCCTTTGTTTTTGAAGAGAGGATAGTCGGCCATGCGGTGCCCGATCTTTTTGCAATTGCAACATCTTATGCTCGATTCTCCTTTCTCCTTTTGTTTGCCACCTCGTTTGTTCATCAGAAAATTACTGAATCTTCTTGTAAGGAGAGCGACTACATCATCATCGTCATTTTCTTCCTCTTCTACGAGCTCTTTTTGCTTTCCAGCTTTTAGAGCAATTTCGGTAGCCTTCTTGGGTGCTTCAACTTCTATGGTAGCATTTTTCTTCTTGATCTCATAGGTCATGAGAGACCCGATCAGCTCGTCAAGAGTGACCTTTGATAGGTCTTTTGCTTCCTCAATTGCTGTGGACTTGGCATGCCAAGATGCCGGTAGCGAGCGAAGGACTTTCTGCACATTGTCTTCCATAGGGTATTCTCTACCAAGAGCTTTTAGTCCATTTGTGATGTGTGTAAAATGAGTAAACATGGCAGTAATTGTCTCACCTTCTTCCATTTTAAACATTTCATATTCTTTGACCAACATATAAATTTTCGACTTTTTTACCTGGGTTGTACCTTTATATGTTACCTGAAGCTTTTCCCACATCTCCTTAGCCGTGTTGCATCCACAGATTCGGTTGTACTCTTCATCATTCACAGCACAATAGAGAAAGTGCTTGGTTTTGAAGTTCAATTGTGCTAGCTTTGCATCCGCCTCGGGAAGTTTTCCAATAGGCATGTCATCGTCTTCCTCATTCTTGAAGGTGTAGTCTCCTTCAGTGATGATGTTCCACATTCATTAGTCATAAGCTTGGATGAAGATTGACATTCGATCTTTCCATGCCGAGTAGTTAGCTCCGGCAAAATTTGGGGGGACGGTCCACGGATTGACCTTGGGCAAACATATCCGCCATATTGATTTTTCCGCCTGGGAGTTACTCCGAATATCTAGCGACTGGCGCTCTTATACCACTTGTTGGCCCGGTTGAGCATCTAGAGGGGGGGTGAATAGATGTTTTTCGCGGATATGCAAATTTTCTACAAACACAAAAATCTTGCCAAGAACAAGTGGATTACATCACAAAATAAAAGTAAAGCAAAAGGCAATCAATGAGCAATACAAAAGAGAGAAGAGAGAAGAGAAGCTTAACACGGCGATATTAACGTGGTTCAGCGCCACGCCGCGCCTACGTCCATGCCTTGAGACCAACTCAAAAATTCCCAAAATCCACTATACAATCCTCCTTTAGACGGAGAAGCCTATGCACACAGCTGCTCACAAAGAGCTTTCACAATGGTACTCACTTAGAGATACCCTACAATGGCTCACAAAGAACCTTTCTATACAAGTAGTTGATGAAAGGTAGATACAATCTTAAATGCCCCTCTTGAGCTGAGTATCACAACAAAATCCTCACATGATATCCTCTTTTTCAATGGAGTAAAACGAGAGCAAGAACAAGAGGGCAAGTGATTTGCACAATGAAACCCTAGAGTGAATGCACAATGAATGATCTCAATAACTAAATGAGCTTTTTATACTTGAAGTTAATGCAAGATCCCTTTTTAAACACCAAAAGGTCGAGTTGGGCACTGGAGAGCCGTTGGGCATTTATTGATGCAAGACAAAAGAAAAACTAGTCATTCTGCTGCATTTAATGAAGTCTGCAGCCCGACATTTGTCTACGAGGTCTCGCCTTCGTCGCGAGCTCTTAAGTAAATTCATCGATGAAGCCCTGTGTTTGTCGACGAGTTGCTGGTTCTGAATTCAGACAATTCTCGGTTTCTTTTCGTCGACGAAATTTGCATAGACCTCGTCGCCGAATCCCCTGTATTCGTCGACGAGGGGTGCTCTAAATTTTTAGGTACTCTCGGTATATTCTTGCCGACGAGAACCCTGTGTTCGTCGACGAGGGACTGTGTTGTATTCGTCGACGAAGCCCTATGTTCGTCGACGAGGCCCCTCTTACTACTTTAAAGATCCTTTTAAGTTCAAAGTAAAAAGGTCCTTGTTCATTTATGAGGAATGATCCCTAATCCACTATAAGATGTCTTAGATTTAGTAAAACATGTTTTGAGGGTTTTTAGACATCTTACGTAGTTTAACTTGTCTCGTTGTGTGTGTGTGGGACTGTGCTTGTTGTTCAAGTGATGTGTATGTGATATGCCCATTTCTTGCTTGTTCTATTGAGTCACTCCATATACAAGAGATTTACAAAAACAATCTCTCTAACTCTCACACTCAATCTTTAGAAAACTTGCATGCTATGTAGAGTCCATGAATGCTTTGGTTTGAGTGGCTGAGCTCTGATCATGTCTCATGTTACTTTTGGCTGAATTGAAACTTGCTTGCTTCGGAGCCGTTCTGTGCAATTGAACAGGACTAGAAAAAAGGTTAGTAGCCTTAAAGAACTGCTAATGAGTTGTTGTCATCAAAACACAGTTAGAGTGAAAGACCCTTAACCACTTGGTCTAACAAAGTCATTTAACACTTGACTACCTCATACATTCTCTCTCCTCAACATTCCCCCCTAATATAGGGTAGGAAGCAGGTATTTGAATGGATCATTTTGACCGAATTTGGAAATTTAGTATATGTATGGTAGGTTTGTGCATTTGGGCCTTGGGGTTTTGTTCGTAATATATATGTGTTTTAGGGATTTATTTTTTAATTTCATGAATCTTTGGGGGTTTATGTGTAATTTCTTGTAATTAATGAATTTGAATTGATTAGAATGTGTGTACTATGTTGTTTCTCCTTTCCTCTCTTCTTCCTTCTTCCTTCTCCCTCTTCTTCACCTTTGCCCCTCTGTCTCTCGCAAATTCTCTCTTGCAGTAATTTTCATTGCTGTTCTGCATCATTTGCTCAATTCCCCTTGGCTGTTCTGCATCATTTGGTACCAGAGCCCCACTGTGATCTCCATTATTCCATTTTCAATCCACCCTTTTTCCTCTAGATCATTCTTCTTCGTCTCTTTTCTGTTAAATTCCAGCCCCTTTTTCCCTCAGCAGTATTCAAATTTCTACAGAATTCTTTAAACAACTTCTCTTCCCCATTTCTATCTTCTTTCTTTCCTCCTCTCTTTCCTTTCCTCTCCCTATTTGAGTCTACACTGTTCATCATCCTCCAACTTCCAGCTGAAATTATAGCCGTGCCACTAACTTTGTGAACACTTTCTCAGAGGATTTTCACAACTAGGGGCGTGCAACCGGCCAGTTCGGTTGATTCGGCCAAAAAATCAACAGAACTGAATTTTTTTTTTTTCTGTTCAACTCAAACATAAACTGAACCGACTAAAGTAATTGGTTCAAAACTTCAAGAAACCGACCCAACCAAATTTATAAACCAAAGGTTTCTTAGGCAAAAAATCAGATATTCTCTCTGCATTTCTATGAACTTGCACTCTCAAATCTTAGCAGATGGTGATGATGCAGGTGCAAGGATAGACCAATCAGCTCTCCCCTCCCATTTCCCTTGCCATTTTCATTTTTCCCCACATTATAATTCATTTATATCTTGTCTTCTTCATCGAATCATCAAATTGATCTGCTTCTGGTGATGGATCGGGGATGTGCAGTAGCAGAGACGGAGTTGATACTTGATCGTGTCAGATTGGCCAAGACGAGTGGTGGATGATAACCAGATCTGGATTAAGACACTGGTGATGGTTCATGGTGGGCCATGGTTGTGGCGATACTGCTGGTAAGGACAAGCACAGCAGTGGTGGGGCAAGATCGAAGAGGAACTGGTAAACCAAGACTGTTCTGATAAAGGGGGAAGTTGGGCTTCTTTGGTTGGTTTGGTTCTGGATTAATAAAACCAAGTGCAAACCGAATAAGATTTTGGCCATAATTTTTGGCACCAAACCGAACAATTTAGCTTATTTAACCGAACCGTTTGCACTAAATTAATTTGGTTCAGTCGGTTTAATAGGTTTAAGCCAATTTTTGAACGGCCCTATTGACAACATCATCACCGTAAAGCAGAACCTCCTAAAATGACCCATCTTCAAAGTTTAATTGTCGTCCAACCACCAAACAGCTCCCACGTGCCGGCAAAAGATTATTCCCAGCCATCAGCCTTTCGAAATCCCTACCTTCATATGCTTTTCACATCACGCCACCAATACCACTGAATTTGCCACCATATACCTTTGTTCCAAATTTCATTGCTGAAAAGTCACGGCCAGTGACTCGCATAAAGTGATACATGTGTTGGAAAATTTCCCTATTCTGCAACTTCCAAAATCGTAAGATATTTGCTTTCAGCCACATTATTCTTCCTTTTTCCAGCAAAAAAACATGCAATTTTTTGTTGTTCGATAGTGAGAATTTAGTTATACTCCCAAGAGGGGTGGTGAATTGGGTTTTTAAAATTCCTTTATAACTTTGTTTTACAAATTCCTTAGTTTAAGTATTAACCCAGCAAATTAATTTTTCAGCAATCACTCAAACACAATAATATTGATTAGCAGCCTCACAAGTACAACTAACAAACCTTTGATCAATACAAGTTCAATCCTTTATGAATAAATGATATTAAAAATCAGCTTGATTAAAATCTCAGGACTTAAATATTCAAATTCAGAATTTTCTTCAACAATGACTAGTGACAATGTTAAAATAATTTCAGAAGATTAATTTTATAAAGCCTGAAACTTTCCTTTAATTAATTGAGCAAGATTGACTTCAGCTGTGATATAAAGATCAATATTCAATTTTGAACTTGTTAAATCAACCAATGATAACCAATATGTTTCTTGATTTCAAGTATAAAACAAAATCAGTAATTCAGCAACTTCCAATATGCAGCAAGTTCTCAGTAAACATACACGCAGATAATAAACTTGCAATAAAGTAAAGAGATTAGGGAAGAAGAGCTGAAAACCAGATTTTTTACAAGTTCGGCTAGAAGCCTACGCCCTTGCCCCAAGCAACCGCTGTGAGGATTTTCCTTTCCAACTTTTTACCAGGCAAAGTTGCAACCTCTCTCCGTATGAGGTGGAGATCCCTCTCTAACAAGAATACCCCTTCTTGCTAGGCAACGATCCAATATCCCTGAATCGTCAATAATAGAAACAAGAAACAATTTTTGTTCGCACAAGTAAAACTCTCAATTAGAGCAGATTTGTACAAGTGAAAATCAATATACTTCAGCAATAATCAACATAAAAGAGTGAAGCTCAATAGAATATCACCAGGTTTCTGATTTGATTTAAAAATCTCAATAGAAACAATCAAAATACCAAGAGTAGTATCAGCAAAAGCACGGCAATTTCTTCAAAAAAATTTCAACAAGAGAGCTTTGAATTTGTAGCTTATTTGTGCTTTGATTGTTGTATGTAATTTGTGGAAACAAGAAGTATTTATAGAGTTTAAAAGTATATGAATGTATTCCCCAAGTTACTTGCAGTGTTTCCCAAGTTTTCTCAAAGTTTGGGAGTCAAAAAATCAATTTTGAAAACTTTCCCTCGCTGTTTTAAATTTAAAACATGAACTTCAATCTATTGTGACCTGAGGGTCAGTCGCCTGAGCCTTTTAAGTTCAGCATATTTTCAAACAGAGTGTTGAGTCAGTCGCCTGAGCCTTAGTGGTCAGTCGCCTATCTCGGTTCTGTTTGCTCAAATTTATCAGCATAAGAACGTCAACCACCTGATGAGGATTTATCAGTTCCCTGTCCTATCTTGTAGCTTATATGCTTTCAAAATTTTGTTTCCAAAATTCTTTAACTTTTTAAACTTGAAAAGCTTAAATGAGACTTTAAATATATTTTCCATGGTTTTCAAAAGAAAGTTTCTAAGTCAAATATAGTTCCTAAGAGCTTCAAACATTTATATTGAAATCGTGAAGTACTTACATGAGACTTCTTAAAGACTATAACTTTCTAAGCGCTAAGTCTTCATGCATTTGCTTTCATTCTTTGTGTCTCTTGAGCTTCTGTCTTCAATAATCTTTAGCTTCATCAGATCTTCTAACTTTAAGTACAAGCTTTTAATGAAACTCTTCAAGTACTTTGTCTTGATCTTTATCAAAGCATTTGAACCCTGAAACTTCACCTAACCAAACATGTTAAGTACCCTTGATTTGTTATCATCAAAATAAGATTATAACCCTTGTTAGGCCAATAGATAGAAAGTTGATTGTTTGAGTTTGGTACACATTTTGAGAGATCCATTACCACTGACAGCATCATAATCAGCCATTTTGAAGGGCACTGCTTGAATTTGGTGGAATACACAAGAGGAGATATGTAGAAGAAGGAGATTTTGTGAGATAAGAACACATGATCAAATGAAGCAAGCCATGCAGGACCAATTTGTACCTTACATCCAATATGTTCATCCGCAACTCTTTGATTTGAAGCAAGAAGAAGAGATGCAAATTACACTACTAGGTTTTATCTTCTGCCACTCATGCTAACATAGAAAGGAAAGGGGCTCTGTAACTATAACTTTGTACTTGGAAGGGTTGAAGTGAGCTATTGCCTTTAAGCTTGCTGCATGTTGCCTCATTACAGTTGGGATGCCATAGAGGCTGCCACTTCGATTGAGGAGGATATGCAACATAAGCCTACTAGAGCTACATTGAACCTTTGTTTTGAGAAGGGTAATGATTGGGTTGCCCTAGAGAAGTCAAATGAGCATTGGACTTAGAATAAAGGAGTTGTTTCCTTACAAAGTCATGAGTATTGCAAAAAAAAAAGATGATGACACCAGCCAAGTAATTGAATCTAAATACAGAAGTCCCAAGCACATTAGATGTAGATGGCAACATGATAAACTATTTAGTTCTTCGACCTATCCTCACTCCTCCACAAGGTTGAAGGAAAAATGATTGGAGACTATTAAAGCTTAATATACATTGTTGGTCCACAACCTAATAGCTTAAACTTTAAGGTAAAGTGGTATTCTAACATGGTATCAAAGCTAGTTACTAGAAGGTCTTGGGTTCTAGTCTTATTGCCAGCATTTATTGTGTGGTGTTTAAAAAATTTTGTAATCCTTGTAATGGGAACTATCATCTGTTTATCTCTCCATGTGTTGTTGTGCTGGCGAGTGTTAAAGCTTGATATATGTTGTCAACCCACAACCTAATAGCTTAAGCTTTTAGGTAAAGTGATATTCTAACAAAGACAAACTAGCATATCTCAAACTCAGGATTTTGTCATAAGCAACTTAATATTTTGGTTGCTGATCCTAGTAGTTTGTACAAGAAGGTGAGCCTTGGATTAATGGCAAGGTTGCTCCTTTGTAAGTTGTAACCGGTTGGTCATGGGTTCGAGTACAGGAAAAGGGCCTCTCAACATGAAAGTAGGATTAAGTCTGCGTACATTGTGATGACCCTCCCCCTACCCTTGCAAAGCAAGGAGCGTCGTGACTGAGGGACACCCTTTTTATCCTAGTAATTTGTACAAATGTAGTTTCTGAAGAAGCCATGAAGATGTTAAATTTATAAATTGAACCTCATCATAATCCACACAAAATTTCTTGGATGAACAATTCAATTGTGGAGACAATGTAGTGTGATTTCCTTCTTCTTAAGATTCATCATATCCTTTTGGCCCCCTACATGGTTGTTTGATAAGAGGGCTGAGGATAATGCCTATGGAAAATTCTTATGCCCTCTCCATCAACAAGAACAAGTTTATGCCATCTTGAGCTCTTCCAATCACAAAATTAAAGCGCACCGCTTGTTCCTCTCTTATGAGCAAAATAATTCTATTTAGGGTGATGGACTCTTGGTGTTTTCCCCAACTCAATGGCGTTGAGTTTTTTTAGGAGTGAATGATGTAGGACAGCAAGCAAGTTTTGGATGGAACATTTTGACTCAATTTGGAGAATTTCAAATAATAGGGTTGAGGGATTGTTAGATCCTAAACCCAAATTTGTTTTAGTTTATCTGTAAAAGGCTAATGGGTATTTGATGGTGAGTTTGTAATATATGTGTGCTCTAGGAGCTTCTTTTGTAATTAATGTAATTTCTTGTAACCTAAGGATCTGAAAGCCATGTAAGAGGTAGTTTTTGTTGGATTTCAATCGAACTAAACATGTGCCGTGTCACCTCGTATCTCCTTTCCCTATCTTCTTCGTCCTTTTTTCCTTCTTCCGCTTACCCTTCTCTTCTCAATCTCTCCAAAATTCTCTCTTGGAAGTAATTCTCTTAGTTGTTCTGCATCATTTGCTCAATTCCCCAATCACACTGGAAAAAGAAATAAAAAAAAAAAGAAAAAAGAAAAAAAAAACATCTAAATAGGTAGCCCTCTCTCTCTAATCACTGATTTAAGAAATTAAAGATATATTGATTTTAAACTACACAACAATTTATATCCATTTTAATTTAATTTAAATTAATAATTTACACCACATTAAAATTTTATATACAGAATTTTATAACTCATGCTTTTCACATGCCACCACCTAGCATTCGTAATGCTTCATCTGCATCATTGTGACCTACCACGTCCTAGTTTTCCATTCCAACATGCCAAAGACTCATTAACATAAACATAGCTCGAATCAGTCCATGATTCCATTCTTGCAAAACTATATCAAAACCCAAAATTTAACCAATTAATTTTCCTATGCATGGAATCATTAAAAAAGTGCATGATCATGAACAAATGAGGCCAAGGCAAGACATTGAGATTCTAAATTTCTGAAAACAAAAAATACACAGATCAATATAAGTTCTGACCTCTTGAATCAAAAGAGAACTTGAATGCTCAAGCCTTGCTTTATGCTTGAACATGAGGGCTAAGGAGATTAAGACAACCCCAACTTTAGGATGAAATGAGCCTACACCAAAGCAATAAAACCATATGTTGTTGTCACATATAACTCCATCAATCAATCTGATTAAGACAATATGCTAAATTCTTGTGTACATCACTCCAAATTAACAAAGAAAAGCTTATGTAAAACACCAAAATGTTCTTCTGTTTTGGTCAATGCTTTTGTCAATATCTCCTGAGCATCCTCAAAGTTCCTAGGGAAACACAAGTTTAAATCCATGACATGTAAAAGGATCACACTAAAAAGGAACAGCTACAGAAAGTCACACAAGGTTACCCAAGCTGCACTTCAAGTTGCCCCAGAGCACAGTTAGCTGCCACCAGAACTGCATCTGATGACATATTACAAGCTCCTGAGGCATAGGGGTTACTGAAATCTTTATTCTCAGAAATCTCTTGAATTACTTTCTGGTACAACTCCTTTGCTGTCGAAAAGTTCCGCATGGCATGCAAGAGTTCTCCATATGACAGAGCAACATTGCCTATGTATCAAAAGATCAATAAAATATTGTCTATTGATTTATTTCAAAATAACTGATGAGATGAACCTCACCAGTGCAACCTCTGTCATCCTGACATCCTTGAAAGAAAAACTCAGCTACACAAAATGAGACCACCTTCTGGTAAATTATAGATATTATGATTTATGAAACAGTAATGTTAAAAGAAAACAAACGGCAAGCATTCAGATGTACCTGATTCAAGATTGCCCTTAACCATCTCAATGAGCCCTTTCACAGCCTTAGCTCGAGCACGCAGAAACTTAGAGGTAGATTCACCATCAGCTTCTGGTCCCATTTCTTCCAAGATTTTTAAGCATTTATCTGCTAGCACTGACGAGGTATCATCCTATATAGGGGCAGGGCAATCTTAAAATGAATTCAAGTAGTAAACTTGCAAATATTTTATTTTATTTTAAAATAAAATTCCTTGAACAAATGGAACGTGTAGAGACTTACGTGCCCCAATTCTAAATGGATTCCAACAAGAGCCTCCAGGGCAAGAACTGCAACAAAACCACAAATGACTTAGAATTTGAAGAATAAATTACCATAGAAATTCACCAAAACATGCTCAATTTCAAAAGAATAAAAAAGGTAGAGAGAGCACAGGAATTCACCTCTAATGCCCATAGAAGAGAGTGGCAATTCTTGAATTCTTTGGAGTCTCTCAATTGCATCATTGAAATTTCCTCTGGAGTTATTGGAGAATAAATCAGAGCAGCACACAGCACAGCATGCAAAGAAAGGAAAGGAAATCGTGGATGCTGAAGAATGAAGTCTGCCAATTCTGTTTACGGAATTCCTTTATGATTCCGTAAGTTATTTGTCCTTTTCTTTTGCTAAGTAGTATAGGTAATAATGTCTTTCCATATGATATAGGCAGTTAGAATATTCTTTAGTAATTGTATATAAATACATGCTTGTAAACTTGCTGAAAGGCAATTCAATACAGAGCGCATTTTTCTCTCCTTTTCCAGAACTCTTCTTCTGCGAATTCTCCTTGCATTTCTATTTTTGTTACATGAAAAAGAAACGTGGACTTTATCATCTTCTTAGCTCACGGGTGTCACCTTCTGCTCTAGTTGATGCTTGGCCTACTTTCCTACATAAAAATCACTCCACTTCTGCTTCTGGTACTCACACAGCTTCTGTTTCTGATTTATGGCATTATAGACTAGGCCATATCTCTCTTTCCAGATTAATTTTAATTACTGACATTGTAACAAACAATCTGAAATTCCATAATCAAATGCCATGTTCTGTTTGTCCTTTAGCCAAACAGCATCGTCTCCCTTTTCCACACTCTGAGCATTCATCTTTACATGCTTTTAATATTGTCCATTGTGATATTTGGGGTCCCAACTCCACCATTGCTGCTGATCGATCTCGTTTCTTTCTCACACTTGTCGATGATTTCTCTAGGACAACTTGGGTTTATATACTTCAAAATAAATCTGATACCCGGACTTGTATTGTCACTTTTTGCAATTCAATTGAAACCCAATTTCAGACAAAAATTAAGATACTTAAGAGTGACAATGGATCTGAATTCCAAATGAGAGATTTCTATCAAACCAAAGGCATTATACACCAAAGGAGTTGTTTGGAAACACCCCAACAAAACAGGAAAGTGGAGAGAAAACATCAACATATCATGAATGTGGCTCGCACCTTAAAATTCCAATCAAATCTCCCTCTCAAATTTTGCACTGACTGTGTTCTAACAGCAGTTTACCTTATTAATAGAACCCCCACCCCCCTTCTTCATAATAAAACCCCTTATGAAACCCTCTTCCATAGCCCACCCCATTACCAACACTTCAAAGTTTTCAAGTGCCTTGCTTATGCCTCTACATTATCCCATGGGAGGAAGAAATTTGATTCTCGAGGTAGAGAGTGTTTCTTTTTAGGCTACCCTTTCAGAGTTAAAGCATATAAATTACTTGATTTACAAACTGAGCAAGTCTTTCTATCCCGAGATGTCCAATTCCATGAAACAATTTTCCCTTCCATTCCCACAAACCCAACACAGCATCTCCTTCTCTTCTTTTCCCTTTTCTGTCCTTGCATTCTCCTCCCCTTACTACTATGCCACATCCTATCCTTTCCTCTAATTCCCAACAGCATAATTCCCCTCCTCACATCACTCAACCATTACCTGCTACAATCCTTCCTGAGGAACTCAACTCCCATTCCCAAACCTCTCCTTCCTCTCCCCCTATTTCTTCCCCACTTTCAACCTCTCCTATTCTCCCCCGCAGGTCAACTAGAACTTGAAGTGCACCCAGCTACCTGCAGGATTTCCACTGTCAACAGACTACCCTTACTGCTCCTATCCCAGAGTTGAACAAGAAACTCATGTCTTCATCAGGTACACCCTTTCCACTGCATCATACACTTGCTTATCATTCTTTTTCACATCCATATCAAGCCTTTTCCACCCTTATTTCCACACACATTGAACCAAAAACTTATAAACAAGCCATTAAGGACCCAGGTTGGTGTCAAGCAATGGATAATGAGCTGGCTGCCTTGGAAGCAAATCACACTTGGGAACTTATTACTTTACCACCTGGAAAAGTACCTATTGCCTATAAATACGTCTACAAAATTATGCATAATTCTGATGGGAGTGTTGAAAGGTTGAAGGCAAGATTAGTAGCTAAAGGCTACACTCAACTTAAAGGGTTACCAAGAGACATTCTTTCCTATTGCAAAATTGGTCACAGTGAGATGTCTTTTTAGCTATTGCATCGATTAAGGGTTGGCATTTACATCAATCAATTTTATGTAAATAATGCCTTCTTGCATAGGGTTTTACATGAAGACATTTTTATGAACAAGCCTCTCAGTTACAACAAAGGTTCTCCCAACCAAGTTTGCAAGCAACTCAAAAGTTTGTATGGCGTCAAACAAGCATCGAGACAATGGTATTCTAAATTCTCAAATGCCTTAATTGAATCTAGTTTCTCTCAATCCAAGGCTGATTATAGCCTTTTCACCCGAGACACAAATGGCATCTTTGTTGCTTTACTCGTATATGTTGATGACATACTTGTAGCAAGTAATGATCTCAATACTGTGAATGATCTAAAGGCTTCTCTGCATAGCAAGTTTCAAATAAAGGATCTTGGCACATTGAGGTACTTTCTTGGCATAGAGATTGCAAGGTCATCTAAAGGGATACATTTCTGTCAGAGGAAGTATACATTGGACATTTTGGCAGATTCGGGTACCTTGGGCAGCAACCTTACTAAGGTTCCTATGGAACAAAACCTCAAACTCACTAAGTCCACAGGTATTCCATTCGCAGACCCCCAATGTTTACAAAAGAATGATTGGTCGCCTATTATACCTCACTATCTCTCAGCCAAACATATGTTTTAGTGTTCAAACTCTAACCCTACTGATACACACGTCCTGGCAGTTCAGAAAGTTCTTAGGTGGCTCAAGGGTGCCCGTGGTCAAGGTCTCCTTCTCCCTCGTTCTTCTTCATTTCAACTTGTGACCTACTTTGATTCGGACTAGGTCTCCTGTCCAAGACACCAGGAGATCCGTAAGTGGCTATTGCATCTTTCTTGGTTCTTCCCTGATCTCTTGGAAGTCCAAGAAACAATCGGTTGTTTCACATTCATCGGAAGAGGCAAGAGTATCGATCAATGGTTGCTACTTGTTCTGAGTTAACATGGTGTTATGATTCATCTTATCCACCCTTCAAGTTCCTCATCCTCAAGCAGCTTTACTCCACTATGATAACCAAGCTGCCCTACACATCGCTGCGAACCCTGTCTTCAACGAAAGAACCAAACTTATCGAGCTCAATTGTCACTTAATTCGTGACAAAATCAAATATGGTAGCATCTGCATTCATTATGTTCCTAGCTCTGATCAAATTGCCGACACCATGACAAAAGTTTTGTCTTCAAAAGTTCTCAATCCTCACTTATCCAAGATGGGAGTCGTAAATCTTAACGCTTCATCTTGCGGGGGGTATTGGAGAATAAATCAGAGCAGCACACAGCACAGCATGCAAAGAAAAGAAAGGAAATTGTGGATGCTGAAGAATGAAGTCTGTCAATTCTGTTTTCAGAATTCCTTTATGATTCCGTTAGTTATTTGTCATTTTCTTTTGCTAAGTTGTATATAACGGGTAATAATGTCTTTCCATATGATATAGGTAGTTAGAATATTCTTTAGTAATTGTATATAATATTACATGCTTGTAAACTTGCTGAAAGGCAATTCAATACAGAGAGCATTTTTCTCTTCTTTTCCAGAATTCTTCTTCTGCAAATTCTCCTTGCATTTCTATTTGTTACAGAATTGATAAAAAATTAACGCAATATATGCCTCAATTTACAAAAAATTATTGCTAGGAATTACAGACATATCTAATTTCATTACACAAATTTTAGAAAAACAATAATATTTAATAAAAGAGCAGAAGAAAGATCATACCTTTCAGAGAAAAGGGTAGACATAGCAAGCAGAGCCATTCCGCCTGAATTATCCTCCGGGTGAGCAGAGAGGCACTGCTCCAGCACCAGTTGACCTTGTGCATGCGAGTCATCTACACTCAAGACAGGAATTTACCCAAAAAAAAAAAATTACTTCTAATTAAGCGAAAAGAGGACGTTGAGAAACAGAACTGTGGAAGATGTTAGTGGGAAGAAACCTGATTTGAGAGACCTGGCATGGCTGAGTGCGTAATTGATCATTTCAAGAGCCACTGGGTCAGCAATGGGGCCGCCATTGGTGTAGAATCTAGAGGGTTGTGGAGAGAGAACGGAGGACCCATGACATAAAAATCCTTTTCGGACAGTTCGAGCGGCAGCAACCACCGCGCCCGGTGCTCTTGCAGCGATGCGAATCATCGGAGTAGACGGTGCTGGTGGCACGTATAATACCGCCAAAACCCGGAGAAGTCCAGAAGCAGAAGGGTTTATCGAGAAAAGGAAACGACTACGAGGAGAAGGGCATTGAGAAATCGTATTTTGAATGCGCGGTTTTAGGTTGGGGAATTGTACAATACGTTTCTCCCCAAATTTTCCTTTTTTGTAAAAAAAAAAATCTCAAAACTCCATTTATGATGTAAAAAAATTTTAAATCCACACATTGACGACCTTCAGATACACACAATTCCATTTTTAGAAGATAAGGAAGTGTGTGTGTGTGTGTGTGTGTGTGTGTGTGTGTGTGTGTGTGTGTGAGAGAGAGAGAGAGAGCAATTAAAAATAATTTTTAATTTATTTTAATTTAATATTATATTATCTTTTTAATTTCACACACAACTGATCATAAGTCTTAATAAAGGAGAAAGGTAGACAGTATAAAACTTATTAGATCATTATGATATGAATACTTACTAATTATTTGTTAGGGCATAAGTCTTAATAAAGGAGAAAGGTAGACAGTATAAAACTTATTAGATCATTATGATATGAATACTTACTAATTATTTGTTAGGGCATCCTCTACGAAGCGATGTGTAACACTTATACCATTTAGGTGTAACAAAAAGCGGGTGAAGGTGGGTAAGGTTATCACCCCAAAGTGACAGATCCCATCGGCACCTAGGATCGATGTTAAATATGCAAGGGTTATCGTATCATTTTAGACATGGGCAAATAAAGAATTTAGTTCAGGAAACTAACATTAGATTAACAACTTAAAATATAGAGACACTTAGGTAAAAGCATGGAGACAGTCAACATGATGATTAGAAGAAAAATTAATTTAATCTATTTTCAAGAAACTAAATGGGTAAAGAAGAAAGTTAGAGATATTGAAAAATCAGGATTCAACCTTTGGTGCATTAGAAAAAGAGAAACATAAAAATAGGATGAGAATTATTATAGATAAAGACTTAAAAGATTGTATTATAGATGTCAAAAGAGTAAGAGATAGAACTATAAAATCAAGATGGTTTTAAGTCAAGAGATAATAAATGTCATTAGTGTTTATGCTCCTTAAGTGGGCTTAGGATTGTTTGGAATCACTTATTTAGAAGTGTTTTTTTTTTAAGAAGTGTTGAAATTAATAAGTACTAAAAATAAGTATTGAACTGAAAAGCGTTGAATTAATACGTGTTATTTGGTTGGATATATAAATAAGTTATGATTATAAGTGTTGCTTAAAATAAGTTTGGTTTGGATACTCACTTTATTAAATAAGTACAATACTTACATTGCAACAATAATTAATATATCATAATATATATTAAAATAACATATAATTTTCAAATAATATTTATAATATATAAACATTACTTTATTAATTTATGTTAATCATAATATTTCTAATTAAATTAACAATTTTATTTTAATTTCTCAATTGTTGCTTCTTCAAATTTGAGAAGACACTGAGGAGGGGCAGTAGTAATGCCACCAATGACTTATGGAGAAGGTGATGACAACGACAACAACATCATCATGTTGGTGTGAGTTGTCGTTACTTAGAGAGATTTTAGGAAAAGTTTTGATTGTAAATCTCTTGTATTAAGGCCTTGATTGTAAATCCCTTGATACAAGAGACAACCCTAATTCTAGCGTTAAAATTAGTATAAACCAAAATTAGAAATTTTTCTTGTATATAGCTACCTACTATTCCATGAAAGATTACTGTGAAATAAACACATTATTTTCTTCTTATTTTTAACATGGTATCAGAGCCATTCTGATTTTGCACCTAGCTTTTTCCTAACCCTACCAGTGTCTTCTCTGCTGTCGCGCTCGTCGAAGGTGATTCCACGGTCGTTAAGAATCTAATCGTCCATTGCTTCAACGGTGTTCTTCATCTGTTGAAGGTCATAAATCTGAACCCTTTGGAGTGCCTCAACTTCTAGTTTCCCGAAATCCTAGCATACTAAACTGATCATTGTCCGTCAATTCTCGACTGTTCCTTACTCTTCGATTCACAACTGGGTATCGCTCTTCGATTCCCGACTACTTTTGCTCTTCGATCCCCAACTTCAGGGATTGCTCGTCGATATCCCATTCGAGCCCTCTAACGAAGCACTTGTGTTCCTTCCGCCACACTCAACTGAATTGCTAACTTTTTGAGTCTGATCTCTATTTTGATACTGACAAAGCATAAGGATCTTATGTGTTTTTAAGTGCTTGAACAGATTTATATTTTGGCACACACATAAGACAATGGGAAGATGGAAGCTTGAAGATCCTAAAGCCTACATCATCTGGCATATTCCATAGAAGACATAAGAGCATAGAAGAAGACAAATTTTTTTCATTTGTAATGCATTTTGTTTTAAAGTTGATCTGTAATAATGCATGTCATGCATAATGTGAATGGAAACTCAATGATGACCATAGACTGACCTTAGGGAACCAATGTTTTCACGAAAAACATTTCATATGATTTGCTAAACACTTACAAAGGTTTTAAAAATAAAATTGAGGTAAAAAATAGGGCTAAATCTTAGGATTTAAGAAACCTTGGTCGACCGGCCCTTTAGCGTTAAAATCATCTCAGCCGACCAACCCTGTAGGTTTGCCTATTTAAGAAGCCTTGGCCAACCAACCCTTCTAACACTTGATATGGCCAGCCAACCGACCTTAATTTTTGAACTATTTTCAAGCCTCGATCGATCGTCTATTTAGTTCAAAAAAAACCATGGCTGACCAACCTTCATAGACTGGCAGACCGACCTTAAGGCTAGCCGACCAAACCTACGAAGGTTCATAATCGCCTTCTCCTCAACCGATTGACGTTCTCCTCAGCCGACCGAGCTCTTTTGAAAATTCAAATTTGAGCTTAGTTCAGTCGACTGGCAAAGCCTTGGGTCGACTGAACCTCTCAAGAAAAATTAACTTTTAGCACTAATTGTGATTAATTTTCAAATTAAACAAATTTAAAAATTCCCTTTATGTCCCAAACGGTCATATTTTCCCTCGACTCTATATATACCCCATCATTACTCATTTTTTAAACTAATGCTTAGATTAAAAAAGCCTCCCAAATATTTTATGCTTTAACTTTCTTCTCTCTCTTATACTCATTTATTTCAAAATTCTTTTTAAGAGAGCATTTGATTACTACTCTCCTCCACTGGCACACTTATTGCTTTTGAAGTTTGGTTGGGATTTATTGTTTTAGGCATTTGACATATAGTTTTTGAACACTTAAACTCACATTTTTTGAAAATCATTTTGAGAGTAATCTTTGAGTTTCTTCCATCTATATTGTTGACAAATATTCTTGGAGAAAATTTTTATCGATTATCTCTAAAAGACTTGAGCACATATTTTTACATTCATATTTTTCTTATGTTTGGAAAAGTCTTCTTACATTTATGCCTTCATAGATAAATTTTTATCTTGCAAAAGTCATTTGAAAACAAAAACTCTAGGTTCTCCTATATCCTTTATTGAAAAATATTTTGGAGAATTTTTCATTATGGTTTGAATCTTTGAAGTGCATTATCATATACATTGTTTTCAATGATTACAAAATCATTTTGAGAAATACCACTGTAGTGATCCCAAAAATAAAATAAAATAAAATAAATAAAAAAATAAAAATTAATTATATAATAAATAATTAATTAATTAATTAATATTAATATAATATAATAAATATTATAATATTATAATATTATGTGTATATATATATTACAACCTAAAGGATAGCAAGATCCAAAGCCCCCCTATTTCATACTCTCTCTCTCGTCTCTCTCTCCTCGATTTTTCAACGAAACGTGCGTCGATTGAAGAATGGAATATATATATATATATATATATATATATATATATATATATATATATATATATAAGGATAGCAAGATCCAAAGCACACCCCCATTTCACGTTCTCTCTCTTTCGTCTCTCTCATACGTGCGCTGATTGAAGAATGGAATATATATATACATACATATATATATATATATATATATATATATATATATATATATATATATATATTACTACCTAAGGGATAGCAAGATTCAAAGGCCACCCCCCCCCCCCCCATTTCATGCTCTCTCTCTCTTTAGGTAGTAATGTGACGACCTGCTTCATTTCCACATATTTTATATATATACAATAAAACCAATATCATAAACCTAGCAGATCATAATCCACCTGAACCCGTGGGTACCAAGGATATATCAGAACACATAACGGAAGCCTAAGCAGGAGGAAACATACAATCATAATATCATAAATACAAAATCATCCATCACAATACTAGAGTTACTACATCCACTGTATTTAAGTATATACATCCCAAAAAGAAATACCTACGGACATTTCTCACAAAAATCCAACCGTCCCCACCAAAACTTACCCTTCAGAGAGGGTAGATCAACAGAACAATATCAGTGGAGCTTTACCCGCTCTCATATCAGGCGCTTCTGAAATGTTTATAAAATTTGGGGTGAGACACCTCTCACTAAGGGAAATAAACTAACATTAGTGTGTGACAACATGAGCATTTCTGTGGTATATATATAATCATGAACATAACCAGTAAAACTATAAATATATATTTCTGGGAAAACTTATATAATCACAACATGACAGAACATACTATATTCTCATAGCATAACTCATCTCATATAATAATAATACAAAAACATTCTTGATAGGTTAGCTGGCTGTTGTCATGTATTACCCCCACACGACTAGGTTGCGTGGCCCGAAGGCTGGACCTGACAATGGTTGGCCTACCACTACCAAGTCAAGAGTACAGTCTGTAAGTCTGATGGATCTACTAGACCAGGTCCGTACACCAGGGGCGCTCACACACTTCTTAAAATCACATCGGCCATCCAATCTCACACCATTTCGTACAATAGCGTTAACACAAATATCATGATAAATCATGAACACATAGTATCGGTACCATGCAAGTGCTAGCCTAAACCAAGCCAACCAGATTCTGATAACATATAACATATACTGAAACTGTGATACATGGATATTTCATACCATTAATTATCAAATCTTCACATTTTACCATAGCTCGGCCCGTACGCCGACAAATTATATCCATAGCTCAACCCGTACGATGGCAAATCATATCCATAGCTCGGCTCATACGCCAACAAACATATCCATAGCTTAGCTCATACGCTGGCAAATCATATACATAACTCAGCCCGTACACCGACAAAACATATCCATAACATGGCCTATACGCCAAAAAACATATAAAAAATCTTTGCCTGTACGCCGGTTTTTCATTATAAAAGTCCATATCTTATCACATTCCCAGAAAATAGTATTTCTTTATAATTTCTACTCATGCCACACAAACTAAGTTTTTCATATATTTAACATACCATCATTTTCAGCAATATTTCCCAAATATAAAACATATATAAATATATTTATTTTCCTGAGGTCAAATGCTGTAATAATATACATATTTTTCTTAAAATACTAGCTTAGTTTATCCCCTTACCTGAGTCCTAAAAAGCCCCTAAAACAAACAGCCCCGCACCCGCAGGGTTCCCTGTTCAACACCCTGAAAACGACATTCCCCAGAACTAAAGTTCAGTATTTCTACGCATATTACACTTCCTACAATTGTCAAGAAACCAAATATTAAGTAGAAAGTCTTACCCTGGATTTGGGATGGTTTCCAACTCAGCCCCACCAACGATCTGCTCTGGCAGACTTACAGACAACTTTCCTAAGAGCGTCGTGGTGGCTTCGGATAGTCGATCCGATGGCACCCGAAAATTGAAAGAAAAGGAAGAAGAACTGAAGAGAGGAAGGGAGGGAGAGAGAGAGAGAGAGAGAGAGAGAGAGAGAGAGAGTTTTGTTTGCGTGAAATCTGCCAAAAATCCATGTTTAGAACTATTTGTACTGCGACCTTCGTTGACAAGCCACGTCATCTCATTGACGAGGTCATGAAGACAACTCGTCGACGAGCCCTATCTCTTTTTCGATGAAATTCAGAATCTCGAAACCCCCGGTCGGTATTTTCTCGTCGACGAATCCTATCCTCGTCAATGAGCTCCACTTATACCCTCGTCGACAAATCCCTTATGTTCGTCGACGAGGAGCTAAAAAATTCCTCTGGTTGTTACATTCTTCCCTCCTTATAAAAATTTCTTTCTTGAAATTTACTACTCATACAACTCATCATCCCTTAAAGGTAAAACATTCTACTTGTTTTATTACTTACCCTCACTTATGGAGGAGGAATACCGTGGTTACATTCCGAGTCCTGAGAGATTACACATACAAAAGAAAATTCTCCCAAAACCAAAAGGTCACTTACTAACTAAACTTTTTACATATACCTGCAAAAGAAATACTATCTAACTACTTACATTTTACCCGATTAGACTTCTTAGAATAGGTGCGGATACTTCTGCTTCATCTGCTCCTCGGATTCCTAAGAAGTCTCTTCAACTGTATGATTCCTCCACAAAATTTTTACCTGAGGAATCTCCTTGTTACGTAACTCCTGCACTTTCCTATCCAAAATATGTACTAGTACCTCTTCATACACCAGCAAATCATTGAACTCTAATTCACCATAACTGATGATATGAGAAGGATTTGGGACGTATTTCCTCAACATAGCAACATGGAATACGTCGTGGATCCTGAACAACACAGGTGGCAAAGCTAGCCTATAGGCTACCGGCCCCACTTTATCTAGAATCTCAAATGGACCGATAAACTTAGGACAAAGTTTACCCTTCTTTTCGAACCTCATAACCCCTTTCAACGGAGCTATCTTCAAAAACACATGATTACCCACATCAAATTCTAGATTCCTGCGGCGATTATCAGTATAACTTTTCTGTCAGCTCTGAGCTGCACTAATTCTATCTCTGATAAGTAGAACTTTATCACATGCTTACTGTACTAGCTCTGGCCCCACAACTCGCCGCTCACCCATCTCATCCCAAAACAAAGGAGAACGACATCTCTTACCACATAGAGCCTCAAATGGTGTCATGCCAATGTTAGTCTGATAACTGTTATTATACGCAAACTCTACCAATGGCATGAACTGAGTCCAAGTACCCCGAAATCTAATATGAATGCTTGGAGCATATCTTCCAATATCTGTATCGTCCTCTCAGTCTGTCCATCCAATTGAGGATGGAATGCCGTGCTAAAAGACAAATGAGACCCTAGTGCTTCCTGCAAACTCTTCCAAAAACGTGATGTAAAACGTGGGTCTCGATCTGACACAATAGATACTGGCACCCCATGTGAACGAACTATCTCCCGAATGTAGATCTTTGCTAAACGGTTGAGAGAGTAGCTGATTTTGATAGGGAGGAAATGGGCAATCTTAGTCAATCGGTCAACAATCACCTAGATGGCATTATGGTCGTGCAATGTCGTCGGCAGACCTGAAATGAAGTCCATGGATATATGATCTCACTTCCATTCTGGTATAAATAATGGCTGCAACTGACCTACCGGCCTCTGGTGCTTAGCTTTTTCTTGCTAGCACATCAAACACTACACTACATACTCAACAATCTCTCTCTTCATACCACTCCACCAATACGACTCTCGTAGATCCTTGTACATCTTCATACTGCCGGGATGAACTGTATACAAAGATCTATGGGCTTCCTTTAAAATAGTCTTTCAAATGTCAGCATTGGTAGGAACACATAACCTGGAACAAAACCGCAAAGCTCCGTCGTCTGCAATACTGAATTCCTCCCCTTGACCACTCTGCACTTTGTCCATCACCTCTGCTAATTCTGGGTCTTCCTTCTGAGTAGCTTTTATCCTCTCCTGCATAGTAGGTTGCACTACTAAACCAGCGATACACACCTTAGAGTCACTTCCAACAATTCAATGCTAAGTCTCTCCAGATCCATCATGGTTGGATACTGGATCTCCGTAGCCACCAATGTTGATTCCCTGGACTTCCTGCTCAATGCATCAGCTACCACGTTTGCTTTCCGTGGGTGATAACTGATGGTACAATCAAATCCTTAATTAGCCCCAACCACCTTCTCTGCCTCATATTCAATTTCTTCTGCATGAAAAAGTACTTCAAACTCTTATGGTTGGAAAAGATCTCACACCGCTCGCCATACAGGTAATGCCTCCAAATCTTTAATGTGTGTACAACTGCGGCCAATTCAAGATCATGGGTAGGGTAGTTTTTTTCATATTCTTTCAACTGCCTGGAAGCATATGCCACCACCCTACCATACTGCATCAATACATGACCAAGTCCTTTCAAGGGCGTATCACTGTAAATGACATACCCCTCACCCCCTAACAGGATGACCAATACCAGCGCCATCACTAGCCTTTGCTTCAACTCTTGAAAACTCTGCTCGCAACTATTGTCCCACTTAAATCTAACATTCTTCTTAGTCAGTTGTATCCCCCGATAAAGCTGAGAATCCCTTTACAAAATGACGGTAATACCCAGCTAGCCCTAAGAAACTCCTGATCTCCTAGACATTCCTCGGTCTAGCCCAATTCACTACAACCTCAACCTTACTAGAATTCACAGAAATACAGTCTCCAGATATAACATGCCCCAAGAACACGACCTTCTCAAACCAGAATTTACATTTACTGAACTTGGCATACAACTTCTTTTCCCAAAGCGTTTGTAGAACCTACCTCAAGTGCGTCTCATGCTCCTTATGGCTCCTCGAATAAACCAGTACATCATTAATAAAAATAACAATGAACTGGTCTAGGCATTGATGGAAGACTCTGTTCATCAAGTTCATAAATACCGCATAAGCATTCATCAATCCAAACGGCATAACAAGAAACTCATAATGTTCGTACCTAGTCCTGAAGGCCATCTTTGAGACGTCTTCTGCTTTCACTTTCACTTGATGATAGTCGGATCTGAGGTCAATCTTTGAATACACCCGTGTACTCTGGAGTTGGTCAAACAAATCATCTATACGAGGTAGAGGATGTTTATTCTTGATTGTCACTTTGTTAATCTCCCTATAATCTAAACACATCTTCATAGACCCATTCTTCTTCTTCACAAATAAAACTAGAGCTCCCCACAGGAATACACTGGGTCATATAAAGCCCTTGTCGAGCAAATCTTGCAATTGATCCTTCAATTCTACCAATTCTGTTGGTGTCATTCGATAAGGTACTTTGGAAATTGGCATTGTTCCTAGAAGTAGATCAATAGGGAAATCCACCTTACGATCAGGTGGTAAGCCTCGTAACTCATCTGGGAAAATATCTATAAATTCTTTTGCTATAGTCGTGCTAACAAGTTTCATTTCATTCTCTGACATCTCCTTTACAACAGCCACAAACCCCTAGCAACCACTCATCAGTAGTCTCCTCGCCTAGATAGCTAAAACTAGCTGAGGCGGGGATTGCACTTGCGATCCTGCGAACTTGAATTATGCTCGTCTTAGAAGTTTGAATATCACTTCCCGTGAATGGCAATCTATGCTGGCAAAATTAGATGTTAGCCAATTTATGCTGAAGATCACATCAAATCCATGCATATCTAGCACTATTAGATCAGAAAATAGAATTCCCCTTGAATATCAACTGAGCAACCCCGGAGCACCCTACTACATCTCATTGTCGACCCAATCGGTATAGATACCAACAGTTCAGTATTCAATAACTATGTTTCTGCCCTACATAATCTAGTGCATCCCAAGAACACAAACGAGTGTGTAGCTCCTAAATCAAACAATGCAATAACTTTAAAAGAAAGCATAATAACCATACCTGTCACCACGTCACCTACCGTCTCAGCCTCACCTAGCATTAGAGTAAACACCCTTATTGGAGTCACATTCCTCTGCTGGCCCCCACGTGGCACCTGATAACCTCCCCGGTATGGTCTAGGAGCTAGAACTGCATCTAGTGGGGTAGAGCAGTCTCGCACCATGTGCTCCAGTCTACCACAGCGACAACAGACAACTCCACCAGCTCAACACTCTCCCCAATGTCTCCTACCACAAGTCTGACAGACTTGAGCACCCTGCACTGCCTGAACCTCACGTCCTTCAGTCTCCTATCTCCACCCTCTGCCATTGTTTCCTCTCTTTCACTGACCCAGTCTATGACCCTGCTGATAACCTATAGATGTAGGTCTCTTCCTCTGTCCTTGCTCCTTTGCATCGAGACGCTCACCAATCTCTGCCAAGGTGACCCTATCAACTAGCTCAGCAAAATCTTGGATTTGTAGCACCACTTACTTGAATATACTCCGCCTCAAGCCTCTCTGAAACTACCTCGCTTTCTTTACCTCATCAGGGACAATGTACGGGGCGAAACAAGAAAGCTCAATGAAACACGCCGCATACTGCTGGACGGATAACTGTCCCTACTTCAGACTCAGGAACTCTTCTACCTTAGCCTCCCTGACAATAGCTGGAAAATATTTATCGAAGAACAACTCCTTAAATCGGTCTCATGTCATGGCTATCGGAGTCGCCCTCTACTGCTCCAACAATCTCAACGCAGTCCACCACCTCTCGGCCTCTCCCATCAGTCTATAAGTGGCAAAGAGGACCCTCTATTCCTCTGTACACTGCAACATAGACAAAACTTTCTCGGTCTCCTACATCCCATTTTCAGCGGCTGCAGGATCAACTCCCCTTGAGATTGCCAGAGGATTCATCTTCGAAAACTTTTCTATAGTGCACCCAAGGCCTGCCAGTGGACCACCCTAATCTCTAGAGCTCCTAGCAATCTCAACCATAACCTGCTGAGCCACGCTACATAATACCACATCAGAGTCGGTCCCAACTGCACCTGATGGCCTTGCTCCATCACTGCCACTCGCATGGGCACTACGTCATCCTAGATCCATCCTGAAAAATAACAATTGCAACTCAGTAATCCTATCCTTATAATTTACCCGCTTAACCTAGCCTCTTATCTCAACACTTTTAACTTATTTCTAATTCCTAATCCTATATTCTAGGAACACAACCCGACAATAGCTTACTATGGTTTTCCTGAAATTGTTACCCTAGGAAAAACACAGAAACTACCATGGAATTCCTGTCTCCAGACTATAGAACAAAACATCAAATCATTTCCTATACTCTGGTATGGTTTCCGCTGCATTCTAAATTCTACAGAACCTAGCAACCTAGGCTCTGATACCAAACTGTGATGACCTGCTTAGTTTTTCATATATATATATATATATATATATATATATATATATATATAATAAAACAACCCAGCAAATCATAATCCACCTAGACTCATGGGTACCAGGATACATCAGAACACATAACGAAAGCCTAAGTAGTAGGAAACATACAATCATAATATCATAAATACAAAATCATCCATCACAATATTAAAGTTACTACATCCACTGTATTTAAGTATATACATCCCAAAAAGAAAGACCTAAGGACATTTCTCAAAAAAATCCAACCGTCCCAACCAAAACTTACCCTTCGGAAAGGGTAGATCAACAGAACTATATTAGCGGAGCTTTATCCGCTCTCCTATCAAGGACTCTTGAACTGTTTATGAAATTCAAGGTGAGACACCTCTTAGTAAGGGAAATAAACTAACACTAGTGTGTGACAACATGAGCATTTCTGTGGTATATATATAATCATGAACATAACCAGTAAAACTGTAAATATATATTTCTAGGAACACTTGTATAATCACAACATGACAGAACATACTATATTCTCATAGCATAACTCATCTCATATAATAATAATAAAAAAACATTCCTGGTAGGTTAGCTGGCTATTGTCATGTATTACCCCCACATGACTAGGTTGTGTGGCCCAAAGGCAGGATCTAACAATGGCTGGCCGACCACTGCCAAGTCAAGAGTACAGTCTGTAAGTCCGATGGGTCTACCAGACTTGGTCCGTACACCAGGGGTGTTCACACACTTCTTAAAACCACATCGACCATCTAATCTCACACTACTCCATACAGCGGCATTAACGCAAATATAATGATAAATCATGAACACATAGCACCGGTACCATGCAAGTGCTAGCCTAAACCAAGCCAACCAGGTTTTGATAACATATAACATATATTGAAACTGTGATACATGGATATTTCATACCATTAATTATCAAATCAATCATATCATTTTGCATGTATACATATATCATGAAAATCATCGGCTCGTACGCTAGCATTTCATATTTTACCATAACTCAGCCCGTACGCTGGCAAATTATATCCATAGCTCAGTCCATAAGCTGGAAAATCATATCCATAGCTTGGCCCGTACACTGGCAAACATATTCATAGCTCAGCCCGTACGCTGGCAAATCATATACATAGCTCGGCCCATACGCTGGTAAAACATATCCATAGCACGACCTGTACGCCGGCAAACATATAAAAATCTCGGCCCATACGCTGGTTTTTCATTATAAAAGTCAATATCTTATCACATTCTCAGAAAACAGTATTTCTTTATAATTTCTACTCATGCCACACAAACTAGGTTTTTCGTATATTTAACATACCATCATTTTCAGCAGTATTTCCGAAATATAAAACATATATAAATATATTTATTTTCCTGAGGTCAAATTCTGTAATAATATACATATTTTTCATAAAATACTACTTTAGTTTATCCCTTTACCTGAGTCCTGAAAAGCCCCTAAAACAAACAGCCCTGCACCCGCAGGGTTCCCCGTTCAACACCCTGAAAACAACATTCCCCAGAACTAAAGTTCAGTATTTCTACACATATTACACTTCCTAGAACTGTCAAGAAACCAAATACTAAGTAGAAAGTCTTACCCTGGATTTGGGATGGTTTCCAACTCAGCCCCACCGACCATCCGCTCCGGCAGACTTACGGAGAACTTTCCCAAGAGCGTCATGGTGGCTTCGGATGGTCGATCCGATGGCAAACGGACCCGAAAATTGAAAGAAAATTAAGGAGATTTGAAGGGAGGGAGAGAGAGAGTTTTGTTTCATGAAATCTGCCAAAAATCCACGTTTAAAACTATTTATACTGTGGCCTTCGTCGAAAATCCACGTTATCTCGTCGACGAGGTCATGAATACAACTCGTCGACAAGTCCTCTCTCTTCATCGATGAAATTTAGAATCCCCAAATCCCCGCTCAATATTGTCTCGTCGACGAATCCTTTCCTCGTCGACGAGCTCCTCTTATACCCTCGTCGACGAATCCCCTGTGTTCGTCGACGAGGAGCTGAAAAATTCCTCGGGTTATTGCAAGTAATATATATATATATAGGATAGCAAGATCCAAAGCACCCCCCCTCCATTTCACGCTCTCTCTCTTTAATCTCTCTCTCTTTCTCCTCAATTTTTCAGCTAAACATGCGCAAATTAAAGAACATAAAATATCTTTAAGTCCATTTTCTGCCACCAATGTTTTAATCAGAGCAAATTTGTGGTTTGGGGATCCTAAACACCACTCCAAAGTTAGGGTAAGGAAGATGAATTAAATTAGTTGTTTTTAGAATTTAACCAGTTATTGGAAGTATGTGGGAGTAGGAATGTTAATATTGTTATCATTCCAAGGTAAAGTTGATTAAATTAAGGTACATGAATACAAAGATTTGTGCGAATGCCGCAGGCACTGCTTTAGCATCCCTGCAGGCATTTCTCCAAGAATCAGGTAAGGGGATAGTTTTTGAGAATTTACCAGTTGAAATGCAGTATCTGATTATAGAAATTATATGTATGATTTTTTGGATAATCAAGTATATGGAAATTGTGTTTATAAATTAATGTGTATTTTTTGGAAATCAGGTGTTTGAGTTGAGTAAACCCTAAAAGTTGATTTGAAATTATTTTTTCAACAAAATATGTTTCCCCCAAGCAGATAGTATAATATATGAGTATGAATATTTCAAGTACATGTAACGACCCAAAAATTCAAGCCATTTTTTTCTATATATATATACATGTAACTGCAAAGTCATACTACTCTGATAACCTTGTAATAAATATTGAAATACACATACGTAGCGGAAAACATAAAACTGTATAACCATATACACAATACCCGAATTTAGTATCTCTCCAAATATACATACACAAAAACATAACTCTCTAGTGTCATCTATAAAGACTCCTAAGATCTACCCAAAAATACTTTTCTTCTGAAAACACTTACCCTACAAACAAGGCAGTGCAACCGACCTCCCTATCTTCGAGCCTAATTTGCTCGTCTAGTTGGATCACCTAAAAAATGTTAAATTACTGGAATGAGACAATGCTCAGTAAGATGAAATATGCAATCACCAGTGTGTGGTAATTGAGTATATAGGAATAATATACTGATAATTAACTGAAACTGAGATAGCCTGTAAAATAATATATAGTAAACTCACACCTATCTGGCTTAAAATACAACTGTATTATCTAAACTTTCTATTTATTCATACTACTAGTATTATAATATATCTGTTCTTATTGTGTAAATCTATATATGTATAAATAACTGTGATATTTTCCTGAAAAACTGTATGTCATGATTTAACCCCTCATTACAAGGTTGTGCGGCCCGTAGGCGGGACTTAACATTGGTTGGCCTACCAGAATAAGTTAACTGAAACTCTATCAATCATAAGATCGGCCGCCTACAATCCCTCCAAGGCACGGTACTGACATCTCCCTTGTCAAACTGGCCACCTCTACCTAGAATTCTGAGGAGCCTGCAGTCCCTCCAAGGCACGGTTGAGGGAAATCCACACACTATCTGAGATATGTGGTTGCACTATAATCTGAAATAGTTACGGTACCATGCTCTACTGACTGAATCCGAATTGAACTGATTCATTATGGATCTGATACTGCATAATAATATTCTATATATTTATCTTACTGTTTTACCATGATTCTAATATATTTGAAATAACCATAACATTGTAATACATAATCTGAATATGCTGTATAATCTGAATAATCTGTAATATCTGAATGTATTGTATAATATGAATGTTAACTAAAGCCTGTATATCATGATATTCTGAAAATGCTATAAAATATATATTTATGTATGTATACTATAAATCATGATAATCTGAAAGTTGTATAACTGTTGTACTGGTCTGATATTAACTTATGCCACACAACTAGAATAAATAAATATCCCATATTCTGAAATCTATATTTTCTGATACTAAATATAATTTATGGTCTCAATAATAATCCTGAAAATCATATAATTTAATATCTGTAACCATCTAAATACATATACCAGAATGCATAAGCTTCACTGATAAAATTCTTAATTTAACTGGCATAGCATATTTCCCTTACCTGGAAAACTAAGTTCATCTACTAACTTTCTAACTTACGCCCATGGCATTCATAAGTCCATAATCCTGAAATTATACACATACATATTTCCCTGTCAACCAACTGAATTTTCAGAATAATTTTCATACTCACATGTCCTAAATTATAAACTATTTATCATTTACCTAGGTTCTTGAGAACACCCACTAGGTTCCCTAACCTGTTTGTAGTATAAGCCTCAAAATTTTGAATTCACAACACCCAAAGTTAATCATCCCAAAGACCAATATAACAACATTTAAAACCAAATCTAGGTTCAAAAAAACTTACAAGCCAAATAACCCTTAAATAACCTACTTTCCCTGATTTTGGGATGATGCCTAAACTTCTCAAATCGAAATTCTGCTCCGACTAAGTTGTAGAGAATCTCCCTAGGATCATCGTGGTAGCTTCTGATCTTCAAACCAGGGAGAAACGGAGCCAAAAATCTAGAGAGAAGGTAGAGAGGCCGAAATTCTAGAGAAAGAAACAAAAGGGAAAGAAATTTCTCACTGGAAATGTGATTTTTGCATATTTATAGGTTACTTGACACATGGCTTCGTCGACGAGCCACATGTACTCGTCAACAAACAAGAAAAGGAAGTTTGTCGACGAAGGTAAAGAACTCATCGATGAACCAATGGGTCTGAAATACACACACTCGGTATCTCTTCATCGACGAAACACTAAACTTCGTCCCTGAATCCTATTGGGAGTTTGTTGACGAAACCAGGGCATTAGTTGACGAACCCTATTTTGACCCTTTTAAATTTTCCTTCTTCTCTATTATTTAATTATTATAGTTTTTAGGTCTCTACATTCTCCCCTCCTTATAAAATTTCGTCCTCGAAATTTACTATTTGTGTTATGCACCATCCTCTAAGGAAAATTTACTACTTATTTTATTAATTGCCCTCACTTATGGTGGAGGAATACCATAGTTACAATCAAGATTATAGGAGATTACAAGCATATACATAAAATAAAATTCTCCCAAAACTAAAATACTATCTAGCATATATTCTACTATACAACTTATACATCAATTATTTTGTGCAATATCAAAATAAAACTTACTCTATCTAAACTGTTGTTGTTTCTTCCCTAACTATTACTGATCTCCACTAAACAAATGTGGGTACTTCTATCGCATTTCTTTTTCTAGCTCCCACGAGGCCTCCTCCATTGCATTATTCCTCAATAGGACTTTTACTAGTGGAATTCTCTTAGTGCGCAACTCCTGTTCTTTTCTATCTAAGATCTGCACTGGCATCTCCTCATATGCTAGTGTATCTCTGAGCTCTATCTCCTCATAGCTAATCACATGGGAGGGATTTGGGATGCATTTTCTCAACATGGAAACATGAAATACGTTGTGTATTCTAGATAGAGTTGGTGGTAAAGCTAGCCTGTAGGCAACTGGACCCACTCTCTCTAGTATATTGAATGGGCCAATAAACTTAGGACTCAGCTTACCCTTCCTCCCAAGCCTCATAACCTCTCTTAGCGGTACTACTTTCGAAAATACCTAATCTTCTATATTAAATTCCAACTTTCGGCGCCAAGTATCTGCGTAACTTTTCTGTCGACTCTGAACTGCACTGATCCTGTCTTTAATTAATCGGACTTTAAGGTATGCCTATTGCACTAATTCTGGTTCCAGAACTCGCCTCTCACCTACTTCATCCCAGTATAGTGGAGAACGGCACCTCCTACCAGACAATGCCTTGTAAGGTGTCGTCCCAATGCTGGCCTGATAGCTGTTATTATACGCGAACTCAACCAATGACATATATTGGGTCAGCTACCCCCGAAATCCAACACATACGTTCGAAGCATATCCTCAAGTATCTAGATCGTCCTCTCTATTTGCCCACCAGTCCAAGGATGAAAATTTCTGTCAAATGATAACTAAGACCCTAAAGCCTCTTGTAAGCTCTTCCAAAATTATGATGTGAAACGTGGGTCTCGGTCTGAAACTATATATTCTGGCACTCCATGAGGTCAAACTATCTCCTGAATATATATATCTCTATCAGTCTGTTCATAGTATAGCTAACTTTAATAGGTAGGAAGTGGGCAGTCTTCGTCAGCCGGTCTACAACCACTCAAATGGCGTTCTGTCTATGTAGCATCGGCGATAACCTTGTAACAAAGTCCATAGATATATGGTCCCACTTCCATTCAGGAATGTGGAGTGGCTGGAACTGTCCTGTTGGTCTCTAGTGCTCAGCCTTTACTTATTGGTACGTTAAGGACTGCTTCACATATTTCGCTATCTCTCTCTTCATGTTACTCCACGAAAAAGATTCTCGAAGATCCCGATACATTTTAGTACTGTCAGGATGAACTGGGTATAAGGATTTATGTGCCTCCTATAAAATAGCCCTCCTAATCTCAGCATCTGTAGACACGCACAGTCTAGTACGAAACCATAGGGCTCCATCATCTGATATACTGAACTCCTCCCCCTATACATCTTGCACTTTCTCTATCAGCTCAATCAATTTTGCGTCATTTCTTTAGGCAACTTTAATTCTTTCTTGCAAGGTAGGCTATATCACCAGGTTGGCAATAAATGTCTGGTGACCGTCCTCTATTAGCTCCACACCTAGCCTCTCCAAATCCATCTGAATCGGATGCTAAATCTCTTCCATTGACAATATTGTGCTCACTGACTTTCGACTCAGCGCATCAACCACCACGTTTGCTTTCCCTAGATGGTAGCTAATAGCACCATTATAATCCTTAATGAGCTCTAGCCATCTTCTTTGCCTCATATTCAATTCTTTCTGAGTGAACAAATACCTCAAACTTTTATGGTCAGTGAGGATTTCACATTTCCCACCATAAAGGTAGTGCCTCTAGATCTTTAGAGCATACACCACTGCAACTAACTCTAAATCATGTATTGGGTAGTTCTTTTCATATTCTTTAAGCTGCCGTGAAGCATGGGCAATAACTTTCCCGTGCTGCATTAACACACACCCAAGTCCCTTGTAGGACGCGCCACTGTATATCACAAATCCATCCTTTTCTTATGGAATAGATAATATTGGTGCAGTGATCAGCTACTACTTTAATTCTTGGAAACTCAGCTCGCAATCGTCAGTCCATTCAAATCTCATATTTTTCCTCTTGAGTCATGTCAGTGAACCCGATAATCTAGAGAAGCCATCTACAAAACATCGGTAGTACCTACCAAACCCAAAAAACTCCTGACCTCCTGAACATTCCCTGGTCTCACCCAACTCACCACTACTTCTATTTTACTCTGATCAACTGATATGTCATCCCCGAAGATCACATGCTCAAGGAAAGTGACCTGTCTCAGTCAGAATTCACATCTCTTGAATTTTGCATATAATTTATTTTCCCTTAACACCTGCAATACCATCCTTAGATGATTCTCGCGTTCCTCAAAACTATTCAAGTATACCAATATATCATCAATAAATACCACAACAAATTGGTCTAGGTACTGATGGAACACTTGATTCATTAAATCCATAAACACTGTCGGTGTATTAGTCAATCCGAATGGCATTACCAAGAACTCGTAGTGCCTGTACCTGGTTTGAAATGCTATCTTAGAAATGTCCTCTGCTCAAACTTTTGCCTGGTGGTAACCCGATCGAAGGTCAATCTTAGAGTAGACCTGGGTCCCCTAGAGCTGATCAAATAAACCATCAATTTTTGGGAAGATGATATTTATTCTTGACTGTCAGTTTATTTATTTCTCTATAATCTATACACATCCTCATAGTCTCATCTTTCTTCTTTACGAACAAAACTGGTGCTCCCAAGGTGACACACTAGGTTTGATAAACCCTTTATCCATCAACTCTTGCAGCCAGTTAATCTTTCAATTCTTTCAGTTCAGCTAGAACCATTTGGTATAGCGCTTTAGATACCAGTGCCAACCCTGATAAAAGATCCACAGTAAATTCTATCTCTCGGTCTGGCGATAAGCCAAGTAATTCCTCTAGAAACACATCTAAAAATTCTCTAACTACTAAAATATCAACCTGTTTCAATTCTTCCCTCAGCAACTCCTTTATGTAAGCAATATACCCTTGGCAACCACCCTGAAGCAGTCTCTTTGCCTGAATAGCTAACACCAACTGTGGCGAGGCATGCACACATGAACCCATAAATCTGAATTCTTGCTCACTTGGGGGCCTGAAAATCATTTCTTTTGGATGACAATCAATGCTGGCATGATTAGCTACCAGCCAGTCCATACCTAATATCATATCGAGCCCCTACATTTATAACACCACAAGATCGACTGGTAGTACTTTCTCCTGAATGCCCACTATAAAATTTATAGTATCCTCTTACATCTTATTATTGATCTAGTTGGCGTGGTTACTAATAATTCAACATCTAATAGCTACGCCTCAATCCCAGATAACTTAGCATATCCTGATGACACGAAAGAATGGGTGGCACCTATATCAAAGAAAAAAATAACTTTATATAGTAAATCAGTAAAGATACCTATCACGAAGCCTCTAATAGCCTCAGCATCTCCCGACGTCAATGCATAGACCCTTGCCGATGGTTTGTTCCTTTATTGGCCTCCATGAGGCGCCTGGTAACCACCTCGGAACGGTCTGTGAGCTGGTGCATGGGCCGACAGTCCCTAACATGCCCAGGCCCTATGACCGGGTCTCCCACACCAATAAAATATGTTTTCTCTCATCCTACATTCACCTAGATGTCTCCGGCCACGTCTGGGACAGATGGGACAAGTCTATTCACCCTGAAACCCTCGATGTCCTGTCGTCTGCCTCTGGCCTCCTCTGTACTGGTCTCCTCTCCATGGGTCCCAGCTAGAACCCGCCTGAAATCCTAGAGGCATGGGCCTCCTTCTCCGGCTCGATACCCCCACATATATCCGTTTGCTCTCCTCTACTATTGTAGCTCTATCAACCAATTCAGAGAAGTCTTGTATCTTTAGAACCGCCACTTGCTTATATATATATATATATCTCGCCTCAAGCCCCTCTCAAACATCCTAGCCTTCTTAGCTTCATCCAGCACTATGTATGGAGAAAATCATGACAACTCGATGAATTTTGCTGCATACTACTAAACTGTCAAAGGCCCTTAAGTCAAGCTTAGAAACTCATGCACTTTAGCCTCTCTAATAGTGGCGGGAAAATGTATGTCGAAGAATATCTCTCTGAATCGACTTTAGGTCATAGCCACTAGTATAGGCCTCCGCTTCTCCAGTAATCTAGTAGTCGTCTACCATCCCTCAGACTCTCCTGTCAACTTGTACGTGGCATAGAGGATCCTCTGTTCATTGGTGCAATGTAGCACTGTTAGTACTTTTTCCATCTCCTGCATCCAGTTCTCAACAACTGCAGGATCAACTGCTCTTGAAAATGCTGGAGGATTCATCTTTGTGAACTTTTCTATGGTACACCCCAGGGCTGTAGACGGGCCTCCCTGCTCCCTACAATTCCATGCAATCTCATCCATGACCTGCTGAGCTACGCTGCATAAAACAGCATCTGAGTCTTCACTGCCAATATTAGAGGGCCTTGCTCCATCATCCCCGCTAACATGAACACTAATACCTCCAGAGTCCATCCTACAATAACACCAAATTATTCTGAGAATCCAAACCTCATAATACTATTCTAACTAAAATATCCCTCATACCTCCTATCACTAATTTAAGGTCTATTCCTACCATATAGAAAAAGAAACCGACGATAGTTTACTATAGTTTTCCAGAAATTGTCACTCCAGGAAAAACATAGAAACCACCCTGAATTGCCTGCTCTCAGATTGCATAACAAAACCCTAAATTCTCACCCTAATTTCCCAACATTTACTCACTGATATCTTGTTCTATCCTAATTTATATCCTTCTCAAAATTCCATTCCTATATTACAATATTATTTTCCATTGTACTCTAGAGTTTACAAAACCTAACAACCTAGGCTCTGATACCAAAATGTAACAACCCAAAAAGTCAAGCCATTTTTTTCTATATATACATGTAACTGTAAAGTCATACTACTCTGATACCCCTGTAATAAATATTGAAAAACACCTATGCAGCAGAAAACATAAAACTATACAACCATCTACACAATACCAGAATTCAGTATCTCCCCAAAATATACATACACAAAAAAATAACTCTCCAGTGTCATCTATAAAGACTCCTGAGATCTACCCAAAAATACTTTTCTCCTTAAAACACTTACCCTACAAATAGGGCAGTGCAACCGACCTCCCTATCTTTGAGCCTGATTTGCTCATATAGCTGGATCATCTGAAAATGTTAAATTACTAGGATGAGACAACGCTCAGTAAGCCGAAATATGCTATCACCAGTGTGTGGCAATTAAGTTTACAAGAATAATATACTGTTAATTAACTAAAATTATGATAGCGTGTAAAATAATATATAGTATAACTCACACCTATTTGGCTTAAAATAAAACTGTATTATCTGAGCTTTCTATTTATTCATACTGCTAGTATTATAATACATCTGATGTTATTCTGTAAATCTATATACGTATAAATAATTTTGATATTTCCCTGGAAAACTGTATGCTATGATTTAACCCCTTATGATAGGGTTGTGTGGCTTGTAGGCGAGACTTAACACTGGTTGGCCTACCAAGATAAGTCAACTGAAACTCTATCAATCATCAGACCAGCTACTTGTAATCCCTCCAAGGCACGGTACTAACATCTCCCTCGTCAAATTGGCCAGCTCTACCTAGGATTTTGGGGAGCCTACAATCCCTCCAAGGCACGGTTGACAGAAATCCACACACTATTTGAGATATGTGGTTGCACTCTGATCTGAAATAGCTACGGTACCGTGATCTGCTGACTGAATCTGAACTGAACTGATTCATCAAGGATCTGATACTATATAATAATATTCTATATATATATATCTTACAATTTTACCATGATTCTTATATAACTGAAATAACCATAACATTGTAATATCTGATATGACCTTGCCATATAATATGAATAATCTGTAATATTTGAATATACTGTCTAATCTAAATGTTATGGTTCTAAAGCTTGTATATCATGGTATTCAAAAAATTTTGTAAAATATATGTTTCTACATGTATACTATAAATCATGATAATCTGAAAGTTGTATGACTACTGTATTGGTTTGATATTAACTCATGCCACACAACTAGAATAAATAAATATCTCATATTTTGAAATCTATATTTTTTGATACTAAATATAATTTATGGTCTGAATAATAATCCTAAAAATCATATAATTTAATATATGTAACCATCTAAAATACATATACTAGAATGCATATGCTTCAGTGATAAAATTCATAATTTAACTGGCATAGTATATTTCCCTTACCTGACAAACTAAGCTCGTCTACTAACTTTCTAACTTATGCCCATTGCGTTCATAATTCCATAATCTTGAAATTATACACATACATATTCCCTTGTCAACAAATTGAATTTTTAGAATAATTTTCATACTCACATGTCCTAAATTATAAACTATTTATCATTTACTTGGGTTCCAAAGAACATCCACTAGGTTCCCTAACCTGCCTGTAGTATAAGCCCCAAAATCCTAAATTCACAACACCCAAATCTAATCATCTCAAACGCCAGTATAACAACATTTAAAATCAAATCTGGGTTCAGAAAAACCTACAAGCCAAATGACCCTTAAATAACCTACTTACCGTGGTTTTGGGATGATGCCCAAACTTCTCAAATCAAAATTCTGCTCTAGCTAAGTTGTAGAAAATCTCCCCAGGATCATCGTGGTAGTTTTTGATCATTGAACTAGGGAGAAACGGAGTCAAAAATCTAAAGAGAAGGTAAAGAGGCTGAAATTCTAGAGAGAGAAATAGAAGGGAAAGAAAATTCTTGCTGGAAATGTGATTTTTGCATATTTATAGGTGACTTGACACGTGGCTTCGTCGATGAGCCACGTGTACTCGTCAATGAACCAGAGAAGGAAGTTCATCGAAGAAGGTAAAGAACTCGTCAACGAACCAATCGATCTAAAATACACCCACTTGATATCTCTTCATCGATGAAACACTAAACTTCGTCCACGAATCCTATAGGGAGTTTGTCGACGAACCCTATTTTGACCCTTTTAAATTTTCCTTCCTCTCTATTATTAAATTATTATAATTTTTGGGTCTCTACATATATATAAGCAGACCAAATTATTTTATGATTACATACAACAAGTACAATTTGATATTGATATTTAGAAAATGTTATAAACATTATAGAAAGTATGATATAGTTCAGTATAATGTGATAGTTTAGCCGGCCCAATGCTATTACAGTTCAGTCGGTCTAGTGTTGTGACAATTCAGCCGACCTAGTGCCGTGACAATTTAGTCTGCTTGGTGTCGTGATAGTTCAGTCGACCTAGTGTCATGACAGTTCAGCCGACCTTATGTTGTGATCAATTATGATATAACAGTTTATTCAGAAATTATGATATAACAATTTATTCATAAATTATGATATAATAGTATTTACACTGAAATATGAAAACAAGATATATTATAGTTAATTATTTATAGGATATGTTTATAACACACTAGAACTCATGTTGCCACACACTAATGAAAATCTATCCCATCTTACTAAGAGGTGTCTCACCCAAGAATTTAAACATTTCAAGAAACCCAAACAGTCATGTAGAGTGAGCTCCAAGGTAAAGGAGGCCTTGGTACTATAGTATCAGGGTAAGTGTTTTGAGTTGGGGAATATGTTTGTGCAATCCCTAGGTTATGTTATGAATTTTTAGGGATGCGTATGTATATTTATGGAGACAATAGAACTCATGTATTGTATATGAAGTTCAGATATATTATGTTTCCGTTGCATGAATAGTATGTATTTATGAACAGGTATACCTCGGTACACCATTTTAGGTCCGGGTTGACATTGTAGTTATTATTATTATTACTAGTATCAGTGCATATTTTTAGCAGAAATTCACAGGGTCGATACGGTTTGATATCAGAACAGATTTATCTTGTATATATATATATATATATATATATATATATATAATGGATAGTCGGGTCATTACAATTGTGGTATCAGAGCCTAGGTTGTTAGGTTCTGTAGACTTTAGTGCAAAGTGGAAAACAATACCAGAGTATAGGAATGGATCTTGGTAAAGGTAGAAAATGGGTAGATCAGGATTTTAGTAAGTCATTACTAGAGGATAAGATTGGAATTTAGGTTTTTGTCTCGCAGCCTAGAGATAGGAATTCCGTGGTGGTTTCTATGATTTTCTTGAAACGACAGTTTCAAGAAAGTTATGGTAAACTATCGTCGGTTTTTGTTTCTCAGTGATAAGACTAAACCTTAAATTGGGGAATAAGGACATTAAGTTGATTGGTTGTATGAGGATATCTTATGGTTCTTAGTTAGATAACTGTATTAGTTGTGTTATGAAGTTAAGAATCTTAGGCTATTCTATTCTATTTTCAGGATGGACCCTGGGAGTAGCAATGCACACACTGGTGGTGGTAGCAATGTGGGGCCATCTAGTATGGGCGGTAATGATTTTGATGCAGTATTGCGTAGTGTCATCTAGCAAGTTATGGCAAAGAGAGTGAGAAATTCAGGGGAATATGGCTACCCACCAACTCACTAGGGTTGCTCAGTTGAGGAGTTTACTCGTATGAATCCCTTATCATTCTTAGGAGGAGCCAATTCATTCGTGGTAGAGAATTGGCTCTAGGAGATTGAGGAGACATTGGCAATTCTCCTTTGCACCGAGGAGCAGAAAGCGTTGTTTTCTATTTTTAAGATTACAAGGGAGGCTAAACGCTGGTGGAGATCAGTGAAGTTTCTGGAGGAACAGAGGTCAGTACATATAGCTTTGACCTGGAGCCACTTCAAGGAAATATTCTTCGAACGGTTCTTCCTCGCTACTACCAAGAATTCTAAATCAACGAAATTTTTGTATTTGACCCAGGGGCACCTAATGGTTCAGTAGTACATAGCTAGATTTATTGAGCTCTCCCGTTTTGCCCTGTACATGATGCCATATAAGGAAAAGAAGGCGATGAGATTTAAGGGAGGCCTGAGACAGAGTATCTATGAGTAGGTGGTGGCATTTTAGGTCCAAACCTTCTCATAGTTAGTAAAAAGCAATAGTGATAGAGACCAGCCTACAGAGAGTTTCTGGGATGCTGAGTTAGAGGAAAAGGCCCACGCCTCCTGAATTTTGAGTAGGTACCAACCGGGGCCTACAGAGGAAAGACAAAAATGGCGGGGGTACAAAGATAGGAGATCGGGAGCTGTGGGTATTGGGGTGATCAAACCTATCCTATTTGCCTTAGGTGTAAAAGGAGGCACGTGGGAGAGTGTCGAGCATGAGGGAATGTCTACTATCAGTGTGGTAGACCTGGTAATATAGCACGAGACTTTCATGCGCAGCCAAGCAATGCTCCCGTTCCTAGACAATTTAGGGGGAATAACCAGGCACCCAAAGGCGACCAGCAGATGAATACCACACAAGCGCGGGTTTATGCCTTGACACCAACATACGTAGTGGCGGCTGACGATGTGGTAACAGGTACTGTTTCTATGTTTTTACCAAAAGCTATTATTTTGTTTGATTCAGGGGCAACGCACTCGTTTATTTCTCAGGAGTATATTAGACTGTGTAGGATAGAACCTCAATTATTGGATGTCGAATTACATGTGGCCACACCGAAAGGAGTAGTAGTGGTTTGTAGGAAGGTGCTTAAAGGCTATCTAGTGGATATTCAGAAAAGAGTGCCACAATCTAATCTCGTAGTGTTAGATCTGCATGGATTTGATGTGATTCTGGGGATGGACTGGCTAGCTGCTAATTATGCCAGCATCGATATGCATAAAAAAGAGGTAATATTCAAACTTCCTGAGGAGTAGGAGTACATATTTGTGGGGTCATGCGTGCGCATCTCACCACAGCTATTGTCAGCTATTCAAGCAAGGAGGCTACTTCTGGACGGATGTCAGGGGTACTTAGCCTGTATAAAGAAAGCGCTAGGAGGAAAATTGAAACTTGTAGATATTCTAGTAGTAAGGTAATTCTTAGATGTCTTTCTTGAGGATTTACCTGGATTGCCTCCTGATCGCGAAATTGAATTTGTCGTTGACTTACTTCTAGGGATGGCACCGATATCTAAGGCTCCTTATAGAATGACTCCAACTGAATTAAAAGAATTAAAGGAGCAATTGTAGGAATTATTGGATAAGGGGTTTATCAGACCTAGTGTATCACCCTGGGGAGCACCAATTATATTTGTAAAGAAGAAAAACGGGATGATAAGGATGTGTATCTACTACAGGGAGATAAATAAAGTGACAATTAAGAATAAGTATCCCCTTCCCTGTATTGATGATTTGTTTGAAGAGCTTCAAAGAACACGGGTCTATTCCAAGAATGATCTTCGAAGTAATGCCCTGAACCCAAAACTAGGGTCTGGAGTGTTATTTGAAATAAATCTCTGATACCGCCTCGTGACGCCCCGAACCCACCAAGCGGGGCTCGGGTGCCACGTGTTCTATTACCTGTACCTGGCTCTAAATTAGTTACGCAGCGGAAATAATAATAATTCTTCCATAATATACCAGAGTTTCTACATCTATATACATCTCAAAAACATAACCCAAGATCTAGCATTCACAACTCTGAAACCATAAATATACCCAAAAGAAAATATAAATATCCAACAGTTTATACCCTCTTTCTCACTAAAAAAAAAAAATGCTACAACAGCCCGAGCTCTCTAAGTTCGATCTCGCAAAGGTCTTGAAAAGATGAAATTCAACTATCAGGTGAGACACATCTCAATAAGGATGGAATACATTAAATCAGCGTGTGACAATCATGAGGTTTAAGTACAATATATATATGTATATTCATTATTTTCAAATAAACACAATTATAAAATCATTCTCTATTCCTACTTATACATATATAAGGTATTTTACTAATGAGAGTTCCCAAGGATAAGGGTGATTACCCACCTACACAAGTAGCACCCCTCTGCTTTAATACCTTAAGCAACTTACAGTCACAACTGAAGCATATCAGGGCACTTATCTTGGTCAATAAGCCCTCGGGTGGTTTGTTTATCTCGTACTCACACATTCATACAAAGGTTTACTAGTAGAAGTTCCCGAGAATCGGGAAGATTACCCGCCCATACAAGTAGCTTCCCTCTGCCCTAACACGTTATGCAGCCTAATATCGCTACATCTGATACCTATCAGGGCACTCATCTTTCTCAGCAAGCCCTCAGGCGAAGAGTATAGCCCGCCTTAACTACAAATAATACTATTATATTTAATATTGATAATACCTTACTACATTACTCTTTATGTTGTTATCATTGTGCCATTCATTAGTTTCACTTTCATATTCTATATTCATGTGTCACATATTCATCATCTTTTTCTATATTTATGTATGTTTTCGCATATCCTGTTTTCATGTCATTTCCGTCTGTTGATCTTATATCCATTGCTTCTGTAATTACCATTTCCATATCCATTGTTTCCATATTATCCATGGTTAAACTTACAATTTTGCGTTTAGAACCCTTTATACCAATGATAAATCCTAGTCATGCTTCCGCCCTATGATGGGTAGTGCGGCCCGAAGGCTGAACTTAACCCTGGTTGGCCCTCCAAAGTTAAATCAACCACATTTTACAGTATATAGGTATGATTGGCTGCCCCCACACTAGTATAGACTCCAGGGGGACACTACCCTTCCTCAACACAATCGACCATCCCATCTCCACACTCTATCTAAGACGTGTGGGTGCACTAGCACTACCATACATATCCATAATAGTACTGTGCCCTTTTTCCTGGTCCACCGAAGTTCTCAAACCATACATTGTAATTTAACATTATCAAACACATGCAAAATAAGTCATATCACATTTAATTCTCAATACATTTCCAGTATTTCCTACATCTTATACGTATATCATAGTTCAACACAGAAACTTCATTTTACCCATGCCACACAATTTGACAACATATATTCATATGTTCACTAAAAATAAGCCAACCCATAATCATCGTTTATATACTAAAAATATACATTTAATTTCTTACACAATTAACCAGAAAATCTGTCATTTTAACTTTTCATTTTCACAAATAATATCTAGTAGCATAGCCCTAGGCTCAGAAATTTACAATTCAAATGGTCAGCTTTTCAGAACCCACATAAAAATCATATACATATGTACATAATATTTCCATTTTTCACTAGTTATTTCCTCAAAAATCCTGATTTAATATATTCCCCTTACTTGATTTCTTGAACTACGCCAATGGGAACCCCAAAATGATGTCTGTGGCACCCACCCGAATCCTCAATCAAAAACCCTAATTTAATAAGATAAACCCCAAATAACCTACTATTACAACATTTTCTCAACCTACAAACCTTGAATAAACATTTTAAACCCAAAAACTAGGAATCCAAACCCTTATCTCAACTTTGGTGCGGTTCCTAAAAAGCCTAATTTAGAAATCTGCTCCACTAGATGTGTAAAGAATCTCCCCTAGAACACCGTAGCGGTTTCCGTTTGTTGATTCGAGCTAAATCCAGGCTGAAAACTTAGGGATAAGGCAAAGGAAACGTTTTAGAGAGAGAAAACAAAGAAGAAAATGATTTTCTGCGAAGAGAAGCTTCTTCATCCCTTTTTATACACGATGCTGCCACATGGCTTCGTCGATGAGAAGACAGGATTCATCAACGAACCACAGAAGGGAGTTCAATGACGAAAGGATACATTCATCAATGAAACTTAAAATATGAAATTCACTCACTCAAGATCTCTTCGTCGACGAGAGACTGAATTTCATCGAGGATCCCTAGAAGAACACTCGTTGACAAAGACAAGAGATTCGTCGACGAGGTCTGTTGCCATTTTCTTTTAAAATTTTCCATTTTCCCCTTATTATTTATTTATCTATTCTATTTATTATCTTTTCTAATTATTTTAATAGTTTTAATTTTTTGGGTTTGTACATTCGATCCGAGTATCATTAGGTAAAAATTAAATCAGAAGATGTTCCGAAAACGGCTTTCCAAACCATGTATGGCCACTATGAGTTCTTGGTTATGCCCTTTGGACTGACCAATGCTCCTACAAAATTTATGGATCTAATGAATAGGGTTTTCCATGAATACCTAAACCAGTTTGTAGTGGTTTTCATTGATGATATTCTTGTCTATTCGAAGAGTTCTGAGGAGCACAAAAATCATTTGAGGTTGGTACTTCAGTTGCTAAGGGATAAGAAGCTTTACGCTAAACTCAAGAAATGTGAATTCTGGATAGAGAAAGTTGCATTCCTTGGACACGTAGTATCTAGCGACAGTATTTCAGTGGACTAGAGCAAGATAGAGGCGGTAGTTGACTGGACGAGACCAAAGAATGTCCACGAGGTTAGGAGTTTCTTGGGATTGGCAGGATCCTACCATCAGTTTGTGGAGGGCTTTTCCAGACTATCGGGTTCTTTGACATGGTTAACAAGGAAAAATGTGAAGTTTGAGTAGACCAATGATTGTGAGCAGAGTTTCCAGAAACTGAAGCAACGACTTGTCACTGCTCCAATTTTGACCATTCCGTCAGGAAATTATGGTTTCATGATCTATAGTGACGCGTCTTAGAAGGGGCTGGGGTGTGTTCTGATGCAGCAAGGAAAAGTTGTGGCATACACTTCTCGGCAACTTAAGGAGTATGAGAAGAACTACCCTACGCATGATTTAGAGTTGGCTGCAGTGGTGTATGCATTGAAAATTTGGAGGCATTTTCTGTATGGTGGAAAGTGTGAAATATTTACAGATAATAAAAGTTTAAAGTAATTCTTCACACCCAAGGAAGGCTAATGTGGTAGCCGATGCCTTGAATAAGAAGTTAGTGAGTGCCTCAGTATTGGCAGTGGTGGCGTAGCATCAGATCAGAATGGATTTAGAAACACTTGGTGTGGAGCTAGTAGAGGGAAATCATCAGGCATTTATTGCTGATCTGATACTTCAGCCATCTTTACTAGAGAGGATTAAGATTGCTTAGATGTAAGATGCAAAATTGGTAAAGATTACGGATAAAGTGCAGAGTGGACTAAGAGCAGATTTTAATATCTCAAATGATGGAGTTTTGAGATTTCGCATCGGGTTATTTATACCTGATGATGCTGAGGTTAAAAGAACTATTTTGGAAGAGGCTCATCGTTCCTTGTATATGGTGCATCCAGGTAGCACTAAAATGTATAGAGATTTGCGGGAATCCTTCTAGTGGAGTAATATAAAAAGAGAAATTGCTCGATATGTAGTGCAGTGTTTGACCTGTCAGCAGGTGAAGGCTGAGCATAAGAGACTGGCGAGACCGTCGCAACCAATTCACACTGAATGGAAGTGGGAACACATTTCTATGGATTTCATCACAGGGTTACCACTGACACTTCATGGACAGGATGTCATCTGGGTAGTCATTGACCGATTGACAAAGACTACCCATTTTCTTCCCATCAGAGTTAACTACTCCATGGGTAGATTGGTAGAGTTGTATATACAAGAGATAATCAGACTGCATGGCGTGCCAGTGTCCATCATTTCTAACAAGGAACCATGGTTCACATCTCAATTCTGGAAAAGTTTACAAGGAGCCTTGGGATCTCAGCTGACACTCAGTAAAGCATTTCATCCCCAGACTGATGGACAGATAGAGAGGACCATACAGATACTGGAAGATATGTTGTGGGCCTTTGTGTTAGACTTTGATGGTAGCTGGATCCAGTATTTGTCACTAGTAGAATTTACTTATAACAATAGCTATCAGGCTAGCATCAAAATGGCACCGTATGAAGCATTGTATGGTCGGAGGTTCTGATCTTTGTTATACTGGGACGAGATTTGCGTAAGGCAGATTTTAGGGCCAGATATTGTGCAGCAGACTTCTAAGAAAATCAAACTCATCCGAGAAAGGATCAAAATAGCCTAGAGTTGACAAGAAAAGTTATGTTGACATCTGCCGATGAGAGCTGGATTTTGGTGAATGGGATCATGTATTTTTGAAAATTGCACAAATGAAAGGAATTATGAGATTTGGGAAAAAGGGTAAGTTAAGCCCTAGGTATATTGGGGCAGTTTGAGATACTGGAAAGAGTTGGTCCAATTGCCTATAGGTTGGCATTACTTCCTGTACTATCTAGAATCCATGACGTATTCCATGTATCTATGTTGAGGAAGTATGTCCCAGATCCTTCACACGTGATTAGTTATGAATCAGTGAAACTCAAAGATACCCTATAGTATGAAGAAGTGCCTGTTCAGATTCTGGACCGGAAGGAACAGGAATTGCGCACTAAAAGGATTCCATTGGTAAAGGTACTCTGGCGCAATCACACAGTTGAGGAAGCTTCGTGGGACTTAAAATAGAAAATGTGTAAGAGATATCCACACCTGTTCAGCGGGGCCAACGTTGAACCAGTTAAAGTAGAGGTAGATAATTGGTTTGAGTATTATCCTGTATAATATAGGGTAGTTAGTTGTGAGTTAGTGTTTTTGGTTTTAGGTTATTAATGGTTTTGGGAGAGTTTTCTTTGATTAATTGTAATCTCCCAGGACCTCTATTGTAACCACGGTATTACTCCGCCATATGTAAGGGTTATTAATAAATTTGGGATGGGGCCGCTATGTGGGTGGTTGCCGACATTTTTTAGAGTTGGGTAAATATTTCAACAATTTCTAGAGGAGATTGTAATAAGTAATGATTAGCAAATTTTGAGGACAAATTTTTTTATAAGGAGGGGAGAATGTAGTGATCCCAAAAAAATAAAAAAATAATTAATATAATAATTAATATATTAATATAATATTATAATATTATAATATTATAAAATTATAATATATATATATATTACTACCTAAAGGATTAGATCCTTCAAGAAGCAAGATCCAAAGCCCCCCCTATTTCACGCTCTCTCTCCTCAACTCTCTCTCTCCTTGATTTTTTGACGAAACGTGCGACGATTGAAGAACGGAAAATATCCCTGAATTCTATTTTCAACCACCCACGCTTTAATTGAAGCAGATTCTTGGTTTGGGGATCCTAGGCACCACTCCAAAGTTAGGGTAAGGAAGATGAATTAAATCAGTTGTTTTTAGAATTTAACCAGTTATTGGAAGTATGTGGGCCTAGGAATGTTAATATGGTTATCATCCTAGGGTTGAACTGATTAAACTAGTATATATGAATACATAGATTTGTGTGAACACTGCAGGCATTTCTCCAAGAATCAGGTAAGGGGATAGAATCTATAACGCCCCGACTCGGGTCTCCCAGGGAGCACTGCGTCTCTCCTCCTCCACCTGGACCAAACAACAAGGGGTAGACCTTATCAGACTAATGACTAGACCCACAGACAAACATGTGTCTTTTCAGTGTGTTTTGTCCTCACTCACACACATCTTGAGAAAACTTCCTAGAAGGTCACCCATCCCAAGATTACACTAAGCCAAGCATGCTTAACCGTGGAGTTCTTATGGGAAGGCTCCCAAAAAGAAAGGTGCACCTTATTGATATGGGTAGTTACATCAAATCCTTTTTAAGCCTTTCTTCCACGGGGTATCACATTCTCCCCACTTACAGAATGCAACGTCCTCATTACCAACCCATATTTCCAAACCTAGGCGATGTGAATATTTTCACACTTCTAACTAGGTAACTAAGTGCTCTGATACCATTTTGTAATGCCCCGACCCAGGTCTTCTAGGGAACACTGCGGCTCTCCTCCTCCTCCACCTGGACCAAACAACAGGGGGCGGGCCTTATTGGACTAATGACTGACCAACACGTGTCCTTTTCAGTGTATTTTGTCCTCACTCACACACTTCCTAAGAAAACTTCCCAGAAGGTCACTCATCCCAAGATTACTCCAAGCCAAGCACGCTTAATCGTGGAGTTCTTATGGGAAGGCTCTCGAAAAGAAAGGTGTGCCTTATTGATATAGGTAGTAACATCAAATCCTTTTTAAGTCTTTCTTCCACGGGGTATTACAGATTCTGTCAGGTATTTTTAAAGAATTTACCGATCAAAATGTAGTATTTGATTACAGAAATTATATGTACGATTTTCTAGATAATCAGGTATATGGACATTGTGTTTATAAATTAATGTGTATTTTTGGGAAATGTGATCTTTGAGTTGAGTAAACCCTAGAAGTTGATTTCATATTATTTTTTAATAAGAAATGTTCCCCCTAGGCAAATAGATAATATAGAGTAATACTCACTCATGTGGCATGAGTATGAATATTTCACACTATATATATATATATATATATATATATATATATATAAGCAGGTCGTATTATTTTATGATTAAATAGAACAAGTATGATTTGATATTGATTTTTAGAAAATGTTATAAACATTACAGAAAGTATGATATTGTTCAGTATAATGTGATAGTTTAGTCGGCCCAGTGCCGTGACAATTCAACCAACCCATTGTCGTGACAATTCAGCCAGCCTAGTGTGGTGACACTTCAGCCGGCCCAATGTCGTGAAAGTTCAGCCAACCTAGTGTCGTGAAAGTTCAGCCGACTTTATGTCCTGATCAATTACGATATAACATTTTATTCAGAATTTATGATATAACAATTTATTCAGAAATTATGATAAAACATTTTATTCAGAAATTATGATATAATAGTTTTTACTCAGAAATATGAAAACGAGATGTGTTATGGTTAATTATTTATAGGATATATTTATAACACATTAGAACTCATGTTTCCACACACTAATGAAAATCTATCCCATCTTACCGAGAGGTGTCTCACCCAAGAATTTAAAATTTTCAAGAAACCCAGACAGCCGTGTAGAGCGAGCTTCGAGGTAGAGGAGACCTTGGTACTATAGGATTAGGGTAAGTGTTTTGAGTTGGGGAATATGTTTGTGTAAGCCCTAGGTTATGTTATGGACTTGTAAGTATATTTATGGAGATAGTATAACTCTAGTATTGTATATAAGGTTTAGGTGCATTATGTTTCGGTTGTATGAATAGTATGTATTTATGAATAGGTATATCCCAGTACCCCACTTTAGGTCCGGGTTGACATTGTAGTTATTATTATTACTGGTATTGGAGCATATTTTTAGCAGAAATTCACACGGTCGATACAGTTTGATATCAGAATAAATTTATCTTGTATATATATAAAAGATGGATAGTTGGGTCATTACGACCACACATACTCACTTGAGCTTATTTCATATCATACGTGAGTGCATTGAGCTTAAAGTTGTACATCATTTTCTTGTTGTAGAAGCATTCTCTTTGTACACAAAAATTTGATTTTTTTTTTTGGTGGCATGTCCTCGGAAGAGGATTGCACTAGCTTGTAATGTGCACCATATTGGTTTAGTTTCGATGAGGAGAACTAGGATGTAGAGACTTGAAAAATATAATAATAAAATAAATTGCGAAAAAGTGGATTTTTGGCTAGGAGAGGAGAAAACCGATGACTATTTTCTAAAGTAACAAGAAAACCGTCGACAGTTATAGGGTTTTATCGTGGGTTAATAACGGGTAAAACAGTAAAATTGAGCCGATTAAAGAGAAAATCGGCGACAGTTTTCTTGGTAGTGCTGAAAATAAAAAGAACCTGCGAACTTCATTTGTAAAATTAAAAAAAAAAAAAACAATTGCTTTCTCTCTCTCTCTCTCTCTCTCTCTCTCTCTCTCTCTCTCTCATCAAACCCTATGGCCCTTCCTCCATTTTCCTTTGATTCTCGCTCTATTAAGCCCCATTTTGATGATCAGGAACTACCATAAGGTTCGTGGGAAGATTCTCTGTAACTTAACCGGTGTAGATTTTCAATTTGGGGTTCTGGGACACCACTCCAAAATTGAGGTGAGGATGTTAAATATTAGTTCTAATTGTAAAATTGGAGTATTTGGGGCCAAGGGAATATTAAACGATAATATTCTAGAGATTGAGTTGCTTAATTTGGGGAAAATGTAATTTTAGAGTTTTGAGCTTCAAACATCATGGGGCGTAAATTTAGAAATTTAGCGGGCTTAACAAGAAATAGGTAAGGGAATAGATTAAGTTAGGTATTTTTAAAAATTTATTTATGAATTCATGTAGTTTTTTGGAATACTAATGTTGAATAAAGAAAATAAATTTTATAGCATGTTATAGTATAATACAGGGTAAAACTCACTTGTGTGACATGAGTATAAGTTTAATGCAATAACAGTATGTCAAAATATGTTATTATTTCATAAAATAAGTATGATTTTACATTAAATTTTAGAAAAATCATAAATAGTACAGAAGCTAAGATATTTGTAGTATATTTGATATGACAGCCAGCGCATATGCCATGAAATGATAGCCGGTGCAGATGTCGTGATATGACAGCCAGCACAAATGTCGTTTAATGATAGCCGATACAGATGTCATAATATGATAGCCAGCGCAGATGTCGTGATATGACAGCCGGTGCAGATATCGTGATCAGTTTTAATATGACAATTTATTCAAAAATTATAAAATGATAGCTTTTATTCAAAAATATGTAAAAGCTAGATTTTATTTCAGAAATATGAAAATGTTATTTACAGAAATATATTATGTGAAATGCATTATATTATAACAGAACCCATATGGATGTAGTATGTTAAGAGGACGGTACCGTTGCTAGCTATCTAGATTGAAGAGCATGATAACCACTGTGTGCTGACCCAAGAGGGTGATGGAGAGTAGGATGGGTAGACCAAGTTGGTGTATAGCCGACAGTGCAACCACACTATTCAGGAAGTGTGGGTCGGAGACCGATTAGCCTCGAAGTGTAGGCGGAGAGTAGGATACCCTTTGTGTACCAACCCGTGAAGTGTTGCGAAGAGTAGAATCAGAGTGTAGGATGGGTGGACTAGGTAAGGTGGGCAATCATGCGTAGTTATGCCATGTTTGACTTAACCTGGTAGGCCAGCCAAAGTTAAGTCCAGCCTATGGGTTGCATAACCTGAATCATGTGGGGTCAATTCATGATATACAGTTATACATCCAGGGTATGATTTCAGTAATATACAGATTTAACAAATTATTTAAATGATACAAAAATTCAATATGATATAGTAAGATTATGTATAAATATACAGATTTTCATGTGTTATTAGTTACAGCTTAACATATATTACGATTATATTATTTGCAATATGTTTATAACACGATAAAACTCATATTGCCACATACTGATATTAGTCTATTTCCTTATTGAGAGGTGTCTCACCCCAGCATTGCAAATATTTCAAGAAACCCTGACAGACGAGTGGAGCGAGCTCCATGATAGAGGAGTTCTTTGGTATCACCTCAATTGTAGGGTAAGTAGTCAAGATGGAAGCATGATAGATTTTTGGGGTATATATGTGTATATGCAAGAAAAGTGAAACTCTGATATTGTATATAAGTTAAGTACGTTATAGTTTTTCTGCTTGGATGCATGTATGTATAAATAGGTAAATTCACAGTACCTATGGGTCTGAGTTGACTTTGACTACATTATATGGTATCAGAGTATTATTAGTATGAATATATATATATATATAGCAGAAATTGAGGTCGTGACAGTTTGGTATCAAAACCTAGCTTGTTAGGTTCAGTAAACTTTAGTATACAACAGAAACAATATTAGAGTATAGGAATACGTCAGGAATTTAATGAGTTAATGTTAGGAAACTAAGATGAGTATTTAGGGTTTTATTCCATGATCGGGAAGTAGGATTTTCATAGTGATTTTTGTGTCTTTCCTGAGGTGACGTTTTTAGTAAAGTCATAGTAATCTATTATAAGGTTGTGTTTCTCAATTGATGGATTAAACCTTAAATTAAGGATAATGGCATTAGGTTAATTGATGATATGAGATTTTAGTTAGATAAATATGTTAGTTATGTTATGCAGACAGGGTCCTCAGACTATGTTTATTTTCTTTTCAGGATGAACCCTGGGGGTAGCAGCGCTCATGCTAGTGGTGATGATGGTACAGGCCCCTTAAGTGCAGACGATGGTGATTCAGACGCAGTCCTGCATAGTGTAGGTCAGCATGTTATGGTTGAGATTGCATGGAACTCTAGGGAGCAGGGAGGACCATCAAGAGACCAAGGTTGCACTATAGATAAGTTTTCCAAAATGAATCCTCCAGTGTTTTCAAGAGGAGCTGATCCTGCAGTTGCGAAAAACTGGATCTAGGAAATCGAGAAAACACTGTTGGTGCTGCACTGCACCGATGAACAGAGGATCCTATATGCTACATATAAGTTGACAGGTGCGATTGAGAGATGGTGAACAACTATGAAGTTGCTTGAGGAACAAATACCAGTACCAGTGGCCATGACGTGGAACCAATTCAAGGATATGTTCTTTGATCATTATTATCCTCCCACTGTTAGAGAAGCTAAGATAGCAGAATTTTTGAATTTGACATAAGGGCAACTGACAGTTCAGCAATATGCAGCAAAGTTTATCGAGTTGTCACACTTCGCTCCCTATATTGTCCCAAATGAGTTTAAGAAAGTAAGAATGTTTTAGAGGGGCTTAAGCAGAAAATTTATAAGCAGGTGGCAGTCCTCAAGGTGCATGATTTCTCTAAATTAATGGATAGGGCCACAATGCTAGAGGAGAGCAGCCAGAGGGATGTGGGGACATCGAGTCAAAGAAAGAAGCCCGCGCCTCTAGGATTCCAAGCAGGGTCTAACTGAGGCCCTTGGAGGGGAGACAGATACAACAGAGCTCAGAGGTAGGAGACTAGGAGAAGAGAGGTTCAAGGCGAGCAGGCTTATCCATTTTGTCCTACATGTGGAAAGAGACACTGGGGAAAATGTCGAGCACGAAGAAATGTCTACTACCAATGTGGTGGACCGGGTCATCTAGCATGAGACTATCATGCGTAGTATAGTACTACTCCTACTCCTAGACCATTTCGGGACATAACCAAGCACCCATGGGTGGCGGCAAGCAAAGGAACATAGCCCTAGCGAGTGTCTATAATTTGACATCAGGAGATGCTGAGGCTGCAGGCGACGTCATGATAGGTATGATTATTGCTTTATCATATAAAGCTTTCATTTTATTTGACTCGGGTGCCACTCATTTGTTCATGTCATTGGGATATATCAAGTTTACTAGAGTTGAGACACAGTTGTTAGATATTGATTTGTCAGTGGCCACGCCAACTGGATCAGTAGTGAGATGTGGAAGGGTACTTAAAAACTATCTAGTGGGCATTCAGGAGAAAATATTACCAGCTGATCTTGTATTATTAGACATACGGGGATTCGATATGATATTGGGTATGGACTGGCTAGCAGCTAACTATGCCAACATTGATTTTCATAAAAAAAAAAAAAAAAAAAAGAGGTGATTTTGAGACCCCCAAGAGAGCACGAATTTAAATTTGTGGGATCATGTGTGTGTACCTCGCCACAGTTAGTGTCAGCCATTTAGGCTAGGAGGCTACTCCAAGATGGTTGCCAGTGGTATGTAGCTTGTATAAAAGAGATGTTAGAGGAAGAATTGAAACTTGCTTATATTCCAGTAATCAAGGAATTTTCATATGTATTTCTAGAAGAGTTACCTAGTTTACCACCAGATGGGGAGACTGAATTTGCCATGGATTTACTTTTAGGAACAGCACCGATATCTAAAGCACCCTACAAAATGGCCCCAGCCGAATTAAAGGAACTGAAAAACCAGTTGCAGGAGTTGTTAGATAAAGGGTTTATCACACTTAGCGTGTCGCCTTGGTGAGCGCCAGTGTTGTTTGTAAAAAAGAAAGACGGAATGCTAAGAATGTACATTGATTATAGGGAGATAAATAAAGCAATGATCAAGAATAAGTATCATCTTCCTAGAATTGATGATTTATTTTATCAGTTACAGGGAACCCAGGTCTATTCCAAGATTGATCTTCAGTCAGGATACCACCAAGTGAAAATTAAAGTAGAAGATATTTCAAAGACAACATTCAGGGCCAAATATGGCCACTACAAGTTTCTAGTTATTTCATTTGGTCTGACTAATGCACCTGTAACGTTTATGGACTTGATTTATTAGGTATTCCATCAGTACTTAGATCATTTTGTTGTTGTCTTCATTGATGATATACTGATCTATTCGAAGAATTTTGAAGAGCACGAAGATCATTTAAGGCTAGTACTATAGGTATTTAGAGAAAAGAAGTTATACGCTAAGTTCAAGAAATGTGAGTTTTGGATGAGGCAAGTCACTTTCCTTGGACATATGATTTTCAGGGATGGCATATCAATGGATCCAAGCAGAATAGAAGCGGTAGTGAATTGGGTGAGAATGGAAAATGTTCAGGAGATTAGAAGTTTCTTAGGTTTGGCGGGGTACTATCGGCATTTTGTGGATGGTTTTTTCAAATTATCAAGTCCACTGACATGGCTCACAGGGAAAAATGTGAAGTTTAAATGGACCAACGTGTAATGACCCAAAAATTCATACTATTTTTTTTTTCATAAAATATACTGCAAAATAAAATACTATGATACCCCTAATAATGTCTGCTATAACATCTCAGGCCCCAAATGGGCGTTGAGGAAATTTTTGTTCACAGAATAACATACCTATGCAGCAGAAAACATAAAGTCATACATTCATATTTACAATACCAAAATCTAGTATTCTCACAAAACATAAATACATAATTACACATCATCCCAGAATCTTCTACCCAAAAACTCTTGAATGCTACACAAAATACTATCCCTTGATAACACTTACCCCACAGACAGGGTAGTGTAGAAGACCTCTCTACCTGCGAGCCTGATTTACTCGCCTAGCTGGATCACCTAAAAAATATTAAATCACTGGAATGATACAATGCTCAATAAGATGAAATATGCTATTACTAGTGTGTGGCAACTGAGTTCACATAAATAATATACTGATAATTTATTAAAACTGAGTTAGCCGATAAAACAATATACAATATAACTAACACCTACATAGTTTAAAATACAACTGTAATATCTAAGTTTTCTACTTATTCATACTTCTAGTATTATAATATATCCGCTGATAATATATATATATATATATATATATATATATATATATATATATCAATAACTGTGATAATTACCCTGAAAAACTGTAAGTCATGATTTAACCACTCATGACAGGGTTGTGCGGCCCATAGGCGGGACATAACTTTGGTTGGCCTACCAGATAAGTCAACTGAAACTCTACCAATCATTAGACCGGCCTCCTTAACCCAGAATACTGTGGAGCTTGCAATCCCTCCAGACACGGTAACTGATATCTACCTCGTCAAACCAGCCTCCTCAACCCGGACTTTTGGGGAGCCTGCAATCCCTCCATAGGCACAGTTGACAAAATCCACACACTATCTCAGATATGTGGTTGCACTATGATCTGATATAGCTACGGTACCATGTTATGCCAATAACTGATCTGATTAATTATGGTCTGATACTGTATAATACTATTATATATATTATCTTGCTATTTTACCATGATTATGATATATCTTAAATAACCACAACGTTGTAATAACTGATCTGAATATGCTTTATAATCTGAATAATTTGTAAAATCTGAATACTGAATAACAGATTACTAAATAACTGAATGTTATGGTTTTATAATCTGAATATCATTGTATATCTAAAAGTATTGTAAAATATCTATCTGAATGTATTCTGTAAAAATATATGTCTGTATATATGTATATATTCTATAAAACATGATATCTGTAAACTGAATAAATTTCATGTTGAAACTAATAATTACTAATGTCACACAATTAAATAAATATTAAATCCATTTACTGAAATCTGAATTTTCCTGATAATAAAAATAATTTATATCCTAAAGAATTTTTCCCTGTAACACACATATTTCCTGATAATATTTCAAAAATTACTAGCTTAGCATATTTCCCTTACCTGGCAAACAAAGCTCATCTACTAACGTTCTAATAATTCCATAATCTCGAAAGTATCATATATATATATATATTCCTGTCAAATAAGTGAATTCCCTAGAATAAATTTTATACTCATATTTCTTGAATTATAAACTATTCATTATCTTACCTGAGTTCCTGGGAACACCCACTAGATTCCCTAACCTGCCTGCAGTAAAAGCCCCAAAACCCTGAATTCACAACACCCACATAAATCATCCCAAATACCAGTATAACAACATCTACTACTAAATCGAGGTTCAAAAAACTTACAAACCAAATAACCTTTAAATAATCTACTTACCCTGATTTTGGGATGGTTCCCAAACTTCTCAAATCGAAATCCTGCTTCGGCTAAGTTGTAAAGAATCTCCCCAAAATCATCGTGGTAGCTTATGATCGTCGAACTGGGAAGAAACGGGGCTGGAAATCTAGAGAGAAGGCAAAGGGACCGAATTTATTGAGAGAGAAAATGAAAGAGGAAAAGAATTTCACACCGAAACGTGATTTTTGCATATATATAAACTGTTGCCATGTGGCTTCGTCGGCGAGACACGTGGACTCGTCGATGAACCGAAGAAGGACATTCGTTAATGAGGATGAGTTCGTCGATGAACCAAAGGGTCTGCATGTCCCCTTCTCAGTATCTCTTCGTCGACGATGTGACTCGTTCTGAGTTATGCTTCCAAGTGCAGAAGTGTCAAGTTGTATCAAGGATGAGTCCAGGATCGTATTCCACAGGGACCACTGAGTATCAAAGTGTTTATGCAAGTTTAGCAAAATCCTGTTGCAATAAAATGTGGGTTGAAAATCTTTTTGGTCTTTTACGATTTTGAAAACAGTAAACAAAGTGAGAGAAGTTTGAGTAAACTATCAAAATGAAACTGAAATTTTATCAATTTTACAAAAATGTAAATCTAATAAAGCAACCAAAACTAAACAAATTTTACCAAACACTTGGGTTACGGGTTCAACGTCTGTTTGCTTCCACCGTTTACTAATTTCCTAGGCCTTACTCCTCTTCTTGTTAATCCAATCAAGGCATTAATAAGATGAAATTTTGTCACTAAAGATCGAGTAAATTGGCCACATCCAAACGGAAGAAAATAAAAACTCTTATTACGCATCAACCGAATTTTTATGTAAAAATAAGTTGACTAAAATCCTAGATTAACTCAAGGTTTTGATGTGCCTAACGTCAACAACAAAACAAGAAGCAAGAGCTAGCGATTTATCAACGCTTACTTCAATTTTCGGTTTTAACCAAATAAAAGTTTAACAATGATATCATAGGATAACTAATAAACCATGGAACGCAAACGACATCGACCCACAACCTGAGTTACCGAACTTAGCTACTCATGCTAACAATACACACTTTTCGGGTTAAATTAATTTCATGGTGGCTCATTGCATCAATAAAACGAAAGGCATCAAAATAAAACAAACCTAACACTTAAAGATACCGAAACATGAGAAAAATACAAACTTGAATCGAACCAATCCTAATCTAAATTGAATTTCAAAAGAAAGAGAAAAAAAAAATTAAAACTTGGAAAACTTCAAAACTAAACAATATTCCGAACTGAACTTAATTTAAAGGACTAATTAAAACCACCAAGAACAAGTTTAATGGAAAAAAATTCAACAAGAGTTAAATGCCTAACGATATTCAATCTTAAAAGAAATTTCAAATAAACTAAAAAAATCTGAACTTTATGCAATACTTAAAGTCTTAACAAAAATAAATAAATAATTAAAAGAAAGAAGGGAAAAGAGAGAGCAGGAAAGGACGGCCATGGCAGGCCGTTAGAAACAGAGGAGAGGGAGCTGCTGTGGCCTGCTGTTGCTGCTGCTTGGGAGCTGCTCTGGCTGGCTGTGGAGGCTGCTGGAGGGCTGAAAATCGGGAGCAGACAGCAGAGGAGCTGCTGCTGGAGAAGGATCTGCTACGAGTGTTTCCGGATGGTGGTTCGGGGCAGAGGAGATACAAGGGAGACAGCAGAGGAGCTGCTACTGTGCGGGCTGTAGTAGGATGAAGATGGAGGGAGGCTGGCCGTGGCTCTGCTGGGTAGGAGTTGCAGCGGGAAGCAGGGGTTGCGGGTAGGAGTTGGTGTAGGGGCTGGTGTGAGGAAGAACAGAGGAGCAGGAAGGAGAGGCCAGTGGGAAAGAAAAGACAAGAAAAAAAAAACTAAGTAAGAGAAAAAGAAGATGAAGAGGATGAGGAGAGGAGAGGAAAGGAGAGGAGAGCCCTCACGGGCTGCCTGCCGAACAGGGGAGAAGAGAAGGGAATTTATGGGGGGGAAAGCCCTAGACCCGGATCCGTGAAGCCATGACCCGACCCGTTTGCAAAGGGTTGACCCAACTTGATTTTTTTCATTTTTTTAATTCTCTGTTCGTTGCAAATTATGCTCTTCTGGAGCTCATATCTCACAAAACTCAAAACACAAAAATTGTAGATGATCCTTTCCTCTTTCTCCAAAAATTTGAATCATCTCAATCGGAGCTCGGACGGAAAAGTTATGCATGAAATACGAACAAGTATTGGTTTTGATTCCTGAGAATTTTCCTGCGACAAAAAATTACCAAAACTTCATAAATAGTGCAATAAAGTTCAAGAATGATGATTTTGGCATTTTATTAAAATATTGGACAATTTTGGACATTTAATTAAAAATATAAACCGAAAAGCCCGGGTTAAACTTCCAATTACGCAGTTTCGGTGCGTAATCACACCCCCCAACTAACGTTTTGCTAGTCTCTAGCAAATGACGTGAATGAATCTCAGGGTGGTGTCTACAACTACATACTCTGGTGATCATGAAATCAATGCACATGCGATATAACTATACCACTTCACATACAAGAACATAACTGAATTTCACACAAGCTCGTTCATATTCAATGCACACGACTCCAAAGCACGTCACTCATGCAAGTTTCATCGTTTATATGTGATTTGAGAGTAGGATACTCACATGAAGTTAATCAGTGGCACATTTAGAGTTAATGCAATCATATAAGTTCGAGTATAAATAGGTAAACTCTCGAGGTGTGTGTGATATGTGTTACTCAGTACACCTAGGACGCCAGTGGACACCTACAGAATGGTCGCTTTCACTCGGTCTAACTGGTATACCCTCAAAAACACTCAAAGAAAATGGGTTCACTCATCATATGTGAGGAGGAGTGTCGCGATCAAACATCCCACATATTAAAAGGAACAACGCTAAGTATATGGAGTGGACTAGTCAGGAAAGGATCTAGCCTATCTATGAGGTGTCGGGTCCTTCACCCTAGCATCTTCTCACCTACTCGCCATATCCAACCGAGACCACCCTAGATCAACTTACTTACAAACTTTTCGTCAATTCATCTGAGGCATTAATCAGTTGAAGAATCTTCATACGTGGAAAATATGTGTCATGTCCTTGTGATATGTATTTGGACTGGCATTGACATTTCATTTCATGCGCATGTGTATTGCTTGTTCTTTTTCTTGCTTATTCTTTATTTTCTATCTTTTCTTGAGCAATAAGGACAATCATAACACTTCTTTTGTAATCTTCATACCATCAATGGGAATTGAGCTCGAATAGGAGTTCATGAACTAAGTCTATCTCTAGGGGTGGCTCAGCCTTCACATCTTGAGTAGGCCACAAGACCTAGGTTTCTATCTCCCCACTAGGTGTCACCTCTAGGCTAGCAAATAAAAAACAAAGACTAGTGTACAAGGAATCATCCAAAAAAATAGAATTGAGTTCTGTGAACTCTGATTTGATATTAACGCTCAAAAGGAGGATAAATAGCTCAAGGATTCTCACAAGGTGTCATAGTCTCCACGGGTGCTCTCTCAGTGCTCATAGAAACCCTAAGTGCAATGAATCACGTGAATGTGCTTATTCAGCCTCGTGAGATGCCGTGTAAATGCAGGAAATTATATAGTTAAATTAACACGAATGTACTACCAATCGATTCTTCATGGAGTCATAAGATCATATAAAGAGAAAATTACGCATGATTGACTCACGTGTGTCATTCTTAAGTTATACGCAAGTATGTGAAGGGTATACACAATGTTAAGCATGGCATAATGCAATGTAATCCTTCAGTGCTCCTCCTTTCTTTCTCTCTCTTTTTGATTTTTTGATTTTTTTGATTTTTTTGATTTTTTTGATTTTTTTGATTTTTTTGATTTTTATTTTTAAACCCAGTACGTGTACATGCACAGTGTCACATGCGATTTAAACCCAGTACGTGTACATGCACAGTGTCACATGCGAAAAATGAGCAGCTCGAAAGCTATCCCAAGTATAGGAGTTCTGTCGTGTAATATTAAGCCCAAGGGCTAGATCGTTTCCTCAGAAAATGCTTTTAATCTCAGATTTTACGTTCTTCTAATCAAAATTAAATTGCACTGAACTCGGTTCAGATTCGGGTTTTCATGATGGTTCAATTTCACTTTTGATGAATTAAATGACACGTAATTTAAAACTCTAAACTAACATTCACTAAATAAAAGAAAACAAGAATAGAAACCCTACGTCTACTTAAAGAAACATTGGCACACGCGTTAATAAAAACTAAAACCTAAAACATGGAACTAAAACATGCAAGAATGGAAACTCTAATCTACCTAAGAAAACATCGAAACACGCACTAATTAAAAATGGTAACATTAATCATGGAATTAAAGCACATAATGGAAACTCAATCACACACACACACATTAAAAATCGAAACTTTAACAAAAGTCAAGAACTCGAACCAAAATAAAAAAACACAAACAAAAACCTAAATTTAAATGCTATCGAATAACAATAAAAATGCAAACTTTGATAAATCTGACCCTAATTAAGCTGAGCTTCAAAAAGAACCAAAAATTAAAAACATTCGCAATTCAAAATTTCAAATAACCCAAAGAAAATTAATACTTAACAATTATCCGACTAACACAATATTCAAATTCAAAACTTTAAATAATCTTCAAAAGATAACATTGAACACTTATTCAACTAACCAAAAATTATATAAAAAGAAAGAAAAGATGAGAGAAAGAGAAAAAGAAAAGCCATGAAAGCTTTAGGCCGTGGCAGCAGGGTGCTGTGCTATGGACTGTGCAGTAGCTCGTGGAAGCTCATGGGTGGTTTGTTGATTCACGTACAGCAGAGAGGCTGGAGGTTGGGCAAGAGAAAGCAAAGAAATTGGAGAGAAGAGAAAAAGGAGAGCAGGGAAGAATAAGAGAGAAGAGACAAAGAGCAAAGCAGAATTGAAAAGAACAAATAAAACAAACTAAAGAAGAAGAAGAAAAAGAAGAAGAAGGAGAAGAGGAGAATGGGGAGCCATGGGGGTTGCCTGCCGAACAGGGGAGAAGAGAAGGGAATTTATGGGGGGGAAAGCCCTAGACCCGGATCCGTGAAGCCATGACACGACCCGTTTGCAAAGGGTTGACCCAACTTGATTTTTTTCATTTTTTTAATTCTTTGTTTGTTGCAAATTCTGCTCTTCTGGAGCTCGTATCTCACAAAACTCAAAACACGAAAGTTGTAGATGATCCTTTCCTCTTTCTCTTAAAATTTGAATCGTCTCAATCAGAGCTCAGACAGAAAAGTTATGCATGAAATACGAACAAGTATTGGTTTTGATTCCCGGGAATTTTCCTGCGACAAAAAATTACCAAAACTTCATAAATAGTGCAATAAAGTTCAAGAATGATGATTTTGGCATTTTATTAAAATATTGGACAATTTTGGATATTTTAAAAATATAAACCGAAAAGCCCGGGTTAAACTTCCAATTACGCAGTTTCGGTGCGTAATCACACCCCCCAACTAACGTTTTGCTAGTCTCTACCATGGTTACATTCAGGGTTCTGGGAGATTACAATTATATACATAAAAGAAAACTCTCCCAAAACCAAAAACATTATCTATCCTATAATCTAACATACAATTCATACCTTAACTATTCTGCACTAAATTTAAGATTACTGATTCTATCTAATTTATTATTCCTAACTACTACCGATCTCACCAAACAAGTACGGGTATTTCTATCGTATTTTCTCCTCCAAATCCCACAAGGCCTCTTCTACTGCATGATTCCTCCACCGGACTTTTACTAATGGAATTCTTTTAATACGCAATTCATGTTCCTTTCTGTCTAGAATCTGCACCAGCGTCTCCTCATATGCTAGTGTACCTTTAAGCTCTATCTCCTCGTAGCTAATCACGTGGGAGGGATCTAGGACGTATTTTCTTAAAATAGAAACATGAAATACGTCATGTATTCTGGATAGAGTTGGTGGTAAAGCTAGCCAGTAGGCGACTGAACCCACTCTCTCAAGTATCTCGAATGGGCCAATAAACCTAGGGCTTTGCTTACCCTTCCTCCCAAATCTCATAACCCCTCTCAACGGTGCTACTTTCAAAAACACCTGATCTTCCACATTAAACTCCAATTCTCGACGGTGAGTATCTTCATAGCTTTTCTTCCAACTTTGAGCTGCATTGATTCTATATTTAATTAGTCGAACTTTATCGTACACTTGCTACACTAATTCTGGTCCCAAAACTCGCCTCTCACCCATTTCATCCCAATATAATGGAGAATGGCACCTCCTTCCATACAACACCTCGTAAGGTGTCATGTCGATGCTGGCCAGATAATTGTTATTATACGCGAATTCAACCAGCGACATATACTGGGTCCAACTACCCCCAAAATCCAACGCGCATGCTCGTAACATATCCTCAAGTATCTAGATCATCCTCTCTATCTATCCATCAGTCTGATGAAATTCCGTGTTGAATGATAGCTGAGACCCCAAAGCCTACTGTAAGCTCCTCTAAAACCATGATGTGAAACAGGGGTCATGGTCTGAGACTATAGATACTAGAACTCCATAGGGTCGAACTATCCCCTGAATGTAGATCTCTACCAGTCTGTTCATATGATAGCTAACTTTAATAGGTAGAAAGTGGGCAATCTTTGTCAGCCGGTTAATAATCACCTAGATAGCATTCTAACCATGTAGCGCCGGCAGTAAACCTGTGATGAAATCCATGGATATATGGTCCCACTTCCACTCAAGGATGTGAAGTGACTGCAACTGTCTTGTTGGCCTCTGGTGCTTAGCTTTTACTTGTTGGAACGTCAAATATTATTGCACAAATTCAACTATCTCTTTCTTCATAGCACTCCACCAAAAAGACTCTCAAAGATCCTGATACATTTTAGTACTGCTAGGATGAACTGTGTACAAGGATCTATGAGCTTCCTCCAAGATAGCCTTCCTAATCTCAACATCAACAGGAATGCACTGTCTGGTATGAAACCGTAGGGTTCCATCACCTAATATACTGAACTCCTCCCCCTGACCGTTCTGCACTTTCTCAATCAATTCTACCAACTCTGCGTCATTTCTCTTAGCGGCTTTTATTCTCTCCTACAACATAGGCAGCATCATTAGGTTGGCAATGAATGTCTGGTGACCTTCCTCTACTAGCTCCACACCTAACCTCTCTAGGTCCATCTGTATTGGATGTTGAATCTCGACTACTGAAATCATTGTTCCTACTGCTTTCTAGCTTAGTGCATCAGCCACCACATTTGCTTTCCTTGAATGATATCTAATGGTGCAATCATAATCCTTAATGAGTTATAGTCATCTCCTTTGCCTCATATTCAAATCTTTCTGGGTGAAGAAATACTTTAAACTTTTATGATCAGTGAAGATCTCGCATTTCCCACCATAAAGATAGTGCCTCCCAATCTTCAGAGCATACACCACTTCCGCTAACTTTAGATCGTGCACAGGGTAGTTCTTTTCATATTCCTTAAGTTGTCAAGATGTATAGGCAATAACTCTTCCATGCTGCATTAACACACATCCGAGTCTCTTCAAAGACGCATCATTGTATATAACAAATCCATCTTCCCCTGATGGAATAGATAATATCGGTGCAGTGACCAACCGCTGCTTTAACTCTTGGAAGCTCTACTCATAATCATCGGTCCATTCAAACCTCACATTTTTCCTCGTGAGTTGTGTCAGTGGACTCGATAATTTGAAAAAACTATCTACAAAGCATCGGTAGTAGTCTGCTAAACCCAGAAAATTTCTGACCTCCTAGACATTTCCCGGTCTCACCCAATTCACTACTACCTCTATTTTACTCGAATTAACTAATATTCCATCCCCGAAGATTACATGCTTGAGGAAAGTAACCTGCCTCAACCATAATTCATATTTCTTGAATTTAGCATATAACTGCTTCTCCCTTAACACTTGTAAAACCAGCCTCAGATGATCCTCATGTTCCTTAAAACTCTTCAAATCGACTAGTATATCATCAATAAATACAACAACAAACTGGTCCAAATACTAATGGAACACCCATTTCATTAAATCCATAAAAGGTTGTTAAAGCATTAGTCAACTCGAACGACATCACCAAAAAATTGTAATGCCCATATCTGGTTCGAAAAGCTGTCTTCGAAATATCCTCTGCTCTAACTGTAACAACCTGCTTATCTTATCATATAATAAAACATATTTAATAATAAAGTCAACCCGAACCCATAGGTAACGAGGACACATCTGTCATTCACAGCGGAAACCTAAACAACAATAAATGTAATCGACATTCATAAACCATAAAATACATAATACCAGAGTCAACTAAATTCTAAAAGATTGTGTTTATATACAATCTCCAAAAATACAAAAAAAAAAAAAAAACATACATATCTAGGAACCCATTACATAAGTTTCCTGTCCCTAGATAAAAAACTTACCCTCCTAACGGGGTAGTAACAATCTATCTCAATGGCGGTCTCGATTCGCCGATCATTCTAGGTTTCCTCAAAATTATTTAATGTTTGGGGTGAGACACCTCTCAGTAAGGGAAAATAAACTAAATACAGTTGTATGGCAACATGAACATTTAATGCTATAATAAATATACAGTACATTTCATATACTAGAAAACATTCATCATAACATGCTGAATAATTATATATTTTCATAATTTCTAATAATTCATATTGATCATGAAATGTCTGATATAACTGATAATACTATAATTTACCCAGGATGTATAGCTAACTAATGTCATGTATTACCCCCCATTACGGGTTGTGCAGCCCGAAGGCAAGACCGACAATGGCTGGTCGACCACTGCCGAGTCAAAAATGTTTGTAAGTACGATGGGTCCGCCACACCCTGGTCCGAACTGTCAAGTGAACGTCTACAACTCTACACTGAAAGCCACATCGACTATCCATCTCTCACCCCCTCTACTTGCAGGGTTAGTTAGCACAAGTCTGAACATAATAATCTGATCTGTATAGCTATGGTACCGTGCTCTTGTAACTGAACTGAACTATCATTCGGGTTTTGACAACATATAATACATAAAAATATACTTATCTAACATAAATAAATTGATAGTATTTTCTGAAATAACATACATACATATGGTTTTGCGCTAATTTCTTTCATATCTACAGCCTTGCACCAAACATTCATAAATACGACCTTACACCGAAATCATACGTAAAACACGGCCTTGCGCCGGCTATCAATCATGGTCTTGCGCCAAACATTTCATACATATCATTATGAATAAATAATTCATTTATCATGTATTTTAAAACCATAATATACTGCATTATTGCATAATTTCTAAAAACATACTTCATTCATAAAATTTGCCATAACATAATACTTTTCTTGTAAAATAATATTCATGCCACACAATGTTAAATAAAACCATACATTTCATTCTAAAATCATATTTCCTGTATAACAGCAGTATTTTCCCAAATATGCATTTTCTCAATAATATTCAAATATAATACATGTTTTCCTGAATATAATTTTATTAATCAATTAATAATAATTTTCATGAAAAAATAATTGCTTTTTTTTATTCCCTTACCTGATTTCTGAGAAGAAACCTCCTAAATTATACTCGTCCTACACTTGCAGGGTTCCCCGTTCAACACCCTGAAAACGATAACTCCCAGAACGAAACTTCAGTATTTTTCTGTGAATAACATTTCCTATAACTATGGGAAGACCATATTTTGAATAAAAGGCCTTATCTTAAACTAGGGATGAATTTCAAACTAAGCCCACTAACGATCCACTCCAACAGATATGCAGAGAACTTCCCCAGGAGTGTCGTGGTGGCTTCAAATCATCGAACTGGCGTAAATCCGGCTAAAAAACTTAGAGAGAAGGGAGGGAAAACAAAGGGAGGAGAGAGAGAGAGAGAGAGAGACTCGTCACATCGATTTTTAGCCAAAAAGTTGAAGTTTGGCTATTTATACACTGGCCTTTGTCGATGAGCCACGTCATCACGTCGACGAGGTCAAGAAGGCTACTCGTCGACGAACTCTCCCCCTTGTCGACGAAATTCAGAGTTACCCAAACATCCTCTTGGTATCTTCACGTCGATGAGACGCACCCTCGTCGACGAGCCCAAAGTGCCACGTCGTCGACGAAGTCTGCTGCTGACCTCTTTTCTATTTCCATTTTCTCTCTCTTTCTATTATTTAAATACCTTTATTCTTTGAGTCATTACACTAACTCTCACCTGGTGATATCCCGATCGAAGGTCAATCTTGGAGTAGACCTAGGTCCCCTGAAGCTGATCAAATAAATCAGCAATTCTAGGAAGAGGATATTTATTCTTGACTGTCAATTTGTTTATTTCTCTATAATCTATACACTTCCTCATGGTCCTGTCTTCCTTCTTTACTAACAGAACTAGCGCTCCCTAAGGTAACACACTAGGCCTGATGAATCCTTTATCCAGCAACTCCTACAACTGATCTTTCAATTCTTTCAATTTGGCTGGAGCCATACGGTACGGTGCTTTAGATATCGGTGTCAACCCTGGTAGTAGATCCACAGTAAACTCAATCTCTTGGTCCGGTGGAAATTCTCTAACTACTGGAATATCAATCTATTTTAATTCTTCTTTTGACAACTTTTTTATGTAAGCAACGTACCCCTAGTAGCCACCCTGAAGTAATCTCCTCGCCTGAATGGCTGACACTAACTGTGGTGAGGCGTGCACCCGTGAACCCACAAATCTAAATTCATGTTCACCTGGAGGTCTAAAGATCACTTCTTTTTTATAGCAATCTATGCTGGCATAATTAGCTGTTAGCCAATCCATACCTAATATTATATCAAATCCCTGCATATCTAGTACCACAAGATCGGCTAGTAGGACTGTCTCTTGTGGAAAATTTTTAAGTACCTTCCTACATCTCATAGTAGATCTAGTCGGTGTGGCTACAAACAACTCAACATCTAACAACTGTGCCTCTACCCCAGATAGTTTAACATATACCGATGACACAAAGGAACGGGTGGCACCTGAATCAAACAAAACAACAACTTTATATGGTAAAGCAATAAGTGTACCTGTAACAACGTCTCCGGTAGCCTCAGCGTCTCTTGACGTCAATGCACAAACACTCGTCGGTGTCGTGTTTCTCTGCTGGCCTCCACAAGGTGCCTAGTATCCACACCGAAATGGTCAATGAGTGGGTGCGTGAGTCAGCAAATTTGACATGTCCAAGCTCTATGACTAGGTCTCCCACAACAATAGTAGACATTCTCTGCTTTTCTACACTCTCCAAAATGCCTTCGACCATATCTAGGACAGATAGGGTAAGTTTGCTCACCCTAAAACCTTTGGTGCCCTGTCATCTGCTTCTGACCTCCACTGAAACCATCTCCTCTCCATGGGCCCTGACCGAAACCCGCCTAGAAACCTAGAGGCGTAGGCCTCTTCGTCTGGTTTGGTACTCCTACATATGTCTGTTCACTCTTTTCTACTTCTGTGGCTCTGTCAACAAGTTCAGTAAAGTCCTACACCTTTAGAATTGCCACCTGCTTGTATATGTCTCGCCTCAAGCCCCTCTCGAACATCCTGGCCTTCTTAGCTTCATCTGGTACTACATATGGAACGAATCGTGACAGTTTAATAAATTTTGCCGCATACTGTTGAACTGTCAATGGTCCCTAAGTCAAACTCAAAAATTCTTGTACTTTAACCTCTTTTACCGTGGCAGGAAAGTATCTGTCAAAAAATATGTCTCTGAATCGGACCTAGGTCATAGGCACTGGTATGGGTCTCTACTCCTCTAGTAATCTAGTAGTCGTCCACCATCTCTCGGCCTCCCCTACCAACTTATACGTGACATAAAGAACCCTATGCTCATCGGTGCAGTGGAGCACCATCAATATTTTATCTATCTCCTACATCTAATTCTCAACAACTGCATGATCAGCTGCTCCTATAAATGCTGGAGGTTTCATCTTCGTGAACTTCTCTATCATACACCTTTGCACAGTAGATGGACCTCCTTGCTCCCTAGAGTTCCGCGCAATCTCAGCCATGACCTGCTGAGCTACGCTGTGCAAAATAGCATTTGTATCTCCACCACCCATGCTAGAGGGCCCTGCTCCATCATCGCCGCTAGCGTGAGCACTACAACCTCCAGGGTCCATTCTGCAATAACATCAATTTATTCTGAGAATATGAACCTCATAGTGCTATTCTAACTAAAATACCCCATACCTCCTATTACTAATTTAAGGTCTAGTCCTACCATATGGAAAAAAAATCAATGATAGTTTACTATGGTTTTCCTAAAATTGTCACCCCAAAAAAAACATAGAAACCACCCCAAAGTTCCTGCTTCCAAACTGCAGAACAGAACCCTAAATCCTCATTTGAGTTCCCCAACATTGACTCACCAATATTCTATTCTATCCCAATTTTTATCTTTCCTTAAAATCCATTCCTATATTCTAGTATTGTTTTCTACTGTATTTTAGAGTCTACAGAACCTAGCAACCTAGGCTCTGATACAAAAAATGTAATGGCCCAAAAATTCATACTATTTTATTTCATAAAAATACAGCAAAATAAAATACTCTAATTCCCCTAATAATGTCTGCTATTAGATCTCAGGCCCCAGGCGAGCACTGAGGAAATTCCTAATCACATAATAACATACCTATGCAGCGGAAAACATAAAGTCATACATCCATATTTACAATACCAAAATCTAATATTCTCACAAAACATACATACATAATTGTACATCATCCCAACATCTTCTACTCAAAAACTCTTGAATGCTACACAAAATAATATCCCCTGATAACACTTACCCCATAGACAGGGTAGTGTAGACAACCTCTTTACCTAAAAGCCTGATCTGCTCGCCTAGTTAGATCACCTAAAAAATGTTAAATCACTGGGATGAGACACCGCTCAGTAAGATGAAATATGTTATTACTAGTGTGTGGCAACTGAGTTCACATATATAATATGCTGATAATTTATTGAAACTAAGTTAGCTGATAAAACAATATATATACATTACAACTCACACCTACATAGTTTAAAATACAACTGTAATATGTGAGTTTTCTACTTATTCATACTTCTAGTATTATAATATATCTGCTAATAATCTGTAAATATATATATATATATATATATCAATAATTATGATAATTACCCTGAAAAATTGTAAGTCATGATTTAACTCCTCATGACAGGGTTGTGCGGCCCGTAGGTGGGACTTAACTCTAGTTGGTCAACTAGGTAAGTCAATTGAAACTCTACCAATCATCAAACCGGCCTCCTCAACCCAGAATACTGGGGAGCCTGCAATCCCTTTAGGCATGGTAACTGATATCTACCTTGTCAAATCGACCTCCTCAACCCAGACTGCCAGGAGCTTGCAATCCCTCCATAGGCATGATTAACAGAATCCAGATACTATCTGATATATGTGGTTGCACTCTGATTTGATATAGTTACTTTTGTGCTCTGCTAATAACTGATCTGATTCATCAAGGCCTGATACTATATAATACTATTATATATATTATCCTATTGTTTTACCATGATTCTGATATATTTGAAATAACCATAACATTGTAATAACTTATATGAATATGTTGTATAATTTGAATAATCTGTAAAATCTGAATAACTGAATAACTAAATGTTATGGTTCTATAATCTGAATATCATGGTATATCTAAAAGTACTGTAAAATATCTGTTTGAATGTAATCTATAAAAATATCTATGTGTATATATTTTGTAAAACATGATATCTATAAACTCAATAAATTTCATGCTGAAACTGATAATTACTCATGTCACACACTTAAATAAATATTAAACCCATTTACTGAAATCAGAAATTTCCTGATAATAAAAATAATTTATATCCTATAGAATTTTTCCCTGTAACACACATATTTCCTGATAATATTTCCAAAATTACTAGCATAGCATATTCCCCTTACCTGGCAAACTAAGCTTGTCTACTAACGTTCTAACTTACGCCTCTAGCATTCATAATTCAATAATCCTAAAAATATCATATATATTTTCCTATCAAATAACTGAATTCCCTAGAATAAATTTTCATACTCATATTTCCTGAATTGTAAACTATTCATTATCTTATCTAGGTTCTTGGGAATACCCACTAGGTTCCCTAACCTGCCTGCAGTAAAAGCCTTAAAACCCTGAATTCACAACACCCACATAAATCATACCAAACACCAATATAACAACATCTACTACTAAATCGGGGTTCAGAAAAACCTACAAACCAAATAACCCTTAAATAATCTACTTACCCTGATTTTAGGATGGTTCCCAAACTTCTCAAATCGAAATCTTACTCTGGCTAAGTTGTATAGAGGTAGCTTCTTATCATCGAACCAAGGAGAAACGAGGCCGAAAATCTAGAGAGAAGGTAGTGGGACTGAATTTCTTGAGAGAGAAAATGAAAGAGGAAAAGAATTTCAGGCTGAAACGTGATTTTCACATATATATATATATATATATATATATATATATATATAAACTACTGCCACGTGGCTTCATCAACGAGACACGTGGACTCGTCGATGAACCAAAGAAGGACTTTCATCGATGAGGATAATGAGTTCATCAATAAACCAAAGGGTCTACATGTCCCCCTCTTGGTATCTCTTCGTCGATGAGGCACTAAACTTCGTCCACGAATCCTTCCAAGAGTTCGTCAACGAAACCAGGGCATTCATGGACGAACCCTATTTTGACCCCTTTAAATTTATCCTTCCTCCCTATTTTTATTATAATTTCTGGATCTTCACACAATGAGTGTGAGCAGAGCTTCCAGGAGTTGAAAAAGTGACTTGTCACTGCACCGGTGCTATATATTCCATCAGGAGAGGATGGATTATTTATATTCAGTGACGCATCCCAGAAGGGCCTCGGGTGTGTGTTGATGCATCATGGGAAGGTTATTGCATACGTTTCTTGGAAACTTAAGGAGTATGAAAAGAATTACCCTACTTATGGTCTAAAGTTAGCAGTGGTGGTCTACAAGCTAAAAATTTAGAGACATTATCTCTTTAGGGGTAGGTGTGAAATTTTTACTGACCATAAGAGCGTGAAGTATTTATTCACATAGAAAGAATCAAACATAAGGCAATGGATATGGCTGGAGCTTATTAAGGATTACGACTACACCATCAGTTACCACCGAGAGAAAGCAAATGTGGTGGATGATGCTTTGAGCTGGAAATCAGTGGCAACAACACTATCAGAAGTGGTGATTCAAAATTCGATTCAGATGGATTTGGAGAGGCTCAGTGTGGAGTTGGTAAAAGGTGAGCACTAGGCATTTATTGCCAACTTGGTAAATCAACCTACCTTGCAAGAGAGGATTAAAGTGACTCAAAGGAATGATGCAGAATTAGAAGAGCTGAGGGATAAAGTGCAGGACGGACAGAGGGAGGAGTTTAATGTTTCAGATGATGGAGCAATGAGGTTCTGTATCAGGCTGTGCATACCTATAGATGCTGAAATTAAGAGAACTATCCTAGAGGAGGCGCACAAATCCCTTTACACGGTGCATCTTGGAAGCACTAAGATGTATCAAGACCTCCGGGAGTCATTCTAGTAAAGCGGTATGAAGAGGGAAATAGCTGAGTTTGTGGAGCAGTGCTTGACGTGCTAGCAGGTAAAGGCTGAGCACTAGAGATTGACAGGACAGTTGCAGCCACTCCACATCTCTGAGTGGAAGTGGGATCATATCTCTATGGATTTCATTATAGGGTTACAGCCGATATTGCATGGTTAGAACGCCATTTGGGTGATTGTAGACCGGTTGACGAAGACAGCTCATTTTCTCCCTATTAAAGTCAACTACTCCATGAGCAGGTTGGCGAACTTATATATTCTATAGATAGTTCAAATCCATGGTGTGCCGGTATCTATAGTTTCAAACCGGGACCCATGATTTATGTCACATTTTGGATAATTTTGCAGGAGGCTTTGGGGTCTCAGCTATCGTTCAACACAGCATTTCATCCTCAAACTGATGGGCAAACGGAGAGGATGATCCAGATAGTAGAAGATACGCTATGAGCATGTGTGCTGAACTTCGAGGGTAGTTGGACCCAGTTTATGTCGCTGGTTAGTATGATTTTCTTTCTTTTTCTCTCCTTCAAATAAAAATGCCCTTGAAACCAATGAATTTTTCTTGAAAACCTTCACCTTGCCTCCACTTGAATGTGTCCTAAAATCTCCCATAAGAGGTCATTTTACATACTTTCAATAAAAAGAAGGAAAAACCTTTTTCAAATTTGAATTTCAAAAATTCAAATTTGAAATAACTATTGATAACCACCAATCATCAACTTTAATGTTGGAGGTTGGCATGTGGCATCAATGGGACATGTGGTTAGCCCAAAATCTCCAGCCAATTGCATTGAAACAACTCATGTTGGAACTGGTGTGATCCCAAGAGGGGGGTGAATTGGTTTTTAAAACATTTTGGATAAAATAAACATTTACGCCGATTCACCACATATCATATCTCATTCATAATACAAACATGTATATAAAATAATTAAACTATAAGTGCAGGCATACACGTGTGCAGTATATCTCATTTAATTAAAATGTATGCATGCAAATAAATATGACAGTAAATAAATAGGCATACACATAATGAATTTAAAGTGTAGTAATTTAAATGAGATAGGGAGACAGAGACACACGATATTTGTTATCGAGGTTCGGCCAAACTAGCTTATGTCCCCGCCTTGGGCATACCCCCCAATGATTACACTATCCTTGCTTGCTTAAATGGGCAGAGTAGAAGTCGTTTACATCCTCTCCTTACGGGGTGATGAAAACCTTAGTTCAATTTTCTAACTGAACTAAACCGGTCTCACTTACAGGGCTGAGACTCCCCATTTCAATTCCAGGCTGAACCCAACCGGTCTCACTTACTGAGCTGACACTCCCCAGTTCAATTCCGGGCTGAACCCAACTGATACAATAAAAACCATTTTTGTACATGATAAAATGCTTCTAAATACAAGTAGAGATGTATAACATTTAAGCTCTAAATACATGCACTCTAATATGATATGAAATATGCTCAGTAGAGTAAGGGTGCTATCAAATATTTTTGCACAAAGAAAATGTATATGAAAAATGAGTATTATTGTTCTCCTATAAATATTTTTGCAAATGAAGAATATTTGGAGAATCTAGAAATTTAAGATCAAGAAAATATTTGTGCTGTAAATAATTTTTGTAACAACCCGGGATTCTTACACAGGGCCTCGTCAACGAACACAGGAAATTTTTTTGACGAGCGCTTAAGGGGACCTCTTCGACGAAGTCACGTCTCGTCGACGAGAAGATACCGAGAAGGGTTTTTAGGACAATCTGAAATTCGTCGACGAGGGAGGAAGTTCATCGACGAAATTATTGAATCACTCGTCGACAAGGTGATGTGTCTCGTCGACGAATCCAGTCCTATAAATAGCTAGAACTCGGATTTTTAACCAAAATTCTGCGCAACACCCTTCTCTCTCTCTCTCTCTCTCTCTCTCTCTCTCTCTCTCCTACTACCCCCTCCCCTTCTCTTTTTGATCCAAGCCCCATTTCTCGCCGGATTGAAGATCCGAGGCCACCACGACCCTCCTGGTAAAGTTCTTTGCAAGTCTGCCAGAGCAGATCGTGGAGAAAATTAATTTGAAATTCATCCCAAATCTAGGGTAAGGTATTTTATTCAAATTATGCCTTTCTTGTAGTTATGAGAAATGTTGTAGGTAAGAAAATACTGATATTTTGTTCTGGGGGAATTGATTTTCAGGGTGTTGAGTGAGAACTCTGCGGGTATAGGGCCAGAATTTAGCAGGGGCTTTTCAGAGTTAAGGTAAGGGAAATATGCTATGCTAGGAATTTTTATAATGTTATCAAAGATTTTACACATATGTGCATACTAGTTTATTACCCAGTTTTACAGAATATGAGTTTTAAATACTTGTGTGGCCTGAGTAGATATTTATGTGATGAAGAACTTATATAGTTTTTATAGTATGTCATACTATACCGATTACACAGATACAGACAATATATTACAGATATTTTATCCAGAAGAGTATATTACAGTTTTACTCAGATCAGTATATTATAGTTTTATACAGATTAGTATATCATAGATATTCATCCAAATTAGTATATTACAGCTTTACTCGGATCAGTATATATTACAGCTTTATATAGAACAGTATATACAGTGTTTATAATATGTCATGTTTCTTATTACCATAACATACAGAGTATACAGACAGATATACAAAGATAGCATCAAGATGCTACAGATACAGTATACAGAGATTACAGTATTTACAGTACAGAAAGATAGCGTTATGGTAATTTTGGAAACATGATGAAAACAGTAAAAGAGTATATATGTATATATATATATATATATATATATATATAAATAGTATCAGATCCCTGAGGAAAGAATACAGACAAATACAGATAAAGAATACAAAGCACAGTACCGTTGATATATATAGATAGAGTGCAACCACATATCTCAAATAGTATGTGGGTACCATCAACTATGCTCGGAGAGTATGCAGCTCCCTAGTTCGCTGGGTTGAGGGGGCCAGTTTGACGAGGTAGTAGTTAGTTTGGAGCCTAGGAGTGGATGTAGTTTGGCCGGGCTGAGGTAGTGTAGAGTATATTGACTTATCTAGAGGGCCAACCAGATTAGGTCCCAACTACGAGCTGCACAACCCTGTCATGAGGGGTCAAATCATGACATACAAAGTTTCAAGGATAAAGCACAGTTATATATATATATATATATATATATATATATATATATATATATATACGGTTTTATAGTATATGATGGGTATAGTATGATATTAGCAGTATGAAGAGTAATAAACACAGATGATACAGTTATATTTTAAATTTTGAAAAGAAATATATGCTTTACAAATTTACTATTGTATTACAGTTCAGTTGTTCCTAACTTAGTTGTCACACACAAGTAATAGCATATTTCCACTTACTGAGCGTCAACTCACCCCATGATTTTAACATTTTTCAGGTGAGCCAGCTGGGCAGGCTCACAAATAGAGAGTATTTTGATTACCCTGGTTATAGGGTAAGTTTTTGACAAAGTTTTGTATTTTTGGGGTAGATAATACTAGAGGGATTTGTTTTGTATGGCTATGGTCGATATATATAATGGATTCTGGTATTGTATAGTATTTGCATATATATATATATATATATGGTTATGTGATTTGTGTTCCGTTGCTTAGGTATGGATATAGATATATAGATATAAAATAAATAAATAAATATAGAGAAGTTGAGGGTGTTACAATTTTGGTATCAGAGCCTAGGTTGCTAGGTTCTGTAGACTTTAGAGTGCAGCGAGAAACAATACCAGAATATAGAAAAAGATTTTGAGGTTTTGTTCTGTGATCTGAATACAAGATTTCGTGGTGGTTTCTGTGTTTTTCTTGGGGTGACAACTTCAGGAAAGCCATAACAAACTATCGACGAGTTATATATTTAGGTTATGGGATGTGATTTGGGGTTAGGATCAAAAGGGGAGGTTAATAGAGAATTTTTGGAGTTTTAGTTGAATGAGTTGGGTCTGTAGAGAAATAGAATTCTGAAATGGTGTTCTATGTGTTTACAGGATGGACCCAAGAGGCAATAGCACTCACGCTAGTAGGGATGATGGTGTTGGTCCTTCTGGAGCAATAGGTGGGGATTCAGATGCTGTGCTATGTAGTGTGGCTCAAAAAGTCATGGCTGAGATAGCGCGGAGTTCTAAAGAGCAGGAAGGTCCATCTTCAGTTCATGTATTCACCATAGAGAAATTCATGAAGATGAATCCGCCAGTTTTTTTTGGAGCGACTGACCCTGCAGTTGCTGAGAATTGGGTGCAGGAGGTAAAGAAGATCCTAACAGTATTTCACTGTACTGACAAGTAGAGAGTTATGTATGCTACATATAGGCTAGCAGGGGAGGCCGAGAGATGGTGGTTAGCCACCAGACTATGAGCAGAGGATGACTCCAGTGCCGATCACCTGGGCCCATTTCAGATATATGTTCTGTAATAGATACTATCCTGCTTCGGTCAGAGAGACCTGAATTCAGGAGTTCCTGAGCCTATCCTAGGGGTTGATGACAGTTCAGCAATACACAGCGAGATTTATCAAGCTTTCACGTTTCTGCCCATATATCGTCCCCGATGAAGTAAAGAAGGCTAGAATGTTCGAGAGGAATTTGAGGCGAAATATCTATAGGCAGGTGGCAGTATTGAGGATCGAGGATTTTACAGAGTTGGTTGATAGGGCCATTATAGCAGAGGAGAGTCTACTGAAAGAGATTGAGACGCAGAGTCAGAAGAAGAGGACCGCACCCTCGAACTTTCAGGCAGGTCCCAACCGAGGCCCTTGGAGAGGGGGTAGATCTGGTGGAGGCCAGAGACAGATGGTAGAGCATGGTGGATTTTAGGGTGGACAGCTTCCTGCCATTTGTCATAGATGCAGACAAATACATCTTGGTGAGTGCCGACTAGGGGAAAATGTTTGTTATCGATGTGTGAGGCCCGGTCATATGGCTCAATCGTGTCAGCTGCCGTCGAATTATGCACAGGCTCCTAGACCATTTCAAGGTGGATATCAGGCGCCCCACGGTGGTCGGCAGAATAACACTGCGCCGGCAAGGGTCTATGCGTTGACACCGGGAGATGCTGAGACGGCTAGAGACATGGTCGTAGGTACTCTTACTGCTTTACCATATAAAATGATTGTTTTGTTTGATACAGGTGCCACCCACTCTTTTATATCGATGGGATATGTGAAGATAGCTACAATAGAGACATAACCATTAGATATAGAATTGTCTGTGGGTACGCCGATGGGATCTGTGGTTAAATGCAGGAGGGTACTCCGGAATTTTCCAGTAAGTATTTAGGAGAGAGTGCTATTAGCTGATCTTGTGGTCCTTGATATGCAGGGGTTTGATGTGATACTGGGCATGGATTGGTTAGCTATTTATCACGCAAGTATTGATTGTCATATGAAGGAAGTAATTTTCAGACCCCCGGGTGAGCTAGAATTTAGATTTACGGGTTCACGCGTGTGTGCCTCGCCACAACTAGTGTCGGCTATTCAGGTGAGGAGACTGCTACAGGATGGTTATCAAAGGTATGTCGCATATATAAAAGAATTTTCAAAAGAAGCACTGAGAGAAGCTGACATACCAGTAGTGAGAGAGTTTCCAAATGTATTCCCAAAAGAATTACCTGGTTTGCCGCCTGATCATGAGATTGAGTTCACTATAGACTTGTTGTCGTGATTTGCACCAGTATCTAAAGCACCGTACCATATGGCTCCAGTCGAGTTGAAAGAATTGAAAGATCAGCTACAAGAATTACTGGATAAGGGTTTTATCAAGCCCCGTGTGTCGCCCTAGGGAGCGCCAGCTCTATTCGTGAAAAAGAAAGATAGAACCTTGAGGTTGTGCATCGATTATAGGGAGATAAATAAATTGACAGTAAAGAATAAATATCCTCTCCCTAGGATCGATGATTTATTTGATCAGCTCCAAGGGACCTAGGTTTGCTCTAAAATTGACCTGCGGTCGGGTTACCATCAGGTGAAACTTAGAGTAGAGGACATTTCAAAGACTACTTTTTGTACCAGGTATGGGCATTACGAGTTCTTAGTGATGCTATTCAGGTTGACCAATGCACCAGTAGTATTGATGGATCTAATGAATTGGGAGTTTCATCAGTATTTGGACTAGTTTGTGGTTGTGTTCATTAATGATATACTGGTCTACTCGAGGATTTTTAAGGAGCACGAGCATCATTTGAGGCTGGTGTTATAGATATTGAGAGAAAGGAAATTATATGCAAAATTTAAGAAGTGTGATTTTTGGTTAAAACAGGTCACATTTCTCAACCATGTGATCTCAGAAGCAGGTGTATCTATTAATCCAAGCAAAATAGAGGCAGTGGTGAGTTGGGAAAAGCTAAGAAATGTTTAGGAAGTCAGGAGTTTTCTGGGATTAGCAGGTTATTACCGACGTTTTGTGGATGGTTTCTCTAAGCTATCAGGTCCATTAACAAGACTTATGAGGAAAAATGTAAAATTTGAATGGACTGATGACTATGAGCAGAGTTTTCAAGAGTTAAAGCGGCGGCTAGTTTCAGCTCCAGTACTAGCTATTCCTTTATGGGAGAATGGGTTCGTGATATACAGTGATGCCTCTTTGAAAGGTCTTGGATGCATGTTGATGTAGTACAGCAGGGTCATTGCATATGCGTCCAGACAGCTTAAAGAATATGAGAAAAATTATCCTATCCATGATTTAGAGCTTGCTGCAGTGGTGTATGCTCTCAAGATCTGGAGGCATTATTTTTATTGTGGAAAGTGCGAGATTTTCATGGATCATAAGAGTTTGAAATATTTCTTTACCTAGAAAGAGTTGAAAAAGGCAAAGAAGTGTGGCTAGAGCTTATTAAATACTATGATTGCACGATTAGTTACCACCCAGGAAAAGCAAATGTAGTGGCAGATGCTCTAAGCAGGAAATCAGGGGGACCCGTACTGGCAGCTATGGAGATTCAACACTCAATTCTGATGGATTTAGAGAGGCTCAGCATATAATTGGTAGAAGAGAGTCCTCAGCCGTTTGTTGCCATCCTAGTGTTTTAGCCTACGCTATATGAGAGGATTAAAGCAACTCAAGATGATGATGCAGAGTTGGTAGAGGTGATGACCAGAGTGCGGGATGGTCAGGGAGAGGAGTTCAGCATATCAGATGACGGAGCTCTGCAATTCTGTACTAAGCTATGTGTTCCTGCAGATACTGAGATCAGGAGAACTATACTGGAAGAGGCTCACAGATCCCTATACACGGTCCATCCCGGCAGTACTAAAATGTACAGGGACCTGCGAGAGTATTTCTAGTGGAGTGGAATGAAGAGGGAGATAGCCGAGTTTGTTCAACAATGCTTGACGTGTCAGCAAGTTAAAGCTGAGCACCAGAGACTAGTAGGACAGTTGCAGCCACTATTTATTCCATAATGGAAATGGGACCACATTCCGATGGACTTCGTTATGGGGTTACCACCAGTGCGACAGGGACTAAATGTGATTTGGGTGGTTGTTGATCGTCTGATGAAAACTGCTCATTTCATCCCTATTAAAATCGGCTATTCCATAGACAGTTTGGCAGAGATATATGTTCAGGAGATAGTTCGCGTCCATGGTGTGCTGGTATACATAGTCTCCTACTGAGATCCTCAGTTTACTTCACGATTCTGGAAAAGTTTTCCGGAGGCTATGGGTACATAGTTAACTTTTAGCACTGCTTTCCATCCCCAGATAGATGGTCAGACTGAGAGGACAATTCAGACCTTAGAATATATGCTTCGCGCGTGTGTGCTAGATTTTGGGGGTAGCTGAACTTAGTTTCTACCACTAGTTGAATTTTCCTATAATAATAGCTATCAGGCTAGCATCGGCATGGCTCCATACGAGGCATTGTATGGTAGGAGATGTCGTTCTCCTCTCTTTTGGGATGAGGTAGGCGAAACGCGAGTTTTAGGTCCAGAGATAGTACAACAGGCTTGTGACAAGGTCCGACTAATTAAAGAAAAAATTAGTACAGCACAGAGTCGGTAAAAAAGCTACGCAGATACTCGCCGCCGAGAGTTAGAATTTGATGTGGGAGATCGAGTATTTTTTAAGATAGCTCCTCTGAAAGGAGTTATAAGGTTTGGAAAGAAAGGCAAGTTGAGCCCTAGGTATATTGGCCCTTTTGAGATACTTGAGAGAATAGGGTCAGTTGCCTATAGGCTAGCGTTGCCACCATCTTTGGCTAGAATTCATGACGTGTTTCATGTTGCTATGTTAAGGAAATACTTCTCAGACTCGTCCCACATAATCAGTTGTGTAGAGATAGAGCTAAAGGATTCATTAGTTTATGAAGAAACACCAGTACAAATTTTAGACAGAAAGACACAAGTACTACACTAAAGAAATTCAATTAGTAAAAGTTTTGTGGAAGAATCACGCTATAGAGGAAGCTTCTTGGGAACTCGAGGAGCATATTAGATAGAGATACCCGCAGTTGTTCCAAGAGGTATAGAGGTAATCAGGTAAAATATAGTATCTAGATAGTGTTTCTTTTGCAGATACATGTATTAAATAGATAAAAGTAGTTCTTAGTTTTATATATGTAATCTCCCAAAACATAGTATATAACCACGGTATTCCTCCGCCATAAGGGAGGGCAAGTAATAAAATAAGTAGACTTTTTTTCCTTTATGGGATGATAAATGGAGATACAAATGGTAAATTTCAAGGACGAAATTTTATAAGGAGGGGAAAATGTAAAAACCCGGGATTCTTACATAGGGCCTTGTCAACGAACACAGGGGATTCGTCGACGAGCACATAAGGGGACCTCATTGACAAAGTCACACCTCGTCGATGAGAAGATACCGAGAAGGGTTTTTGGGACAGTCTGAAATTCGTCGACGAGGGAGGAAGTTCATTGACGAAATTATTGAAGGACTTGTCGACGAGGCAACGTGTCTCATCGATGAATCCAGTCCTATAAATAGCTGGAACTCAGATTTTTAACCAAAATTCAATGCAGCACCCTTCTCTCTCTCTCTCCTACGACCCCCTCCCCTTTTCTCTTCGATCCTGGCCCCATTTTTTGCCAGATTAAATATCTGAGACCACCACAATGCTACTGGTGAAGTTCTCTGCAAGTCTGCCGGAGCGGATCGTGGGGAAAGTTGATTTGAAATTCATCCCAAATCCAGGGTAAGGTATTTTATTCAGATTATGTCTTTCTTGTAGTTATGAGAAATGTTATAGGTAAGAAAATACTGATGTTTTGTTCTTGGGGAATTGATTTTCAAGGTGTTGAGTGAGAACTCTGCGGGTATAGGGCCAGAATTTAGTAGGGGCTTTTTAGAGTTAAGGAAAGAGAAATATGCTATGCTAAGAATTTTTATAATGTTATCAAAGATTTTACACATATGTGCAATACTAGTTCATTACCCAGTTTTACAGAATATGAGTGTTGACTCTATGAGTCCAATCCGATTTTTGATAATGACAAATCACTTGATATTTGATCTGTGCATTGAGTTTGTGAACAGGACTTACACTTAGCATGCACGGAAAGATAACGAGTCATGGACGCCATAAAGTAAAGATTATACATTTTAGAAAGTACCATAGAACTCAAAGAGTATGAGAATCAAGATTCAAGCGGCAAAGGTCAAGAATGTTTTAGGAATGGGTATTTAGAACTCATGTACATACATTTTCGTACGATTTATCTTGAGGCTCAATACAACTTAGAATGATTTTAGGATTCATGCATTTCATGTAGATCATTAGAGTACATACATGGGCTTAGAAATGTTTTTAAAATCATGGAAAACTTGTTTTATAGAAGACCTCAAGCAAAGAATCAAAGTAGAATTTTAAACTGGAAATGAATATGTGTGAAAAAGGGGACTTCGGTAGCCTGAAGTTATCGTTAGGCGCCTGAAGAATTTCTTCCGTAGCCTGAAGATTAAGTTTGGTAGCTTAAAGAATTAAAGGGAAAGACAGAACCTGGCTGAGGTACCTCAGTTGCCTAACCTTGGAACCTCAGGCACCTGAAGTTGCCACTTCAGGAGCCTGAAGTCGAGTTCGGTTGCTTGAACTCGCAGGAAAGCCTAAAAATCAGTTCTTTATTAAAAAGACACGCGAGGTATCTTATTGATCCAACAGCTAAGATCAATCATAAGGGAAATATACTATATATTATTGTTGGCCTCATAAGGCTTACAATTCTTATTTTGATGATAACAAATCAAATTATATGTTTAATATGTTTCAAGTAAAAGTTTTCAAGAAAATAACAGAGCTCAAGTGCATAAGAAAGTTCAATGGATTACAAAGAGCATGACGAGCAAAGTTATTTTGTGAAAAGCGCAAAGGAAAGATTGCAACTACAAAGATGATGGAAGAACAAGTTTAAAGACTAAACGAATTATACTTTTAAGGATAATTCTAAAATGTAAGTATTTCAAAGTAAATCTCAAGTATAAAGTGATTTGAAGCTCATAAAAAGTTAAAAATATGTTTTTATACATATACCCTAAAGAATAATTTTCAAATCAATAAAAAGAAAGGGTTTAAGAAAAAGAAATTTTTTTTTTTTGAAATAACAAAGGGCCAGGCGACTGCTATGATGAGGTAGGCGACTGCTAAATTAAATAGAAGGTTTTTAAAAAGTCAGCAACTAGACAGGCGACTACCTAAACTGACAAGCGCTCGTGTGAACAAACCAGGCGACTGCCTGCATTCTGTGTCGAGAGTTGCTGTGTGACAGGCGACTGCCAAGTCATGGCAAGCGACTACCACTCGAACCTTGGCAATAAATTTTTTAGCGAGAAGATTTTTTAAACCACATTTTTGAATATATTTATTTCAAAATATTTGGAAATAAATTTTAGAAATCTTTGGGAGTAATGGATGATTTCTAAAGCCTCTATAAATAGTCTTAATCTCAAATTTTAATGTGTGAAAAATTATAGAGAGAACATTGATGAGATACTCACAAGAGTTTTGAAATTGTGTAATCTTCTAAAGTTTTCAGATCTAGTGATTTTCAACAAAATTTCTGATTCAGAAATATTTAAAGGCTTATAGATCAAAGTAAGTTTTCAAAGGTTTTAGATCAAAATATCTTCAAGTATTCAAAATTCTATTTTCAAAGGATCTATAACTCTTTCAAGGTTAAATTTCTGATCTGAAGTTGATTTATATTTTGAAGCAAAGTTTTCCAATAATCAGAATCTTTCATTTTCTTTGGAAAAATATTAAGTAATTCATACTAAGTATTGAGCTTGAAATTTCTTATATTTGAATTACTTTGAGGTATAAAGTGAGATGATCGTTGTACTAATTTGCTCTATTATGAGAGTTCTCCTTTGTACACAAATTTCCTTATTATCTTTCCAAAGTGATTCAGAGTTGTTGAATCGTTGAGCCAAATAAGGGGTTATTATTTGGAGAGGTGGGCTCTAGCCTAATCGAAGGAGTGTGTTGTAAATTGGTATTGTTCCACTAGGTAACGGAACTGATATAGTGGAATCTTTTGGCGTTTTTGCCAAAGGCGAGGATGTAGGCTGTGTTGAAGCCGAACCTCGTAAAAACTCTTGTCTCTTTCTCTCTGATTTACTTTACATTCCTTACTTGCTATTGTTATATGATTTATATGTGCAGGTTGCAGGTTCTAAATTGAGAAAGAAACAAAAAGTACTTGATATTTAGAAAGTATGTTTTGATTAATCGTTTTGCGGAAACCCAAGAAGGGAGTACGTTGATTGATCTGCGGAAATCTTGATCAAGTAGGGTGTATGCTAAGAGTTTACAGGGAAATCAACAAAAGCTTTTACATTTTGATTGAGTGATTGAATTATCATGATTTCATTGATTGACTTGTAAATTTAAATTTCAATATTCTTGAGTGTGGTTATCATTCATATATATATCTTGTTTACTGGGTTGTTAAAATCAAAAGTCTATAAATGATTAAAATTATAAAAAGAATCCAATTCACCCCCCCCCCCTCTTGGGAAGTTATTCCTCATTTCAATTATGAATATCTAAACCCTAGGAAAGTAGAGAGACACACAATAAAGAGAAGAACACACCTTGGTGCAAGATTGTTGATTATCTACTCTTAGTGCTATTCGATTGCATATACATCAATCTCAAATCTTCAAGCTCGAGAAAATCAAATCAGTTATTCAAAGGGAACTTGTTTACTCTACTGTACTTCAATTTAGTATTGAGGTTTGATCTTTCAAGTTATTAGTCTTGTGAACTTTACATCTCATTCATTACTTGTTCTTGACTAGTATTGAAAAGTATTGATCTTGAGTGTGCCTATTCATACAAAAATTAATTTTCTAAAGAGATCATTACTTAAGAAAGTTTATCTAACTTGGTAGATTAAATTTTGATTCAAGAGAATATAAATATACATATATATTCTCAAAGAGCTTATTATTGAAAAACCTAATTTTGATTAAAAGGGTGATCTTGAAAGTACCCATACATATACCAAGCTATTTTAAACAAGATCATTATTTGATTTATGGTGTGTGATTGATTGAAAGATTTGATTCAAGTGTGTGGTTTCTAAAAGGATCTATCTTTAGACACATTAGAGCTTGATTTAATATCCTTGGTACGTAAAACTATAATTTTAATTGAGGGATATTTTCTGCAAATTAATATACTTAGTTTTGGGATTGAGTACATGAGATAAAACTTTGTGATTTTGATTGAGTGTATATTCAAGACAAAGTTTTTGCTAACTAGTTCACTTCAATTATATAAGTGTGCATTTTTGAAAAGTAAACCAAGAACTCTAGTTTATTCCAAAACAGTTTGAATTTATCTTTACTTGAAAGTTTTGGTTAAAAAAAAAAAAAAGGGATTTGTGTGTTGAGGCATACCATACATAAAACGATTTTATCATTTTCATTCATTCACGAGCTTCAAGTTATATCATATGTCAATGTTTTAGGAATTTGAATTGTATTCACCAGCTTTTTGTTAGAAGCATTGTTTTTGAATGTATTTTCCAGATTATATTGTATACACTGTTTGGTGTGTGAACCGGTGTGAGAGGAGAGAGTTGTATCTCTTGTAAGCAGCGGAGTAGGAGGAAGCTGTGCCTCTTGTAAACAGCAGATTGTAAGGGAAGCTTCATCCCACTTTAAGGAGCAGGGTTTTAGTGAATCCTTGAATAGTTGCTCAAGGCGAGGACGTAGGCCAAGTAGGCTGAATCTTGTAAAACTGTGTTTGCCTTCTCTCTTCCCTTCACTATTTATTTTCAGCATCGCATTTAATTTCCTGCTTGCTTGTGTATGTTGAATAACTTTATACACACTTAATTGAGTAAAAAGGAATTCATTGATAAAATAACTTTAATTCAGATATAAGTTCCTATCATTAATTAGTTAAACTTCGAAATAGGGATTGATTGGTAAATAGGTTTCAAAGAATTTTTAAAATACCCAATTCACCCCCCCCCCCCTCTTGGGATTACACCTTAATTAACAATGAGTTTTAAATACTTGTGTGGCCTGAGTAGATATTTATGTGATGAAGAACTTATATAGTTTTTACAGTATATCATACTATACCGATTACACAGATATAGACAATATATTACCGATATTTTATCCAGAACAGTATATTACAATTGTACTCAGATCAGTATGTTATAGTTTTATACAGATTAGTATATTATAGATATTTATCCAAATTAGTATATTATAGCTTTACTCAGATCAGTATATATTACAGCTTTATACAGAACAGTGTATACAGTGTTTATAGTATGTCATGTTTCCTATTACCATAACATACAGAGTATATGGTACCGTCAGCCGTGTTCGGAGAGTATGCAGCTCCCAGTTCGTTGGGTTGAGGGGGCCGGTTTGACGAGGTAGTAGCCAGTTTCGAGCCTAGGAGTGGATGCAATTTGGTCAGACTGAGGTAGTGTAGAGTATATTGACTTATCTGGAGGGCCGACCAGATTAAGTCTCGCCTACGAGCCGCACAACCCTGTCATGAGGGGTCAAATCATGACATACAGAGTTCCAGGGATAAAGTACAATTATATTTATATATATATATATATATATATATATATATATATATGTATACAACTTTATGGCATATGATGGGTATAGTATGATATTAGCAGTATGAAGAGTAATAAACACAGATGATACAGTTATATTTTAATAAGTGAAAAGAAATATATGCTTTACAAATTTACTATTGTATTACAGTTCAGTTGTTATTTAAACAGTATTCCTAACTTAGTTGTCACACACTAGTAATAGCATATTTCCACTTACTAAGCGTCGACTCACCCCATGACTTTAACATTTTTCAGGTGAGCCAGCTGGGCAGGCTCGTGGATAGAGAGTATTTTGATTACCCTGGTTATAGGGTGAGTTTTTTATAGAGTTTTGTATTTTTAGGGTAGATGATGCTGGAGGGATTTGTTTTGTATGGCTATGGTCGATATATATACTGGATTCTGGTATTGTATGTATTTACATATATATATGGTTATGTGATTTGTGTTCCGCTGCTTAGGTATGGATATAGATATATAGATATAAAAATAAATAAATATAGAGAAGTTTTGAGGGTGTTACAATTTTCTCCCAAAACTATTTATCAAAGAAATAACCAAGAGAAAACCTAAGCAATACTCTCAAAAATATTTTTCAAAAATTAAGTGCCTAGTGAGAGTATGTGTAAATAAAATGCCCTAAATAAAATACTCTCCTCAAAAATGATTTTGAAATAAATGCATGAAAGAGAGTTGATGAGATTTGTATAAAAGATTTTGCCTCAAAAGAATGATTTTATCAATAAAAATTGGTTTTGGGGGAACTTTGATTAACAAAGGTTTAGAGAGAATTTAGAGTTAATCAAAGTTGCTAATATGGAATTATGAGGGGGCATTTATAGATTTTTCGAAAATTATGCCCATGGGGGACATGCTCAGTATTTTTGAAAAGTTTAATTAAAAGTTAATGATATTTTAGCGCTTTTAAAAAATTCCAACCCGAGAGTTCTCATCGACCATAATTGAGGTTCAGTCAACCCTATCACTAAGTTCGATCAACTGTGACATTTTTGAACTAAGGTTTTGGTAGACCATTTTTTAGGCGATTTTGGATCTCCGAGGTTCGATTGACTAGGTCAAGTTCGATTGACCAAATTTCATGGGTTCAGTCGACCATGTCATTTTATAACTAGAGGTTCGGTCGATCAAGGCGTTAGGAAATCCCTATGTGCCAGTTTGGTCGACCAGAGCGTTAATGTTTATTTTAAGATTGGTCGACTAGATGGTCAACTGTTTGACCCTGGGGAGGTTCGGTTGACCGAAATTGCTCTGTATGTTAGGGTTTGGTCGACCAAAGACACTAACTTTGTGCATTCAAATCTTAATCTCATCTGAAGTCACCCCTATTCACATAATAATTAATTCTAAGTTATAAGGGGTTTTTTCATGCGATGTTTTGGGACCTATGGTCAGTCTAAGGTTTTTGAGAGTTAACACCAAAAATTCGATGTCGATCGACCGAAGGTGATCCCTAAGGTCACTCTACGGTCTTGTGACTCTCTATGGTCCTGTCCAAGAAAATAACCATACCATGCAGATGCATACATTATTACAAACCAAATAATAAAAATAAATGCAATTACAATAAGAAATAAATGTCTTCTTCGTCTTTTTGCTCTTTTAACTTCATAGAATGCGCTTGATCGTATAGACTTTAAGTCCTGCAAGCTTCTATCACTGTTTCCTTATGTGTGTGTTGACCTTATAAGTCATTCCCAGTTTTGATAATGACAAATACTCTTTGTATTTAATGACTTTCAAGTTTGTGTGTAAGATCATACTAATTGGATCACATTGATAGCATGCAGCAACTTGAATAATTATGAAGACCCGACACATATATATCATTTGATGTAAAATTATTGGGTCTGTATTAATTTAATTTCAAATGAGTCTGTAATAATCTCTGCATGTCATGCATGTAGGTAATTGTAAACTCAAATGACCCTAGAATATCCCTTAGGTCCTCACACTTGAATGCACATGAATATAGGACCTTAGCCAAAAAACCATGAGGTTTCGGGCGACCAAACTTGGCAAGTATATTTGCCTCGGTCGACCGAATCGTGGAAAATTCAACACTTTGACTTGACTTCGGGCGACCGAACTCAAAAGAGCACATCTTCCTCGGTCAATCGAAATCCTATTCGAACTTTTCCCAACAGTTTGGGCTATCAAACATTTACGTTCAAAATAGCTTCGGGCTACCAAACTAAGGAGTTCAGCCTATCAAACTCAAGAACAGGCGACCGAACCTCAATCGGTTTGGAAAATCACCTAGTTTAGCCAGCCGAATATATATTCGGGCACCCGAACATGGAAAACCTACTCTTTCCGTTGTGTCTGTTCAGGCGACCAAGTTATAAGTTTGGTCGACCGAAATTCTCGGGTTGGTTTAAATTTATCGCAGGTAATTAAGGATAAATCATAGGTTAATGTTTTAAACAGTGAAATTGGAATAGCTTTCCCAAAAGGGGAGTGAGTTGGGATTTTTTTTAAATTTATTTCCCTTTTTAATACTTTTGTGTTATAACAATAATCAATGCTCAACCACAATCACAAAATTGAATTAGAGAAATTTCAACCAAAAAACAAAATAATCAATTACTTAATAAAAGCCCTGTAGCAATGTGAAAAGTTTGCTGAATTTGTATAAGCTCTGTTGTTAATTTCCACAAACACCCTTCTTCCCAATATTCAGATTTTAAATAAACTTTCAGTTTAATAAGTCAAGGATGATCAACCAACGTAGTCCCTTTCGGTTTTCACAATCAATGTTGATCAAACCAAAAAAAATTAACTTCCGGTCTATTTAACAACCAAACACTTAGAATTCAGAGTTTGATATAGCATCCACGCAATTTATAAATTTTTCTAAAAAGTAAAGAATAGGGAAGAAATAAGAGCACAAGATTTTATGACGTTCGGCTTTAACACAACCTACGTCCTCGCCCTTAGAAAAACCACCAAAGGATTCACTATCACCGTTCCTTTACCAGGCATAACAATACCAATTACAACACTCCTTAGTTAAGGCTAAAGTCTGCCTTCTCCAAATAATATACCCTTATTTGGTCCAACAATTCTTCACTCGAACAGTTTATCAATCTGCTACAAAGATTTAAAAACAAGGCGTACAATAATTTGCTCCTCAAGAGCTTATGAGTATAGATAAAAACTATATACTTCAGTAAATTCACAGAATGAAATTCAGATTGAAGCTCTAGAGTTTTATCACCGTAGGAATCTTTTAATACATGAAAGAATTAACAATTGAAGCACAATCTCAGTGAGACAATCAGCAGAACTTGTGAGAATTTCGTGGATGTTGAGAGCAATGAAGAGCTTTCAAAATTTCAGAGTGCTTGAGAGAGAGTTTGATTGCTGATTTGAAATCTTGGTGTCTAAATCAATGTATCTTGAGGGTATTTATAGATGTAGAATGGTTTACTTGGAGTAGGGTCCAAGTTTTAAAATAATTTAGGTTTCAAGTAATTTAAAATTTAAAATATGCCCGTTGAGAAATTTGAATTTTTCCGCGAGCCAGATGACTATGGGATCTCTGGCAGTCATCTGTCCATGTATTTCATGCATAATTTTCACACACAGAAAGGTAGCAGTTGGCTATCCTCAGGGTGGCAGTCGTCTGTCACTGAATAACTCAGTTTTAAAAAAATATCCAAAATGGTATTAGTCGGTTGGCAAAACACACACAGACGTCTCATTTGTCACTTGCAGTCGTCTTTTAACAACTTGATAGTCATTTGTTATGCTTCTAACTTTTTTGAATTAAGTCCTTTAATTGGTCAGCCGTCTGTCCATATATAGACAGTCGTCTGTCAAGAGGTTTTCCTTCTTTTTAAAAACATTTTTATCTCTCTCATTTATACTTAGATATTCTTGGAATATAAACTTGTTTAACTTTAAAAAACAAGTTCCAAGACTTTAAAACTTCAGGTTTCTAAGTATATCTTTGCCTAATGAGCTTCAAAATGAATATTCATACATGAATTAATTTGGAGTACTTACAAAGCTTGTCCTATAAACAAATTTGACACTTATTTACTTTAAGTTCCTTTGTTGCTGATCTTTCAAACTTCCTTGAACTTTTATTATGGATCACTTGTATTAATGTAAGGTTTTCCTTGTTCCTTGATCCTTGTGAGCTTTCATAAAGTATTTGAAGTTTGAGCAAATCATCTTTACCTGAAATAATATCACTTGAAAACAATATTAGATAACCTTACTTTGTTATCATCAAAACCAATAATTGTAAGCTTAACTAGGCCAACAAACATAATTAAAATAATTTTTAAAATTACTAGCGTGTCCCCAATGGCTAATTTTCCCCCTTTTTCTATATATACTCATTCATTTGTCTTGATTAGGGAAGGATTAACAAAAATTATTAAGCCAAAACTCTATAAATTTTTTCAATCCTATATTGCTCATACTACTCCCAAATACTCTCCCACTCCACATTCCTTGATTATTCAAGCCTAGTGAGACTATTTAAATTGTTTGTGTTCCTTTCTAAATTGCTCATAACTCTCACTTGAAGTGTGTATTGGTTGATTCTTATCTTGAGAGTTAGGCTAGAGTTTTTCCCATTGACTTGAACAAATAATTCTTGTGTGGGAAAACTCATTGGCTTTGCGGTCTTTACATTCATATTGCAAAATCCCTTAAGCAATATTTTTGTGTGCAAAATATTTCACTAGCTTGATTTCAAACAACTCTTGTGCTTGCTACATTGAGAAAATACTTTTGAGTTTGTTTGTATATTCGTACCAATATCTTTGAAACCCTAATCTAATATTGAGATTTATTATATCTTGTTTCAAAGAATAGCTTGCTTGAACACTCTTATGCATATTTGAGATTATACATTTCTAAGTGTTGTTTGCACATAATCACATCACCGAGCTTACAGTTCCTATATTGTTGATGTGCGTTGATTGATTGTCATTGGTACAATCTACTTGATTAAGAAGCATTTTATTTGTACACATCTTGTTTTGAAATACTGTTGTATTCCAGGCGTGGCCTAAGGGGACGGTAATCCAGCCTGGAAGAATTGGTTGTGTAAGTTGAGGTCAGCCCTGTGCTAATTGACCTGATTGTATTTAGGTGCCACTTCACCCATTAAGTGAGCCTATAGTGTAATCCTTGTGCTTGTGAGTTAAGGCGAGGACGTAGGCAGTTTGCCAAACCTAGATAACATTTTTGGTGTCGTCTCTATTTACTGCTTTATTGTGTATGCTTATTTAGATCACTTGTGCAATTAAATTTTCGCTGAATATATATTGTTTTATCTTATATGCACTAGATTGACCTTAGGCTTGTATAATAATGTTGCTAGTGGACTGACCTAAGGGATTAATCTTTAAAATACCAATTCACCTCCCTCATCTTGGGATTACAATAAAGCTAATAGTGTGTGTTAAATTAATGGACCCGTTCACTTGTTAAATACATACATAAGAAACATGTGCTTTGTCAACATCAAAATAGGGATCGAACTCAAAAAGTCAACGACTCAAAATTTCAAATTTAGGGCAGACAGATCAATCGCCTTGAGGGCCCAACCAACCGCCTGCAAGCTAGCGTCAAAGGTTACTTGGAGGGAAGGCTGGTTAACTGCCCAAAGGGAGTACTAGTCAACCACCCAATGAAAATTTTGTTCTTTACTCTTTATTTCCTTCGATTTTTGTATCTTTATTTTGATTGAAAGTTATTTGGTCAAAAAATTGCTATCAACAGTGACCATTCCAAGAATGAGTGTTTTAGGGTGCTAATGTTCCATTTAAAGAAAATTAAGGATTACCTTCCTTATTCACAATTGTACTCACAAACCTACTCTTTTTAAAAAAATTTTCCTTTAATATTTTGTCTTTTCAAAAATTAAATGAAGTGACAACTCTATTTTTTAAAATAAAGAGTGGGTTAAACAACCAATGATTTGATTATCTATAATTTACTTATTTTTTTCAAAATGATCACCAAATTAGTCACCGACCAAATGGACCATCTAAGCTCAATGTCGACAATACCAAAAAAAAAAAAAAGTATCAACAGATTTAATGAATTTTAAATTTTTTGTACTTGTTTCTCAGAATTATTATCAACGTGGGAATTGGATGGTTTGGTACATTGAGATGAATTCATGGACGTTGACTGAGCTAATCCCAACCCATCACAAACACAACTGCAAATATTAAAGGTGAGAAATGAATAATTAAGGATTTTTTTAAGGCACTAAAAGGAAATGGTTACAGTTTAGTAAGAGCGAGAATGAGGATTAAAATGAGAAAATAATAGTGTAAATTTTAGACGAAGAATTATGAGGAAAAGTAATTAAATGGTTACAAGAAAATAAATTATGATAGATTATGATTAACTAGTATTTAAAGAATTATTGAAATTTAAAGATAAACTATTAATAAATTACGATAAATGATCTCTAGTTGAAGGGTAACTAAAAGACCCTTTCTTCATGTCCAACTCCCCTTATCGCTCTTGAGCCGAATCTTCCAAAATATTATCTTGATCCTTTAACTTTTGATCCCATTTTAAACTCATTTTTCTTGTTTAAGGTCATCATGGGTAAGTTCAATTTGGAAATGATGTCTATTACGTGTTACAAGTCATATATCATTTACAAAACTTGTGAGTCGCTCTAATGACAAAGGTAAAATAGTGGGGTATTACAATTATTTAATGTAAAAGTAGGAATTAGAAGGGATTTTTTCTTTTTTATAACTTGAGGACTTCAGCCACCATCGCCCCACTTTAGACACTATGGTGTGACACCAAATCCGGGAGGATGAAAATCGCTCACCCATTGACGCACTCGCGGTAATTCACCAGCGTGACGCCTCAAGGAGGAATCGAACCTGTGACCTTGGAGTCATCAAAGTCACAAGTCGCCCTTAACACTTGAATTGGACCGGCTGGGTGAAATTAGAAGGTACTATTGATAAGTGGATTAGTTACTACCATATTTATCAAAAATAAATACATATAAACATACCATTTATTATATTATCCCTAAATGAGAATGAAGATTTTCTTTTTATTTTTTTTATAATATACTCATTTGCAAGTGTTAATTTTCAAATGGACATTCATATTAATCACAATCTTACTCAGCAATTCCCTTGAAGCCTGATGAAAACAAAAAAAAAAAAGAAATGAAAATGAAATTTTATTGAATTATGTTGTGTTGCTTTGCATTGACGCGGCTGCAATATCACACAGCAACTGGAAGCCTTACACGTGTATAACTGAAAATTATTCTTTAGCATTCTGGCTTGACACATCATCAGCATTTCCTGATGAGGTGGCAGTGGCAGTGGAGAGCTGATCCTGCGTGGCAAAGGTAGTGCTAATAAAGCCCAACCCTATCCATATCTCAAATACGAACAATAGAATTCACCACCTAGGATACTTGTATACTAGCAGTAGCTAGCTCACTTATATTATATTTGAGTGTCAAACTAAACACACTGATGAGATTAAGATGCACATATAATCATTCTTCTATCTTCTTTTTCTTTTCTTTTCTTTTTCCCTTTTCAAAAAGAAAAAATTGTAGTTTCTTATTAGGCAACCAGTGGCCAAACAAAAATGAAGCCTCCCCTCGCAAGCAATGCATATATGCCCTTTTCAAGTAAAAGTTCAAAATTTAAAATTTTAAAAAAAAAAAATCCAAGGAAAAAAATATTCATATTACGAGAATTTGAAAAAGATTAAAAATAAATAAAGTGGATGCAGCCGTTGATCCCTCCCCAAACCGTTTTTACTTAAAGCTGGCGGTTTGTCCAATCCCTCCAGTCTTGCCTTCTCTCCCTCTATCAGTTCACAAACTTTGAACAATGCCGACTCCCACTTCTGCACTTCCGCTCTCCTTCTTCCTCCCTCTCTTCCTGTCTCTCTCCATCACACGTATACTTCCCGCCCCCATCTCTTCTTCTTCTTCTTCCATCATTTTGGGTTTCTTAATTTAGAGTGCATTAACTATGATAATTTTAATAAATTTCTTTCGTTTAATTTCTTGATTTGGTTGCAGATGGGACTCAACTCATACTAGTAAACAACTGCAAGGAAAGCGTGTGGCCCGGCATCCTCGCCGGCGCCGGCCACTCCACCCCGAACGACGGCGGCTTCCATCTCGCTTCCGGTGATGAAGCCGTCATCGACGTCCCGCAGAAGTGGTCGGGACGAGTGTGGGGCCGGCAGGGCTGCTGCTTCGACGAAGCCGGAAAGGGTTGGTGCGACACGGGCGACTGCTCCGGCAGCATGAGGTGCCGGGGCACCGGGGGCGTGCCGCCTGCGACGGTGGTGGAGATGACGTTTGGATCTAACACTTCGCCGCTGCACTTCTACGACGTGAGCCTGGTGGACGGGTTTAACCTGCCGGTGTCGATGGCCCCGGTAGGTGGCGGCGTGGGGTGTGGCGTGGCGGCGTGCGAGGCGGATCTGAACGTGTGCTGCCCGTCGGCGCTGGAGGTGAAGAAGGAGGGGAAGGTGGTGGGGTGTAAGAGCGCATGCCTGGCGATGAGATCCCCTAAGTATTGTTGTACTGGCAACTACTCCAATCCAAATACTTGCAAGCCCACGTTGTTTGCGCATCTGTTCAAGGCCATATGCCCTAAAGCCTACAGTTATGCTTTTGATGATTCTTCTAGTCTTAACAAGTGCAGGGCTTCACGGTATGTCATCACCTTCTGCCCTCCCAATTGAAGGGAACGTGCCCCTGTGCATGGGAGCCTATAGGGTAGTGAAGGCGTAATGAATTAATGTTGGGTTTCATGTTATTTGGATTTCTGCATTTGATTTTGAAGTGTCGTATTAGTATGGGTTGGTAGTTAATAGGTTTGGTTTGGTTTACATATTAGGGGGATTTTGATATTTCGTGTTTGGACGGTGGTACTGCAGATTTATCCAGTTGGAGGATTTTGCATTGGGAGCTGCCTGATTGCTTTTTGATCTCTAGGCCTGTTGATATATATTACAAATGCTTGCTTTTGTCCACATTAATTATTTTTACTGCTTAGTTTCTTTATTTTATTTTTTTTCACCTTTTTTCTTTCTTAAAACTTAATGGCTAGGCTTGGAACTTGAAAAACATGGAAGAAAAGGAAGAAAAATATGAAGGAATTTGAAATTTCATATTGCAAGTGAAAACAACAATAATATATCAGATTTATAAATAAATTTTTGATTTTGCACACTATTAATATTTTTAAACTTTCTTAACTTTTAATCATATTAAAATAAATTTTCATTTTGAATAAAATTTAACATAAAATGAAAATACAATAGAAAATAAATTCTTAATCTAAAAAACCCAAAAAGTGAGGGAGGTAGAAGAGATACAGGAGACTGCAACACCAGGTGACCTGGGGTGGTCCAATTTTATGATGGGTTTTGGATTCACAAATATGTTTTAAACATCCAGCCGGCTAGATAGATGGACGGTCGCAAATGAAAATACATAATGTGCTAAATTGGGACCGTTGATAAGAACCATGAAATGAATACATAATGTGCTAAATGGGACCGCTGATAAGAACCATGAGGTACCAAAACATCAAAGATTTTCATGCTTCCGTACGAACATTCAGAGAAAGCGATAGACATGACATGGGGGCAGAAAACAGAAGAAAATAAATAGACATTAAAGAAAATCTACAAAGAAAGCGTGGAGCCGAAAAGACCTCTTGAGGAGCAAATTAGTACAAACCTAAAAAGACCCCAAATATTGAAGTACAGCTCTTGCTGGTGTGTGTGTGTGAGAGAGAGAGAGAGAGAGAGAGAGAGAGAGAGAGAGAGAGAGAGAGAGGGGGGAGGGGTGAGAGCCCATCCCTATTTTAGAACAGGATGCCATGAAACAGGCTTCAAAATTTATGATACATAACAAATAGACACCACCCCAAACCAAATCCTAACAGGAAGAAATATAAAACAAGAGATTTTTATTAGTGGTCAGTCGACCGTTCATCTGCATTTGCACCCATTGTGGAATTATTTTGAACAGAAGCAACCCGAGGTGGAGGACCAGAGGGTCCTAACAACAATGGAGTGTCTTTCTTTTCAGCACTAGGTTTGTTATCAGAAGCTGGAATTGCAGCCCAAGCTCTCAGAGGAGGTTCGAAATGCTTGCCGGCCACATCAGGAGCAGGTGCATCTTCTCCAGGAAGAACAAGAAGCCCCTTCTCTCTCAAGGATGAGGGCTCATTGTAGCAGGCATTCCAGAGGGAGTCTACAAGCTGCCTCTCCTCCCTGGCAGCTCCGAGGTCCTCAGGTGACATCAAGCTTATGTCTTTAATCCTATCTTGAAGAAGCTGCCTAAATTTCTCATCATCTTCAGCTAAATTACTACCAATCCCACCAGCCTTGTCTCTAGCAAGCTCCAAAAGGTCCCGGAGTGCAGCCTCTCGGACATCAGCATCACCGCTGGCAGCAAGATGCATCATTATGCGAGGGAATCCTAATTCAGACACCACATTACAGTCTGAACTATTCTCATGCAGCAAGTAATGTATCAAGTTCAGGGCTTTCCTGCAGAATGTTGTAAACCTTTGGTGAGAGAGAGAGAGAGAGGAAATTAAGTGGGAAAAAACAGCAGCAAGAGTCGTCCAGGTTGTCCATGTCAAACATGGAAAAACTTAGAAGCAAAATTAGTGCTAGTTTGGCTTCTAACTTCTTGTTCCCTAAGGCTGTAAAATGGAAATTTTACACATCAAGATCTTGTTTCAAAAAATGAATAAAAAAAAAAAAAATGGCACAATCAAAAACTTCTCATAGAAATTACCTTTGAAGTCTCACACTCTCAGAGCTCAAAGCATCTCTCAGTGCTGCGTAACCATTAGCAAGACGAAATGCAGCAATACCTGGTTTGTTGTGCCTGATTAAAGCTGAAACCCACCCCATAACAAAAAATACATCAAAATCATCCAGAGCATGAGTTAACCGAAAACGAGACAAAACAGTCATTCATATGGTCAACCAGGACAACTATATTTTACAAAGAAGAAACAGAAGGTACTCAACAGGAAATTGCACCAAGCGCTTTGGTACGAACAGTTACATCAGGGTCTGATGTGAAATTAGAGAGAAGGAATTCAAATCCATTTGCCTCCATAACCAGTTGTTGACTCCTGGGATTGTTCTGAACAATGGTGGTGACAACCTCAGCAGCCTTTGCTCGAATCCCAGCATTTGAATTCCTTAGGTAACCAAGAAGAGGGACCAAACCACCAATGGAATGAAGGTCTGCCAAATATGCATTGGATAACTTTTGAGAAATTTTTTATACGTCACTACAGGAAACACTTGATAAAAACAGTTACAGAGTAGCATCGCTGCACACTTGAAAGAGAGAACTAAATAAATATCTATATACACACACAATGCCACATTTATATATGCATAAATCTATACCATTTCTGTGTACACATTTCAACAAGAACCAGGATTCAGAGAAAAAGGGGGGGGGGGTGTTGGGAAGAAATTTCTAAAGTCATGGTTATTTATAGAAAAGAAATTTGTTCCAAAATTGTTGAAATAAACCCTTGTTTTGAACACAACTTTGGAAAGTTTTGTCACATCTTCCCCACCATCAAAGTCCAATACCTCCAATCGATCCAAATCCAATTTTTTGTGCCACGACATCTGACGAAGCCCCATGCACCAGCAAAAGACTAACTGCTGCCACTGATGGAGAACCACCAATGGAGGATTTTAGATGCTTATATTGTATCTAGATTTTTATATTTTACTTTGGGGAGTCTTGTTATTTTAGAAGTTTAGTCAATTTAGGTTTATTTTGTGTATTTAAGTACTTCAGGGTTATTTTGTAATTTCTCATTTTATTGGAGCCTTTATGTAAACATGTGTTCTAGTTAGTAGTGGGTATAAGTGCTGGACATGTAAATTATTGTACAGTTATTGTTTTGAATCAGATTGCAGTCTGCTATTCTTCTTCTTCTTCCTCCTCTCTTCTCCTCCTTCCTTCTCTTATCTCTCTTCTTATTCTGTATCTCACCCCTGTTCTGTTCTGTATTCCTGTTGCTGCCGCTGCTTCTCTTCTATTTCAGGTGAGCACTCACACAAAGACTCTTTCTCCTCAGAAGGAACCTCTTGAGCGATGATAGCTAAAATGCACCTGTTTTCTAAGCTCTCTCGCTCAAAAGTCCTATGATCAAGCAAGTGAACATTTCTTTGAACTGGGGCTTGAAGGAGTATCTTGTTCCTTAATTTAGGATCTTTGGGGATGGGCTTGGTCGAGGTCAAAATGATGTTTTTATCTTTGTGCCTAAACGCGCAAGTGTTTTCCCTACCATGATTAGTGACATCATGATCAAATAAACATGGTCACCCTAACAGGGCATGGGCCACATCCTTCGGGAGTACATCACAAATTCACAATAGACCCTATCCTGATAATCTCCCATCTGGATGGCTACAAGACACCTCTCGGTAGCAGGTAGATTTGTCCTCATTACCCAATTCACCTTAAAAGGCTAAGGGTATCAGGGTATGGCTCTCCTTTAAGGTTTAATCTTCCTAGAGCAGCCTTGAAGATCACATTCATGCTACAACTCCCCATCAATAACAAGATTATATGTCCTCTCTCCACAACGAATGAAAGTGTGGAAAATAGTTGTCCGTTTCCACTTCTCACTATCTATGGTAGTGGATAAGACACACCTAACCACACTAACATGGTGGTCATCTTCCTCAAAATCATCTACAAGCTCCCCCTCATCTCCGAAGTACTCAACAGCATCAACAACTTGATCATCACAATTGAGCAAATCATCGGTCTCACACTATAAAGATAAAGCTCGTTGGGGACAATGGGCAGCAATATGACCTCTAGCATGGCAACGATGACACTGCACAGATGAACTACTAGCTTGAGGAATACTGGGTCCACTAGAGCAAACAACATGATGTGACTCTATTTGCTTCGCAGAACTCTCTCTAGGGGTGACTGAGGGATGGTAGACCTAGGGTGAGGAAAGGATTTGGACTCAGGTCAGGTGACTCACTCACCTGAGATGAAGACCTACGAGAGCTCTAGAGGTACCTTTCAATGGCAAGTGCTTTTTGATAGGCTGCCTCTACGGATTCCGGAGAGAACAACTCAACCTCTCGTCTAACATCCTCCTTAAGACCATTCACAAACCTCGCTACAGTGTGATGTGTGACCTCAACAACATCACTACTAAGCATCAGTTCCTCAAATCGATCAATGCAGCTAGCTACAGTAGTGGTTTGTTTATGGTTCAAGAGCTTGCTAAACAGCTGGCTCCTAAAGAAGGGATGTATTGTTCCAAATGAGATTTTCTTCATATTCTCGAAGAATTCTCATTGTTTCTCCAATGGTTTTTGCTTGGGCCAAACGAGATTGGAGCTGATACTTGTTCGTTAAAAACTCTGCTTGATGAGAATCATCAATTAACTTCTTTGAGAACTTGGGATTGTTCTTGAACCATTTTATGATTTCTTCCTTGTGGAAGAGGTCTTTGGACATGCCTTTCCACCATCATGGTTGCCAATTGTTTCAGTGGTGAAACTGCAATCAATCATGAGTATCCATGTTAAATTGGAAAACCTAAAGAACAGCTACAGGTTCAAGAAATCAAGCGAATTGCCAAGGAGGCTTAAATTGTTTATCCAGAAATCATAATTTTCTCTTATCTTGGCAGAGGCATGATTTGTTTGACTGGTCCAAATCTGTCCTACCAGGAACCATACTGGAACTCATGAAAATTCTTTTCCAAAATATATGAACCATGAGAATGAAAAGGTATTGTTTTGAAATAGGATTGCTTTATACCAAGCATCCTTATAATCCAATAATTAAAACACTGGAGATCAAAATCTATTGAAAATATCCTTTACTAATTGGATAACCCCAAGATGATAATGAAATAATCTCATTGATTTTGAATTTTGAAAACACGATTTTCATGGGATCGTCTTTGTCCACACGTTCAAAGATTTCAACAGACTTCGTGTCAGCTAGAATGAATTCGTAAAACATTTGGGCTTTCTTTGGATCTTCAGGGATCCTATGAAATTTATAATCAACCATCTTTTTTGCAAAATTTCTTGGATACAAATCATTTTCTTAAAGGGCTTCTTCAATAGAAAAAAAAATTTAAAAATAATCTTTTTGAAAATAAGGATAGGTATCATATGGTTGGCTAAAAATTAATGAATATGGTTTAGTAGAGGAGCAAGATGGATTATCCTTCTCAAGAGCTGATTTGAAAATTTGTTTTTGAAAATTTGAGGAGATTGTTGGGAAACCTTCCTTCAAAGGAGGAAAACAATTAGCCAATTCAATAGTCGTTGTAGGCTTAGAACTGGCCTGAGGAAAAGAGCTCTTGGGAGACATTGTTCTTTGCTTTGTCGAAGAAATTGTTATAGGTAAACCCCTGGTCCGTGAGAAGGAGATATTGTTCTTCTGACATTGTGGACAAATTGTTTTTTGCATTGTTGGAGATATTGTTCCTCTGATATTGTTAGGGGAATTCTGGCATTCAAATTTTTCTGTACCAACCTTCCTAGAGGCGGAGGAGTCCATTATGTAATTCCCTGCAAAAATTCCCTTGTTAAAAATTTGGAAGATGATTATTTTCCCCTTTGATGGGTTCAATATGAAAACCAAATAAGCTGAGAAGAGCTTGCCATCTAGCAAAGATGTGCTTAGATGCCAGGTTCTTCACATCCTTGGTTAATACGTATTTTGCTGACTTATAATCAACTCTTAAAAGAAATTTTTGATTTAAAAGATCTTCTTGAAATTTGGTAATACAAAGAACGATTGCTAGAATTTCATTTTTAACAGTTTATCTTTTTTGTGTTTCATTCCAAACATCATAAGAAAACCTTACCAGTTGCTCCTCACCATTCTTGACCTGTTTAAGAATTCCACCATATCCGAGATCACTTGCATATGTTTCAAATATTTTGAAAGCATCTGGATCACAAATGTTCATATAGGGTAAACACTTTTTTATTGTTCTTCCAGCATCGATATGCTCCTTGGTCCAATTGGGAGGATTGTTTTTTAATTTTGCAAATAAAGGTCTACAAACAATTCTTAAATCCTTATAATATATAATTTAAGCATCCAAAAAACCTCTGCAATTGTTTTTTATCCTCTATCTCATCTGGAAATTTGGCAGCAAATTCTATCCTTCTATTGATCGGAGTAGTTGTTCCATTTTCAATGTTACGTCCAAGAAACCTTATTCTTGTTTGGAATAAAATTCTTGTCTTAGCAGAGACCACAAATCCGTTTTGTTTGATAATTTTTATAAATTGTTTCAAATGCTTCAAATGTTGGTCAAGATTTTCTGAGAAAACAAAAACAAGGACAACATCAACATAGACGATTGTAAAATGAATATATGGATTAAAAATGTCATTCATTATCTTTTGAAATTCACTGGGCGCATTTTTCATTCCAAACGGCATAACATTCAATTCATATTGACCCAAAAAAACTGTGAAAGTTGTCTTGTACTACTTTTTCTGAAACTTGGATTTTCCAAAATACTGACTTCCATATAAAATTTAGAAAAGACTTTTGCATTGTGAATCCTTTTGATTAGATCAGCCTTGTTAGGAATTGAGCACCTTACCCATTTCAAAGCTTTGTTTAATGGCTAATAGTTAATCACAAGGCGAGGTGCTCCTCTTTCAATTTTTTATGCTTTGGACATAAAAGGCAGCACAACTCTAGGGAGATCTTGATTTACAAATTAGATTTTTATCCAATAGGTCTTGTATTTCCTTCTTACAATAGTCTAATGTTTATGGGGACATTTGGATGGGTCTTACTTTTGTTGGGATATTTTTATCTGAGAATTCTCGTTCATATGGTAGTTCAATTATATATTTCTTCCTTTCCCAAAAAGCATTTGGGAGATCAAAACAAATTTCCAATTTTTTTTTTTCTTTTGTTTGGTTCACTTTCTAAACCTCTTTTCATTTTTTCAATGTTAAGTCTTCCCTAAGGAAATTGAATTGTTTTTCTTCTTCACAGATTATATGTTGATTCTTCAAAAGATTAGATTTTTTTCTGTTGGTTCAAAATAAAATTTAAATATTATCTCTTTTTTTCCAAACTTTGTTATAATTCCTCCATTTGTTATTAGGAATGGGGTTAAAAGAATTAAAAATGGTAATCCCAAGATTACTGGGCAAGTAATTGTTTTTACTAATATAAAACTTGTTTGAGATTGGAAGGCTGTTTGATAGTCTATTTTGGTTTCTTCTATTATAGGAGGATTTTTTTTCTCCTCTTTGCCCATTCTTTCCTCTTAAATGAACATGCATCTGCTTTTTCTATGGGAAAAATAAAAAACAAAAATAAGTTGAGCTGCACTACCTGAACGCAAGCATGGGAATGCATCCTGCTCAAGTTCTTTTCACTATGAACGTATTTCAAAGCCTGAAGGTTTGCATAAAACATGAACCCTCACAAACTCTTGCTAGAATAAGTAATGCCTTCTTCAGAAAGGACTACACCTAAGACTCACATTAGATGCATCATATTCCAACTTGAACACCTTCTCAAAGTTTGGCAACACCTTCTCATAGGTTCACAAGGGTGATTTTCCATTATAAACTGTGTCATAGCCTATCAGTGGGGGTCATCTCAGCCTAGATAAAGATGAAAAACTCAACAATATTTTGGAGTGAGCTCACAAATTGAGTGGGGATTGGTGAAACCAGCCTACACGGCATCCTCAAAGACACAGGAGCCCTTTGGGACCAGGCAAAGCCTCTCTCCAAACAAAGAATGAGCATAGTAAAAGAAGGAATAGAGTAATTTTTATGGTTTTTATTTGACCCTCCAGCTAGAGACCACTTCGACGGGAGAAGGACTTTCTGTACTAATGGACTCAATCCTCAAGGTCTGGAATGAGAATGAGATGAGCAATGATTGAACAAACTTAAGTCAGTCTCTCTTTAGTTCAAACTTAAGTCAATCTCTCTTTAGTTCAAGCTAACTTCACAATTAGCCGCTCAACCATGATTTTGAAGTGAACAAGGGCAGAAACTGAGGGAGCAACCACCTCACCGACCATGGATATAGATCCAGAAGTAGATTTCGAAATGGCTGAAGATCCTACAGAGGTCAACATAGAGAAATCTACTTCTGGATCTAGATATGGCAGCAGACAACCATTACTCCATGGATTGTAACCAAACCACAATCAAGGGAGGAAATAGGAGACGCATGACCAGGCTGATTGTAAACCACCCAAAAGCCTGCCCACACACCTTAAACAGCATTTAAGGGGTACTCTGGCAAACGAAGACCCCTACCTATATAAGGAGGCAGATTCATCATTAGAGGGTAAGAAATCTTCAACTAAACACTGTACCCATTTCCTTTATCCTTTTTCTAGCTCAGCTTGGCTGCAAACCATTTCCTATTTTTCCACAAACATACTCTCTACCATCTCAATACAAGGAACCAATTTTCCAATTTCAATAGATACACACATTTTCAACATTTTCCACACAAAAATAATACCAAAAAAATAAAAATAAAAAATAAAAACAGTGAAAGGAAACTGTGTTCAGAAGTAAACACAACCTAAGAATCTGTAACAAGGAAATTTAAAACATAATTGAAAACTATTGCATCGTATAAAGGGGGACCACCTTTTTACCATAACATGTCAAACATCAAAGTTTGTTTCATATCGTGTAAAAGCATGTATAATAAACAGTCCCTATAAAAAACTGTAGACAACTAGTGATAATTTGTTTGGGGGAGGGAGGGGGAAGTGCAAGTACGAATACATCCAATTCAACAATATGCATAAAACCAAGAGTTAGTTATCGAAACAATGCAAAAGTAGCGTACTACTAACCATTAGCCATGTCAATGGCCTCAACATGCTCTTGAAGTTCATCCAACATATCTGCCAAAATGCAAAAATTAGTTGACATCAAAGGAATATATCAATCATCTCTTGAAAATAATCACAATATGTTATACGTGAGCTAGTCTACCTTCAATATGTGCAGCAGTGACGCCCTGAGCCTCCAAAACTTGCTCTGGTGTCTGCATAACAAGAGTGATCTCTTTCATTCGTTTAATGACATCGATAGTTTGCGCTTGCATAGCTTCCATGAACCATCGTTGATCCTCCTCACTAAAAGAACGCAAATATATCAATCCAAACCACTATATTGATATAACGACTAGAACAAATATTTGTTATGTTTAAAATTTATTGATGCAATTGAGATTTTCACTAGATGGGTTTCAAGTCACTGTAACACGCCTAACAGGAATATCATCAATTGCTTTTTATTTCGCAGTTTGTCCCATTGTCACTCATATCTCTTCCTCTTTTGCAAAAATCACTTCCTCTTATAAGGCTTTTTCAAGCATAAACAAAACCCATGGTGTAAAAATTTGTGGTCAAAGCCCATTTATCGCTTATTTTTTCATTGCAGATGACTCATTTTCAATGAGACACCAAGGAGGATTCTCAAATATTGAAACTCTATGCTCAGAATTTATTAAGGCACTTCAGGCCAAATAGTGAATCTTCAAAAATCATAACATTTTTTTAGCAAGAATGTCTCAGCAAGACAGCGGTCTAAAGTAGAGAATTTATTGGGTTATATCTCGAGCAAGAGGTATGGACAATAATTTTTTTTTTTTTTTTTTTTTTACAAGTAGAGAGATTATATTAAAAGAGCCATCAAGAGGAAGCCACCCTACTAAAGAAACCAGGGAGAAACATCCCTTCCTAGAAAGTATAAAGAAAATCAAGGATTACAAATGGGTCCCTTTCAATCAGCACAAAATGCCAGCTAGAGATCATAGCAATCCAATGGTCCATGACAACCCAAATAGGAGAGATAATTCCTTCAAAGGCTCTACTGTTCCTTTCCACACTGCCTAGAAAATAGCAAGAGGAGTGAGGGAGAGAGATCTTCTTCCTTCCTAATTTGATCTGATCCCTTTCCAAGCCCACAGTTCACCTCTAACTGTAGCTATAGTGACCCACTTCTGATTTACAATGGAGACAACTAACACAATTTCTTGGTCCAAGAACAATGCAGGAGGTATGGGTAATATAGTTTATTGGCACATTAAAATTCACTCTCTCTAACTAAATACACAAAAATTCACTCTCTCTAACTAACTATCTCATTCCAAGTTATCCAAACCATCTTTGTTGCTCTCCTTTGAGCTATGCGTAGCCACAATTGTATTTATTCCTTAATTTAACTTTCAGTGTTATACCACTCATCCACGCATCCTCATTTTAGCAACTTTTACTTTTTGGATATGTTGTTTCTTAGTTGCATAATAGATCCATATAGCATAGATATTCTTATGACTGCCCAACTTTCCTTTAAATTTAATAGTATTTTATGATTACACAACAAGTTCAAAGCACTTCTCCATTTTACCCAACTTGTTTTAACTCTATGTATTGTGTCTTCTTCAACTTCTCCTTCAACTTGCATAATAGATCCAAGGCATCCAAATTTACCGGTGCTATTATTTTCTTGATGTTTCATGTTTTCTCCATTATTCCTCCCACCAACACTAAAATTACATCTCATATATTTAACTTCTTTCTACTTAATCTAAAAACTTAGATCCTAAGCTTCTCTGTACTAAACTAAGATTCTCATCTTTTTACATTAGTTTCATCAAACATACAACATGGAACCTCATTTTGACCACTCATCAAAAGCTCGTCCACCATTAATGCAAAAGGATAAGGACTCAGAGCGATCCTTGATGCCTCTCCACTAGTAGTCCTCATGCTAGTTATTTCTACATACTCTTTTCCCTCTAGAACCCACCTTACAACTTCTCCTAGGTACCCTATCATACTCTCTAAGGGCGTTTGTTTGATTTGAATAACCTCTAAATAGAGGTTATGTCTGAACTAGTTCACTTAATAAGTGAACCGATCAGACAATAGAGTATTTGGTGGCAACTCTGAATTTTTTTAAAATTTCCCTAATAGAATCAAACATGGAAACATGTGTGATTCATATTCAAATGTCTCTTTTCCAATTTTATCCCTTATAAAAGATGAAAATGACAAAAAAAAAAAAAAAAAAACTCGATGCCCAAGTGATTAAAATTAAAATAAAAAATTTTTATTTTTATAAATAATAAATTAATTATTTTTATTTATAATTAATAATTAAAATATGAAAATAAAATATTATTTATGTTAAATTTAAAATTTAGCTTATATTAAATTACTCGTTAATTTTATTAAATATTTATACTCTTAAGAATTAAGAAGGTTAAAATAGAAAAACAACACATATTTAAATGTTAGATATCAAACAGTTAAAATAATTCAGACTTTAGATTCAGTGAACAATTCAAGTTCAATTCAAAATTAGTTCACAAAATCATATTTGAATTCAATTTTGAGCACTTAACACTAAATTGTACTAAATGCCCCCTAAGTCAATAAAATCCATGAGCAAGTCCCTCTTCCTTTTCCTAAACTTTTCTATTAATCTTCTCAACAAATATATAGCCTCTATAATTACTATTCTAGGCTTAGATTTTAAGGGAATCAATTGCTTTAATTTAGCTTTTAACCATGGTTGGACCTTGCATGACAATCCTTCTTCCTTGCTTGCTAGACTTTGGAAGCCAAGGTAATTTTGTCACACTTCTTTCTTGGAGGCACATTTGGGTGCAAAAATTTATCTTAAGGATGGTAGAGTGTAATGGAGCAGAGAAGATTTAACTAAGAGGTTGCAATGGGCTGTGGATAATACAGAAAAGCGAAAGTTCCATTGGACCCTCAATTTTCAAGGAACTATAGCTTTAGGTTGAGATCCAAGACTTCCATTTTCAGTGAAGAGTTGAAGGTTGATGAAATTAGTAAGCATGGAACTTGGAAAAGAGTGTTGAATTCTTTTCTCAATGAAGAAGATGTAGTTGTATCTTGGATATACCACAATAGTCAAAAGCTCGCCTCAGGCGCGAGGCACAGTGGGGCAACGAGGCTAGCGCCTTATCATGGTTGAGGCGAGGCGACCTCCAAGAGGCACAAATGTGGCTCCAAGCGTAGTGAGTCGAACCTAAAATATCTAACCTTTTTTTCAATTTTTATCTTAACCTTTTAAGAAAGAAAATGTAACCAAACTCAAACAAGCCCTAGCCCTAGCCCTAGCCCTAGCCAGAGGCTTTGACTCGAACTAGCAAGTCTAGGCTTTGTCTTTGAGCCTTCGAACCAACACAAACTTCATCTTCACGTCTTTAAGCTTGTGCTAGCAAGAGAGCCATAGCAAGATCCCTTTGTCTTCGAGGTTTGAGCCTTCGAACCAGCACAATCTTTGTCCTCAAGCCGTCGAACTAGCACCAAAAACCTTCATCTTCAAGCCTTCAAGTCTTCACCACCAAGAGATCCTTCGCAAGAGCCCTTAATCTTCTTCTTCTTCTTCTTCTTCTTCTTCTTTTTGAACCCTTGAAGACGAAGGGCTCTTGCGAAGCTCTCTTGCTGGTGAAGGCTCGAAGACTTGAAGATGAAGGTGTTTCATGCTCAAAGGCTTGAGGCATCTTTTTCTTCTTCTTCTTCTTCTTCTTCTTCTTCTTCAATTTGAAGATGAAGGCTCGAAGGTGTTTTGGCCTAGCAATTTCAATTCATTTCCAACTTGAAGCTTGAACTATGTTTGTTTCACTTGGAACTTGGCACTTGGCTGTCATAATTTCTATGCATTTATGTTTTGGCATTGACTATTTGGCATTTTTAATTCTAATATTATCATTGATGTGTTTTCATATATCAATTACCCATCAAATAGGCATTGTACACAATTTTAATAATTGTGCGCCTCACCTTCGTGAGGCACGCACCTTCGCCTTGCGCCTTGGCTCCAAGCACCCTTTGCGCCTTGCACCTTTGACTACTATGGGATATACCTCTTTGAATTATTCGTATTGAGGATAGGTGATTCTAGCATTTTTAAACGAATGGGTGTTGTTAGTGAAGTAGGATTATTGGGCATGTGTATTGGTAGTCAGGTAGAAGTTGGAGAGAGAGTAAATGAAGGAAAGTAGCAACAATTCTTAGCGCAGTTTCAGGACGTTTCAATCCCTCTCTAAACAAGCACTTAATATTGCAAGGCATGAATATTGCACTCGACATTACATGAGAACTAGCCTGGCAGGGTTAAGGGAAGACTGAAGTTGTGCTTTGTGTGGTAGAGAATCAAAAATTCTGCTGCACTTCTTTTTCCTGTGCCCATGTCCAATGGAAACCCATAAAAACCAAGCCAGAGTTTCAAGGTGGCATTGATTAAGGATTTGGATGTTTCTGAATATTCAGTGGGAAATGAGAATTCAGTGGCAGGCACCACTCAATATCTGGAGAAACAGGACACTTGATGGGCTCCACAAATTTGTGACCAGTGAAGGATTTTTTTAGATACAAGAAGAACTTATGGTTGAATAGACGAATAAGTACATCACAATAAAGGGCATGCACTCCTCTAGAAATAGAAAATAAATAAAAAAACAACCTAAAATACAACGGCCCCCCAGTCACATTACAAAACAACATGCAGAACACCTAAAATAAGTTTTATAAAAAATAAAAAAAAATCCATTCCACATTGAAGTTGGTTCCATCAGACAGCCCTTAAAATTATCAAACTCCAATGAATATTCCACACAGCAGCAAAAGTAGAACGTCCCCAGATGATTATTGCCTCTTTACACTCACTAAATTGCTCACGTCTTCAAAGGAAGAAAACCTTCCAAAATTCCAAAGAACAGGCAACACAATTTTCTCCAAAAACACAAAAAGTCCACTCCAAATTCCCCAAGAGAAAAATGCAAAAAAAAAAAAAGAGCCTTCATTTCACTGCTTTAATCAAGAAAGCATGCATATCGAGACACAACTTTCAAAGATCTCCTAACCTAAATCCACTCATTGACTCATTAGCATTACTCGGGTCAAGAATAGGACACCCAAAAAAATCCCTAATTTTAGACACAGTTTTACCTTTTTAAATCATGCATATAGGAAATAGAGAAACATTAACATCAAATGTTAAAACTGTTGAAAAAGGATTTGCAAGAAACAAGAGCTCAGCCAACTCCCAGCTTCCCACTCACTCAAATTTCTTCCCAAGAAAAAATTTACAAAGTTGAATAGTAGTGCAAATTAGGCTAGGGCTGCTCATTCCCATTGTGGTGGGGTAGGCATGATTGTTAGGGACCAATGGATCGTATTGAAAGTTCTCTTGCAGGTTTGTCCAAACAAGTCACCAAAAATTTAAAGTAGCAGGTTAGCATTTGGGTTTCAGGAAGGGGATTCTTCAGCTCGGAGATTAGATCTTCATGGAGATTGCTCAGAAGGTAACAGTTAAACATTATTTTGAAGGGGGGGGTAAGGACAATAAAGCCATAATTAATCAACCAATTAAAGATCAAACCGATGTCAATATTTATTTTATTACGATAGTATTCACCCTTGTTAAATATTCAGAGGTTCCAGCTGAGGATGGTTGGATAATTCAACCAACAGGTTGGAACAAGTTATTTGTTCTGATCGTACTTGACATGTTATTCTCAACATAATGGAATCATTTCCTAAAAAAAAAAGGGGGGGGGGGGGGGGGGGGGGGGGGGGGGGGGGGGAGGGACAGCGGCCATTAATTCACTGCATATTCCCCTAAGATACGAAACCAGAAACTTTCTTTTTTTTTCGGCTGAAAATTAAACTCCTTACTTTTCATCAACCTCATCATCTTAACATTTCGAAAATACAGAGAGAGAGAGAGAGAGAGAGAGAGAGAGAGAGAGAGAGAGAGAGAGAGAGAGAGAGAACCTGAGATTTCGAGCGGGACGAGTGCCATCAGAGTGAGCAAGGCTCCATTTGAGCAGCCCATCCCAATTGGCTCCGTCTTTGGCCATAATCAACGGCGATGAAAGGGAAGAAGAAAAAAAAAACCCTAATATGATCCGTAGTAGTAGTCGATGAAACAGAAGCTAAGGATAAAACCGCGACGATATATGGTAGAACCCGGCGTTCCAGAAACCTCTACACCTTTCGCGAACGATGTGAAGAAAGAAGAAAATGGTCGAAAAGACAGTGAGCCGGCGGCCCCCTCGCTAGAAGAAACCGACCGCCGATTTGAGCCTGGGCCATGACTTCCCCGGCCCTACTTATTAGAGCTCAACTCATCTAATTTTAGGGCTAGGCCCGTAAGATCGGACCAACTTCCATGGATCCGCCACGCAGCTGGGCCAAGATTGGCTAGGATAATTTAGGGGCCCTTTAATATTATTGATGTTCTCCATTTTTTTTTTTATATAGTGAAAAACTAGATTATAAAAATATATTTATTTATATTGCTAGTTTTCTATTTTTGTTATCGATTTTTAATTATTTGTAAACAAATCAGAAACTAAATTTTATGATTTTCAATTATTTTAACAATTTGTTACTAAAAATTTTAGTCATCTAAAAATAATTTTTTGGACTGAATCATAAATTTTATACATAATTTTTTATCAAATTCATAATAAAATGATCACATTAATTTAAATATAACTAAAATAAAAATATTCATAAATTTCAAAAAAAATTGAAAATATAAAAGTCAACTATAAAAATATTTTTTTTATTTTTCAATTGTCATGTACAATAAGATTGTCACCATAAAGTTAATTTTAAAAATATAAAAATTGAGTAAAATAATTATAATAATTTTTTTTATTATAGTACTTTTAATTTGTATTATCCTAACACCTTTATTATTTAAATGAAAATGAAATTTTTATATAAGTTTTTAAATTTATTTAAATATTAACCAAACAGATTTCTAATTTTTTATTTTTAGTTTTTATTTCTGATTTTTAGTTTTTGTTTTGGCAATAATACGAAACGACCCCTTAGGCCTGGCCAATCCCACCCTACCTTTATCTATTACTAGATTTCAAGCGAAGTATTATTTATAAAAAAATTAAGTTGATGCTTCCTTAAAATATACTTACTTTATGTTTGGAAGATATTTTGAATTTAAATTTGTGTGGATTTAAACAAAAGTAATATTAAATCATATTAAATTTTGCCCAAATCCACTTAAATTTAAATCCAATATCTGAAATACATACTCCAACAATCGTACAGCAACCCCTCTCTCTCCCTCACCAAGTAAAAATGGAGTGTATTAATTTTATTTATTTCATAAAAAAATAAACTCAACATGACTCCAAACATAACTCATCCACAATATACAAAAAAATATATATATGTACAGAAGCATAGTATGGAAATCTCAAAAAAGTTGCAATCCACCTTATTAGCTTTAGTGTATACCCAAGAGAGGGGGTGAATTAGGTAATTAAAATTTCCTAAGTTGATTTCAATTTCACATTCAATAATTCCTAACCTAGGGTCTTGTAAGCACATACCAATACCCCAACAGAATAATATTGAGCAGATATATAAAACAGATGCAACAAACTTAGTATTTTCAAATCATTCACAGTATTTAAAGCATGCACAGCATTCATATAAGTATTCAATTATAAACATACATGTGCATAAATTAAATTGTAGAAATATAAAGAGTATAGGGAAAGAGAGAACCAACACAGGATATGTTATCGGGGTTCAGCCAACTGTGCCTACGTCCCCGCCTTGGCTCACCAGTACAAGGATTTCACCAATACTCACTTCTTGCATTAGATAAAAATACTTAAAATATTTATAAAAATAAAAATTAAAAATACCAATCTAACGTATTAACACAAACACATAAGAGCATATTAGCAGCAAATATTTTTTTTCCAAGCAAGCTCTTTGTTTACAAATACAATAATGTCAAATTAAAACACAAGATTTCAATGCAAAAAAGCATAGAACTTTTAAAAAAAAAAAACAATTTAAATAACATTGAAAAAAATCATGGAATCATATATGAAGTATGGTAGTAGATGAACTTTATTTTGAAATAAATTTATACGTGTTTTTTCCTAAATCTCCTATTGAACGTGAAAAACATTCATTTGTATGGCGAGAGACTATCCAGTATCCTAATAATGTATCCTAATTATAAAATATTATTTTATCAAACCCTTTTGTAGAAGTTTATCATACACCTTCATCATTCTTTTTACTTATTCCACAAAATAGTAAAAGAATCTTAATGGACCTTTTTTTTTTCTTCCTCATGAGGACTGCACAATGTGCCTATCTAACCTACAAGCTTGACCAACACATTTTAAGTATGTGTGTTCTCTTATTAGCAAAACAATGAGTAGCACTTGTTGTGACAAGTGTGTCATCCAAGTTAATTAGTTGGTGCACCTCGTTGTTTATTTCCACTTGTTGCTTCCCTATCCTCAGCTTTGATGTCCATTTTTTCACTAATGCTCACTTAAATTTCCAATATTGTAGTGGTGAAACACCTTATGAAATCTTTTAAGGACTCAACATCTTCTTGAACTAAGTTCATGAGACTGGTAGAAGTTTTTTGTCATTTTCTTGCAGCTAGAAAAGTGGGCTATGAACTTCTTGCTAAACTCTGCAAAATTGCTAATTATATGAGTTAAAGGCTCTAATACCAAGATCAGACAGAGCCCTTCAACATTGTCACAAAAGCTTGACACATAATTGGATCAAGGACTCCTTAAAGGAGCATGATTGATCTGAAGGTGTCAAGGTGGTCGATGGGATCATTAGTTCCATCGTAAGATTCAATTTAAGACATTATGAACTTAGTAGGCAACGAGGCTTATAAAACAGCAATAATGAAAGGCGGATATGTCTTCTTTATGTCGAGCAATTCTACCTCCTCCTTCCTTTTATACATCTCTTTGCCCATCTTCTTGAATTGTTCATTCATTTATTTAAAATTTTCTTCAAGAATGACCTATAACTACACTTATTTCATCAAATTGTCCCTCTATTAGAACAATGATTATCAGAGGAATTGGGTTGGTAGACACTTTTCTTCTTCAATAGGAACAATAGAGGGTATAAATTGCACTTTGTGGTGGAGCATGATGATTTTGAAGGATTTAATTAAGGATTACCTTAATTCTCTATTAAAAGGTGGTGAATTGGTTATAGGTGATTGGTTCTTATGGCGATGTGGTAGGAGATTGTTGGCCTTACAAGGCTTAAAATCTTGTTATCTTGTTTTAATGCTAACAAACAAGTGAAATTTAATGTATTTGTGTGAGTAATGATATTTCAGGACTTATATATGAGAAAGCAAAGGTCAAAGTGCTCAAGAGGATCAAATAAAGTTTAAAAGAGTTCAAGTGTAGATTTAAAGATGATATATTAAATTCTGAAGAATATGAAGACATGAATGAGTTGTTGAAAACCAAGGAATACTAAAAGATCCAAAGAAAGGCAAAGTGATAAAGCTCAAAGAAGATGGAAGCTTGAAGAAACAAAACATGAAGACTTAAGAATGAGAAAAGTTTTAAGAGTTTTTATGTAAGTACTTTAAATGTTTAAAATATCGTTTGCAATATTTTGAAGCTCTTAGGTTAACTTCTTGGATCTAAATACCTTTTAAAATATCTGTAAAATAATTTTATAAAGTCAAAATTTATTTTAAAAGGGTTAGAATCATTTTTTGAATAAAAAGCACAAAAAAGGGGTTTTTCTGTTTGCTGTCAATTTTGATACAGCCGTATTCAGGTATATTTTTCACCATAAAAAATTCATTATTTTAAAAAGTAATGAATATGAAAGTTTTATAATTTTCTCTTAGCTTTCTTTTGACACCAAGAACACATAATTTGGAGTTATACATAAAAAGTTATGGTTAAAACACTGAAGGGGGGTCACTGCTAGCAGTCAACTGAACACTGTTCACGGGTGCGACTTCAGATGACTGAACAGATGACTTCAGACGACTGAAGATTAAGTTCAGTAGACTGAAGATTTGTTGGATAGAATATACAACAGGTAGTAGCGGTTCAGATGACTGAACTTGTGACTTCAGTCGACTGAACTTGCAACATCAGATGACTAAACCCTGATTTCAGTCAACTGACCCTGTATCTAGTTCTCTATTTTTAAGGGGTTAAGAAACTTCAGTTGACTGACCACGACACTTCAGTCAACTGAACACTGTTCAACGGGAAAAATTTTTAAAATTCTAATATTTTATAATATAGCCGTTTGAGCTTCAAACGTTCTAAAATTTTGGGAAACACTTAAAGGAAACTTTTGCAACATGGAAACAAGTTTGAAAGCCTATAAATACATGGTTTTGCAAATCAAAACACATCCAAGAATTGAAAAATCTGCTTGTAAAGCTGAAAGTATTCTTGTTCTTCCAAAGCTCTATTGTTCACTCATTGAAAAATTATTTTGCTGAGAATCCTGAAGTGCTGATCCTTCTTTCTCTGAGTTCCTATTTCTAATCCTTATCTAATAAGGATATTGGTGAATTCTACACTTGAACTTCATTGTATTTCATATTGGTATTTTACATTCAAAGTATATAGTGCTGAAATCGTACTAACTTGCTCTTTGAGAGAGTATACTTATATGCAAATCTTATCTTGTGTTTCTTATAGTTCTTTGACGTTCCAAGGGTCGTTTGGATCGTTGGCTAAGCAAGGGGATATTGCTTAGAGAGGCGGACTCTAGCCTATGTAAGGAGTGACCGAACGAGGGAATATCATTTGGAGAAGGCGGGCTCTAACCTTAACCAAGGAGTGTTGTAATCGGTATTGTTCCACCCGTCAACGGAACTGAACTAGTGAATCCTTTGATAGTTTGCCAAAGGCGAGGACGTAGGCTAGGTATAAGCCAAACCTCGTAAAAGTCTCCGTTTCATTCTCTCTTTCCCTTACTCTTTATTTTCAGCATATTTAAATTGTGTAGATGGTTTAAAATTTGGGAATCATATAAACTACATATATTTGAAAAATCAAACAAACTTAAGGTTTAATTTTGATTTGGGTTGCGAAAACCGAAAGGGAGTACGTTGGTAACACCATATCTTGCGGAAACCTTACGGGAGTACGTTACTTGGTTAACATCCCAAAGATAAATTTATCAAGAGTTTATTTGAGTTCTAAATATTTGGAAAGAGTGATTTGATTCATCTATACAGGGATTTACATCAGCAAGCATAAATTCTCATTCATTACAGGGCTTGGTTCAAATTTGGCAAATATAAACAAACAACCATCTTGAGTTGTTATATTACCAAAATTCTAAATACTTTATATCTTGGTTTGGTTGTTTGTTGTTTGACTTATACTAGGAAAATAAATTGATTGAAGATTGCATTTAATTGATTGGTTGTTTAATTAAGTTGTTGTGTGATTGGTGAAATTAAACAAATAAGTTAAAGAATTGGTTAAGTGTTTAAAGAAGTTAAGGATTCTTAAAAGAAGTTAAAAGAAAGTTTTAAAAGCAAATTCACCCCCCCCCCTCTTGGGAAGCTATTTCTAATTTCAGAGATTACCTACCCCTTAGCTTCGGGTGGCTCAGTTTGGAAGTTGGTTCGCTCCTTCAAAAGCTACCTTCTTTGATCTCAATGATAGTGTATTCAATGTTGTAAAGGAGACTAAGTCATCCCCATTAGAGTTGCCAATTCTATTGGTGCTAAAAAAATGGATTGCTACTCTATAAATTGATAAAATAGAAATGTGACGACCTACTTAATTTCCACATTTTTTTAATAATATAATAAAATCAATATCACAAAACTTAACAGATCATAATCTACCTGAACTCGTGGGTACTAGGGATACATCAGAACACATAACGGAAGCCTAAGCAACAGGAAACATGCAATCATAATTTCATAAATACAAAATCTTCCATCACAAAACTAGAGTTACTACATCTACTGTATTTAAGTTTATATATCCCAAAAAGAAAATCTAGGGACATTTCACGAAATCCAACCGTCCCCGCCAAAACTTACCCTTTAGAAAAGGCAGATCAACAAAACTATAACAGCGGAGCTTTACTCGCTCTTCTATCAGGGGCTCCTAAAATGTTTATGAAATTCATGGTGAGACACCTCTCAGTAAAGGAAATAAACTAACACTAGTATGTGGCAACATGCGTATTTCCATGTTCTATATAAAATCATATATAAACATATCAGTATAACTGTCTATATCATATCTGGGAAACATATATTTTCAAATCATTGCAGAACATACATGATTTTCATAAATATAATTCATTTCGTATAACATAATATGAAAACAATCTTGGTAGGTTAGCTAGCTGTTGTCATGTATTATTCCCACATAACTGGGTTGTGTGGCCCGAAGGCGGGACCTGACAATGGTTGGCCGACTACTTCCAAGTCAAGAGTACAGTCTGTACGTTCGATGGGTCTGTTGAACCTAGTCTATACACCAAGGGCGCTCACACACTTCTTAAAAACCACATCGACCATCCAATCTCACACCACTCTGTACAGCGGCGTTGACACAAATATCATGATCATGATGACCATGGACACATAGCAACAATACCGTACAAGTGCTAGCCTAAACCAAGCCAACCAGATTCTAATATCATATAACATATACTGAAACTGTGATACATGGATATTTCATACCATTAATTATCAAATCAATCATATCATTTTGCATATATACGTATATCATGAAAATCATCGGCTCGTATGCCTATAATTCACATTTTACCATAGCTTGCCTCGTACGCCAATAAATCATATCCATAGCACAGCTCATACGCTAGCAAATCATATCCATATCACAGCTCATACGCTGGCAAATCATTTCCATAGCTCGGCTCGTACGCCGGAAAATCATACACATAGCTCGGCCCGTACACCGGAAAACATATATAAAAATCTCTGCCTGTACGCTAGTTTTTCATTATGAAAATTCATATCATTAACACATTCCCAGAATGCAGTATTTCATAACAATTTCTACTCATGCCATACTAAACAGGTTTTTCGAATATTTAACATACCATAATTTTCAACAGTATTTTTCCAAATATAAATCATATATAAATATATTTATTTCCCTGTAATCAAATGCTATAATATTATACATACTTTTCATAAAATACTAGCTTAGTTTATCCCCTTACCTGAGTCCTGAAAAGCCCTTAAGAGAAATACTTCTTCACCCGCAGGATTCCCCGTTCAACACCCTAAAAACAACATTCCCCATAACTAAAGTTCAGTATTTCTATGCATACTACACTTTCTACAATTGTCAAATAACCAAATACTGAGTAGAAAGTCTTACCCTGGATTTGGGATAGTTTCCAACTTAGCCCCGCTGATGATCTGCTCCGACAGACTTGCAGAGAACTTTCCCAGGAGCATCGTGGTGGCTTCAGATTGTTGAACTGGCAGAAAAACGGCCCGAGATCTTAGAGAGAAGGGTAGGGAACCGAAGGATGAGAGAGAGAGATTATAGGCAGAAAATTTTGGCCAAAAATGGATTTTAGGCCTATTTAAACTGTGGCCTTCGTCGACGAGCCACGTCATCTTGCCAACGAGGCCAAGAAGAAGACTCATCGACGAACCTCAACCCTCGTCGATGAATTTTAGACTTCCAAAATCCTCCCTCGGTATCTTCTCGTTGACGAGATGGAACTTCGTCGATGAGATCCTAAAGAACCCTCGTCGACTAAACCCCTGTGTTCATCAACGAGGCTTGGAAAATTTATTTGGATTATCCCATCCAAAATGCAAAGTCGTTGAGGAAGTCAGCTGCCTCCTTCTGTTCTTGTTTCCATTCCCCTTTCTTTTTATTATTTAATTACCATTATTCTTCTGGTCGTTACAAGAAGGTTGATAAAGACTCATCATCACCCCTAACATTTGCTAGATGAAAATAGGCATTTGGGAGGTCTCGATGGCCTCTAAAGGATCTCTCAAATGCCTAAGTTAGTGAATAGGTCTATAGAAACGAAAAGGGGAGGGTCTTTTGTTGTTGTGTTTGTGTGTGTGTGCGCGCGCGCACGTGAGAGAGAGAGAGAGAGAGAGCGAGAGAGAGAGAGAGAGAGAGAGAGAGAGTTCTAAGTTTGATTATATAAACTTACCTTTTAAGGAATGACTTCCCCCTCTTATGGCTAGGTTCCTTTGCATGATTCAACCTTTTTTGAACATGGGTCTTCCACTTATGATGTGGGTAGTCATTTATGGGTTAAAAATGGCTTATGTGGGTATGAACGTACACAATTGTTTTATTTATTTAATGAATGATCCTACTTGCTATGCTTTATAAGCAACTGCCTTGTTGAAGGCACTACTGCTTTCCTTTGAGGTTTTCAGGTTAGCTTGTCCATATGTTTTGCATGTGACTGACCTATTTGAAGTAACTCAACTCATTTGCATGCCTTGCACATGGTTGACCTACTCAAAGCACCTCAACTTGTCCATATGCGTTGTACGTTACAAAAATGCTCGAGGCAAGTCACCTCAGTCACATGCCTTGCACACAACTAGTGTAACGACCTCAAATTCCCTTACATAAAATGTAACATAATAAATGGAAAAGTCAACCCAAACCCGTGGGTAACGGGGACACCTGTCAATCACAGCGGAAACCTAAGTAACAGCAAGCATAAAATCTAAATCATCCATCCATAAAGCATAATACCAGAAGCATAATACCAGAGTTATCTACATTCCCAAAATACTGTATCTATTTACATTCTTCTAAAATATTTCAAAATACATCTAGGATCCCATAATCAAAACAATTTTGATCCTAGTACGTTGCTTACTCTCCTAACAAGGTAGCTTAGTAAACTCAACGGTGGTCACGACCCGCCGGTCACTCAGGGTCTCCTGAAAAATATACTAAGTTCGAGGGTGAGACACTTCTCAGTAAGGGAAAATAAACTAAATACAGTTGTGTGGCAACATGAACATTTAATGCAATTATACATATACAGTACATTTCATATATCGGTAAACATTCATCATAACATACTAAGTTCTCATATACTTTCATAATTATTAATAAATCACAACGTACATAAAAAATTTGTTATAACTGATAATACTGAAAACATACACAGGATGAATAGTTAGTTGATGTCATGTATTACACCCCATGACGAGTTATACAACCCAAAGGCGGGACCCAACAATGGCTGGTCGACCACTATCACATCAAAAATATGTCTGTAAGTACGATGTGCCCACCACACCCTGGTCCGGACTGCTAGGTGGACGTCTACACTCTACTGAAAGCCACATCGACTATCCATCTCCTACCCCCTTGTGGGGTGGTTAGCACTAATCTGAACATAGATATCTGATCTATATAGCTACAATACCGAGCTCCTAAACTGAACTAAACTAACATCTGGATTCTGATAACATATAGTACATCATTATATAACATCTTTCATAATTACGGCCTTGTGCCGAACGTTTCATAATTACGGCCTCGTGCTGAACATATCATAATTACGGCCTCGTGCCGAACATATCATAACTACGGCCTCGTGTCGAACATATCATAATTACAGCCTCGCACCGAATATATCATACATATCGTTCTGAAATTAAATCAATTACCATGCATTTCAAAATCATCATACTATACTATTTTATAATTTCAAAAAACATATTTCATTCGTATCATCGTCGTATCATGATATTCTTCCTTGAAAAATAATATTCATGTCATACATTTGTTGTATAAAACCATACATTATATTCTAAAAATCATAATTTCTGGCATCTCATACATATATATATATATACATGTTTCATCACATTAGCAGTATTTTTCTCAAACGTACATTTATTCCATAATATTCAAATATCGTAAATACTTTCAGGAAATCGAGTTACTCATAAATAATAATAATTTGCGAAAAAAGTAACTGTTTTAGTTTATTCCCTTACCTAACTACTGAGAAAGCCCCTAAAATATCCTAACCTAACACCCGTAGGATTTCCTGACCAAGACCCTAAAAATGAAAACTCACAGTACTAAACTTCAGTATTTTTACGTGTACATCATTTCTTATAACTACCATAAGATCGAATTTGACTTAAAAAGTCTTACCTCAACTTAGGGATGATTTCCAAGTTGCTTTCACCAATGATCCGCTCTGACAGATTTGAAGAAAACTTCCTAAGGAGCGCCGTGGTGACTTCAGATTGTCGATCTGGCGTAAATCTGGCCCAAAATCAATAAGAGAGAGAGAGAGAGAGAACCGAAGTGGAGAGAGAGAAAATGAAAGATGGCTTAACTATGAAGTAAAATCCATATTTTTCTATATTTATAGAACTAGATTCGTCGATGAGTCACGTCATTCGTCGACGAATCCTTTAATAATTTCGTCAACAAAATTTAGTCCTCGTCGACGAAATTCAGTTGGCTCAAAACCTCTCTCGGTATTTCTTCGTCGACGAAGTCGACTTCCTCCTTCTGTTACTGTTTCCATTTACCTTCCTCTTTATTATTTAAATTCCATTTTTATTCGGATTGTCACAGCGAGCCTACTCAAGATAGGTTAACCTACCTATGTGCTTCATATGTGGTTGCTTTCATGATAAAGAGTGGTTGCTCATGTTTTGCATGTGGTTGCTCTAGTGGGTTACCCTATATCACTTATAAAGAGCTTCATTCCCAACATTGTTAAGTTTTTTAAAAATCATTTTCAAGAATGTATCCAAAAACTCTTTTAAAAAATATAGCTTTGTCAAACATGATTTTGTGGTATTTGTCACATTTTGGACACAAGTTATAACTCACTTTTTATTAGTATTAATATTAATAATAAATTTATCACTTGAATCTTAATATTTTTTTCTTTTAAGAATAATTTTGGAATTAACTAACTAAACCCATTTTTAAGAACAAAATATATATGATACAAATTATCAACTATATACGAATTCTAAAGCATGAGGTAAATCTAGTGTTGACATGTGAGTTACCCAATGGTCTGGCATTCGGTCAGTGACAAGGTAGTTCACAATATCAGCAAACCAAGGAGCGCGCGACACTGCAAAAAGACGCTCATTAGGAAAATCATCATTTAAGGGGGAAAGGAACACATATATATCAAGCAGCTGCAAACGAGAAAGATGGTCAGTTACAACATTTTCTACTCCTTTTTTTTATCTCGAATGGTGATGTCCAACTCTTGAAGAAGTAGAATCCATCTGATCAACCTGGGCTTCACATCTTTTTTTGCCAACAAATATTTCAACGCAGAATGATCAGTAAAAATAATAATAGGAGATCCAATAACATAAAAGCGAAATTTTTCCAAGGCAAACACAATAGCCAACAACTCCTTTTCTGTGGTGGTATAACTTTTCTGAGCATCATTCAAGGTAAGACTTGCATAGTAGATGACAGAAGACTTGTTATCAACTCTTTGACCAAGAATGACCCCAAGAGCGAAATCACTAGCATCGGTCATAATCTCAAATGGCAAGTCCCACCAAGGGGGTTGCATAATGGGTGCCATGGTCAAATATTTTTTCGGTGTCTCAAAAGCCTATTGGCATGCATCAATCCATAAAAATTCAGTCTTAGTTTGCAATAAAGAACACAATGGTTTAGCAATACTACTGAAATTCTGAATGAAACGCCTATAGAAGCCGGCATGGCCAAGGAAAGAACGAATATCCCTCACTGTCTTAAGGATAGGTAATTGGGAAATCAACTCTACCTTGGTTCTGTCGACCTCTATACCACGCTCAGAAACTAAATGGCCAAGTACCAAACTACTACTTACCATAAACTGACACTTTTCCCAATTCAACAACAAGTTCTTTTCTTCACATATTTTTAGGATAATAGTCAAAATTTTCAAACAGGTGTCAAAAGACTTACCAAACATAGAAAAATCATCTATAAAAATTTCACACATCTTATTTAACATGTCAGAGAAAATACTCATTATGCAACGCTAAAAAGTAGCGGGTGCATTGCATAATTCGAATGACATCCTGCGAAAGGCGTAAGTACCAAAGGGGCAAGTGAATGTGGTCTTCTCTTGATCCTTTAGTGCTACAGCAATTTGATAATACCTAGAAAAACCATCCAGAAAACAATAAAAAGCATTATCAGCTACTTTTTCGAGTATCTGATCTAGGAAGGGTAACGGGAAGTGATCTTTTCGGCTAACCGAATTTAATTTACGATAATCAATGCACATTCTCCAACCCGTTACTTTCCTAGATGGGATCAACTCTCCACTAGCATTCTCAATGACAGTCAAACTAGATTTTTTTGGTATTACCTGTGTCGGGCTTACCCACTTGCTGTCGGAGATGGGATAGATGATGTCAGTAGCTAATAGTTTTAGCACTTCTTTTTTTACCACCTCTTTCATGGTTGGATTCAATCTCCGTTGCGCATCATGAACTGGCCTTGCATCTCCTTCTAGAAAGATGTTGTGAGTACAGATTGCAGGATCAATACCCTTGATGTTTGCAATAGTCCAACCTATCGCTCCTCGATGCTACATCAATACCTGTAATAACTCAGTTTCCTGCTTCATAGTAAGATGAAAAGAAATTACCACAGGGAATGTGCCCTCATCTGGTCCTAGAAAAATGTATTTCAAGTCCTCAGGTAGTGGCTTCAACTCGAGTGTAGGGACTTCTTCTTCTTATGACTTCATGACTTCTGGTAAGTCAAGAGTTTCAAAAGTTGGCTTACGCCAACTACTCATATAACCTGCATCTAAGAACTGAGGGGAACCATCTATCTTTGTGCACTGCCCCTTAGATTCTATCCACTCTCTAGACAAAGGTACTGTCTCATCAAGAACATCAGGCTGCTCGGGAGAGTCATTCTCAAATGCACTGTCAGAACCAAACACTGATAACAACTCTGAAATATCAAAATCATCCATCATATCAAATGCACGTACCTCAGAGTCATCACAACCACTAGGCATCTTGCAAGTATTGAACACGTTCATCTCCAATGTCATATTCCCAAATGTGAGCTTCAGCACTCTACTTCAACAATTGATCAATGCATTGGAGGTAGCAAGGAATGCGAGTCCAAGTATGACAAGAGCCTGGGAAATGGTATAGATAGGTTGCTGCATATCCAAAACCACAAAGTCCACCGAGTAGTAGAATTTGTCGACTTGAACCAATACATCCTCAATAACACCCCGTGGTACCTTCACTGATCTGTCAGCCAACTGTAGCACAATAGAGGTCTTCTTCAGCTCACCTAACCCCAACTGCTCATATATCGAGAATGGTACCAAGTTCACACTACTCCCCAAATCAAGTAGAGCTCTCCCAATGCGAGATTCACCGATCATAATGGAGATGGTGGGAGAACCAGGATCTCTGAGTTTCTGAGGAGTTTCACTCAGTATCAATGCACTAACCTACTCTATCAAGAAAACCTTCTTCTTTACATTCAATTTCCTCTTCACTGTGCACAAGTCCTTCAAAAAATTTGCATACGAAGGAACCTGTCGAATGGCGTCTAGAAGCGAAATATTAATCTTCACCTGCTTGAAGATCTCCTGAATCTCAGTATGGTATTTGTTCTTCTGACCAGCTGTCAACCTCTGAGGATAGGGTACCACAGGTCAATACTCCTTTGTAGTCTCGGCCTCCACGTTGATTGACTTCTTCAATTCTGGACGTACTGCCTCTAATTTTTCTTTGGTCTCATCTGCCTCAACTACAACTTTCGGTGTCGAGGCAACTATTTGCCTCTCAGTAGATATCTCGGGTCGGGGGACCTCCTTCCCACTTCTCAAAGTAATGACGGCCTTTGCTGTCTCAATGGAATCCCTTGAAACATTATGCACTGTCTGCTGTTGCTACCAGTATACTTAAGGATTAGGCTGAGGCTGCGCTGGAAATTTCCCCTTCTCTAAGGTACTCAACTATGTACTGGTCTTATTAATGGCGCCTCGCAGTTCATTGTTAGTTGTGGCTTGAATTTGCATGAACTGCTAAAGAGTATCCTCAAGAGACCTTTTTGGTGGAACGGGTGCAACATTAGATGGAAACCTTGGAGGTGAGTAGTGCTGAGAAATCGGTTGTGGCTAATACGGATGCTGAGACTATGGTGGAAAAGATTGGGGAGGCTGCTGAAACTGTGAAGAAGATTGACCAACCTAATCATTCCTCCATGAAAAATTTGGGTGATTCCTCCATCTCGGATTGTAAGTGTTTAAGAAGGGCTGATTGGGAGCTTTGTTAACCCAATTTGCTGACTGAATCTGATCAGACCTACTCTCGTGTACTACCATCATGATCGGACAATCCTAGGCCTTATGGCTAGAGTCGGCGCATAGAGAGCACACCACAACTGATTTTGCCGCTTTCACCTTCTCTAAATCCATAACCTCTATCCTCCTAGCTAATGCAGCAATACGACCCTGGATATCAGTTTCCTCCTTTACCTTATATCTACCTCCACCACCAATTGCCCTGAGAGGTTGCACTGCCATTGATGCCCTATCAGATCGTGTGTTCCACTGTCATGCACTTTCAGCTAAGTAATCAAAGAATGCTAGTGCTCCATCTGATTCCTTGTTGAAGAACTCCCCATTACACATAGTCTGAACAAACTGCTTACAATTAGGAGTGTAGGCAGTATATAAATAACTTACCAGCCTCCAAGGCTCAAACCCATGATGCAGACAGATATTTATCAACTTTTTGAACCTTTCCCAACAAGCCTGAAAATTCTCATCGCCTCTCTGCATAAACTGACTGATTTGCTCCTGTAGGAATTGGGTTCTCTGAAAAGGAAAAAATTTATGTAAGAACTCATGTTTCATGTCAGACCAATCAGAAATAGAGTTAGGTCTTAGAGAATTAAACCAGATCTTCGCTTTATCCTTCAAGGAAAAAGGAAATAAACGAAGCTTAATGTATTTATCAGTTCTTGCTCTAGTAATGAAGGTAGTACATGCCAACTCAAAATCAGTTAGATGCTAATAAGGACTCTCTGAATCCATCCCGTGGAACTGAGGTATTACTAACAACATACCGTGCTTAATGGTGAAATTCGGTGCATTATTTGGCAAAGCAATACAGGATGGTGTAGTGGTGCGTGTAGGCTGCAAAAAGTCTTTCAAAGTGCTTGGTGTAGGTGGAGGTTCAGCCATGGTTTCCTCAAAATTATCTTCAAAAAGATCACTCAAATCAATTTCAGTGTCCTTAATAAGAAACCTATTACCTGTATTAGGTGACAGTTTGTATAGCCTATGTGAAATGTCTCTAACCCAAGGCATCAAACATCAACCCAAACAACAGATAGTCACCAACATAACAGCAGTCAAGCATGATAAACATTTTTTTTTTGAAAACATTATATTTTTTGTGTTTTAAAATTATGAGAAAAATCAAAATAAATGGAGAAACACTAGATTAAAACTAATTCTGGCACTCCCCTGCAACAGCGCCAAAAACTTGACTCACTCGAAAAATGAGCAATTCGGAAGCTATCCTAAGTATAGGAGTTACGTCGTGTAATACTCAGCCCAAGGGCTAGTGAATGTGTTTTAATCTCAACTTTTACGTTCTCCTAATCGAAAAATAGAAGGTTACTGAACTTAGTTCAGATTCAAAATTTTCAAGATTGGTTGAGATTTATTTTGACAAATTAAATGAACATGCAAATTAAAGTCCAAAAACTAGCATGCGGTGAATTAAATAGCAAGAATAGAAACCCTAATTTACTCAAAGAAACATCAGAACACGCGTTAACTAAGGATGGTAATTTAGAACATAGAATTAAAACACGCAGGAATGGAAACTCAATCAAACACATACTAAAAACTGAACTTTTAAAAAAATTAAAAATTTAAACCAAAATCCAAATTAAAAGGCAACCAATAGCTTAAGCAAAGGGTATAACAAGACATAATAAAAATACGAACTTAATAAGATAGACCCAAATTAAATCAAGCTTCAATCAAAATTAAATTTTAAGAAAGAAAGGCAACTAATGTAATTTCTAGAATAAAAACAATTTTTTTCCTTTTGTTTTTTTTTTCTTTTTATTTTATTTTAGAACTGAACCGGACTTAATGGAAGAAAACAAATCCACCACTAAAACTACATAAACATAAATAAATAAATCAACAACTACTGCAATAACAATTAAAATTCAAAGTTCTTAAATAACATTAATAAATAAAAAGAACCAATAATATCCAATTTACTAATTAAAAGAAAGAAAAGAAAAGAAGAGAGAAGGAGAATAGAGAGAGAGAGAGAGAGAGAGAGAGAGAGAGAGAGAGAGAGAGAGAGAGAGAGCGAGAGAGAGGCTTGGATTGGTGCTTATGGAGGCTCTCGGCCATGGCAGCAGATGAACCTGCTGCTGGTGTGTGGAGCTGCTGATGGGGACAGAGGCTGAAACAGAGGGAGGAAGCAGGGAGAGAGCTGAGAGTTTGAGGGAGAGAGGAGAATAGGAAAGGGAGAGTAACTAAGAAAGAAGAAAACAGGGAGCAAGGGAGAAGGTAAAGGAGAGTTGGGAGAAGGAGAGTGGTGTGCAGGGAAGAAGAAAAGAGAACCAGGAAAAAAGAAAAAAAGAAAAACGGGAAAAAAAGAGCTGCTTCTTGCGCAGGAAAAAGGGGGATTTAAAGGGGAGTGGGAAGCACAACCCTAATGACCCATTTAGAGGACCTGACCCGACCATGCATGGCCGGGTCACATCAAACTCTTATTATTATTTTTTTCTTCTTTTATTCTCATTTTTGTTCTGTGAACACGGTCTGTTTTGACCTTCGTGGAGCCCATTTCGCTCAAAACTTAAAACATGAAAGTTGTAGATCTCTTTCTCAAATTTTCCTAGAATTTTGAATTGTCTTGATCAAAGCTTGGACGGGAAAGTTATGCCTAAATTACGAACTGGTGCCGGTTTTGACTCTCGTGAATTTTTCTACTATAAAAAAATACCAAAAATTCATAAATTGTTCAATAAAATTCAAAAATTATAAATATGATACTTTGTTAAAATATTGGACATAATTAGACATTTAATTAAAAATAGAAGTCATAATGGTTGGATTAAAATGCCTAATTATGCAGTTTAAGCGCGTAATCATCTCTCTCTCTCTCTCTCTCTCTCTCTCTCTCTCACCCCAATCTCTTTAGATCAAGTAATCATACGGTCCCCATAGGCCCCACTAAATTTATTTTATTTACTTTGTCAACCCGTATCTCCCTTCCTCTCTTTATAGCCCCACTAAATTTATTTATTTATTTATTTTTACACTCCTCTCTCTTTTTCTTTCATGAGAAAAACTTTAAATTCCCTCCAATATGAATTATAGGTCCCACTAGATTTTTTTTTAAACTTTTCTATCTCCCCTCTCTTTATGTGATTGATTCAGTTCAACAACTTTCCTTTCCAATATTTTTATATTATAAAATTAATCTAAATTATTAGTTTCCACTTGTTATATTTTGTTTATATTTATATACACTGAGATTATAGAATTAATTCAAATTTAAATTATTCAAAAATATAATATAATATATATTGTTAGCCTTGTTGGCTACACTATCATGGTCTTATATGTTTTGATGATATTAACATATATATGGTTTCTAGTGTTTTCCATTTTTGTAGATCATATTTAGTACAGGTTCAGTGGGAATTACATGAAGTACTAAGATCAGAAGCAAAGATTGAACCGAATTGACGTTCGAATTGGAAGATCATATGGACACGTACTCAGAAAGGACTCAAGCACATCTAAGGAAGCTTAATGTTGTATTATATCTAATGGGGTGTGTGTTTAAGGTAGTTTATCTTATAACTCTTGCGATTTTGTTTCATACATAATTTCTGAGCAAGAGTTGAGCAAATTGCCTATGCATACTAGGACACATGAGTTTATAGGATTGCACTAAAATCACAAACTCAACTTTCATGGTTTTCAAAGTTAAACTTTAGAGTTAGTTAAATGAATCCTAAACTCAAATATGTTTTCTAAAGGGACAAGTTTTCAAACATCTTGGTATTTTGAACATCTTCATACTTAGTCTCGGTTTTATCAAAACGAGTCTTATGTCCTAAAGCTTCAAAGAAGTCAAGTATATTTTCTATAAAGGACATACAAATATATAAGATATCAAAATGGTGTTTTAAATGTGTTTTTATTAACAAGATATCTTATATTCAAAGGAAAACTCATTTGGACTAGTATTAAACTTTATTAGACTTAATATTTTTCATATACTTTTGCCCAAGAACTTTTCAAGTGATTAAAAGGCTTTTTGGTTGGGTTTAAAACCTATGTTATGCACCTATCAAATTTCTTGAACACTTTTCGGTATTTGAGGCATAACTTTCGCTAAAAAAGTCCAAAAATAATGATATTGGTGTCCTTGGAAGACAAAATGCCACAACTTTCAAGTTGATGACTTTTTCTGATTTAGGGCACTCATCGACAAACACAGGGATTCGTTGACAAGTGTCAGTGTGTGACTAGTCGACGAGTCCAACGGGCAGAACTACTCCAACGGACAGAAAACGGCTAGTTTACCAAATAAAATATCTGTTCTTCCCCCCAACAACTAGTTAGTGGCTCCTTTGGCTCTTGGGCTATAAATACAAGCTATATGACTTGTATTAATATGGTTTTGAAGGTCTTTGATCATTCTTAGTGAAAAACATCATTTTATAAAAAACCTAACACATTGCATATTAGTTCTTCATTACATGTGCTCATTCTATCTTGCTCCCTAATTTGTATTTGATTCAATCCTTGAGAGATTAAGTGTGAGGTTTGTTTTGCATTTATTATCAGCTCAAATTAAAGGAGCATAATTTGTATTCATCTTCTTCTTGTAAGGTTCTTTGTGAACCATTGTGAAGGTTCTTAGTGAACCGCTTGGTAAAGGTTCTTAGTGAGGGATTTGTTCCCGAGTTGTAAGACTTGCTCCGTCGGTAAAGGAGTATTCATAGTGGATTGTGGAATCCTTAGTTTGGTGCTAAGACGTGGACGTAGGCTTGGTACCAAACCACGTTAAAATCTGATGTTAAGCTTTTCTCTCCTTACTCTTTATTTACTTGTCTTGTGCATGTTTTATATTATATCTATTGTGATATAATTGATTGCTTTTTGTCAAGACATTTATTTTTAAGAAAAATTTTAAATATGTGAAAAGAGCCATTCACCCCCCCTCTGACTCTATATTAAATATCCGCTGCGGGGCTCATGTATATACTCCACGAGCTACGACCGTTTAACATATATATACCATGTTACATTTTTATTTACTTACATTAACAATTATAGAATTAATTCAAATTATTCCAAAACTATAAAATTAATTCAAATTTAAACTATAAAAACTAGTCATGGGCATGCTTTATGTGTGTTTTTTTTTAGTTTTATATTTGTTTTTAAAAAATATTTAGGAGTTAAAAGGTATTTAGATTTATTTAAAGTAATTATGATGAATTATAAGGGCATGTTAGGATTATCGTAGGTAGTTATAAGGGTATTTTAGGTAGAGATTTGAAATTTAAGTTGTGTCCAACTTTTAAGGGGTTGGGTTTTTTTTTCCCTACATTAATATCTTTAATTATTTTTTTCTAAAAAATAATATATTGACTTTGGTGCAATCCCAAAAGGGGGGTGAATTGGAGATTAAAAATTTTCTTCCCAGGTTCAACTAATCCAACATCAGTATTACACAACCTAGGGGCAGTTTAAGTATATATGAAATTGCAGATATGATATATTAATCACTTTTCAATACATATAACGCAATTCCAGTATTTCCCAATCAAATGTAATACTGTGTCAATTATATATGTAGCATATTCAGTAAGGAAATTAAATCAAGCACAACGCAGAATATAATGTAGGAAATGTAAAGTTGACACCGAACATGATATTGAGATTCAACCAATCCTACCTATGCCCCCGTCTTGGCTCACGCACAAGGATTCCACTAAGAGGGCTCACTTCACAGGTGGAGCGACACTGTATATAACACCTTACTAGGATGGTGCACCTAACTTTCCTAACTGGGTCAAAGCCAAACCGGGACTTTTACGAGGGCAGGTCTCCCCTCTTTAGGTCCATGTTTAGAATACAATAATCAATATGATCTTTGTGTACAAATAAAGTGCTTCTACACAAGTAGAGATGTACCACAATAAAGTCCAAATAATTATGCACGCACAGATGATAGTAAATATGCTCAGTGCCAATAACGTGTGTTAAGCACTCAATCTGATGTAAATGTATAATCAAAACCTAGAGTGTATTTCCAAGCACTATTTGAAATATAGTATTAATGAAAATCATCACCACAAGTTTCAAAGAATTTTAACGAGAGTATTCAAAATATCTCAAAGATGATTTTCTCAAAATAATAGCTCAAGAGATATTTGAAAAATAAATAAGCTTGTGAAAAATATTTTGCAAATCAAAAACCACAAACTTGATGAGTTTTGCAACAATGATGCAAAGACTCACAAGCTACGAAAGTTTTCCCACACAAAGATTTATTAGTTAAATCGGGGGAAACACTCTAACTAAAACTCTTAATCAAAAACAATAATGCAATCAATAACAATAAGGGTTTAAGCACTAGAATCACTCAAGAACACTTTTAGGAAATTGGATTTATCAAAGAAATGACAAACAAAAAGTGCATAGGCTTTGTAAGTGAAAAATATGCACTTGAAAATTGAGAGGATTTTTGGCTAACTGAAAGTGCTAATCACCCTTAATTTTTGCAAATGAACTCATATATATAGAGAAAACCAAAATTATAACCGTTTGGAACATACAGGGAATTATTAAAAATGTTTTAAATGTGTTTAAGAAATTAACCCTGTTTTACCCTGCTTAACTGTGGTAAAAATTTGGCCAACCAGAGAGTTTCGGTCGACCGAGCCATAAGTTCGATCACCTGAATAGATACAATAGAAAAAGTGACTTCCAAGTTTGGGTGCTTGAATCAAGGTTCGATTTGCTGACCTAGGCGATTTTTCATTATGTCTGAGGTTCAATTGCCTGAACCAAAGTTCAGTCGCCCGAGGTGAAAATGAATTATAAGTTTGGGCGCCCGAGGACGATTGAAAAGTAAGGGTATGAGTTCGATCGACCATGGACACTCAAGTCATTTGAGTTCGGTTGCCCAAAGTCAGGCCAACTTTTTGACCAGTCTACGGTTTGGTTGACCGAGGTAATTTTACTGGTCAAGTTCGGTCGCCCAAAGTCCTTATGAATTTATTTTAAGGTCTATTACTTCATTTTAAATTTACCCCTGATGACATGTGAACTATAGTGGGATTTTGTGCACTAAGTGTGGGAACCTAAGGTCAATCTAAGGCCAAACTGAGCATACAGTCCTACCATGCATGGTGCAGTTATTACAGACCATATAGCGTTACAGTCCAACATGAAGAATATATAAATTACAATTACAAATAAAGCATAATATTCTTCAATCTTCCTTGAGGTCACCATACGCCATCATGATATAATGTTCTTTTCAATTCCATGCGTAGAGTGAACCTGCAAGCAAGCTCAGGACAAACATTAGTACCAGGTGTATTTGTCATTATCAAAGCGGGATATAACCAATTAGGTTAACATCATATTTATATAATGGTAAATTTGAAATTTGTAAAAAAGGACACAAAAGGAGAAATCCCCTTTATAATATTAGAAAAATTATAGAATTATGTTCACTATCTTTGCATTTATATATATATATATATATATATATATTAAAATTATAAAAGTGATTGAAATCATTTTTAAAATATACGATACAATATATGCAAAACAATACTATTCTTTTCACCTACTTTCCGTCAACAGTTTCCAATAACAAATATAAATTGCAATTTTAATATATTTATGTATATAAATACATAAACGCATGTAAATTCAATTAGTATTCAACCTTCCATATCTTATAAAATAAAGTATTTAAATTTTACTCAAAATTTACATTTTAAACTCTCATTACATATTAGTATGACCTATATCTATATTTTATTTTATTAAATTAATTTCTTACTTAACTTGACCTGTCGCACGTAAATGTTGTAACTGGAGCCAAGAGACGCTGAGCTGGAGAAACGCGTGAGGAGATAAATGACGCGTTGCAAGCAGGAGCCATTTATCCACCATTTAATTTAAATGGATGAAACTTCTTTTTTTGATTAATCGTATTTAATTGTAATTGATTCCAAAGCCCTATAAATAGAGAGTTGTGGAGAGTTGTGAAATGTACAAGAGAGGCATAGAGAGTAGAGAGAAGAAAGAGAGGAGGAAGAGAGTGAGAGGAAGAAGAGAGTTGTATTTTTTCGGTGATTTTAGTGAATTTGTGTTGTGCTTTGTGGACGTAGGTCGATATTGAGCGAACCACGTAAATTTTTTTTGTTCATAATTTTATGGTTGCTCACAGGGTCCTAATAAGTGGTATCAGAGCCCGGTTGGAGCAGAAAAAGCCAGATCAGAGTGGTACACCGAAAACAAAGCTCTGTCCAGTGGCTCAAAACTGAGTTTTGAGGCCACCATCACCTTCACCTCGCCGAGACGAAGCCAACCAAGCAAGCTGGAGCTCGAAAGGAGCTCAGACAAAGCTACAATCACCACCACGCGCCTCGCCAGAGCATAACGCCTTGCCACACGCTGATCACGCGCTAGTAACCTGCTTCTCACTCGCCACATGCACGCCCATGTGTCTTCCTCACCCGGACTGCCTCAACCCGACCCGGAGACTCACTTAGACCGGACCAACCCGCACCTACTCGAATTTGTATCCGACCCGAACCGATTCAGACCCGGGCATGTCTACAGCGCTACGTCAGCTGGGCCCCACACAGCCACGTTAGTCGCCACGTCAGCAGTGGGCCTTATAGTTCCATGTCAGTAGTGGGCCCCATAGTGCCACGTCAGATGCCACGTCAACATTGACCAAATCAGCGAATCGAGATGTCGAACGAAAAGAGCTCAAAAATTAAAATGTTCAATGGCAGCAATTTCAGTTTCTAGAAGATGCATATAAAAGATTATTTGTTTGGGAATGAATTGCACTTACCATTGAAGGGTAAGCCAGCATCTATGAACGAGGACAAGTGGGAGTTGCTTGATCTAAAAGCTCTCAGAGCCATCAGAATGACGTTGTCTAGGTCTGTGGCATTCAATATCAAGCATATATCATCCACCAAGTCTCTGATGGATGCCCTTTCTAATATGTACGAGCAGCCTTCAGCCACAAACAAGGTACATCTCATGAAAATATTATTTACTATGCGTATGTCTGCAGGTGAAAGTTTTAGCAGGCATTTGAATAATTTCAACGAGTTGTCAGATAAACTCGCCTCAGTTGGGATAATATTCGATAATGAGATTCGTGCCCTACTGATTCTCAGTCAGTTGCTCGAAAGTTGGAATGGTATTGTTACTGCAATCAAGGGCTCCGCAGGGAAATCAAAACTTGTATACGATAAGGTCGTCAGCATGATTTTAACGGAGGAAATCAGAATGCAATCAAACCATGGCTCCACTTCGAGTTCATCCTTGAACATGGAAAGTCGAGGTAGAGGAAACAAGCATGGATAATTAAACAACCGCAGCAGATCTAGGCCCAGACGATCTAAATCCATAAATCGCAAAGGTTCTCAAGACACAGGTTCCCAGAGCACAAAAATTATTGAGTGCTGGAATTGTGGAAAAACTGGTTATTACAAGAACTAGTGCAAAAGTCAGAAGAAAGAATACGAGATGAGGACAAAGACAAAAGCAAATGTTGCTTTAGAAAATGATGATTTGTTGATCTGCTCTTTGGAGAGCAAAAAGGAGTCTTGGGTGTTAGAATCTGGAGCTTCATTCCATGCCACTTGCAGCAGAGATTGCCTAAAGGAGTATATATCAAGTAATTTCGGTAAAGTATATCTAAGCAATGATCAACCTTGCGACATTGCCGGTAAGGGGACAGTGAAGATAAAAATGAATGGGTTAGTATGGAAACTGAGAGATGTCAGGTATATTCCAGACCTGAGGAAGAATTTGATCTTAGTCGGTCAATTGACAGATGAAGGATATAACACATCTTTCATTGGTGATGAATGGAAGATTTCGAAGGGTGCATTGATAATTGCTCGAGGTAAGAAAAGTAGTACTCTTTATGTAACTCCTGATGCATGCATGTCAATTACAGTTCCTATAAGAAATGATGATAGCAACTTATGGCATCAACGACTCGGACACCTGAGTGAGAAGAGACTCAGGGTGATGCACTCAAAGGGTAAGTTGAGTAATCTACAATCGAAGAAGATTGACATATGTGAGGATTGCATATTTTGGAAATAGAAGAGAGTCAGTTTCTAGACAAACATCAGTACCCCAAAGAAGGAGAGACTTGAGCTAGTCCATTCAAATGTATGGGGACCAACAACCATTTCATCCACAGGTGGAAAGCATTACTTTGTCACGTTTATCGATGATCATTCATGGAAGGTATGAGTTTACTTCCTGAAGTATAAATATGATGTTTTCAATGCTTTTAAAATTTGGAAAGCGATGGTAGAAAATGAAACTGGTTTGAAAAGCAAGAAGCTGAGAACAGATAACGGTGGTGAGTACGTCGACAAAAGCAAGAAGCTGAGAACAGATAACGGTGGTGAGTACGTTGACACCGAGTTCAAGAAATTCTGCTATGAGCATGGTATCAGAATGGAAAGAACTATGCCAGGGATGCCTCAACACAATGGCGTAGCTGAGCGGATGAGCAGAACGTTGACAGAAAAAGCCAGAAGCATGCATATGCAGTCAGGCTTGCCAAAGATGTTTTGGGCAGAAGCAGTCAACACAACAGCTTATTTGGTTAACAGGAGTCCATCAATACCATTGGACTATAGTCTACCAGAAGAAGTTTGGAGTAACAAAGAGGTAAGACTTTCACATTTGAAAGTTTTTGGTTGTGTTGCATATGTACATATCAATGATCATATCAGGAATAAGCTAGATCCGAAATCCTGGAAATGCACTTTCATTGGTTATGGTGGAGATGAATATGGATATCACATTTGGGTTGATGAAAACAAAAAGGTGATCAGAAGCAGAGATGTGATTTTTGATGAAAAGGTGATGTACAAAGATAGACACACAACAAAATCTATAGAGTCTGAAACAACCTTTATAGATGTAGATGATGTTTTAGAAGGTGTAAGGACACGTCAGCAGAATATCGAGAATCCTCAGCAGAATACCTAGAATCCTCAGGTAGAGGAACATGTGGAGCATATTATTACACCACCACCTTCTACTCTAGCACCAGAGCTTAGGAGATCTTCTCGGCAGCACGTACCAAATAGGAGGTATGTGAACCATTTACTTCTTACAGATTGAGGAGGACCTGAATACTATATTAAAGTATGTCAGGCAGGAAATTCGAACAAGTGGGAGCTTGCAATGAAAGGCAAGATGAAGTCTCTTAACTCCAACAAAACATAGGAACTAGCTAAGTTGCCCAATGGTAAGAAGACTCTTCACAACAAATGGGTTTACAGGATCAAAGAAGAGCATGATGGATCCAAGAGGTATAAAGTTCGGTTAGTAGTTGAAGGTTTTGAATAAAATGAAAGAATTGACTACACTGATATTTTTGCCCCAGTTGTCAAGCTGACAACCATCAGATTTGTTTTAAGTATTATTGCCTTAGAGGGTTTACATCTTGAGTAGTTGGACATGAAAACGGCATTTCTTCACGGTGATCTTGATGAGGAAATTTTTATGCAACAACTAGAAGGTTTCTCAATAAAAGGTAAAGAGAATCTTGTATGTAAATTGAAGAAGAGTTTGTATGGTCTCAAACAAGCTCCTAGACAGTGGTACAAGAAATTTGACAGCTGTATGCAGATGAACAATTTTCAGAAGTGCAATGCCGACCACTGTTGCTACTTCATGAGGTATCGTGCTAGTTATATTATTCTACTATTATATGTTGATGATATGCTAGTCGCAGGATCTAATATAGAAGAGTTCAGAAAATTGAACCAGCAATTGTCAGAGGAATTTGATATGGAAGATTTGGGTCCTGCAAAGCAGATTCTTGGGATGCACATCTCTAGAGATAAGTAACAAGAAACGTTGCAATTATCTCAGTCAGAGTATATTAACCGTGTTTTACAGAGGTTCAACATGAGTAGCACCAAGGTTGTAAATACACCATTGGCAGGTCATTTCACTCTCTCAAAGGACCAGTCTCCCCAGATAGATGAAGAGAAAGACTTCATGGCTAAGGTACCATATGCCTCAGCTGTTGGAAGTCTAATGTATGCTATGGTTGGTACCAGACCCGATATTAGCCAAGTAGTGGGAGTTGTCGACAGGTATATGTCAAATCCAAGGAAGACACATTGGGAAGCAGTGAAGTGGATTTTGAGATATCTATATGACATTATTGATAAGTGCCTATGTTTCGAAAAAAGCGATTTGAAAATCCAAGGATTTGTAGATGCTGATTTTGTAGAAGAAATTGATCATCGCAGAACCACCATCGGGTATATATTCACTGTTGGCACAACAACTGTTAGTTGAATGTCACAGATACAAAAGATTGTTGTTTTATCCACTACAGAAGCTGAGTATGTAACAGTGACAGAAGCTAGTAAAGAGATGATTTGGCTTCAGGATTTGTTAACGGAGCTTGGATTAAAGCAGGAGAGGAATGTTTTGTAAAGTGACAATCAAAGTGCAATATATCTGGCAAAGAATTCCGCATTTCATTCCAGAACTAAGCATATTGGATTACGTTACCACTTCGTCAAATCACTGATAGAGGACAGTGTGTTGATACTTGAAAAAATTTAAGGTAGCAGAAATCCGACAGATATGTTAACTAAGGTGGTGACAACAGAGAAGCTGAAATTGTATTCAACTTCAGTTGGTCTTCATGCCTGAAGACATATTTTGAGCACATCATTTATTCATGATGCTGGTTGAGGAGGCGTTTTAGTCTCAAAGTGGGAGATTGTTGTAGCTGGAGCCAAGAGACGCTGAGCTGGAGACATGCGTGAGGAGATAAATGACGTGTTGCAAGCTAGAGCCATTTATCCACCATTTAATTTCAATTGATGAAACTTCTTTTTTTGATTAATCTTATTTAATTGTAATTGATTCCAAAGCCCTATAAATAAAGAGCTGTGGAGAGTTGTGAAATGTGCAAAAGAGGCACAGAGAGCAGAGAGAAGAAAGATAGGAGGATGAGAGTAAGAGGAAGAAGAGAGTTGTATTTTTCCGGTGGTTTTAGTGAATTTGTGGTGTGCTCCGTGAACGTAAGTTGATATGACCGAACCACGTAAATTTTTGGTATTCATAATTTTCTGGTTGCTTACAGGGTCCTAACAGTAAATTTATATCATTTACGGTATATATGTCTGTAATATTTTTGAATTCTATATGCTACAAACAATTTTACAAATACTACATTTTCCATTAAAAATTAATTATCAAATTACATATACTCACTGTAGAGGGTGAATTTTTTAATTATTTTATTTTCAAACTGTTGAACTTTGTGGAGCCTAGTTGTTTTTAATCCGGATGATGACCCAACCCGAAATAATGTTGTGTGATTTTTTAGCCTGAGACTTAGTCCATGGAGCGAAATTTTTCGACCCGTTTTATAGCCCATTGTGAATCCTATGCCCAGGATATAGAAACCATTGTTTTGATTATTAGGATTGGCCGTAACAGTTTTTTTTAGAGAGAAAAAATATTATATTGTCGCATTCTTTGTATTTTTTTCCTGATAATAATAAAATTTTGCAACTTCGTGAACGTAAGCAAACTTGTCGAATCATATAAATACTGTCTTGTACGTGTAATTATTATTATTTTTTGACGTGTGTGTTTTCTCTATTTCGTTTATATGAGATTTGAAAAATTTTGTGTTGATTTCCTAACACAAACAAGTCGCTAGATCTCAAATGGACGGGGCCAGCATCCAGACTACAACACATAAAAAAACAAATAAACAAGGAAAAATTGTAAGCATGATCTGGCTTATACTTTGGAAGGCAACAGGTCAGAGAAAAATAAAATAAAACAAAATTGACAAGACTAATCCATCTCACAGCTAAGTCACAAACAATAAATTTGGTAGGGCTGTGCATCATATTCAATGAACCCAGTCAGTCAATCGTCCAATCGTTCTTCACCCAAACTACCACAGCGTCTACGCTCACAGACTTACGGTCCATTTGAGGAGACTTTAGATGATGAGGATTTACGACACTTAGTGTACTTGGGAAGAGTCGTGGTCATAATTAATACCACCACCTCATTGCCACCTCTCTCAACTCATTTTTTAACCCATCCTTTTCCAAACTGACAGGCTTAATAAACAGATTAGACAGATTTGAATTGAATATCAGTCGGCTGACCCGTTTAATTATATATATAAATAGAGGTTGAATTTGAGTTGATCCGAATATATTACATTAAAAAATAATATTTAAAGAGATGTATTATTTTTTACATTTTATATTTTTTTGGTTAAGATATTAATTTTTTTTAAATATCATTTTATATAAAATATTTTAAAAAATAAAAAATAAAAAAATTATATTTTTAAATGAATTTTTATTAATATCCGTTTATGACCCGTTTATTAAATGAGCAGATTTGTATTTATATGTTAGTCATTCGTTAGTAAATGGGTCAATTTGAACTCAACCTCGTTTAATCCCTACTTGTTTACAACCTGCTTAAACTCGTTTTACCGTCCCTAATTAGATTTGATACATATATTAAGTATACCTAATAATCTTTTTTAATTTTTTTTCCTTTTATTTTCCAAAGTTATGTTTTACATATCATGTGTGAAAAGTCTGACATTTTACTAGTATAGATGATATGGTATCTTCCGATCATTTGTAATTTTTTCTCACCCTATATTTGAAGATATTTTGAATTTAAATTTATATTAAATTTGAAAAAATATAATATAAATTAATGTTGAAATTATATTAAAATGTGATGCACAATGAAATTTTTGAAAATCCTTTTTTTTTTTTTGTGGACGAGAACAAAAAAATAGCTATGAGTATATAGTCAATTAAATTCATATACCAAGTCAATAAACCAAAATGATGGAGGGGGTCTTGACATTTCAGTAATAATAATAATAATAATACTCATTCTATTATTTTTTATTTTGTCATTATAATCATTTATGGTTTTAAATTGGTGGTTGAGATCTTGAAAAATGAAAATTATATTTGAAAGTTTTAGAAAAGAAAAAAAATACAAAACAATTAGATCCATAACACATACTAAGAAAAAAATATTATCTATTTTTTCTATTATTATATTAAAATATGGTACTCAAACTCACAATAAATTTTCAATTACATAATAAATTTTCAGTTACAGAATTAGTGTGAAAAAGATATGATAAATGTCATGCTCCTAATGACTCGTTTGGTATGTAAAATAAAATAAATGAAAATAAAATAAAATATAACCCATAAAATTATAAAAATTAATTATAAATTTTTATTTTATTTTATTCTTGAATACCAAATATTGCATGAGAGATTTGTTATGAGAGGGAACAAGTTTAAAGTATTTTCTTAAAAAGTTTCCCGCCAAAAAAAAAAAATTTACTCCCTTCTTTAATGCATGAACACGTCCAAAAGGAAATTAAATAACAAGAAAGATCCGGTGTAGAAAGTAGTAAACATGCTGTCCCCTCTATCACTCCGTGTAAATATTTTACATCATTTATAGCCGTCCGATCAATTTGTCCCCAGAGATCAAAGATGTGTCATGGATCCCACCGTCTGATCCCTAACTCGATGACCAATACCATACATGACCTTATCTCCCAAACAGTCGTACCGAACGCACGTTCACGACCGACAGGGAGAACTAGGATGGGCCCAAGCCCAGCCTACGCGCGGCCCAATCACACCGTACCTGTGCCAGCCCGATCCGCGTTCTCTCCAGATCAAACTCCATCCATATGTTTTGCTGATGATGGTGACCGATCACGTACGCCTCCATGCCCAACAGATCCGAATTGCCAAACGTGAAACAGTGAACCGAATCGTTTCCCATGACCCGGCCCGCCACCCGGTACAGAAGTCGATCACCCGGCACCACCATCTCGGCCCCTTGAAACACCAGGCTCACCGCCGGCAACGGCGGCAGACTCTTCTGACTCAGCGGGACTCGGTAGCACAAGTCCATTGTTCCTTGGAACACAAAGTTCGGATCATCCGAGACCCGCAAGATTCCGGATGTTCGATTCAAGAACTCGGTCCTCAGGGCCGTGTAAACCGGCCCGAGTAGGTAGCTGAACTGGGCTCCCGAATCAACCATTGTCTGACCCGCCCCCGTATGGTCCGGCACGAGGACGGATTTCGGCAGCGGAAGCAACTTCCCCGAAACTTTGATTCCTTCGAGCTGAACCGTGTACGCGACCCGGTCGAAATAGGGTAACGGGGTTGAGATTTGAACTAAGGGCGTGTAATTGAGTGGCGCGAGCCATGAGAAATTGGCGTCGCCGAGAAACAGAACGCCCGATAAATCGGAAACCGAAATGCAGTATGAAAATTTCGGGAAACCCATTTGGGAAACGAAAGATAGAGATCCCCGGTTCATACCCATTAATCCGGTGTTCTTTGAGTCTTCTTCGGGATAGCTGCTGGCAATGGAATCCATGCATCCGAAAACCGCGGCAGGAATATCGGAGCTCCCGATACGGAACGCGTCGGAGGCGAGGTTTCCTTCGATGGCGGTGCCGTCGGCGTAGGAGAGCGTGGCGTGGCAGTGATTAGTGGAGTCGCAGGAGACGGGTATGGGGAAGTCCCGGGTTCGGGTCGTGCAGGTGGGCGAGGAACAGGTGACGGGCAAGTAAGAGGAGGATCGGGTCGGGTCGAACCGGGGCAGTGATGTGTCGTTTTTAACGCAGCGGAGCCACGGGAGCTCGCTGCCGGTGTCGATGACCATGGTGACGTTCTGCGGCGGAGTTCCGACGGCGAGAGAAACCGTGAGACTAACATTGCGGTGGAAGGGAAGCTTGTTCGGCGGTAGTTTTGCGAGGGACCGGGAAGGGATTAGCTGGGTCTGGAGGGGCAAGGCGAGGATCGGCGATCGAGAGGAGCAGAGATGGGTCAGAGAGAGAAACAGAACAGTGCAGAGAGAGAGGAGAGAGAAAGCTCTCGGGCATGGAAATGAGTTGGGGAAGGAATTGAAGGGATTGGGAAGTGTCATTGGGGGTGGGAATTTAATGGAACAGGTGAGGTTGGCGAGGAAAATGAAATCTGAAGGGAAAAATCCAGGAAGGGACTTAGATTTCGGGATTTGAAATGGGACGGAATCTGAAACGAGTGGTGGTTTTGGGGGAGAGGGAAATGGAAATATCTGATCCCCAGAATCGTCTTTTGCGTCTGAGCAGAAAGATTTTGGAAGGGCAGAAATAGAGCGAGGGAGCGAGGAAATACGGCGGCGTTTGGAATGTCGCAAGACCAAAGCAAAGCAGCCTTCTTCCTCTTGTCATGGCTTGCTCTGATCCTCTTCATCATGCCAACGGAGAGACCAAAGCAACCGAGCAGTTTTTTTTAATTCCTGCAAAGCCCCTAGAGGCCTAAATAATTAATAAGGTTAGGTTTAGAAAAAATGTACAAATATGTTCTTTTAATGAATTATTAAAAATTTTTATTTGTAATAATTGTACTTTTATTGTCCAAAAAATATGAAAAAATACAGTTTAACTTTTAAGATTTGCTAAAACAACGAGACCTCTTTTGATTTTGAAAATAAATAAAATCTCTTTTAAATTTGGTAAAATTTTTGTTGAAATGTTCGATTAGAAAAATATTAAATACCCTAATTCAAAATAATTATATTTTTATAGTCTAATATAAAAGACAAAATATATGAATTGATCTAGTAAAATGTGTAAATGTTTTTAAATGTTTAATAATAATAATAATAAAAATGAGTCAATAGATAATTTTTTATCTCATGGCACAAAGTTTGGTATCCTTTAAGTGTTTTAGAAGATTATTATTTTTTATTTATGGCAAAAATTCTTTCCTCCCTTCCTCGGTGAACATATATATTTATCTGTTGTATTATTTAGGGCCAAACCAATTGTAGAATTTATTTTTTTTAAAGATTCATTAAATTTTTACCTTATTTTTTAGTGTTTTAAGGTTCTTATAAAAAGGTGCAAAAAAAAAAAAAAGAAGAGTTCATTTAGTTATAAAAAAATAGGATTTATTTTTTATTTCTAAATTTCAAAATAATTGCAAAAAAGGAATTTTTTTTTTTAGTTTTTAAATTATACAAAGTAGTGTTTGATAGTATGCATTTTGAGATTTAGATTTATACATGTGGATTTGAAAGAAACCCGATCTAAATTTGTGCTATATTTTGTCTAAATTTATGGATGTTAAAAATTCAATATCTAAATTTCATACTCTCAAATACAATTTAAGAAATCAAAAATCTACGAAACAATAAAAATATATTTTTAAAATATACATTTTAAAATTTTAAAAACTCGCCATTTTGTAATTATTTGAAATTTAAAAATAGAAAATAAAACTATTTACACAAATAAATAATTTTTAGAACTTTTTATTATTTTTATACAAATGCTATAAAATTAAAAAAATAATTTCACTTTTAAAAAAATTGTTTTGACATTAAATGGGTTCATTTGTTTAGAACGTCAATTTCAGAATTTTTCATCATATGTTATCTAAATATACACAAATTCAAACTTTGAAATATATATCTTGTTGCTGCCAAGAATTGAACTGCTCCTACTATTCCGTCTTTTGACTACGATCACCTGAGAATAATCAAATTAAAATGGCTTGAAGGATCCGAAATGTATTATGAAGAATGACTTCGATGCCTAAATTAGTGAATGGGAGGCTCTAAGTCATTCTAGCTTGATTCTTCTCAGGTGATCGTAATTGAAGGATGGAATAGCAAGAGTAGTTCGATTCTTGGCAACAATATATCCTATTAAATAAATTTTGGATCTTAAATTTGAATAAATTTAGATAAATTTTAATGTAATTTTATACTATATTTTATTTAAATTTAATTTTTTTTAAAAATATAGAGGTTGTGTTTGGTGATGGGACGGAGGATGCATTAGGCAATGATAGAAGTGTGGGATAAAGTTGAAACAACCGAAGGGAAACACAATAATGAATGGGAAGCAAAGCAAAGTGAAGTGTACTAAGGTACACGCATTGCATATGCACATGTGTCATTCGATCTACCAATGCAAAAGAAAGAAGTGAAAAAGAAAAACTACAGGTGCCTTGCACATGTGATGCCCAACTCTTGCTCTACATGGCATCGTGATTCTCCTCTTATGAAGAATGGGTTGCAATACTTTTGCTTCTATAGTTTATTTTACTTCAATGATAACTATTTCGTCGCACCAAACGAGTCATAAGTCATTCATAACTTAACTTAATAAAGACTTATTCAATTTACTTGTGTATAAAAATGAATAAATATATTTAAATTTGGTTAGAGATTAAGTCGAGTTGTATTAGATTACCACTTTATCTAAAAACTTAGGTTATTAGGCTAATACATAACTTAACTTAATAAAGACTTATTCAATTTACTTGTGTATAAAAATGAATAAATATATTTAAATTTGGTTAGAGATTAAGTCGAGTTGTATTAGATTACCACTTTATCTAAAAACTTAGGTTATTAGGCTAATACTCCTGCACATTCAGCCCGTGGAGAGACAAATACATGATAAATAACACCTATAATAAGGAATGCAATATTTCTTTTTTAAAAATTGCAGGTAACAAGACTAAAACCCAAAACCTCCTGATAACCAGTTCTGATATTATATTAGATTACCACTTTACCTAAAAGTTTAAACTATTAGGTTGTGGACTAACAATGTATATCAAGTTTTAACAAATTGGTTGGAATTCAACCGAAATTTTAATATGCAAGATTGATCATGATAAATTGGACTAATTTGTAATTCAACAACAAGATCTTGTATTTGTTCTTACTATAAAAAAAAATATAAAAAATACAAACTTAAATCCCCTCGAACCAAAAATTATACAGGGGACCTTCCCCTCCACATGTCCATGTGCCTGTATTTTAAATATTAAATATGTGACAAATTAGTCGTACATTCATTAATATTAGACATATAAAGAGATGGACTCATTTTCAAGATCTTTATAATTTAGAAAATAGACATACGGACACATGGCAGGAGGTTCTTTGTATAATTTCCCCCGCAAACTATCTGGCATATTAAAGCTCCTTTAACTATGCATATATTTTTTAATTACGAAGCTGACCCTTCCATGAATAAGAAAATGTTAACATACAACTAATTAACATTATGTTGGATACACATAAATATATATTTAATAACTTGTTAGATAAAATTTCCCTATCATGAATGTGATGGGAAAAGATATTTGTGACAAGTTTTGCAACTACTTGTTATTTTATTCCTCATTAATAGAATAAAATTATTAGTCCATTCAAAATAAAATGGCAATACAATGAAATAAATGTTCAAAATATTAAATTAGTGTAAAAAATAAAATAAAATGCCTAATAACTAATAATTAAATAATCACAAATTTTAATAATATTTCTATTTACTCAATCACTAGAAACATTAAAACTACAACAAGGTGCATAAAACATTCAAACTATGATAAAATATCAGAAACTCTGATGAGCTAGAAACTTGCATATCTTATGAGTTCTCTAAATCAACTGATTTATAAGATGTTCATGCCTTAATCATTAGGCCTCTAGAGGTAATTTTTCAGAAAAAAATAATATATTAGTTATTCTTATGTCATACACATTTTTGTCGCTATTGCCATATTGAAATGTTCTAAAATACCTCAATAATTTTCTATTTTAATCGAGCGGCGAAATGTTTCGGAGAGTTGAAAATAAGCATAGATCCGGAGATTCCTGAATAGGTCAACCTTATTTCGAGCATTCATCCAAAAGAGGCAATTGCTTTGAATTTGACCAATTGAGACATCTGAAGAATTGATTAGATTTAATAATCTTCTGATAATAAGAGTTTTTTTTTTTTTTTGTTGGTAACTAAAAAGATAGTTTAGGGGTTCTTATGTTATTTTGAAGTTTTTAAGAGGATGTCATGGCCGCAATGTGATAGAAAAATAAATTCAAAAAATTATGTCTTTCAGGTGTGAATAATTTACTATTTTTAAACTGATATTACCTTCAATCGAAATAAGTTTATTGCTAAAAAAATAATACAAAACTACGAGAAACACAAATTTCGAGATTTCTCTACTAAACTTATGTGAAAAAAGAGTACTTGGCCACGAAATAGTGTATTTTTTATTATTAAATATGCTTTTAATATCTCTTATTTATTGACTTGAACAGCTACTAATAACACCTTTTCAAGCTAACACAACTATTTAATTGAGCAACTACGGAGATGCATTTCAAATAATTATGACTATTCAATTTGAATTTAAATTAACAATCAATTTTTATAATTATTTCCTCATTATCACATCATTTGAGACGAAAGAGCATTCTCTGATTTTTGCATTTAGCGGTGACAAATGAGTCAATATGCTGGATTTAGGTTGAGTCGTAAATAGGTGAGACTTAAATAAGTTGAGTTCCGTTTACAAATGATAAACAAGTTGAGTTTGTTTATAAATTAATAAATAAATCACAAACCCAAATTTGTTCGATTAATAAATGAGTTATAAATAGGTATCCATTAAGTATTTGTTATGAAAGTATAATATATTTATTTTAATTTTTTATTTAAAATTTCAAAAAAATATGAGTTAAATATTTCTTTTTTGAAAAAAATAAAATTCATTTATTCTTTTCTCATTAATATTTTATATAAATTAATAACACTTATTTATTATTTAATTTATTTTTCTCTTTGAATATATATAAAGTGACTTGAAATTTTAAAAATATCTTACAACTTATTTATCATTTTTTCCTCCAAAATATTTTTAAAAATGTAATTGATATACCCTAAATATGTATCCATCTACCATAAAGGAGTATTAAGGTGCAGCAGCAATTAGGATCATTATCGCTCAAGGACAGTTGCTCTGAAGGTGTCCACCCCATGTAGGCTAGAGCGATCCACGCCCGTGTCACAGACAGCTGTAATTGGCTCGTTAAAAGCCAGAGCAATCCACGCACGCGTAGTAGTTCACCAATAAATATCCATACACCCTCGGGTCAACTTCGGCCACTATAAGTAGGGGCTCGGGCAATAGGCCAAGGGAACTGACTCTTAACCCAATCTTACTGTTGCATTCAACCTCTTCAAAGCATTCTCTTTCTAGGCATCAGAGTGATCCCCCGGGTCCTCCAAGTCGTCTTTATTTTCATCCTTTTTAGGTCATCGGAAGTCGGAGAGCAACATCGCAGGTCATCACCATTTTTATCCTGCAACAGTTGGTGCCATTTGTGGGAACCGCTTCTGAGAGGTGCTCATCTTGTTTCCAGCTTCCGATTCTTGAATAATGACAACAACCTATGGCTCAAGCTCCAACCTTGCCAGTAACTACCCAAACCCGAAAATTAAAAGAAAATAAAGAAAAGGTAAAAAGGGAAACATAAAAGAAAGGGGAAAAGAAATTTAAAACAGGTATCAAGCAGGGATTCGTTGATGAATTTGTAATGCCTCGAACCCTTAAACCTGGTCCGGCGCGTTATACTCGATAAAATCCTGATAATCCATAAATAAATACGCAACGGAAACATAACTATGATCCTCAATCATAAAAATAATATCAGAGTTTACTATTTCTATCCATAATCCAAAATAACCATTCATCACCTGTATTCTCATATATACACATATCTCCAAAAGCATTGAGTATTCACAACACTAGTATGTTCCACTACCATCCATATCTCAAAAGATTTAAAACATAAACATAAAGCATAACTTATATACATCCCAAAATATCATCAAAATGTTTATACTTTTTCTCTATTTATAACCCAAAAATGCTATCAACCTCGAGCTCTCTAAGCTCGATCTCGTGGAGGTCCTGAAAAAGATAAATTTGTATTCGGGTGAGACACATCTCAGTAAGGGAAGAAACAATATATATTAAAACAGCGTGTGGCCAACATGAGATTTATAAATACCATATTAATATCATTTGCAAACCATTAACAATAATCCTGAAATCGTTTTCTAAACTTGATAATACTTATGCAAAATATTTACCCAAGAGACTACCCAAGGATAAGGGTGATTGTCCGCCCATACAAGTAGCACCCCTATGCTCTGATACATTAGGCTACCCAAAAGTCACAATTGAAGCATACCAGGGCACTCACCTTGCTCAGTAAGCCCTCAAGTGATAAATTAATCTCATACTCATACTGTCCATACAAAAGTTTACTTGCAAAGGCCCCCGAGAATAGGGAAATCTACCCGCCCATACAAATAGTTTCCCTCTACCCTATTCCGTTATATAGCCTACTGCTACATTTGATACTACTAGGGCACTCGCCTTTTTCAGCAAGCCCTCGAGCGAAGAGTTTGCCCCGCCTAAACGTAACATATTCTACTAGGATAAATAATGATACTACCATAATATATTACTTTGTCTGCCATTATTTTTCCATCTATATCTGTTCATGTTCATATCTTTAACATTTCATAGCATTTCACTTTACGTAACCTTTCACATTTTACATCGTTCACATTTCACATTTCATATCCATTTCATTCAAATTTCCATTTCATTTCATTTATTCGTACTACAGCTCCTTTTAGCTGTACATCAGTTAGTCTATATAGAAATGCGCTAGCCTACTAACACAACTCCTTTTAGCTGTCATCAATTAGTCCACAACTCCTTTTAATTGTCCTTGTATATATGGTTACATTATTAAACACAAACAACATAATCGTTATAACATTTCATTATCAATACATTTCTTACATAGCCTACATCTCATACAAATAACATATGTTTATATTGCATTACCATCTACTCATGCTACACAATTTTGCAGTAAAATTCATACATTGCCTATAAAATAAGCCAACCAACATTTAACGTTTAAATACTAAAAATATACCTTCATTTCTTACATGATTATCCTGAAAATATTTTCCACTTTCATCAGTTTATTTTCACATATACATAGCTAAATAAGCAGCCCTAAGTTCAGAAAACATAATTTACACGGTTGACATTTTATTTCACATGAAATCACATATACATATACATAACATAGTCCATTTTCTTTTAATTCATGAAAACTTGATTTAATATATAATTTTTCCCTTACCTGAATCCTTGAACTATGTCAACAGGAATCCCCAAAAGATGTCTGTGATGCTCACCTAGACCCTATATTCCAAAAAGCCCAACTTATTCAAATCCTAGAAAAATACCCATTTAATACTTCTAAGGCTCCAAATAACAATATTTGTTAAGAAAACTCCAAAATAACTCACTTATCGTGATTTTGGAATGTTTGCCAAACCTCTCAAAACAACGATTAGCTCTTGCAACCTTACAGAGAACGATCCTACTAACCTCGTGGTGGTTCCGGATTGTCAAACCGGGTCAAATCTAGCCTGAAATCGAAGAGAGAAGGTTGAGGGTCCATTTTAGAGAGAGAGAGAGAGTGAGATTCTGAAATTCCTCGTTGAAAATGAAAGCAAGTCTATTTATAGGCAGGGCCCCATCGACGAGACAAGTGGACTCGTCGACGATCCCATAAAGAACACTCGTCGATAAGACTGTGAGCTCGTCGATAAGTTTCAGAACATCTCAACCCTCTCAGTTAATCCTCGTCGATGAGACATGCAAACTCAGCGACGAGACTCAGAAGATCTCTTGTTGATGAGAAAATCCTGCTCGTCGACGAGCTCCTGCTTGTTACCCTTTTACAACTTCTTTTCCTTTTCTTCTATTCCCCCTTTTCCTTTTATTATCTTTCTTATTATTTTAAATAGTTAAAATTCTCCGGGTCATTACATTCTCCCCTTCTTAAAGAATTTCGTTCTTAAAATTTTACCTACTATTCATCCTTTCAAATCTTTAGAATTCATCAACTCATATAGTTCAATGTATATATCACCATATAAAACTTTACATCATCTATTACTAAATACAATTATCATTATCTTAAATATAATCTCATGCCTGCATCCCTGATGGCATTAGCTTCAGCCTGAATCAATGAGTAGACTCGTGCTGGAGCATCTCTTCCAAGTGGTACCTGTTGTTTTCCCCGATCCTGGTTCTGAACAGATACCGTAGGCAACGATTCCCGACAATTTTTCTTGATATGCCTCAGCTTACCGCACTTGAAACAATTAGGAGTGCCAAATCAGCATTCGCCCCTATGCCTTTTTATTACATTTCTGGCATACAGAGTCCACTACTTCCTTTTCTTTCTTCCCTAATCCCTGATTGACCTCAGACTGAAAACTAGATGGTGTAGGTCTCTTCTTTTGTTCTGAAGGCTCTGTGCTGCTCTGGATACTCTTTTCCAGCATCGAAACCTTATCAACTAAATCTGCGAAATTCTGAACCTGAAACCCCACCACCAGCTGATAAATTCTGCGCCTCAGGCCTTTTTCAAATTTTCTAACCTTCCTTACCTCGTTTGGGATAAAAAATGGTTCGAAGTGAGAAAGCTCCACAAATTTTGCTGCATACTCAGCAACGGTCATATCCCCTTGGGTCAGATTAGTAAACTCCTCAATATTTTCCTCTTTGATAGATGAAGGAAAATACTTGTCAAAGAACAGCTCCTTGAATCTCTCCCAGGTAAGAGCTATCTTTACTAGCCTCGGTTCCTCTAGCAGCTTTGCAGAAAGCCACCAGCGTTTCACCTCCCCGGTCATCTTGAAAGTGGCATAACAGACCTTCTGCTCATTCGTGCAGTCGAGTACAACTATAATCTCCTCTATTTCATGTACCCAATTCTTTGCAGCCACTAGATCAGGTCCTTTTACAAAGGCTGGGGAATTCATCCCCATAAACTCTTTAATGCTACAACCCTGACCTGTAGGTGGAAAGTTCTGTTCTCTGGGATCCTTCTTCATCTTTGCCCTAACTTGGCGGGCTATACCCTGCAGCACCTTGGAGGTATTAATGTCCTTTTCACTAGAAGTATCTGAACCTTCCTTTCCTTCAGCCTCTACGTCCTCATCTCTAAGATCCATCTTGAAAATAGGACAGAAAAGAGATAATAATTCCATATCATAACCCTAACAACATAATCATTACATTAAATCCAATAAAAATCCAAAATCTCCATACAAGGAACAATCTTACGACTAAGAAACATCAGCGTCATTGGATTTACCGTGGTTTTCTGAAACCATCGTCTGAATTAGAAAAAGGCAGAAGTTCGCCAAGGGATTTCTGCCTCCAAACTATAAAACAAAATCCTATACATCAACACCTAACCTACCCATCTCCTATTTTTCATCCTAACTCGTTCCTATACTCCGGTATAAATCATTTCCTAAGTTCTCAAAATCCCAAAATCATTGCTCTTACCAAAATGAAATGCCCCGAACCCTTAAACCCAGTCTGACACATTATACCCGATAAAATCTCGATAATCCATAAATAAATACGCGGCGAAAAACATAACGATGATCCTTAATCATAAAAATAATACCAGAGTTTACTATTTCTATCCATAATCCATAATAACCATTCATCACCTGTATTCTCATATATACACATATCTCAAAAAACATTTAGTATTTACAACACCAATATGTTCCACAACCATCCATATCTCAAAAGACTTAAAACATAAAACATAACTTATATACATCCCAAAATATCATCAAAATGTTTTTACCTTTTCTCTATTTATAAACCAAAAATGCGATCAGCCTCGAGCTCTCTAAGCTCGATCTCGTGGAGGTCCTGAAAAAGATAAATTTGTATTCGGGTGAAATAGATAAATTTGTATTCGAGTGAAACACATCTCAGTAAGAGAAGAAACAATATATATTAAAATAGCGTGTGGCCAACATGAGATTTATAAATAACATATTAATATCATTTTCATACCATTAAAAATAATCCTAAAATCATTTTCTAAAACTAATCATACACATGCAAAATATTTACCCACGAGACTACCCAAGGATGTAACATCCTCAAAATTTCTCCATATTTGGTTTTTTTTTTTTTTTAAATCTATATAACCATACCTAAGCAACGGAAACATAAGTCATACAACCACATATACTATACAATACAAAAATTCTGTACATACAGCCTATAGCCATAAAACATTTCCCTCCAGTATCGTCTACCTCAAAAATGCATCTCTGTGCAAAACTTACCCTACAACTAGGGCAACAAAGAAGTCACTCTATCTGCGAGCCTGCTCTACTCGCCTAACTGGCTCACTTGAAAAATGGTAAAGTAATAAGGTGAGATGACACTCAGTAAGTGGAAATATGCTATTACTATTGTGTGGCGACCGAGTCGTAAAACAATAACATTAATATATAAAACTGCATGATCTGACAAATCTGTAAAACAAATGTATAGTAGCTTAAAACATTTGTATCATTTGAATTTTCTATCATTCATATTGCTATATCATACTATATACAACAAAAGCTGTAAAACTGTATACATATACATAACTGTGCTCTTTCCCTGGGACTCTGTATGTCATGATTTGACCCCTCATGACAGGGTTGTGCGGCCCGTAGGCGGGATTTAACCTGGTCGGCCCTCCAGGTAAGTCATCATACTCTACACTACCTTAGCCCGACCAAACTGCATCCACTCCTAAACTCGGGACTGGCTGCTATCTCGTCAGACTAGCCCCCTCAACCCAGTGAACTAGGGAGCTGCATCCTCTCCGAGCACAGTTTGACGGTACCCACACACTATCTAAGATATGTGGTTGCACTATATCTGTATTAGCAATGGTACCGTGCTCTATAAACTGTATCTGACTGTAATCTTTCCATTGGGATATGATGCTATATATATACACATATATACTCTTTTTACTGTTTTCATTATGTTTCCAAAATAACCACAACACTAATAATCTTGTACTGTAAACACTGTAATATTTGTAACATCTTGATACTATAACTGTATAATCTGTCTGTATTTTCTATCTGTATACTCTGAGTGTTATGACATTTAGGAAGACATAACATTCTGTAAATACTATATATACTGATTTGAATAAACATCTGTGTATGTATATATATATATATATATATATATATATATATATATATATATATAAGTGTATATGTACATGCATTTGTCTATATAACATCATATACTAGGAAATCTATATAAAATTCTACATCAAATAATATCTACTTAAGCCACACATACTTTATAATCTCATATTCTGTAAAAACTATATAATAATTGGTATATATATGCAACTGTAAAATTCCTATTAATATAATCAAATCTCTTAGCATAGCATATTTCTGTTACCTAGTTCCTGAAGAGCCCTCACTAAACTCTGGCCCTACACCCGCAGGGTTCTTCACTTGACATCCTGAAAACGACATCCCCTAGAACAAAATATCAGTATCTTCTTACATACAACATTTCTTATAACTGCAGGGAAAGCATATTCTGAATAAAACACCTTACCTTGAATTTGGGATGAATTCCAAGCCGCTTCCACCAACGATCAGCTCCAGCAGTTTGGCAGAGAACTTCGCCAGGAGCGTCGTGGCGGCCTCAGATCTTCAATTTGATGAGAAATGGGGCCATGATCGAAGAAAGAATATGAGAGGTGCATTTGAGAGAGAGAGAGAGAGAGAGAGGGTTTGCGTTGAATTTTCATTAAAAAATTCGGGTTTCAACTATATATAGGGTCAAATTCGTTGACGAGACACGTCATCTCGTTGACGAGTCCTTAAGTAATTTCGTCGACGAACCCTACCTCCTCGTCGACGAAATTCAGACTGCCCAAAAACCCCTCTCGGTATCTTCTCGTTGACGAGGCGTGGCTTCATCAACGAGGCCTACTTATGCACTCGTTGATGAACTCCTTGTGTTTGTTGATGAGGCCCTGTGTAAAAATCTTTTGGGTTATTACATTCAAAGTGCAACGTCGTCGACAAACGCGAAGCGTTCGTTGTCGAAGCCTGCTGCCTCCTTCTGTTTGTTTTTTTTCATTTTCCTCCCTCTTTATTATTTAAATACCATTATTCTTTAGGTCGTTACAAAGGATAAGGGTGATTACTTGCCTATACAAGTAGCACCTTTATGCTCTGATACATTAGACAACTCAAAGGTCACAACTAAAGCATACTAGGGCACTCACCTTACTCAGTAAGCCCCCAAGTGACAAATTAATCTTGTACTCACACTGTTCATATAAAAGTTTACTTGTGAAGGCCCCCGAGGATAGGGAAATTTACCTGCCCATACAAATAGTTTCCCTCTGTCCTAGTGCGTTATGTAGCCTACTGCTACATCCGATACTACTAGCGCACTCGCCTTTCTTTGCAAGCTCTCGAGCGAAGAGTTTGCCTCGCCCAAACGTAACATGTTCTACTAGCATAAATAATAATACTATCATAATACATTACTTTGTCCGTCATTATTCTACCATCCATATCTGTTCATGTTCATATCTTTAACATTTCATAACATTTCACTTTACATAGCCTTTCACATTTCACATTTCATATCCATTTCATTCAAATTATAATTTCATTTCATTTATTCTCTAACGACCTCAAAATTTATATCATTTTTTTTTCATATTGTATATATATTAACTGTTCTGATACCCTCTGCTATGAAACTCGAGCCTTAGCAGGCACCAGGGTAATCCTGTGTACAGTATTCATACCTAAGCAGCGGAAACATAAACCATACATCCATACATATTATACAATACCAAAGTTCAATACATTCACACCATAGTCATATAAAATAACTCCCTCTAGTATCACCTATCCCAAAATACGAAACTCAGTCACAAACTCACCCTAAAACTAGGGCTATCAAGAAATCACTCTATTTGCGAGCCTGATCTGCTCGCCTAGCTGACTTACCTGAAAAATGGTAAAATAATAGGGTGAGATGACACTCAGTAAGTGGAAATATGCTGTTACTAGTGTGTGGCAACTGAATCGTAAAACTATAATAATAGTATGTAAAACTGCATGATCTAGTAAATCTGTAAAAACACATATATCACATGTATAGTAGCTTAAAATATGTGCATCATCTAAACTTTCTATCATTCATACTGCTAATATCATACTATATACAACAAATCTGTAAAACTGTATGCATATATATAACTGTGCTTTATCCCTAGAACTCTGTATGTCATGATTTGACCCCTCATAACAGGGTTGTGCAGTCTGTAGGCGGGATTTAATCTGGTCGGCCCTCCAAATAAGTCATTATACTCTACACTACCTCAGCCCATCCAAACTGCATCCACTCTTAAGTTTGGGACTGGCTGCTACCTCGTCAAACTGGCCCCCTCAACCCAGCGAACTGGGGAGCCGCATCCTCTCCGAGCACAGTTTGACGATACCCACACACTATCTGAGATATGTTGTTGCACTCTATCTTTATTAGCAATGGTATCGTGCTCTGTATTCTGTATCTGTATCTGTCTGTAATCATTCCTCTGGGATCTAATACTCTATATATATACATATATACTCTTTTACTGTTTTCATCATGTTCCCAAAATTACCATAATGCTATCTCTTTGTACTGTAAATTCTGTAATCTCTATATTCAGTATTTGTAGTATCTTGATGCTATCTTTGTATATCTATCTATAAAATATATATCTATATACTCTGTCTGTATACTCTGAATGTTATGGTAATAGGAAACATGACATACTACAAATGCTATATATGCTGATTTGAGTAAAACTGTAATATACTATTCTGGATAAACATCTGTAATATACTGATTTCTATAAAACTATAACATACTGATCTGAGTAAACATCTATATACATATATATATATATATATGTATATATATCTATTTTGTGCAACTATTTGAATAAAAGCTGTATATGTATGTATATCTGTCTGTATAATCGCTGTGAATATTTGGCTATATCTGTATGTTCTGTATAACTTCATATACTGGAAAAACTGTATAAAGTTCTACATAAAATATTATCTACTCAGGCCACACATACTTTAAGAACACATATTCTGAAAAACTACATAATAACTAGTATACATATATGTTGGTAAAATTTCTATTAGCATATTCAAATTTCCTAACATAGCATATTTCCCCTACCTTATCTCTGAAAAGTCCATACTGTACTCTAGCCCTATACCCACAGGGTTCTTCACTTAACACCCTGATAATGACATCCCCCAGAACAAAACATCAGTATTTTCCTACATACAACATTTCTTATAATTGCAGGGAAAGCGGATTCTGAATAAAACACTTTACCTTGAATTTGGGACAATTTTCAAACCTCTTCCACCAACGATCCGCTTCGACAGACTTGCAGAGAACTTCATCAGGAGTGTTGTGGTGGCCTCGGATCTTCAATCTAGCGAGCAACGGACCCGAAATCGAAGAAAGGAGGGAGAGGCGTTTAGAGAGAGAAAAAGGGTTTCTTGCACAGAATTTTCATAAAAAATCCAAGTTTTCACTATTTATAGCTTTAGATTCGTTGACGAGACACGTTATCTCATCGACGAGTCGTTAAGAAATTTCGTTGACGAAACCTGACCTCGTTGACGAGCTCCTCTTATATCCTCGTCGAGGAGGACCCTTTTAATTTTCCGAGTTATTACATCTAAAGTGCAATGTCGTCAACGAACACCTATTGCCTCCTTCTATTTCTGTTTCCAATTCCCTCCCTCTTTATTATTTAAATACCATTATTCTTCGGTTCATTACATATTCGTACTACGGCTCCTTTTAGCTATACATTAGTTAGTCTACATAAATATGCGCTAGCCTGCTAACACAACTCCTTTTAGCTGTCATCAATTAGTCTACATCTCCTTTTAGCTGTCATTGTATAGATGGTTGCATTATCAAACACAAGCAACATAATCCTTATAACATTTCATTATCAATGCATTTCTTACATAGTCTGCGTCTCATACAAATAACATATGTTTACACTGCATTACCATCTACTCATGCCACACAATTTTGCAGTAAAATTCATACATTGCCTGTAAAATAAGCCAACCAACATTTAACGTTTAAATACTGAAAATATACCTTCATTTCTTACATGATTATCCTTAAAATATTTTCCACTTTCATCAATTTATTTTCACATATATGTAGCTAAATAAGTAGCTCTAAGCTTAGAAAACATAATTTACATGGTTGGCTTTTTATTCCACATGAAATCACATATACATATACATAACATAGTCCATTTTATTTTAATTCATGAAAACTTGATTTAATATATAAATTTCCCCTTACCTAAATCCTTGACCTACACCAACAAAAATCCCCAAAAGATGCCTGGGACGCTCACCCGGATCCTGTATTCCAAAAACCCCAACTTACGCAAATCCTAGAAAAATACCCATTTAATACTTCCTAGGCTCCAAATAACAATACTTGTTAAGAAAACTCTAAAATAACTCACTTACCCTGATTTTGGGATATTTCCCAAGCCTCTTAAAACAACGATCAGCTCCTATAACCTTACAGAGAACGATCCTACGAACCTCATGGTGGTTCCGGATCGTCAAACCGGATCAAATCTAGCCCAAAATCGAAGAGAGAAGAGTGAGGGAATGTTTTTAGAGAGAGAGAGAGAGAGAGAGAGAGAGAGAGAGAGAGAGAGAGAGAGAGAGAGAGAGTGAGATTTTGAAATTTCTCGCTGAAAATGAAAACAAGTCTATTTATAGGCAGGGCCTTGTCGACGAGACAAGTGGACTCATTGACGATCCCATGAAGAACACTCGTCGACAAGACCATGAATTCGTTGATGAGTCTCAAAACATCTCAACCCTCTTGGTTAATCCTCATCGACGAGACATGCAATCTTGGTGATGAGACTTAGAAGATCTCTTGTTGACGGAAAATCCCGCTTGTCGACGAACACCTACTTGTTACCCTTTTACAATTTCTTTTCCCTTTCTTCTATTCCTCCCTTTCCTTTTATTATCTTTATTATTATTTTAAGTAGTTAAAATTATCTGGGTTATTACAAAATTTGTCCTCCTCATCGATGAACATTCTTCTAGGTTTTGTCGACGAGGAATTATCGAGAGCAAGAAAAATTTAAGTTTATAAACACTTCATCGACGAACATTTTGACCTCGTCGACGAATGTTCTTCTTGGCTTCGTCGATGAATCCATATGTCTCATTGATGAGGGCCAGGTTATAAATAGGCCTTGGATCCTATTTTTCATGAATTTCTCTCTCCTCTCTCATTTTCTCTCTCTGGGTTTCGGTTTCCCTACCTATTTTCGTCGAATCTGGGCCTAATTTAGCTCGATTTGACAATCGGAAACTACCACGAGATTCCTGGGAAGATTCTTTGCAACATAGGCGGAGCAGATTTTCAATTTTAAGTACTTGGGCACCACAGCAAAACCAAGGCAAGTAGGGTATTTTTTAGTTTCATTAATAATATGAAGTATGTAGGGCCTAGGGAATGATAAAATAGCATTTTATTGAAGTTTGAGTTGATAAACTCGGGTTTTTGAATTAGGGTTCGAGTGAGTACCGTAGGCAACGTTACAGGGTTTTCGTGGGCGTAACATAGGAAACCAGGTAAGGGGAAAATGTTATAGCAGCTTTTTATTAATTTTAAAAGGGTTAATTTCGAATATACAAATAATATATATATATATATATATTTGATTTAACTGATCAGTTAGGCATTTGAAAAATAATGATTTTGATTATATTTTATAATTGGGAAAATTTGTGTGGTATGAAAATAACTTTCATAAATAAATGGTTGCGAGTACTGCTTGGTTACGACTATTGTTTGCATGTGGCTACTGATTGGGTTATAGATTCTATTTGGTTGTGAATACTGTTCAGCTGTGAGTATTGTTGGATTGTGAATACTGTGGTAAATGTGTTGTTGTGCCTAGGTGATTGGTGTGCAATGGATGTGTGATGTTTATTATATGATGGTTTTCAAGGCAATTATGAAATAATACAGGAACCATGATTTTACATATTAAATAGTATAGAAAATTATGTTCAGTATATTATGATATGCAGGCACAGATGCCGTGATTCATGTTATGTGAAACATCCCGAATCCTTAAACCCGGGTCCGGCGCGTTATACCTGATCATCCATAATTAACATAACATACGCAGCGGAAAACATGATCATAATCTCCATATAACATAAAACTAGAGTTTACTAATTATAACTATAATCCATATTAAATCATCCAACACCTGTATTTCCATAAATCTACATAACTCCCAAAATAATTCAGTATGTTCACAAACTTTCTTTTCTCCACAGACTTAAAATATAAGGACGTAAAACATAAATTTTGTACATCTCAAAATTAACATAGAAATATACCCTTTACTTTTATATTCCCTAATAACGTTATAAAAACCTCGAGCTCTCAAAGCTCGATCTCGAGGAAATCCTGAAAAAAAATACATTCGTATTCGGGTGAGACACATCTCAGTAAGGGAAGAAACCATATATTAAAGCAGTGTGTGGCCAACATGAAATTATACATATCATTTTATAATATTTACAAATCATTAACATAATTTCCTGAAACCATTCTCTGAACCTAATCAAACACATGCAAATGTTAAACCCACGAGATTTCCCGAGGATAGGGGTGATTACCTGGCCATACAAGTAGCACCCCTCTACTCTGATACATTTGGCAACCCGAAGGTCACAATTTAAGCATACCAGGGCACTCACCTTACTCAGTAAGCCCTTAAGTGATAAATTAATCTCGTACTCACGCATTCAACAATAGTTTATCGGCAAAGGCCCTAAGGATAAGGAATTCTACCCGCCCATACAAGTAGATTCCCTCTGCCCTAGTACGTTATGTGGCTACTGCCACATCTATAGCTACTAGTGCACTCGCCTTACTCAGCAAGCCCTCAGGCGAAAGGTACGCCTCGCCCAATCGTAACATGTTTTACGTACATACATACTTCTAATATCATAATACATCATTCTGTTATGTCATTATACATTCATGCACATTCATTCCTGTTCATAACTTAACTTTGCATTTCGTTTCACTTTAAGTGACTTTTTCCCATTTACATCATTTGCCTTTGTCATTTCATTTCATTGCCATTTCATCGGTCATTTCATTGCATAACATTTCATTTCATTACTTCGTACTATAGCTGGTCTTTAGCCATCATCAGTTACTCTACGTAGAAATGTGCTAAATCTACTAACACAGCTCCTTTTAGCTGTCATCAGTTAGTCTACACAGAAGTGTGCTAGATCTGCTAACATGGCTCTCTTTCAGCTGTCTTACATTTACATGGTTGCATTTAACATACACAGGCAACATTGTCCATATCATATTTTATTTTCATTGCTTTACTTACTTAGCCTGCATCTCATATATTTAACATATATTTGCACAGAATCTCATGCTACACAATTTAATAGTAAAATTCATACATTGCCTGTAAAATAAGCCAACCAACATTTAATGTTTATATACTAAAAATACCTTTCATTTCTTACTTAATTATCCTGAAAATATTTCTCACATTCATCAGTTCATTTTCGCATATACATATCTAATAAACAGCCCTAAGCTCAAAAAAAATATAATTTAAACAGTTGGCATTTTACCCATACTGAAACATATACACGTACATATAACACAATTTATTTTTCTATTAAATTCATAAAAATTCTGATTTAATATATATTTTCCCCCTTACTTGGTTTCTTGAACTACTCCAACAAGGACTCCGAAAAATACCTGCGGCACTCACCCGAGCCCTGAAATTAAATTTCTAGTTCCAATAAATTATTCTTGAATAAAATATTAATTTAATACTTCCTAGGGCCATAATTCCTAAATAAATAATAATACCCTTAAATTTAGCCAAATTGCCAAATTTCCCAAATCCTACTCTCGCTTTGGAGTAGGACTTAGAAAACCTCAATTGGAAAATTACATACGTCAAAATGACGATAACAACGACTAGGATCCCGTGGTGGTGTCCGTTCATTGATTTAACCACATAATAACGGCGAAATTGAGAAAATAGGGAAAAATTACCTTTCCCCAGGACTAGTGTCTAAACCGTTCCCATGAAAAATCTGCTCCAGTAGAAATGTCGGCAGCGGAACCAGGATTCCAATGGCACCTTCTGTTTCCCGATTCGTCTCAAACTCGCCGAGTAATTGAGAGAAGGAGGGAAGCGGAGACGAACGCAGGAAAATATTTTTTTCGGGGGGGGGGGGGGGCGTGCAGCTCCAGCTTCTGTTCTTCTTCTTCCTTCTTCTTTCTTCTTCTTCTTTCTTCTTTCTTCTTCTCTTCTTATCTTCTTTCTGTCAGTACTTTATATATATATATATACATATATATATATATATATATCTTATTTTAATTATTATTTTTTTAAAATCCAATGTAAAAATATTTAATTAATAACTAATTATTTAATTATTTAATTTATCTTAATTTAATTTAATTTCTTTAATTTTTAATTTTTTTCTTCTTTTTCCCACGCCATTCTTTTTATTTATTTATTTGTTATTTTGTTTATTATTATTATTTTTTCTAAATTATTTTAATCCTTTTTAAATTTTCGGGTCTTTACATTATGTTATGCCGGCGTTGATGCCGTGATTCATGTTATGTTATGCCAACACAGATGTCGTGATTTATGTTATATTATGCTGACACAGATGCTGAGATTCATGTTGGCGCAGATGCCTTAATCATGTATGATAAGACAGAATTTATGAAATATTTACATGACAATTATTATTATTAAGAAATACGAAACAACTATGTTCAGTATATGAAACTTATTATATGATAGCAGAACTCAGATGACATGGTTTAGTTCAGTTTCAGGAGCATGGTACCGTAGCTATATGTTCAGAATTATGATAGTGCTACCACACAACCAATAGTGTGGGAGATGGCAGTCGATGTGGCTTTAGTGTAAAGTGGACTAGTCCCCCTGGAAGTCTGGGACCAGGAGGGTTAGGCCCATCGTACTTACAGACTTATATTTGATACAACATGGTCAGCTAGCTATTGCTAGGTCCTGCCTTCAGGCTGCACAACCTAGTCATGTGGGGATAAGACATAACATCAGCTAGCTATCCATATGGGGTGTTATTTCAGTATTGTACATTTATATAAGATGATTTTCATGTATAGAAATCTAGTATACTTTATTATGATACGACAATCATGTTTTACTTAGTTCTGCTACAGTCAGATTTTACCAAATATGCTTATTATACTAGTTATATGTATAACACGAAAATGCTCATAACGCTACACATTGATATTAGTTTATTTCCCTTACTGAGAGGTATCTTGCCTTAGTTATATATAAACATTTCAGGGAATCCAGGTAGAGGAGTAGATAGAGCTCCGCGACAGTAGAGTCCGACTGAGCTACCCTGTGAGAAGGGTGAGTTGTAGAGCCCGAGTAAGATTTATTTTTTGGAAGTGACCCGAGGCTATTTTTGGTCTTTTTAGTGGATGATTGTATGTATATAATAGTTTTAGTAAGACTTTGGTAGTGTGGTTGGTTGTATGGTACGTTGTAATTTACGTTTCCTGCTGCTTAAGTATCAGAGTTGTATTTTGGGTATATCCCTGGTACCCATGGGTCTAGGTTGATTATGTTATTAAGTTGTTTAGGATTATTATATTAAATATTATTATGAAAAAAAATATATGGCAAATTAGGCAGGCTGTTACATCCCCTCATTCCACAAAGTCGAGTGAATGGTCAAGATGACTTTGCTAAGAGACCACCACGTCATGAGCCCTATGTCCAACATCGGCATAATAAGGACTATGACGTCGATGACCATCATATTAGGAGACCTTGCTATAGGGACCGTCGTGATCCTTACAATGATGAAATGAGGATAGAAGCCCTCACCTTTGATGGACAAAAGGATCCTAAAGTCTTCCAAGATTGGTTGACTGGAATAGATGCCTATTTTGAGTTGTGTACGATGCATGACTCGCACCGAGTAAGGCTTGCAAAAAATAAGACTAACCGGGCAAGAAAAACTCCATTGGATAAATGTTGAGAGGCAAGAAGCAAGGTTAAACCATAGACCCATTGAGCATTGGGATCTAATGAAGGATAGATTAAGGGAGAAGTATGCACCCTTTAGACATAGAGAGCACCTTATAGATCAGCTTTACAACTTGTGTCAAGGTAGCATGACTGTTCCAGAATATTCGAATCAATTCGATAAGATGACTACAAGATGTGGAGTCTATGAAACTGATAGTCAATAGACCTCCCAATTTTGCTTAGGATTAAAGCCTGAACTAAGGAGAAAACTATTCCCATATCACATTGAGTCCCTTAAACATGCCTATAGTTTAGCTTATTAATTTGAGCAAATGAATGAAGGGCACATGGGAAAACAGTTTGATACCTCTTGCAGTGAATCATACTCTCACCAGATTCAGAGTTATGAAAAGTCGCGACCAGCGCAATTAGGTCTAGTCACCTCCCAAGAAAGCAATTCCCCAGTCCAACAATCTATGGACAAAGGAAAGGCATCCATGAACCTGGAACTTGATAGGGAAGAAAGTGAGATGAAAAATAAGGAAAAGAGAGAAATTAGTGGATAATCCTTGAACACCATAAGTAAAAGGTTGTGTGAGCGGGAAAGTCAAGATACAAAGGTAGTGTCGGAGAACATTACTAAGGAGACTGAAATACCCCTATCTGAGAAAGAAACACCCTTAGAAGTATCCTCCATACCTTCTGAGTTTGATGATGTCATTCCTGAGCCTCGTAGTGAGCTACCTCCCATGGGAAATATTCCGCATGTCATAAACCTTGTTCTTTGTTCATCTTTGCCTCATTTGCCACATCCTAGAGTGAACCTAATAGAACATGAAGAGTTGAAACATGTGAATGAATTGAAGGAACTTGACTTTTTTCATAAGAATTTAGTTCCACTTGCTTGCCCTACTTTCCTTAATCCCAAGAAAGCTAAAACTTTGAGCACATGCATCAATCGTAAGGAAAGCAAAAAAATTGACATCAAGAATAGGTTTTCCAAAATCATTTTTTTGATAGAGAGATGTGAAGCTCATAGGTTACTTCTTGAAAGCCTTGAGGACTGTGTTAGGCACCAAACTCAAATATTTTAGTGCCTGTAATCCTCTGACTGATGGGAACATTGAGGTAGTTGATAGAAGCATTAGTGACCTATTAAGATGTTTTATAGTTGATCCCAACGTAGCTTGGGATTTATGCCTTCCTATAGCCAATTCTGTATTCGGAAGTTTAGTGAATAGGAAGCCTGTAGATCTTATTCCAGTACCACTTAAGTCTAGAGTGAGTGAGCCGACTGATTCCTTTGTAAAACACATACATAAGCCATACTTTGAAATTAGAATGAAGATCAATCTGAACAATGAACATTATAAATCTATTGCAGATATTTATTGTAGGCTACAAAAATTTTTAGAGGGTGATATGGTCATGATTTGTATTTGTCCTGAACGGATTCCGATAGGAAAGGTAAGGAAGTTATATGCTAAGAAAATGGGTCCTTTCAAGAGTTTAAAGGAAATCAGTTCTAATGTTTATATGATTGATATTCCCATTGAATCTGACATTTGTAATGTGTTTAATGTTGAGAACTTAACCCCATTTCATGCAGCATCTACTTTTTTATAGCCTTCTATTTCTAACCCTACAGGTAATTCCACTCCGTTCTCCATTCATCATGCACCCGAACCACAGAAATTGCTTTTACCACCATCTCCACCAATATCCAAGAACCGTGATGACATTGAGGAAATCCTGGATGACAAAACCATGACCACATGAGTTAGATCCTATCAGAAATTCTGGATCAAGTGGAGAGGTAAACCGATTTTAGAGCGCAACTGGATTTTGAAGGAAGATTTAACTCATCTCAACCCGAAATGTTACACCCAGCACTTCATCTTTAATTCTTTGGAGAAGAATTTTTTTGGGCTCGAGAGAGATAATGGGGATCAACATGCATTACCCCTTCCTTTTGTAGATGTTCTGACACATGGACGACCTCCAAATGTCTACTTTCTTCACCGACATGATGACCACCTTTCGTTTGCCGACATGTTGACACACGGACGACCCTCCAGATGTCCACAATACTTGTTGTACATTGAAGACTTTATGGAGACACTTGAAGACATTTCAGAATAAAGAAGCCCATGTTGTGTTGCAAATCTGAGCTCCAGATCCTTGTGGGCCCACATGGATCTACTGGGCTCCACACCACTACTCATGGCCCCATAGTTTGGGCCTCCCCTTTTGACTTTGTTTCATTTAATTAATTGCATTATGAGTTAAGTTAGGTTTTTAATTATGAGTGAATTGTGTGAGTTATTAAGTTTTTAATTTGTGAATAATGAGTTAATTGTCTCCCATGCCTGTATGGGGACATTTAGGTCATTTTATTATTAGGTCTTTATTTCCCTTATATATATATATTCTATTGTAAACATTGGAAGAGGCATCCAAGTTTGATTATTGAATGAAAAGAAAGGTTCTTCCTTTGAGAAAGCTTTGAGCTTTTGTTCCGATCCTTGCGATTGAGTGACGAGAGACTACGACGTTCTCCTCGGAGATTAGTTGGTGTGAGACCAAAAACCTATCCAAAATCTATCTATCACAATCCATCCATCACATCTACACCATATCAGATCAACTCATGCCATCCGCACACGACGAACAACAAGCAACAACCTTTGCACCGGTTTATCGTGATTTTGACGGATTTCTTGGTTTGATTCACGTTCGTGATCATTGGTAAGTTATTTAGAGGATCCACTTGGTAAAACTCATCCCAACCCATCCATAACTTTATTTACCATCTTTTCTTAAGATCCCATTAGCCCTCGTTTCGTATTACCCCATAAAAATCCCGTTTTTAAGCCGACCCTTCGCTGCACAGTCGCCTGATAGTGTTCGTCATCCAACTTGATGTGCGATTTTCACTATGAAAACCTTCCCAGATTCAAAGAACTTAAACATAAAAGTTGTGCTAAAGTTTCTTACCTTTCTTTTGACACCAAGGTCACCTTATTTGGAGTTTGATAGTGAAAGTTATGACTCCAATACCAAAAGGTGTTCGTGGCTGAAAATCCATTAGCTGCTCTTGGGATTTCCCCGAATCTCTTAGTTTAAACATATATTTTAATGTCAACCATGGGAATATGATTGTGGTAGCTTAGAATTATTTTATTGAATGATTGAAGAGCATGTTCATGACATATAACTTGATTATCTTGTGAAAGAACCACTTGAGACTGAATTTGAATCTACTTATATACCTTTTTAAAATCCTTGGACTGCATGATAAAACATAATTTATTTTATATATGTTGGTTGATTAAATTCTGATTTTAAAGTATTTATCATGTGTGTGTTGATTAAGGGTTGAACACAATTAGGACTAGGTCACCTTACCCCGCCCTACATCATCTGAGCATAAACAACTAGGGTGTACCATCTCATCCTGCACCATCTTGGAATTAGAGCCTAGGTTAAAGCCTAGGTTTAGTTAGGCTGAACCCTGAAATCTCATCCTCCTTTGGTTGAATTGACCTCCCCTAGTTTCTATTGTGAGAAGCCGCCCTTGTGGTTATGATTTAATGGCAACTAGAGCTGGTAACCGTTACCTAGGTCATGGGATTTGTGATGAAAGAGAGTTTCCTATGCCTCATAGAGAAATACCTCCCCTCCTTCCACAAATTCGAGTGAATCGTCAAGATGACTTTGCTAGGAGACCACCACGTCATGAGACCTATGTCCAACATTGGGATAATGAGGACTATGACGCTGATGATCTTCATATTAGGAGACCTTGCCATAGGGACTGTCGCGATCCTTACAATGATGAAATGAGGATAGAAGCCCTCACCTTTGATGGACAAAAGGATCCTAAAGTCTTCCAAGATTGGTTGACTGGAATTGATGTCTTTTTTGAGTGGTGTAAGGTGCAAATATAAGACTAACTGGGCAAGCCAAACTCCATTGGATAAATGTTGAGAGGCAAGAAGCAAGGTTAAACCATAGACCCATTGAGCATTGGGATCTAATGAAGGATAGATTAAGGGAGAAGTATGCACCCCTTAGACATATAGAGCACCTTATAGATTAGCTTTACAACTTGTGTCAAGGTAGCATGACTGTTCCAAAATATTTGAATCAATTCGGTAAGATGACTGTAAGATGTGGAGTCTGTGAGACTGATAGTCAATAGACCTCCCAATTTTGCCTAGGATTAAAGCATGAACTAAGGAGAAAACTATTCCCATATCACATTGAATCCCTTGAACATTCTTATAGTTTAGCTTATGAATTTGAGCAAATGACGGAAGGGCACATGGGAAAATGGTTTGATACCTCTTCCAATGAATCATACTCTCACCAGATTCAGAGTTATGAAAAGTCGCGACCAGCGCAATTAGGTCTAGTCACCTCCCGAGCAAGCAATTCCCCAGTCCAACAATCTATGGACAAAGGAAAAGTACCCATGAACCTGGCGCTTGATAAGGAAGAAAGTGAGATGAAAAATAAGGAAAAGAGAGAAATTAGTGGAGAATCCTTGAACACCATAAGTAAAAGGTTGTGTGAGTGGGAAAGTCAAGATACAAAGGTAGTGTCGGAGGACATTCCTAAGGAGATTGAAATACCCCTACCTAAGAAAGAAACACCCTTAGAAGTATCCTCCCTACCTTCTAAGTTTGATGATGTCATTCTTGAGCCACGTAGTGAGCTACCTCCCGTAGGAAATATTCCTCATGTCACAGACCTTGTTCCTTGTTCATCGTTGCCTCATTTACCACATCCTAGAGTGAACTTGATAGAACATGAGAAGTTGAAACAAGTGAATGAATTGAAGGAACTTGACCTTTTTCCTAAGAATTTAGTTCCACTTGCTTGCCCTAGTTTCCCTAATCCCAAGAAAGCTAAAACTTTGAGCACATGCATCAATCGTAAGGAAACCAACAAAATTGACATGTAGAATAGGTTTTTCAAAATCATTTTTTTTATAGATATGTGAAGCTCATATGTTACTTCTTGAAAGCCTTAAGGACTATGCTAGGCACCAAACTCAAATTTTCTAGTGCATGTAACCCTCTGACTAATGGGAACACTGAGGTAGTTGATAGAAGCCTTAGCGACCTATTGAGATATTTCATAGTTGACCACAACATAGCTTGGAATTTATGCCTTCCTGTAGCCAATTCTACATTCGAAAGTTCAGTGAATAGGAAGCCTGTAGATCTTATTCCAGTACTACTTAAGTCTAGAATGAGTGAGCCGATTGATGCCTTTGCAAAACACATACATGAGCTATACTCGGAAATTAGAATGAAGATCAATCTGAACAATGAACATTATAAATCTATTGTTGATATTCATTGCAGGTTACAAAAATTTTCAGAGGGTGATATGGTCATGATTTGTATCCATCCGGAACGGATTTTGGTAGGAAAGGTAAGAAAGTTATATGCTAAGAAAATGGGTCCTTTCAAGAGTTTAAAGGAAACCAGTTCTAATGCTTATATGATTGATATTCCCATTGAATCTAACATTTGTAATGTGTTTAATGTTTAGAACTTAACCCCATTTCTTGCAGCATCTACTTTCGTAGAGCCTTCTATTTTTACCCTGCGGGTAATCCCACTCCGTTCTCCATTCATCATGCACCCGAACCACAGAAATTGCCTTTACCACCATCTCCACCAATATCCAAGAACCGTGATGACATTAAGGAAATCCTGGATGACAAAATCAGGATCACACGAGCTGGATCCTATTAGAAATTTTGGATCAAGTGGAGAGATAAACCGATTTTAGAGTTGTTGGGCTTACAAGGCTTAACATTCTATTTTAATGCTAACAATAAGTGGAACTTAACATATTTGGTTGAGTGATGATATTTCAGATCTCATATGTATGAAACCAAGGTCAAGTACTCACAAGGATAATTGAATCTTATATTCTAAAGGAACATGATCACATGAAGCTTAAAGAATACTTAAAGGCATGGATGATATATTAAAGCTTGACGACTATGAGAGGATGAACTTGATATTAAAGCTTGAAGAAAGGGCCAAGACAGGATGAACTTGATATTAAAGCTTGAAGAAAGGGTCAAGACAAAGCATGAAGACTTAAGTGTTTAAGAATGTCAAAAAATCTAAGAAGTCGTTATGTAAGTACTTCATTCGATTTCAATATGTATACAAAAAGTTCCTAGGATAATTACTTGGACCTAGATAACTTTTAAAATACTTGGAAAATATTTTTATAAGGTCAAAAGATATTTCAAAAAGGTTAAACTTGTTTTTGGAATGAAAAGCACTAAAATGGGATTTTTTTTTCAAATTCTATTAATTTTTCTACATCCGCATTGATGAACTTTTTTCTCTATCAAAAGTCCATTATTTTAAAACGTGTTCAACAAGAAAGTTGTAGGATTTCTCTTACCTTTCTTTTGACAACAAGAATGTTGGAGTTATATAGAAAAAGTTATAACCAAAATATTGAAATGGGGTCGAAGCTTTCAACACCTCAGCAAATTGTCTGGTCAGCCAACTGACCAGAATGACTTGTGTTCAGTTAGCCGATTGACCAGTTAATAGAGTTAATTTTTGGGAGACAAAAAGCTCTCAGTCACTTGTCCAGCTAGCTGACCTTGTATAAACACCCACCTAGTCGCGTGGTCAGCCAACTGACCCTACGAAAATTTAAATTTTGAACTTTAGTGGAAAAATTCTAAAAGTTAGTTTTTTTAAATCTAAAAGTTATAAAAACTTGGGGAACACTCTAAGAAACTTGGGAGACAAGGAAACTCACTCTATAAATACATGATTTTGCAACTTAAATTATACCAAGCAATTGAAAATCAATTCTTAAAGCTGAAACTCACATACTCTTAAAAGCTCTCATGCTCTCATCTTTACACGTATGAATTGCTGAGATTTTTTGGAAGCAACTGATAAATTCTTCTCTATGTTTCTGAATTGTTGATTCTTATCTAGAAGAAAAACTTGGTGAAATCTTTTTTGCTTTAGCTTCAATTGTATTTCATATTGTGAATTTGATTGAAGTATATAGATTTAACTTGTACTAATCAGCTCTTTGTGAGATCACTCTTTGTACACATCTATTTGTTGTATCTCTTGTAGATTGTGATGATTTTAGGATTGTTGGATCGTTGGCTAAGCGAGGGGATTTCGCTTAGAGAGGTGCTGCTTTAGCCTAATTGAAGGAGTGACCAAACTAGGGTATATCGTTTGGAGAGGCAGACTTTAGCCTAATCAAAGGAGTGTGTAAACGGTATTGTTCCGCCTAGCAAAGGAACTGGTTTTAGTGAATCCTTTGGTGGTTTGCCAAAGGCGAGGACGTAGGCTGGGTATAAGCCGAACCTTGTAAAAATTGTGGTCTCACTCGCTCTTTCCTATGCTCTTTATTTTCAACATATATATAAACTGCATGAATGTTTTAAATTCCTTAATCATAAACACTACGTGGATTTGATATTAAGTAAACTCAAGTTTAATTTTTTTTTTGGGATTGCGTAAACTGAAAGGGAGTACGTTGGTTGATCCATTCTTTGCTGCAACCGTAAGGGAGTACGTTGATTAGTGAAACACTCAAAGACTCTTTAAACTGAAAGTTTATTTAATGTCTAAGATTTTGGAAAGAGTATTAGATTTTATATTGCACCTCATTTTAAGAAAGTAAATTCATTAATTACAGGGTTGCAAACAAACACAAGCTGAATCTTCTATCTTAGTTTGAATATTGTGGATGATTGGAAAATTGATTGGTTAAGTACTTTGTTGGTTGTGATTGAATTTTGTTTTTAAGAATTTATTATTTAAATAAATCAATAAGAAGTAAAGAATTCATTAAAAGAAGAAAAAGAAGTTAAGGATTCTTGAAAAGAATTAAAAGAAAATTTTTAAATCCAATTCACCCCCCTCTTAGGACTACACCTTAGTTTTCAAGAGCGCAACTGGATTTTGAGGGCAGATTTAATTCGTCTCAACCCAGAATGTTACTCCCAGCACTTCTTCTTTAATTCTTCGGAGAAGAATTCTTTTGGGCCCAAGAGAGATGATGGGGATCAGCATACGTTACCCCTTCTTTTTGCAGATGTTTTGACACATGGACGACCTCCAGATGTCTAAGTTCTTCGCTCACATGACGACCACCTTTCGTTTGCCAACATGTTGACACGCAGCGACCTTCGGATGTCCAAAATACTTGCTAGACATTGAAGACTTTATGGAGATGATTGAAGAATTTTTAAAATAAAGAAACCCGAGTTATGTTGCAAATCCGAGCTCCAGACCCTTGTGAGCCCACATGGATCTACTGGGCTCCACACGACTACTCTAGGCCCTATAGCTTGGGCCTCCCCTTTTGACTTTGTTTCATTTAATTAATTGCATTATGAGTTATGGTAGGTTTTTAATTATGAGTGAATTGTGTGAGTTATTAAGTTTTTAATTTGTGAACAATGAGTTAATTGTCTCCCATGCCTGTATGTGGACGTTTAGGTCATTTTATTATTAGGTCTTTATTTTCCCTATATATATATTATTATAAATGCTAGAAGAGGCAACCAAGTTTGATTATTGAATGAAAAGAAAGGTTCTTCCTTTGAGAAAGCTTTGAGCTTTTATTCTGATCCTTGTGATTGAGTGACGAGAGGCTACGACGTTCTCCTCGGAGATCAGTTGGTGTGAGACCAACAACCTATCCAACATCTATCTATCATAATCCATCCATCACATCTACACCATCTCAGATCAACTCACGCTAGCTGCACACAACGAACAACAAGCAACAACCTTTGCACCTGTTTATCGTGATCTTGATGGATTTCTTGGTTTGATTCACGTTCATGATCATTGGTAAGTTATTCAGAGGATCCACACGGTAAAACTCATCCCAATCCATCCATAACTTTATTTACCATCTTTGTTTATGATCCCATAAGCCCCCATTTCGCAATACCCCATAAAAATCTTGTTTTTAAGCCAACCCTTCGTTGCACAGTCGTCTGAAAATGTCCGTCTTCCTACTTGATATGCGATTTTCATTGTCAAAACCCCATATTCAAAAACCTGAAACACAAAAGTTGTGTGAAATTTTCTTACCTTTATTTTGACACCAAGATCACCTTATTAGGAGTTCGGTAGTGAAAGTTATGACTCAAATACCGAAAGGTGTTTGTGGTTGAAAATCTATTAGATGCTCTCGGGATTTCCCCAAATTTCTCAGTTTAAACATATATTTGAATGTCAATTGTCAACCATGGGAATATGATTGTGGTAGCTTAGAATTATTTTCTTGAATGATTGAAGAGCATGTTCATGGCATATAACTTGATTATTTTGTGAAAGAACCACTTGGGACTGAATTTGAATCTAATTATATACCTTTTTTAAATCCTTGGACCACATGATAAAGCATGATTTATTTTGTTTATGTTGGTTGATTAAATTCTGATTTTAAAATGTTTATCATGTGTGTGTTGATTGAGGGTTGAACACAAGAAGGACTAGGTCACCCTATCCCGCCAAGAAGGACTAGGTCACCCTATCGCGCCCTACATCATCTGAGCATAAACAACTAGGGTGTACCACCTCATCCTGCACCAAACATACATATATTTATACGTTGATACGCTGAAATAGAATAAAATTAAATGGAATGAAGTATCTATTTTAATATTTATTTTTATTTTTATATTTGATTATATATTTTAAAATAATAAAATTCATTTTCTTGGAATGTTCATTTTTACTAATACTACACTAATAAATTTTTGAGTTCATGAGTGAGAATAAGTATTCACTATAGGATGTGAGGATGTGGAATCTTTTGAATAGGGGTGGCAAAACAGGTCGAAACTCGAAGGGTGACTTCGTTACCTGCCCGTTTAAATTAGATTTGAGTTGAATATAAGCTGACCCGTTTATAAATGAGTTAACCCGAACCCAATTCGTTTATTAAACGAGTTAGATTGGTTCAGGTCGAGTCACGTAGCAGATGACCCGTTTATCTACACACACACACACACACACACACTTTGTTATATGGAGTGCCAAGAGTGGTGTGTCTGGGAGTTTTTTCCTATTTTATCTTTATTTTAAAATAATATATTAAATAATACTCTGTTTGGGAAAATATTTTCCAAAATGACTCTGACGTAATCTCACTGCTTGGTCAAACAAGATTTGTTTAAATCTAACTGGACCAAGCCGCGAGATTTAAAGGGTTAGGGCAATTGAGTCGTTGACATGTGGCAAGAAAATCTCGCTGGACCATCCAGTAAGATTTTCCTGCAAATAAAACGGCCATATGCAATGGAAGAAATGGAACTTTCCACCTTCGGGCAGAACCCACTTCCTAAAATGGTGAATCCATCCATCGAAAAATAGAGTAGAGCTTCATTCGCCGGCTTGTTCGTAGCCAACGATGCGTTGGACTACTTCTTGATGTTGGTCGGAAGCATTAGGGCCTGCGTTCACGGCGCTACCCTCCCTGTGTTCTTCGTTTTGTTCGGACGCATGATTGATTCTTTAGGTTAGTTCTCCTCTCATTGTGACGCATTTGCCCATTACCAGGCACGCAAGCTCTTTACAACTACTACACGATTGACATAGATGCTCACTGTGGTAAAGTATATGTCCTACTCTGGTGTTCAATTTGTATTTTTTTTTTTGTTTTTAATTATTATTATTTTTAAAATTTTATTATAAGTGAACTGGCTCGATTGTTTGGAAAAATTCTATTTTTCATACTTAAAATAAAATTCTGGAAGCCCGGCCATCAGGGAAGGTCAAGGATGCAAGAGAGGTCAGATAAACACAAACCACTTGGGATCTATAGCAGGTAGCAAATACCCAAATCGATATGATCCAGCACTCATATTAAATTAGGCAAGTCGTCCCCTCAAATCGAATCAACAAACTCAAAATACACTATAATTAAATACACATCAAATGTCAGCTAAAACAACCAAAATATCAAACCCAAATCCAGGAAAAATGCAAAAATCATAGGCGGAAGCGTATACATACAATTTCAAACGAACCCGTGGGAGAAAAACAGAATCCAAATTCAAATCAAGAACACTGTTGAAAGAAGGAAAAGGCTCACCGGTTCTTGACAGATCTATTTCTGTAGTGTCCGTACTTATTCCTAAATCGACGTTGGCTCTGAAGTAGATAACTCCTGCGGATTCAGAGAACAAGTCATGCCCTATAGGAAGCTGTCATTCTCGAGTTTTTTCTCGTTTTTATCTTGTTTTGGAAAGAAAGGGAAGGAAGAAAAGAGAAAATGGGAGTGACTATTAATTGATGGAGTCGGGCGCCGTTTTGGAAAGTGGGTTGGTCGGAGGTGGAAAGTTCCATTTCTTCCATTGCAGATGACTGTTTTATTTTTAGGCAAAACTCGCTGGATGATCTAGTGAGATTTGTTTGCCACGTGTCGCCATCTCAACTGTCCTGCCTCTTTAAATCTCGTTTTTTGATTCAGTGAGATTTAAATAAATCTCGTTGGATCAAAGCTGCGATATTACGTCAGAGTTTCTCAAAGTATTATTTAATATATTATTTTAAAATAAAGATAAAAAGGGGGAAAAAAACTCGTGTGACTGGCCTGGAGACTGCCAACTGGAACTGGAAGGCCTAAAATCCCTAACCTAGTAGCACACTAGCATTAGCACGACAGAAGCCTCTCGCAGAAGCCTCTCGCTCTCACTCTTGGCTCTTGGTCTGTAGACTAGAAGCCTCTCGCTCTTACATTCGGCCTCTCGGGCTCTCCCTCACTCCCTAATCTATCTGAATTCTCGTCTGAGTCGTCGCTCAAGCCTCGCCATCTAGAGACTGCTGACTGGAACTGGAAGGCTTGAAATCCCTGACGGCGGAAGCCTCTCACTCTCGCTCTCATTCTCGGCTCTTGGTTTGCAGACCTGAAGCCTCGCACTATTGGTCTCAACCTCGTGGGCTCTCCGGCCTTCCTCTTCCTTCTCAGCCTTCCGCAAATCTGCAAAGCCTCCATCCTCGCAGTCCACCAGCCCCCAGACACCATCGCTTCGCCCCACTGTCGAGCACCTCCATCCTCGAAGTCCACCAGACACCATCGCTTCGTCCCACTGTCGCGCACTCTCCATATCTCGCAACTCTTCTCTCTCACACTCACCTCTCCTTTTCCCTCTCAGCCATACGCACACCTCGCCATCCCCACGGTCCCTCCTCTGCATAACCACGCCGGCACCACCAACCTTCACCATCGCCAGACATCACCCATCTCCCCCCTAAGCATCTCCCTCACTATATCTCCTCATTGCCATTTCACCATCTCAACGTCACCACTCTCCAGCAGTCAGGAACCTCCTCAGCACCTCCGTTCGCAGCTCTCGGCGCCACCAGGTAGGTAGGTTCTTTTTGATGATAATCGAAGTTGGGATTTTTTTGTCTCTGATCACTAGGCTTTGTTGAAATTGTTTGTGTTATGGTAGGCGTTAATGGATTTTATTCTAAAAAATTTGCTCTTGTACATGTGCTACGATTCGAAAGCCCTACAAACTTTTTGATAAAATGCCCAAACCAGTGTTTGTTTTAAGACAAATGATTGAGTGAGATTTGGAGTTGGCAGCACCAGTTGGGGTTTGGGGGTTTTAATATCAGAATTTGATTTGAAGAGTGAGTAGAGTTTGGGGTTTGCATTCTTGTTTTACATGTGTTGTATTATTTCTAACTCGTACACTAACAAACTCATGCATATTAACTCAAAATAAAATGGAGTGTTTTTTTTTTTTAAATGTCATTTTATATGAAATATTTAAAAAATTTTAAAATAAATTGATAATATATATTTTTTTAAAATGTACTGTAATAACTTATTTATTAAACGATAAATTTGGATAGATTTGGATATGCATAGTTGTGACCATTAATAAGTAGGTCAATCTGAACCGTTTAATCTCAATCCATTTACAATCCGCCCAAACCCCACCCGTCCCATTAACCCGTTTTTCCATTCGTACTCTTGAACTCTCTCTGTGGTTCACATGCTTAACGGCAAGTGAGGGAGAGCCCGACTGGAACTGGCAGGCTTGAAATCCCTAATGGCAAAAGCCTCTCGCTCTCGCTCTCATTCTCTGCTCTTGGTCTGTAGACTAGAAGCATCGCACTCTCGGTCCCAACCTCTTGGTCCGTACTCAAACCCGTTTCAAGCCTTCCAGTTCCAGTCGGCAGTCTCCAGACGGCAAGACAGCGAGGCTTGAGAGACTACTCAGACGAGAATTCAGATAGATTAGGGAGTGAGGGAGAGGCCGAGAGGCCGAAAGTAAGAGCGAGAGGCTTCTAGTCTGCAGACCAAGAGGCAAGAGTGAGTGTGAGAGCAAGAGCCTTCTGTCGTGCTAATGCTAGTTAGGGATTTTCAGGCTTTCCAGTTCTAGTCGGCAGTCTTCAGACCAGTCACACCACTCTCTCACTCTCATTCTCGGCTCTTGGTCTGCAGACTAGAAGTCTCGCACTCTCGGTCTCAACTTCATGGGCTCTCCCTCACTCCCTAATCTATCTCAACTCCTGTCTGATCTGTCTATCAAGCCTCATCGTCTCGCTGCCTTGCGCTCTCAATCCACCATTATGTGGACAGTGGACTTGTAGTTGCCGACTATCCAAATAAAATGGAGTGTTTTCTTTTTTTTAAATGTCATTTTATATGCAATATTTAAAAATTTTTAAAATAAATAAATTATATTTTTTAAAACAGGTACTCTTATGATGTATTTATTAAACAAATGGATTTGAATATGCATATAGTGGCCCATTAATAATGAGGTCAACCTTAACCTAAACTCTAACCCATTTAACCTCATTCCATTTACGATCCGCCCGAACGTGACCCGTCCCATTAAACCGTTTTGCCATCCGGACTCCTGAACTCTCTTTGCGACCCTCTCTCTCTCTCTCTCTCTCTTGCCCCATCCCTTTCTTCTCCCTTTTTAGCTTCTCTTTACAGAGATGAACTTCTAGGAAATCTGGTTGGAAGCAGTGTGTCTCGGGCACAGTGATTACGGCTTTTCTTTACTGTTTCGAGCTTTATTTGCGTGGCAGAAATCAATCAATTTGAGCGATTCAACAACTGATTTGTAGGGTTCTGGGACTCGGAAAGTGTTGGGGCTCTGTTCAAACAACGTTCTCCTGGCGGTGGTTTATTTAGTTCTGTGGTGTCTGGTTGTTGCAAGTCGTGTGTGCTGATTTTCAGGTGAAGTTTGGAACTGTAGCTTAATTTTGGGAAACACTTTCATTCTAGATATGTTATTAAGATTTATTTAATTTAATTTTTAAATAAGCATTTTTTTTTCATATCTGTGTTGATGATGTGTGTTTTGGGTTCTTCAACTTAGCAGGTTTTCATTAGATTTTTATCTTATTTATTTATCTATTTGTAGTTATCTTTGTTTCTGATATTAAGCTACAGGTATAAGCATGAGTTTGTTTATGATATTAGCAATTATCCTTGTTTCCCTTGCTCAACCTTATTAAATAAGAAAGCTGGTGAACTTTGAAGTTGCTATCAACTTGATCTTTGAATTGCTTTGCTAAGTCTAAATTGAACTTGAATCTAATCTTGAGGTCAAAATTAAGACGAACTTCTATCTTATATATTCACAGAGACGTGCACGCATAATTGTGTATATGCACGAATAATACATAAAAACATATAATGTAATATAATTATTACAACAATATAAAGGGATAAATACACTTTGCCCCCCCTAAGATTTGGTCAGATTCCGCTTTGTCATAGTTTTGCTTTGAGTGGCATAATTGTCATAGTTATCATTTGTTTTAGATTTATTGCTATATTATAATTTATTTTATGATGTCTGACAGTTCTGATGGCCTTGAGGAAGAAGTTTTGGTTTAATATTTTGGAAGACTTCTATTTTGGCTGCAAATGTTCTCAATACTTCAGCTCAAAAGTGGACTTCAGAAAGCTCAGGCCAATGATTCTCAAAAGAATTGAAAGAAGGGCTACAGACTATCCAATTCGAGGCTTTGTACCTGTTGCATTTGATGTCCTTAAGGCCAGGGCCCTTCTCATTCAGGGTGTGTCTACCCTTCTCAATGTTTTTCCTGTCATGGCCTGCAAGTAAGTCTGCATTGCATGAACCCTCTCTTTCTCTGATAACAAAATTAGTGCAAACTAGTTTATCTCATCATAGATTACAATTACAGGTTCTGTTCAGAAATATATGTTGGTGGGAATGGTCACTCAATCCAGACATGTCATGGTTACAGACGCCGTGCTAAGAGCCAGGTTCATGAATGGATCAGTGGTGGCTTGAATGACATACTTGTCCCGGTAAAAACCTTTAACCTACCATCCATGTTCCACGAAGTCATTAAACATCAACAAAGATTTGATTTTAAGCGTGTTCCTGCAGTTGTTGAGCTTTGCTTGCGGGCAGGGGCATATCCATGTGATGATGACTTGTACTCCAGCAGCATCACCGATGGTGTTGAAGGAGCTCAGTCTCTGCCATCCCAAGACTTGAGTCAAGTAGCCAGAGTAACATTGAAGGCATGGGAGTCACTTAGATGTGGGGTGCAAAAGTTATTATTGGTTCATCCAGGTAAGGTTTGTAAACACTGTTCGGAAGTTCATGTGGGGCCATCTGGGCATAGGGGTAGACTTTGTGGGGTATTCAAGAATGAGAGTTGGCGTGGAACCCACTTCTGGAAGAAAGCGGATGTTGATGATTTGGTGCCTCCAAATATTGTATGGAGGCGGCGGTCTCATGACCCTCCTGTGCTGCTGGACAAGGGACGCGGTTTTTATGGGCGTGCACCTGCTGTGATTGATCTTTGTATGCAGGCTGGTGCTATTGCACCGAGCAAGTATTTTTGTATGATGAAAATGCAGGGCATATCAGAACCTATTTCGAATTGAGCTACAGAACTCTGTTGGTTGAACTATAGTGGGTTTTGCGTGAGGCGCTTGATCTAATGCATTTTTGCATCATAATTTTTGCTCACCCTCTGTCAAGCCGGAGCCTTGTTACCTGAATCATTCAGATGGTTCAAGAATTTTCTGTCCAGCTTGGTCTTTGCAGGAAATTTTGGTAGTGTCCAGAGAATTTTTAATGCTATGCCTTTAATTTATGGAATCACAGCTGCAAATTATGTGCATGCAGATACTAATTGATCATGTTTAGTAGCTCTATGCCCTCTCAGCTGGGTTGCATTGCATCACTGCAGCTCTCTCTCTCTCACACATAGACGCGTGCATGCATGCGTTGTTGATGTATCAAACCAACAGAAAAAGAAACTTTTTGACATTCTTTGGGCATGGAATAAATCTTCAACTACAGCACCGACGAAGGTTGAAGAAGGTTATGTTTTGGCATGTGAACAATGGGTTTGCAGCTCTAGCATTCTGAGAGGAATATAAAAAATTCTTAGCAGTGGAGAATTGAGGTGTATTAAATTTCAAGGTATGTGCAGGGTTAAAGGTCTCTAATTTTGATAAGAGTTGTAAGAGGCATCCTGTTGGTGTTTGGGCTTTTGTGTAGCCGTGTTGTGTTGTAGATCAACAGTTTGGATGGCTGTGGCTTTCTTCTGCTCTCCTGTCATCGAGTTTTGCTTGCCATTTGTATTTACTCTGGGTTGGGGATTGTTTGGTCCATGGTTGGTTATCTGAGTTGCGTTCTTTGGTTAGTTCTATTATGTTCAGTTTGAGGATTTGATGAGATTTTTTCATCTGTGTTTGTATCATATTTTGAGTTTGAATAAAAATCATTCATTTGCCCTTGGTTGGTCATTCTCTTTTTTTTTTTTAAATATTTTGCTTTACAATATGCTATTTACCTAAGTCAATAGTTGCACACGTTTTTGGCAACTTAGGGCAATGTATTTCATCCAAACATTTTGACGAGTGATAGCATTTTATTTTTGTTACACATACTTACATTTTGGCCGTCTTAGTGACGTTAAAATGTTACCAGAAAATAGTTTTTATTTTTTAATTTTAGTTTTTTAAAAAATATATAAAATATTTAGTACAACATTTGTATGAGATAAATGAATGACAATAAACAATTTTGGTATTATATATTTTTTATTTCTAATTTTTCAAATGATTACAAAATGTCATTTTAATTTTTAATTTTTCAAATTTATATAAAAAATTTGAAAATTATATTTTTTATTATTTTTTTAGACTTATAATTCTTACTTCGGCAACGTTTGACAAGATATCTCTCAATCACCGAATACTTGGGCAATTGTATGCTGTTTGCCCAACCAAACCTTATACGAGATCGAATAGCCGAAGTGACGATCTATGAACTCTTTCAATGTGACGATTGATGTCGACGCATCTCTCCTAATCATATTCACTATCTTCGTAGTAATGAGGGACGATGTGATTGGTTATGGTCCTGCACGTGTGCGGACCATCATATTGGGTGATTTCGAATAATCGATGTTTCATATGATACTTGCATGCGCTCTCCATCTGTAATCAAACTTCTTACACCTAGCAACTCATAACATTAGGGTAGATCGCACAACGTGGAAGTCATGGTGGGTTCGAGCGTGATATTCGCATCGCTGTTATTAACTGATCATTCGACCCGAATAGCGTCCCCCTACTCAGTTCAAACGATTCATCCCAATGAGTCGACCGTATAGAAAGCTCCTCGTCACGTGACAAAGTTACAACATTTACGTCAATTTGACCATACATAGGAGGTTCGTCCATAAACTGGGTGTCGTACGTGGCATCATTCGTTTCACAGGGGGTTGGGTTCATCGAGAAACTCATTTAACCCTTCACCTGTTTCTTGCTTGTATATGTCTTCTTCATCTTGTAAATTAACATCGTTCATAATATTCATCCCAATGTCTAACGCGTTGTTCGCAATAGCGAAAAACGATCCTGGACCTTCTGCCGGAACTTCTTTGCAACCTCCTTAATCATCCGTGTGAAGAATAGGTCTTTCGTATGTTGGCGGCTCGAACGACGATCCCGGAAATTCGTTGAAATCCACAACAAGCATCCCACCAACCTCCGCACTTGTGTATTGTTCAATACCTTCTTCCGCAATTATATCATAATGACGTGTTTGTTGGGTGTCTTAATCTGCTTCAACCACATGCTTGGCAAACGTCCCCATCTGCCTATCTGCAGCGACACCCATGCGAGGAATGGTTTTGACATATAATTGCACAGTTAAATATGTCGGACCTAGGTAGTATGCATCCAACACAATGCGCAGATCGTAATCATCAGTTACGGGAACAGCCTCATAGAAGACTGTATCATTGAACCCTCGCATAGGGTATCTTGTGGTCTCCCGCAATGCATATTGATTTGGTTCAATATGCAAATATTTGTATATCTTCGAATACAATTTATTTAATTTACACTTATGACCAATTCGAATTGGTCAAACCGGCTGAGTATTATAACTAACACTATCTACTCTGGTGATAATTCCCCCCTATATACAACAACACCGTCACCAGAACACTGCTTGAGCTTCCTATCATTTAGATCGACCCTGAAGAAATAGAAAAGATCTACGAAAAACAAATATGTATATGTAAGCGCATGACATAACAACTTTTTTCATTCATGATAAGCTAATTCATGAACTTTTGTAAACGTGTTTAGTCTACTTGTTTCCCTTACTAAACACATGTTGTTTATGAAGGTGTTAATAATGAATTGTGTTGTCTTATAGTTATCCAATAAATGACCCATGTATCATAACCTGTTTTGATTGTGTCAAATCCAATTAGATCTTTATTTTTTCAAGATTGGGAATCTGCACTTTTGAAATCCAACAGTATAAACAAATTAACAAAAAAAAAAAAAAAAAGCAAATACTAATTTTATTTTTCATATTTAAAATAAAAAAGGAACTTCATTTGAATTTTCCAAAATGTTAGTTGTATTTTGAAATATATGACACATGAGCTATTTTTCTCTCAAAAAATCTAAAAACAACGCAAGGACAATTTTTTTGGTTTTTGCATGAGTATCTTGTCCACGAATGCATCAATTTGTTTGGTTTTGGTAGGAAATACAATATTTCTATTATTAAATAAATAAACCCAAAATAATTTTCAATAACATTTCTTATTATTGCCTTCATTTGATTTTTCATTTGTTTATATGTTTAAGAATCAATGGTTTAATGCCCCCAAACATTTGTAGATAGCATGATTCTTTGAGCCTATTGTATTTTTACAGCCTTCTTGTTACCACCTCCTTGGCACTTTCAATTGCACACTTACAAAAAACTTTTGAAATTGGACTTTGACTTCATGTAAAAAAGATTGAAAAATTTAGAGTAAAAACAAATAGCTGGTGAAAATCCTAGGTTTCTTTGTTTTTTTCTAAATTATAGTAAATATATGTTTCCATTTATTCCATAACAATGTAATGAGTGATTGGTAGAAATATGTGGATGCCTTCCATCAAAAGAAAAATAAAGTGTGATATTTGATTGGTTTGCATTAATATATATATATATATATATATATATATATATATATATATATATATATTAAAAGTTCAAACCAAAAATTGGTATTGAGATTTGGCCTAAAAAATTTGCAATTGGTGACAAAGAATTACTTAACTATTTTATTTTTAAAAAATATGGAGTTATGAGATATTTTAAAAATTAAAAGTTAAAATAATTTGTCAGAATTACTTATTACTTATATTTATAATGTATGATATTATTAATAATGAAAACCTTTAAATGTCAAAATTTTCTTAAAATATATAAAAGTAATAATTAGTAAAAGTCATATGATCTTTTCGGAAAAGTTGACCAATGAATAACAAATTAATACAATAAAAAATCTAAGTAGCATGACAAATATAACATCCAAAAATTGTAATTTTGCAGCAAACAAAATTACCAAAATTTCAGTATTGAAACTTATCTTAAAAATTACAAGAAAAACCCTAACCTTACAGCATAATGAAACTAAGAAAACTACATTATAACATATAGATAAGAAAAACTTATCTTAATAAAACTACATTACAACATATAGAAAAGAAAAACTTATCTTAATAAAACTACATTACAACATACTAACAATTAAATTTTAGGTAACACATAACAAATGAAATGAACTAAGAAAAAGTCTAACCTTAAATTTGGGCGTTTCCAAACGAAGCCTTCAATTAGCAAATTGAAGGAGCTATGTAGTAATTTATAAGACACTAACAATTTGATCAATTAAACTAACAAACTCTTCAATCAAAAATATGAATTTCGATTTCAAAATAAATGAGTAAACGATATACAATTTAACTTACCTCATCTCCTCTGTTTATATAGGTACTCCTCAACGTTCATGAGGACCGTTCGACGAGCAACGGTCACCTGGCACACGTCCGGCCTCTACAATTTGCCCTCTGCCCTCAGCAACGGTCACCTGCAGTCCTCTCTGATCTCTCTGCGTTTGTGTAGCCCCCTGCTCTCTATTCGTGTACAAAAATGAAGGAGAAAGGGCTATTGAAGGGCCGAAGCAAATCTCATTGGATGGTTCAGTGAGATTTGCCATGCGTCAGACCACAAATTATTTTCGAAACAAAACTCGTTGTTTTGTCCAGCGAGATTTGTAGGAAGACAATTCTACGCGTCACCACTAGAAACCCTGCCCATGGCAAATCTCGCTGGACCAAGTAGTGAGATTATGTAAGCATCATTTTGGAAAATATTTTCCCAAATAGGGTATTATTTAATATATTATTTTAAAATAATAATAAATCGAGAAAAAAACTTGATTTTTTTGCGATCATTTCTAGGCAAGATATGGGACACAAAGTCAATTTGGACTGCTCCTCCAATCACCTAATCTCGCATTGACACGTAAATATTTTTATTATAAAATTGAAAATCATATTTGCGTGCGTTTTTTTATTTTTAAAAATGGTAAATTTAATAAATATGAATAATAAATACAGAAAGTTGCTGTAGTATTTGATTGGATTTAAAATAATATGATTATTTTAAAATATGTTTTAAATTAAAAATGTTAATATTTTTTAATTAATAATTTTAATAATAATTATCTTACTTATTAATAATTTAATAAATAAATGGAGGTGCCGCCCTCTTTTAATTAAAAAAAAATTTAAAATTTAAATATTTTATGTGACGTCCCGATTTTCATACTTTTTTTTCCAATAAATAAAAGATATTAATCAAACATTGGCCACGTCTTTCAAGAAATGGAAAATAATATTTTCATTATAATTTTAATAGTAAACAAACAGTGGATATATATAGAAATACCTAGGGACAAAATCGTAATTTATTGACCCTAAATAAAAACTAATATAATAGAAAAATAAAATAGAAAAGCATTAAAACTTATTACTCCCCCTCAAGACTATATATACATTCACTAGTCCCATCTTGCCAATAAAATGATTAAATTGATACAACCCGACGGCCTTGGTTAGAGAATCTGCGATCTGATCATTTGTTTTTCCATGAAGTAGCTTGATAACTCCATCTTGCAATTTCTCCCTTACAATGTGACAATCCAATTCGATATGTTTAGTCCTTTCATGATACACCAGATTGGAAGAAATATGAATCGCAGCTTGACTATCGCAATACATCAAAGCCGGATGATGAGATGTAATACCAAAATCTGAAAGCAAATTTTTCAACCAAATAACTTCACAAACAGCAGCTACCATAGCCCTATACTCTGATTCAGCTAAAGATCTAGAAATAGCATGTTGTTTCTTAAAGTTCCAACTAATCAAATTATCACCCAGAAAAATAGCAAAACCAGTAATATACCTCCTAGTATCTGGACAAGCTTCCAAATCTGAATCTGTATAAACTTTCAACTGAAAACTATCTGAAACAGCAGAGAAAAACAAATCCAATCCCATTGTACCTTTGATATATTGCACTACTCTATGAGCTGCAGCCATATGAGGTGTTCTAGGTTTACTCATAAATTGACTTAACCTTTGAATAGAAAAAGTAATGTCTGGCCTTGTTATAGTCAAGTATATCAACCTTCCAACTAACCGTCTATATTGAGAGGGATCTTCTAGTTCATCACTATCACTAGAATTGAGAGCCAAATTTTGAATCATTGGTGTATTAGCTGGTTTATAGCCAAGCAAGCCACAATCCTCCATATTTCCAATGAATACTTCCTTTGACACAAGTGAATCCCTTTAGAAGACCTAGCAGCTTTGTGTCCTAAGAAATATTTCAAAGGACCTAAAACTTTCAACTTGAAATGAGTATTCAAATAAGTCTTCTAAAAATCCATAGCATTAATATCATTGCTAGCAATTAAAATATCATCAACATATACTAAAAGCATGATGATAGATGCTCCTTCAACCTTAGAGAAAACGGAATAATTTGATTTTGATTGAGTAAAACCAACAGCTGTCAAAGTAGTAGAAAATTTAGCAAACCATTGTTGTAAGGCTTGTTTTAAACCATACAATGACTTTCTAAGCTTACAAACCATATTAGTCTGCCCCTTGCTGTCAAAACCAGGTGGCAATGCCATATAAACCTCTTCATGAAGGTCACCATGCAGAAAAGCATTATTCACATCCATTTGAATAATTTGTCAGTTCTTGACAGCAGCAATGGAAAGAAAAAGGCGAATTGTTGTAAGTTTGGCTATAGGACTAAAGGTCTCATGATAATCAAAACCCTCCAATTGAGTGTACCCTTTAGCAACCAGGTGAGCCTTACATCTCTCAACATTGCCATTTGAATTTAACTTTAGTTTTTAAACCCATTTGCAGCCGACAGGATGTTTTCTAGCGGGTAAAGGAACTAAGTCCCATGTATGATTCTGTTCCAAGGCTAAAATTTCCTCTTGCATAGCATTCCTCCATTCAGGATAATAAATAACTTGAGAAAAAGTCTTTGGCTAAAAAAGAATAGAAGTGGTTAGAACAAAATGCTTATGAGAATTAGATAATTTGTCATAAGAAAGATAAGAATGGAGAGGATGAGAAGTATTTTGAAAAGAAAGCCTAGCATCCTGTGAAGAATAGAAACCAAGAAAATGTAACATGGCCTGCTGACAGTGATAAGATTGAAGATATGTAGGAGGATGTCTTACACGAGCTAATCTTTCAGGAGGATCAACTTGAGGAAGAGAAGCTGAAGGATGGTATGAATGTAAAACTGAATCAGATGTAGATGAAGTAGGAGAAAAAACAAAAGCTGGGGCAGGTGAAGAAGCAAAAAATTCAAAATCTAGAGCTATCGTGGGTAAAGAAACAAAAGAAAAAGATGGAGAAAAAGAAATATCTAAAGAAGGAAAATATATGGAGGAAGACTTGTCAAAAGGAAACACATGTTCATGAAATACCACATCTCTAGAAATGTAGCAAACCTGAGTTTCTAAATTTAACAATTTATAGCCTTTAACACTAGAAGATATCCAAGAAAAAATGACTTCACAGCTCTAGAAGAGAACTTGGTTCAATTATGAGAAAGTGTAGAACCAAAACACAAGCATCCAAAAACTCGAAGATGAGAATAAGAAGGAGGCTTATTATATAAGAGTTCAAGCCACATTGCTTTGGAAGAATCAACATATCTAACACTCTGAGCAATTTTTGAAGACAAAGAATTGAGAAGCCAAGACAATATGATAGTATCACATTTGCTCCAAGAAGAAAAAAGATGATCATCCTTGGCTGGAATAGAAAGTGATCCATCAATGAAGCCAAGCTTATTACGTGCCTTCAGAGACAGAAACATCGATCGAGACCATGAATGGTAGTTGTTGTTGCTCAGTTTCTCGTTCACCAATAAAACTCTAGGATGATCAACATTGGTGAGAAAATAGGGCGTGGATCAGATTCGACATTTGCAGCGGAACTTGCAGGTAGAGTTTCATGAATAGAAGAATTTTCCGCCATGATCAAAAAGAAAAAAAGAAAAAGAAAAAGGGAAGTGGAGAAAAAAGAGAATAGAAGAAGGAGAATCGAAGAAGAATCAAAACGCGTGCAGGCTCCCGCCACGATTTTGCTTTGATACCATTTAAAGAAATGAAAAAAATACAATTTTCATTATAATTGTAACGACCTAAAAATTACACCATTTCTTTTTTGTTTTCTTATGTATAGATAAATTACTTTGATACCCCTGCTATAGCATCTTAGGCCCCAGATGGGCATTGAGGTATTCCTATACAAAATAAACATACCTATGCAGCGGAAAACATAAAGTCATACAACCATATATGTAAATACAATACCAGAATTCAGTGTTCCTAAACCATAGATACATGCTTACACTTCCTGTAACAACCTCCTTATAAAATTAAAATTCACTACTATTTTAAATTAAAACAATTTCCTACATAGTGGGAAGCAAATAACATGAAACACAACCTTATAAATATATATACACAATACCAGAGTGTCTAAATATTCCACAAATATTACATATTTCACTGTACTCTCAAGAACTACTTATACTAACACCAGGGCTAACAAAATTGTACCCCAAAACCACTCACCCTAAAAAAGGACAGACTAACAACTCCTCTATCTACGAGCCTGTTCTGCTCGCCCAACTGGCTCACCTGAAAAATAATTCAACACTGGAATGAGCCAAAACTCAGTAAGACGAAACATGCTATCACTAATGTGTGGCTACTGAGATGTAGATCTGTAAAAATTAATCCGAGTTAAAAGTAGTACAAATACTACATAACATATTATAAAACCTTTAACTACATAATTTAATATGTCAAACTGTATGAAATTAATATTTGAGAATATTTCCCTGAATGGCTGTATGTCATGATCTAACCCCTCATAACAGGGTTGTGCGGCCTAAAGGCTGGATTTATCTTGTTTGGCCTACTGGGGCAAACCACTCTACCCCTTGGTCAGATCGGCCCTCCTCAACCCATATCTGATGGGGAGCCTGTCCACAATTAGGCACGATCGACCTCATACCACTTACTATCTGAGTTAAGTGGTTGCACTTTGAACTAAATATTTGTATATCTGTAGCTACGGTACCATGCTTTGCTGTCTGATCCATTAGGATCTGATACTATATAATACGTTTCTATATACAACTAAATGTTTTACCATGATTCTATAATAACTGTATAAACCATAACATTGTAATAATCTGTAACTATATCAACTGTATTTTTCTGAGATAAACTGTAAATCTTCCTGTTATGGTGCTATAAAACTGTAAAATCATGGTATTCTGAAAGATATTGTAAACACATTTCATTGTCTGTATATTCTATAAAACATATTCCTGAAAATACTATAAAAACATGTTTCTATACTGTATTCATACTCTCATGCCACACAATAATTTAAAATATTTAAACATCAATAATAAATTGCATATATTTCTGCTCTGAATAATAATCTGGTAAAAACATAAACTTCATACTAAAATCATACTAGGTTTTCCTAGCATAGCATGTTTCCCTTACCAAACTGTCGAAAAGCCCCTATCGTATACTGATCCTACACCCACAAGGCTTCCTATTCCACACCCTGAAAACCAAATTTTTCAGAATAGAATACCAATATTTCTTAGCCTACATCATTTCCTACAACTGTCAGAAGGTCAAAAACTAAATAAAAGACCTTACCCTGATTATGGGAAGAAATTCAACTCGATCCTACCGACGATATGCCCCAGTAAACTTGAAGAAAACTTCGCCAGAAGCATCGTGGTGGCCTCAGATCGTCAATCTAGCGACTGATGGGGCCAAAATGGAAGAGAGATGAAGGAGAGGCCGTAGGAGAGAGAGAGAGAGAGAGAGAGAGAGAGAGAGAGAGAGAGAATTTCATGAAATTCCTTCGATTAAACTGAGTTTAAGGCTATTTATACTGCGGTTTTCATCGACGAGCCACGTCATCTTGTCAACGAGTCCTGTAGAAAGTTCGTCGAAGAACCTATACCCTCTTCGACGAATTTCAGACTTCCAAAAATTCTCTCTCGATATCTTCTCTTTGACAAAACTTGCCCTCATCGACAAGACCCTCTTGTACCCTTGTCAACGAATCCCCTGTGTTCGTCGACGAGGTCATGAGAAAATCCCCTGGGTTATTATATTCAAAATGCAATATCGTCGACTACCTTCTTCTGTTACTATTTCTATTTCTCTCCCTTTTTATTATTTAAATAACATTATTCTTTGGGTCGTTACACTTCCCACCACTACCACCTACTCAAAACATAAACCTCAAAATACGCTCACCCTATCGACAGGGCAAATAAAAAGGTCGCTTTATCTGCGAGCTTGATCTACCCGCCTAACTGGATCACCTAAAAAATGTTAGAGTATTGGGGTGAGATGATGCTCAGTAAGTGGAAATATGCTATTACTAGTGTGTGGCGACCAAGTTGGATAAATACTATAACAATATATGAAACTGTATAAGCTGGTAGATCAGTATAAAGTATAGCTTACATTCATCATAGTTTAAAATATAACTATATCATCTCAGTTTTCAACTTGTCATACTTCTAATATCATACTATATTCATTAAATGTTGTCAATCTGTATATATATATATATATATATATATATATATATATATATATATATATATATATATACATAACTGAGATTTTTCCCTGGAAAGTTGTATGTCATGATTTTACCCCTCATGACAGGATTGTACGGCCCGTAGGCTGGACTTAACTTTGGTTGGTCTACCAGGTAAGTCACTGTAATCTACCCTTCCTTAGTCCAACCAAACTGCATCTCGTAAGCATGGAATTGGAAAAAATTACCTCATCAAACTGGGACCCCTCAACCTAGAGTTTTAGGGAGATTGCATGCTCTTTGAGCGCGGTTGATGGAATCCACATGCTATCTGAGATATGTGGTTGCATTCTGATATAAAAATAGCAATGATATCGTGCTCTGCTAATTGAATCTGTCTGAAATATTTCATCAAGGATCTGATACTGTATATACATATATACTACTATAATCTCCCTACTGTTTTCATTATGTTTCCAAAATAACCATAACACTATAAATCTCAACTAGAAATACTGTAACATCTATATAGCATATATGTAGTATCTGATTGTTATAACTGTATATCTGATTGTAATATTTGATTGTATAATTTGTAAATCAGAGTGTTATGGTTTTAGGAAATATCACATTCTATAATTACTATAACATACTAGTCTGGAAAAATATCTATAATATTTGTCTGATAAATATCTGTCTATATCTATATATATCGTAAATTATGATATTCTAGAAAAACTATATAAATTTTATATCAGGCATGTCACGCCCTGAACCCGGAAATGGGACCTGGGGGTGAAAATGTAATCTAATCTGTCTCTGTATCCAATAAAGCATCCAAGGATACAGTACGAAGGATGAGGGTCCGACCCCGTGGGGTTCCCAGGCACCTTAAACGCCTCCAAACACAATAGAATATACGCAACGGAAAAAGGTCATTCTATATATATATATATATATATATATATATATATATATATATATATATATATATACAGTACCATACCAGAGTCTATACAAGAGTAGAACATGACTCTCTCAAAATGTATATCATACTATATTCATTAAATGTTGTAAATTTGTATACATATACATAACTAAGATTTTTCCCTAGAAAGATGTATGTCATGATTTAACCCTTCATGACAGGCTTATGCAACTCGTAGGCTGGACTTAACTCTGGTTGGCCTACCAGGTAAGTCACTTTACTCTACCCTTCCTCAGTCTGGAAAAACTGCATCCTCTTCTAAGCACGGAACTGGAAAAAACTACCTCATCAAACCGGGCCCCCTCAACCTAGAGTTTTGAGGAGACTACAAGTTCTCCAAGCGTGGTTGACAGAATCCACATACTATCTGAGATATGTGGTTGCACTCTGATATAAAAATAGCAACGGTGCCGTGCTCTGCTAACTGAATCTGTCTAAAATATTTCATCAGAGATCTGATAATGTATATACATATATACTACTATAATCTCCTTACTGTTTTCATCATGTTTCCAAAATAACCATAACACTATAAATCTGAACTGGAAATACTATAACATCTGTATAGCATATTTGTAGTATCTAACTGTTATAACTGTATATCTGATTGTAATATCTTACTATATAATCTATAAATCTGAGTGTTATGGTTTTAGGAAACATGACATTCTATAATTACTGTAACATACTAGTTTGGAAAAATATATATAATATTTGTCTAATAAATATCTATATATATATATATATATATATATATACTATAAATTATGATATTCTGGAAAAACTATATAAATTCTATATTAGGCAATATCTACTCAGACCACACAAATATTAAAAACTCATATTCTAGAAAGATGGATGATAAAATGATATATATAAACATGCATAAAACTTCTGCTAGCTTTGCTAACAACTCCTAGCATAGCATATTTCCCTTATCTAATTATGGAAAAGCCCCTACTGTATCTGGTCCTACACCCGTAGGGTTCCCCACTCAACACCCTAAAAACAACATCTCCCAGAACAAAACTTCAGTATTTCTTTAACTTCTACATTTTCTATAACTATGGGAAAGACAAATATTAAATAAAAACCTTATCCTAAATTCGGGATGGAGTTCAAGTCAGCCCCACCAACGATCTACTCCGGCAGACTTGAAGAGAACTTTCCCAGGAGCGTCGTGGTGGTCTCGATGGTCAAATCGGAGAGAAATGGAGCCGGAATCAAAGAGAGAAGAGGAGAGGGTCATTTAGAGAGAGAGAGTGAGGGTTCTTGCGTGTTTTTCGCGAAAAATTTGGTTTTTGGCTTACTCATAGATCCAGATTCATCGATGAGACACGTCATCTCGTCGACGAGTCCATGAAGGAAGTTCGTTAATGGACATGGACCCCTCGTCGACGAATTTCAGATTGCCAAAACCCCCTTCTCTATATCTTCTCGTTGACGAGACACGTGTCTATGTCAATGAACTCTAGTAGAGTACTCGTTGACAGAGTCTTGCATTCGTCGACGAGACCCCCTTTAAGTCCCTTTAAAATTTTTCCTTTCCTTCTTCTTTTATTATTTAATTCCAATAAATTTCTTGGGTTATTAGAATAATTTTAATAGTAAACAAAACAGTTGATATATATACAAATACCTAGGGACAAAACCGTAATTTATTGACCCTAAATACAAGCTAATATAATAGAAAAATAAAACAGAAAAGCATTAAAACTTGTTAATGTCAAATACTCTATTACACTTCAACACAACCCAACCCAAGCCAAAGTGGGTACTGGGTAAATAATACACAATCTTAATAGCGGAAGTCAATATATACAAATCATCCAGAATACAAATAACAAGACCCCTTAGGGGAATTATGCATCCTTAGCTCATATCAGTCACCCTGTCTATCAGGGTACCAGCTCCCTTCTATCTCGGAGCTCTATCTACTTATTGGTCATGGTTTTTTGAAATATTAGATATTTGAGTGAGACACCTCTCAATAAGTGGGAATAAATTATTATCAGTGTGTGGCAGTGAGTTTCAATGTATCATATCATGTTTATAAAAATATTAATTTAACTGAGGTATTGTAGGAATTCGTACTCATATCCATAACACATAAGTATATTTGTGACCATGTACTTTTTTTTCGAAAATATAATCATGCTCAATAAATATTTCAATATACAGAGTATCATATATGTCATAGTACTATCATATGAGTGTATCGCGTCTGTAATGAGGAGACCCATCCATCTCATTGTTATGTAATAACCCCACATGACTGGGTTGTGTGGCCCGAAGGCGGGACTTAACCATGGTTAGCCTACTAGGCTAGGTCAGAATACCTTGTCTATAGTACAATTGGCCCACCACAACCTGGTCCAGACCCAAGGACAGTCAACATCTCTTTGAAGGCCCAATCGACTTCCAATACCTACCACTCCTTGAGCTGTATGGTTGTACTAATTTAATCACTAGCAATGGTACCGTGCTCTCATATCATTACTCAATCGGGTTCTCATTTCCATCACTCATTTTACATAAAAATCTATTTCCCAAAAAATTTCAATTCTCACAAACATGCTCATGCTCATAAGTATCCATGTGTAACACATCTCGTCTGTAACTCATGGCGCTTAAGCTCATGAGTATCCATGTGCAAGTAACACATCTCGTCTATAACTCATGGCTGTTCAACATATCAATAATTATAAAACTATTGTGTATATATCAAATCATCATATCATATCTAATAAAAATCATGTTTGTTTAAATCTCATATCAACATGACTTTTTAAGACATATCTGTTCATATCTCATCATAAACCCCATTCAATATATAAAATATTCACAGATTCATTTTTTAGTAATCGCAATCATTTCTCATGCCACAAATATTTTCAATAATATTTAACCATATAATAATTTATCCAGTAATACGTTGGATATTTCCAAAACTACCATTTCATATATATCTATGTGTGTGTATATATATATATTATTCTGTTATAATTGGTGTATTCCCAAGAGGGGGGGGGGGTGAATTGGAATTTAAAACTTTTTCTCCTAGGTTAATCTATCCAACAACAGTATATACACAACTTAGGGTCAGTCTATTCAATTTCCCAATGCGTAGATAAATATAATGTGGAAATTAAGTCATACGCATCATTCACCCATAACATACATGTGCAGTAAATATAAAGTGTGGAAATGTAAATGAACACACGATATGTTATCGGGATTCGGCCAACTGTGCCTACGTCCCCGCCTCTAGCTCGCAAGCTGGAGGATTCCACTAATAGCTCACTTAAGGGTGGAGCAGCACCGTTTACAATTAGTTCAAATTAACACAGGGCTGAGCTCAACCTTAACCAGGTCAATTAGCGGGGCTGACCTCAACTTGCACGCCTTAACAGGACGACGCACCTAGCTTTCCTAACCGGGTCTAAGCCAATCCAGGACTATTCCAGGGCTAGTCTCTCTCTTCAGGCCCGTGCTTGGAAATACAACAGTATTTAAGATACAATCAAATGGTACAATGAATAAGCTTTCGTGTAAAGCAGATATGTACCCAAATGCGCGCAATAACATACACCACAATATGAAATAATATGTAAACTCAATGTGGTCTAGATGGTTCAACTCTCAAAGTATTTTCTATCAGTGTAATGTGTACGTGAGAGTGTCAAACAAACAATCTTTGTATCACAAGCTATTCAACAAATAAGTTCGCACAAAGATGTCATGTCTCCAGTATTTCAATCAGCAAGATATCTCAAGCATGTGAGTATTAAATGAAATATAAGCTAGGTTTGCAAAAGATGCGTAATCTTTGTATTCAGCAAATAATATATGAGTGAAAGAATATTACAACAAAGACAACTATCTCATAAACAAATATCTCTTCAAATGTATTTATCAATATAAAGTACACTAGATATTTGAAGATGATTTTGAAAAGCTTTTGCAAACAAAATACTATACGATCTTCTCAGGATATTGTAATGAAGGTGCAAATTTAGAAGATCTAACAAGGTCTTCTTAGGATAGACTTATCAATAAAATCCCCTAAGAATCCTTAGGTTTTGCTCTCTAATAAAATCGTGCCAAGAAAATAGAACAAGAAGAGCAAACCTATTCAAACACACTCAATCCACTTACAAATGATGTAGGCAATGATAGAAGGCAAGTATGAGTGATTTGAGTAAGAAAAATGAGTAGTATAGGGTTTTTATTTTTTAGAGAATTCTTCCCTAATCAAGGTGGCTAATCACTCCTAATTTTCTCAAATGAACTCATATATATAGGCATGGGAGAAAATATGACCGTTGGGGACCTATTGGGTTTTATTAGAAAAGTTTAATAATGTTTAAAGCATTTTAACCCTGTTTAAAAAATGTTAACTGCGGTAAAAAATCATGGCAACCCGAGAGGTCCGGTCGACCAGAAATGTTTCGGTCGACCAAGTTTCAAATGGTTCGGTCGACTAGGGGAATATTGAACTGAGGTCTTGGTCGACCAGGAGAGGGCGATTTCCCAATTTTCTTAGTTTCGGTCGACTAGGGCATTTTGAACTGCCTGGTTCGGTCGACCAGATCGCTGAGAATTCTCCCGAGGATCCTTCGGTCGACCAGGTAGTTGGAGAACAAATGTTCTCGATCGACCAGATGGTCAACTGTTGACCTAGGAGGGTTTCGGTCGACTAGGGCCTTTTGAACTACCAGTTTCGGTCGACCAGTTGGTCAAACTTTTGACCCCAGGGAGTTTCGATCGACCAGGGCCTTTTGAACTACCTTTGCTGGTCAACCGGGTGGTCAAGCTTTGACCCAGGGTGTCTCGGTCAACCAGGCCAAAATGAACTGGCTTGGCTGGTTGACCCAAAGTGCCTCGTGTGTGCATTTTGGTCCCGTTTTGAAGCAAACAAGCCCTATTCAAGTGCCTAATAAATATATGTGAAAGTGTGAGTGTCCTAGGGGCACTTGGGGTCCAATTTGAAGACACCGAAAAAGTTTGGTGTCGGTCGACCGAAGGGAAAACCCTAAGGTCTTTCTATAGTCATTTTCTCATTTATGGTTTGTTTGAACTTACGTAGTAAATCATACATGTGATGTGTGTGAGCTTATTACAAACCAAATACCTACTTACTATTACAGACCAATATAAATATATTACAATGCTGAATTATAAATTGGTCTTCAAGCTTTTCTTGCTTTGTGCACATCTTGATCTTATCACCCTTAGTTCCTGCACAAAACCTCAAACGCTCATTAGATACAATGAGTATTTGTCATAATCAAAATCGGGCGTGACCCATAAGGTCAACATATTCATATCATACTTTAACTTAATCAAATAATTTCCAGAAATTACTGACATAATTTAATTCTCCTTACCTACTTACGGAAAGGCCTGCTAACAACTCTAAATCCATGCCCCACAGTGTTCAAAGTACAAAACCTTGAAATTCACATTTCCCCCACACTAATCAATATAACTCTCCAAAATAATAATAATTTTAATATTTCCTAAGCCCACACACTCCCAATACTAATTAAACTTTAAAAATAATTAATGAATATAATTTCACTATCCTACCTTAGCTTTGGAGTGGTGCATAAAAAATCAAAATTTAAAATCTACTCCGGCCAACATGACGAGGATCAGAGCTAGGACCCCGTGGTCATGTTTGATTGTCAATTTGGATAAAGATTTAAGAAGAAATTAAGGAAAGAGAGAGAGAGTATACCTTACCCCAGGAGTGGTGCCTACGTCGCTCCTACGACAAATCCACTCCAGTAAAAATGTCGGTGGCGAAGATAGGATCCCAGTGGTATTTTCTGTTTTTCTATCGGCCAAGTATTGGAGAAAAAATTGAGGAGAGGAGGAAGTAGGAGCAGAGGAGAGCGAGAGCTAGAGTTGGCGTTGGGGGGGGGGTGTGTTATTATGCAATTTCAATTGCAGTATGAAATATCCTGAAGCTTAAAATTATAACTATATATATATATATATATATATATATATAATATTATTTAATTAAAAATTAATTAATTAATTAATTAGCCTTTTTATTTTTTATTTTTTTTTGGAATCACTACATCCTCTTGTAATAATTATTTTTGGGGCGTTACATTCTCCCATCCTTATAAAAATTTCCTCAAATTTGTTAAATACCACCCTAAGTAAAATCCATCGTTAACTTAACAAGTCTTGAGTTAATCTTTTAAACAATTCTATTATAACTGGTAACTATAACTTAAATTGTTGGATTATACAACTTGTCCTAATACACCTTACTTCAGCACCAGCACTAAACAACTTCAATTTTCATTTCTAGTCTTCCAAAGATCTAACACCGACATAACCTTAGAAGAATTAATAGATAACTATCTTTTGATTATGACATGATCTAAAAATTTTATATTAGTTGTCCAAAACCCACATTTCCTATTTAGCATACAATTGATGCTCTCATAATGTTTGTAAAATTAATCACAAATGTTGTTCATGCTCTTCTTGAGTCTTTGAATACCCCAAAAATCATCCATAAAATTATAATGAATTGATCCAAGTATGGTTGAATAACTTGATTCATTACATCTATGAAAATGTAAGGTGCATTGGTAACCCCAATTGGTAACACCAGAAACTTATAGCAATCTTACTGTGTACTCAATTCTGTCTTTAGGATGTATAATTCTCAAGTCTTAATTAGTGATAATTTAATGGCAAATCAATCTTCAAATTTTTTGGGATTTTACCAATTAATCAAATAATCGACCAATCCTTGGAAGTCAATACCAATTTGTAATGTAACGTGATTCAACTTTCAATGATTAATGCACAACCTTAAAGCCCCATTATGTTTCTTAGTGAATAACACAGGTGCAACCTATGAGGATATACTAAGTCGAACAATTTCTTTGTCGAGAAAATCTTCTAGTTGCACCCTAGGCTACCTTAGTCCAGTTAATGTCATTCTATATGAAGCAGTCGACATAAGCTCCATTTCTAGCACCCAATCAATATTAAATTAAATGTTCTCTTGGAGGTAACCCCGATAAATCATCTGGGAAGAATATCAAAAAATTCATCACCTATGAGTAAAGAAGTTGGAACTTGTTAACTCGTATATTTCTTTCATTTTTGTTACAACCCCAAACATGTGCCCAAATTCTATCCTTTCACAAGCTCTTAGGATGTCAAATATGAGAGCTTGTTAGTTGGAAGGAAATCATCACTCCATTTGGATCTCCGAGTACTACTTTCTTTTGAAAACAATCAACTAGGTGTATGATAAATAGATAACCACCAATGGTTAGCCTTATATTTAAACAGAGAACTTGCAATGATGACTCATACTCATCAAGGACCATACCTGCTAGGACATCTCAGACCAGGATGAGTAAAAATTATAGGAGCTTCTAAACATTCCCTAGAATTCTAATCATCCAATTCATATTCAATGCCAAACTAATGCGCAGGCTTACACTTTTAAATCAGGGTAAAGTATCATTTTCCTACCAAATTGGTTTCTAATTTTAATTTTTTTCTTGCTTTAAATAGTTTTTAAGGCTTAACTTCTAACCTATAGTGGCACACATTGAATATCAAAATATAGTTGGAAAACATCCTCAATGAAAAACAAGGATTGCAATTATGGCAAGTCTAAGTCCTGATATACTGACTTCAAGACAACCATGATCTTTCTTCGGTGACTGGACAAATACGCAATAAACACATGTCTTGATTTTTCGATATAAAGTACAATATAGATGGAGTTGTTTAGTTAGCTATGATCAGTGATTGGACATTTTCTGGTAGCATAAATCTTGTGTGAGAAGGACCAGGAAGGAAAGGGTGATATTCATTTGTGCTAGAAAGTTGCTAATGGTAGAAGGATTAGATTCTGAAGATGGCTTCAAAAGCCACAATCAATTGTAGACAACAATAGAAGATTTCACATTAAGCTGTATACAATTCAAATCCCAACCGAGTTGCTGCCTAAACGATTAAATCGGTGCCCCATTGCCAAGTAGGATTCGCACAGGATAGAGCAAAAGGATAAAGCTCCAGGTCTTAGCATGTATGGTTTTCCTTCTCGATACCAGATTGCTAAAGGTCTGAGTATCATTATGATTTTTCTTCTAGGTAAGTTACTAAAGATAATTCTGTTAAGTGTTATTGGTTCACAGGATCCTTCAGAATACTTGATAATGTGATGCCCACGACATCTTATTCTCTTGTTTGTTTCCAGATTATGGTGATAACATCACTTGCTAGGAAATAAAGAATTCCCACAAAATATAGGAGTCCAATTGCCCACTTAGTATCTTACATTCTTATGGGCATCTTAATTTTGGGAGTAAACTTTCCTCACTATTTTGGTAGACTTATGGTAATATGAAAATATGTAATCGATGCACATTCTCATCGACCCAACTTTCTTTTCCACAAAAAGCACTGGTGCCTGTCCTTAGAAATAGATCAATATCAAATTCAACTTTATTATTGGGAGGTAACCCAGCTAAGTATCTCTTGCCTATCTGGCCAACAGTATTTGTGGCGAGGTGCGCACACACGTCCCAATGTACCTGTACTCCTACTCCCCAAGTGGTCTGAACTCTACTTTCTTCTTATCACAGTCAATGCTAGCATAACTAGAAGCTAGCAAGTCCATCCTCAGAATTACCTCAAATCCATGCATATCTAAAATTACCACGTCAGCTGGTAAAGACCACCCCCGAATACAAACTGGACAGTTCCTAAGTACCTTCCAACACAACACTACTGCCCCATTCGACATATACACTGACAACTGATATCTAACGGCTAAGTTTCTATGCCACAAAATATAACAAATTCTCAAGTGATAAAAGAATAAGTCACCCCTGAATCAAACAAGGCAATAACTTTATATGACACTATTGAAACATTACCTATCAAAACATCTCTTGCCGCCTTAGCATCTTTTGATGTCAACGCAAAACTAGTGTTGGGGCGGTATTCCCCTTCTGTCAGTCTCGGGGTTCCTAGTAACCTCCTCGGTATGGTCTAGGAGCAGGCATATTCACTAGCAGTGCTCGACAATCTCTCACCATATGGCCCGGATGATGACATCGGTAACATTCCATCTCTCTAACCAGGCATTCTCCCGGGTGTCTCTTGTAGCATATGAAACAAAGAGGGGGCATCAGTCTGTCCTATACCGCTCTACCTCCCATCCCCTGTCTCTGACCTCCTCTACAATCCTGCCACCTCCACGGCCCCCTGCCGGAAAATCTGGTGGCACGGGTGTAATGACCCGGAGAACTAAAATTATTGAAATAATTAGGAAGTATAATAAATGAAATGGATTAATGGATAATAAAGGAAAAAGGAAGAAAGAATTTTAGAGAGAAGAGCAGGCCTCGTCGACGAATGTTTGGTCTTCGTCGACGAATGTTTGGTCTTCGTCAACGAGTGTCCTTTTAGAGATCGTCGCTGAACTCCAGTCCCTCATCAACGAAGGAATCCCGAGAGAGTTTATTCAAAACTCTAAATTTCGTCAACGAAAGTATCTTCTCATTGATGAAGTATCTACAGTGGCTCGTCAATGAACCCACGTGTCTCGTCAATGAAGTCCTGCTTATAAATTGAATTTCTTTCATTTTCAGTGAGGAAACTCGGGAAACTTCTTCTTCTCTCTTTATAAAATGGTTCCTCCAACCTTCTCTATTCGATTTTAGGCTATATTTGACCAAGTTTGACGATCCGAAACTGCCACAAGGTTCGTAGGATCGTTCTCTGCAAGGCTGTGGGAGCTGATCGTTGGTTTGAGAGGTTTGGGAAACATCCCAAAATCAAGGTAAGTGAGTTATTTTTGGATTTCCTTAACGAATATTGTTATTTGGAGTCTAGGAAGTATTAAATAAGCATTTTTCTTAAGAGTTGAGTCAGCTGGAGTTTATTTTAATTTAACTAAGATTTTTGGTTTAGGGTCCAAGTGAACGCTGCGGGTATCAGTTCGGGGATCCTGTTAGCGTAGTTTAGAAGTCAGGTAAGGGGAAATGATATATTGAATCAGGTATTTATGAATTAAATAAAATGGACCACGATTTATATATGTATGTGAGTTTTTATGTGGGTATAAAATGTCAATCATGTAAATTATGTTTTCTGAGCTTAGGGTTGCTTATATAGCTATGTATATAAGAAAATGAGCCAATGAAAGTGAATAATATTTTCAAGATAATTATGTAAGAAATGAAAGTTATTTTTTTCAGTATATGAACATTAAAAGTTGACTGGCCCATTTTATAGGAATATGCATGAATTTTACTGTTAAATTGTGTGGCACGAGTAAATGTAAATTCTGTGTGAATATATGTAAATGTATGAGATGCATGTTAAGTAAGTAAAGCGTTAAGAATAAAAATGTTATAGACTATGTTGCTTGTGTATGTTAATGCAACCATGTAAATGTCAGACAACTGGAAAGAGTCATGTTAGCTGATTCTAGCACATTTCTATGTAGACTAATTGATGACAGCTAAAGGGAGCTGTAGACTAACTGATGATGGCTAAAGACCAGCTATAGTACGAATAAAAGAGAGGAAAATGCAATTTAATGGGAATGAAATGATAATGGTATGAAATGTGAAATGTAAACGATGTCAATGGAAAGAGTTACTTAAAGTGGAATGCAATGAAAATTTTAAGTTATGAACATGAATAGATGTGCATGATTAAATAATGAAAAAAAGCATAATGTATTATGATATTAAAAGTATCTATGTATGTAGAACATGTTACGATTGGGCGAGGCGTACTCTTCACCTGACGGCTTGCTGAGAAAGGTGAGTGCGCTAGTAATTTTAGATATGGCAGTAGCTGCATAACGTATTAGGCCAGAGGGAACCTACTTGTATGGGCAGGTAGAATTCCCAATCCTTGGGGCCTTCGCTGGTAAACTTTTGTTGAACTGTGTGAGTACGAGATCAATTTAATGCTTGAGGGCTTACTGAGTAAGGTGAGTGCCCTGGTATGCTTCAATTGTGACCTTTTGGTTGCTAAATGTATTATAGCAGAGGGGTGCTACTTGTATGGGTGGGTAATCACCCCTATCCTTAGGTAATCTCGTGGGTTAAATCTTTTTGCATGTGTTTGGTTAGACTTAGAGAATGATTTCAGTGTTTATAGTAATGTTTTGCAAATGTTATTAAAATGATATTTATATCGTCATGTTAGCCACACGCTATTTTAATATGTTGTTTCTTTCCCTTATTGAGATGTTTCTCACCCGAAAAAGTTTTTCTTTTTCAAGACATCCTCGAGGTTGGACTTAGAGAGCTCGAGGGATTTTTTTAGCATTTTTTTGGATCATAAAGAGAAAGGGTATATTTTTTATATACTATGGGGTTGTATAAAGTTTAAGTTTATGTTTTATGTTTTATGTTTTTATGTTTTAAGTATGTTGAGGAAGGAATGATTGTGAATTGAAATGTTTTGGAGACATGTGTATATATGGAATTGTAGGTGATGGATGGTTAATATGGATTATAGATAGGAAGTAGTAAACTTTGATATTATGTTATTAAGGTATTATGGTATTATGTTTATGGAGACTATGTTTATGTTTTTCTGCTGTGTATGTTATGATTTATGGATTATATGGATTTTATCAAGTATAACGCACCGGACTCGGGTTTAGGGGTTCAGGGCGTTACATTTTGGTATCAGAGCAATGATTTTAGGATTTTGAAAACTTAGGAAATAATTTATACCAAAGTATAGGAATGAGTTAGGATGGAAAATAGGAGATGAGTAGGCTAGATATTGAGAAGTAGGTATGGTGTAGGGAAGTATAGGATTTTGTTTTATAGTTTGGAGGCAGAAATCCCTTGGCGGACTTCTGAGATTTTCTAATTCAGTTGAAAATTTCAGAAAATCACAGTAAATCCATCGACGGTGATGTTTCCTAGCTATGAGATTGGTCCTTATATTGGAGATTTTAAATTTTTATTGGATTTAATTTAATGATTATGTTGTTTGGGGTTATGATATGGAATTCTTATCTTTTCTCTTTCCTATTATTAGGATGGATTCTGGAGATGAGAATGTAGAAGCTGAAGGAAGAGAGGATTCGGTGACTTATAGTGAGGAAGAAATAGATACCTCTAAGGTGTTGCAAGGCATCGCCCGTCAGGTTAAGGCAGAGATGAAGAAGGATCCAAAGGAATAGAACTGCCCACCTGTAGGTTAGGGCTGCACCATTAAGGATTTTATAAGGATGAACCCTCTAGCCTTACAAGAGGACCTGATACAGTAGCTGCAGAAAATTGGGTACAGGAAGTAGAGGAAATCATGACTGTACTCGATTGCACGGACGAGTAGAAGGTTCGTTATGCTACATTCTAGATGACTGGAGAGGCGAAGCACTGGTGGTTTTCTGCGAAGCTATTAGAGGATCAGAGGGTGGTAAGATAGCTCTTACCTAGAAGAGATTCAAGGATCTATTCTTTGACAGGTATTATTCTTCATCTATCAGAGAGGAAAAGATTGAGGAGTTTACTAATCTGATTTAGGGGAAGATGACGGTTGCAAAGTATGCAGCTAAATTTGTGGAATTGTCACGTTTCGCTCCATTTCTGATCCCAAATGAAGTAAAGAAGGCCAAGAAATTTGGGAAAGGCATGAGGCGCAGGATCTACGAGTTGATGGTCGGGTTTCAGTTCTATAGTTTTTCGGAGTTAGTTGATAAGGCCTCAGTGTTAGAGAAGAATATTTAGAGCAACACTGAGTCTTCAGAGCAGAAGAAGAGATCAGCACCATCTAGTTTCCAGTTTGAGGCCAGTCAAGGATCAGTGAAGAAAGGAAATGAAGCAGTGGGCTTTGTATGCCCGAAGTGTAATAAGAGGCATACGGGCAAATGCTGGTTTGGCAATCTGAATTGTTACAGGTGCGGTAAGCCAGGGCATATCAAGAAAGATTGCTAAAAACCATTGCCTATGGTATCTGTTCAGAATCAAGACCAAGGAAAACAATAGGTACCACTTGGAAGAGGTGCTCCACCCTGGCTGTACACACTTCGAGCTGAGGAGGATGCCATCAGAGAAGTAGGTATGATTATATTTAAGATAATGATGGTTTGATTTAATGAAGAATAATTAAATGATTTGTATGATGATATGTATGTTAAATTCTTATAATTGTAGTTAGTAAATGAATTCAAGTAATGTGAAAGCATGATTAGTTAGTAAAATTTCAAGGACAAAATTTCTTAAGGAGGGGAGAATGTAATGGCTCAGAGAATTAAAATTATTGAAATAATTAGGAAGTATAATAAATGAAATGGATTAATGGATACAAAGGGAAAAAGGAATAAAGAATTTTAGAGGGAAGAGCAGGCCTCGTCGACGAATGTCTTGTCTTCGTCGACGAGTGTCCTTCTAGAGATTGTCGATGAACTCCAATCCCTCGTCAACGAAGGAATCCCGAGAGAGTTTATTTGAAACTCTGAATTTCTTCGATGAAAGTATCTTCTCGTCGACGAAGTATCTACAGTGGCTCGTCGACGAACCCAAGTGTCTCGTCGACGAAGCCAAGCTTATAAATTAAATTTCTTTCATTTTCAGTGAGGAAACTCTAGAAACTTCTTCTTCTCTCTCTAGAAAACGATTCCTCCAGCCTTCTCTCTTTGATTTCGGGCTGGATTTGACCTAATTTGATGATCCAGAACCGCCATGAGGTTTGTAGGAACGTTCTCTACAAGGCTGTAGGAGCTGATCATTGGGTTAAGAGGTTTGTGAAACATCCTAAAATCAGGGTAAGTGAGTTATTTTGGGATTTCCTTAACGAATATTATTATATGGAGCCTAGGAAGTATTAAATAAAAATTTTTCTTAAGATTTGAGTTAGTTGGAGTTTATTTTAATTAAACTAAGATTTTTGGTTTAGGGTCCAAGTGAACGCTGTGGGTATCAGTTCGGCGATCCTGCCAGCGTAGTTTAGAAGTCAGGTAAGGGGAAATGATATATTAAATCATATTTTTATGAATTAAATAAAATGGACCATGTTATATATGTATGTGAGTTTTTATGTGGGTATAAAATGTCAATCATGTAAATTATGCTTTTTTAACTTAGGGTTGCTTATAAAGTTATGTATATGCAAAAATGAGCCAATGAAAGTGAAATAATTTTTTACAAACCGATTTCAAATATCTCTTGTGGGTGATTTTGAGAAAAATAATTTTTAAGATATTTGCTTGTGTACTGAAGATCTTTGTTGCTGCATCTTGTGATTTATATTATTATTTTGACACAAAGATCCTAACACATATACTCTCACATTCTGATTGATATACTAGCATTATTTTGAGAGTAGACATTGAGACTATATTGAGCTTATCATATCCTATCATACCATAGTGTGTTTGATTATACTAGTACAAATTTGCTTGATTGAGAAGCAAATATTTTGTACACAAACTATATTGTGAATCTGTTGTATTCTAGGCATGGCCTGAAGGGTTGATAATCTAACTCGGAATGATTGTATAGGTTGATGTTAGCCTCGTTAATTGACCTGTTTGTATTAGGTACCACTCCACCCATTAAGTGAGTCATAGTGGATTCCTTGTGTTTGTGAGTCAAGGCGGGGACGTAGGCACATTTTCCGAATCTCGATAACATATTTGGTGTCCTACTTGATTTATTGTGCTTACTTGAGTAATTTATTTACGCAATTTAATTATAGTTGCATTTATTGATTCATTTAATTATCTTCTTTAAATTGACCTGAGGGTTGTGTAATACTGGTGCTGGATATTTGACCTAGGAGAAAAAAAAATTTAAAATACCAATTCACCCCCGTTCTTGGGATTACAGTAAAACCAACATACTCAATTGGGTTCTCATTTCCATCACTCATTTTACATAAAAATCTATTTCCCAAAAACTTTCAATTTTCATAAACATGTTCATGCTCATAAGTATCCATGTGTAACACATCTTGTCTGTAACTCATGGTGCTCAAGCTCATGAGTATCCATGTGTAGGTAACACATCTCATCTATAACTCATGGTTGTTCATCATATTAGTAATTATAAAACTATCGCGTCTGTGTATATCTTAAATCATCATATCATATTTGATAAAAATCATGTTTGTTTAAATCTCATATCAACATAACTTTTTAAAACATATCTATTCATATCTCATCATAAACCTATTCATCATATAAAATATTCACAGATTCATTTTTCAGTAATATCATTTCTCATGCCACACAGATTTTCAATAATATTTAACTATATAATAATTTATCTAGTAATACGCTGGATATTTCCAAAACTACCATTTCATATATATTTATACCTAATAAATCAGAAAATTCACACACACACACACACACACACACACACAAATATATATATATATATATATATATATATATAAAATATTCATAACATACTTTAATTTAATCAATTAATTTTCAGAAATTCTTGACATAATTTAATTCCTCTTACCAACTGCTTACCGAGAGACATGCTAACAACTCTAAATCCACGTCCCACAATGTTCAAAGTTCAAAACCCTAAAATTCACATTTCCCCCAAACCAATCAATTTAACTCTTCAGAATAGTGATTATTTTAATATTTCCTAAGTCCACACACTCCCAATACTAATTAAGCTTTAAAAATAATTGACAAATATAGTTCCACTATCCTATCCTAACCTTGAAGTGGTGTTTAGAAAACCCAAATTAAAAATTTGTTCCGGCCAACATGATGAGGATCGGAGCTAGGACCTCGAGGTGGTGTCTGATTGTCGATTTGGCTAAAAATTTAAGGAGAAATTGAGGAAAGAGAAAGAGAGTATACCTTACCCCAGAAGTGGTGTCTACGTCGCTCTTATGATAAATCCACTTCTGTAAATGTAACAACCTAAAAAAAAAAAAATTGATTAATTAATTAATTATTTTTTTAAAAAATTATTATTAAGAAAATTAATTAAATTAGGAAATTTGATGATTGGGGGTATATATATGTATATATACTTTAATACATATAAGGATAAATTGTATATATAAAAGTATAAAGGGATAAAGGAAGAGTTGGTGCTTAAGTCTCTGAACAAAGTAGGAAAGGCGAAAAGTAAAGAAAAAAAAAAAAAAAAAAACTTAGTGTTTAGCTTCTCCTGGAACCACATGGAACAAAACAGAAACAGGAAAAGGAAAAGGAAAATGAAAAAAAAAAAAAAGAACCCCTCACGCTGCGTAGAATAGAAAGGAAAAAGAAGGGGGAAAAAAAAATTCTCTTAGCTCACACTCTCCACTTCTCTTCTTTCTACAATTTCGTGGTGGATTCTTGCCCAACTGAAAATCTGAAAACACTACTAGACTCCATTCTCCACCACCGACATATCTACCAAAGTGGATTTGTTGTAGGAGCAACGTGGGCATATCTCCTGGGGTAAGGAAAATTCTCATTCTTACCTCAATTTTTCTCAAATTTTAAGTTAAATGGGCGATCAAACACTACCACGAGAATCAAGGGATGATTCTCTATAAGTCTAGCAGAGTAGATTTCTCGTGGGGTCGTTGTAGAAATAGCCCCAAAGTTAGGATAAATGAGTTATTTATAAATTAATTGTTATTTAATTAATGTAAATTAGGAAAGGTTAAAATAATATTTTATTGTGGTTGATTTGATTGAATCGGGGTTTGGGTGTGCGAGTATAATTTTGGGAGCCCTGCAGGCGTGATTCAGGAAATCAGGTAAGGGGGAATAAAATTATATCAGTATTTTATTATGGTGAACCAATTATTTATGAGCATATGAAATTTATTATTTATTTATATGATTTTCAGAATAGCCTGATTACTGGAAAAATGATGATTTTGGTTTAAGGTTATATTTGGGATAATTGCTTGTGATATTAAAACCATGTGGCATGAGAATAATTTCTTTCTAATAAATTGAATATGAATTTCTATGGTATTTGGGCTTACATGAGGGGTTGTTTAGAATGATTATGACATGATGAATGAATTTTTATGTTTGACTCCTATGTGGGAATGTATTGATATGTTGGATACCTGTGTGGTAATGCATTGGTGCGTCTGTGTGAACAAACTGGTTTGGTTATTCATATGCATCTCAATATAATGTTGGCATAAGGAGGTTGTTATATTGCATAAATGTAAATCATGATATGATGTTGGTAGGTCGAGGAGCTTGTCATATTGTCATTTATATGGGGTAGGACATTGGCAGGTCGAGAAGCTTGTTCTACTGATGTATGACGGGTAGGTCATGGGGATTAGATACTGGTGAATAGTGGTGCCTATGTGAGCCACGTGTTGTGGAAGATGGAGTGGTGCCTGTGTGGGCCACGTTATATCCTGTGAAAATAATGGTGCTTGTGTAGGCCATGTTATGTACCCTGTGTGAGTAGTGGTGCCTATGTGGGTCACGTTATATCCTGTGTGGATAATGGCACATGTGTGAACCATGTTATGTACCCTGTGTGGGTAGGTGTGCCTGTATGGGCCACGTGTAGATAAGAAGTACGTAGATGCTTGTGTGGGCCACATACTGATATGTACGCAGTCGCTCTGTGCGGACCACGTACTGGGGACATTAGAAGACGAAGTATAAGTTGTGTGATTCTTGTGTGGATGTGTTGTGCATGTGAATTTAATTATAGTATAAAAATAATGGTATAGCATATTGTGAATGCATGTTTGTGCATGCGACAAGATAAATAGACCACTGGGGGCTTGCTGAGAAAGGCGAGTGCTCTGTTAGGTAGTTTTTTGGTATCAGTGCAAAGGGATGCTACTTGTATTGGCGGGTAGACATCCCGATCCTCGGAAACCTTCGCCTTTAAAATAATAAAGATATGTGTACTGGTGGGGAAGTAATACTTCACCTAAGGGCTTACTGAGTAAGGTGAGTGCTCTGGTAGGTAGTTTTAGTACCAAATTAGAGGGAAGTTACTTGTATGGGCAGGTAATCTTCCCTATCCTTGGGGACTTTCGCCTGCATAAAAATTATGTACTTGTGGATATTGGATGTGTGTATGATATTAGATGTTAGGGATGTTATTAATGGTACATTTTTTCAGTTGTTTATGTGAGAAGTAGTTAATTTTGATATGTAAATGTTAAAACTTAGTTATCACACACTGTTATAATTTATTCCACCCTTACTGAGAAGTGTCTCGCCCTAGTGGATTACCAATTTTTTAGGTTTTTGTGGAGATCCGGTTTGAAGGCATAGGCTAGGACTGTTTTTGGTGGTTTCTTTTTGGGGTATTGTGAGATACTGGTATATATACAGATATATATTTGTATTGGGTTATGTTTAAATACTGGTTGTGGATACGGATATCTGTATGTTGTAGTGCTTCTTTTTGGGTTGTTATATAGAACTCTGCTATTTATTTGAGGTTATTTATTTATGTTTTGTTGCGTGCATGTTAATTATGGTATCAAATACAAGTGATTGGAACACGTGGCACCTGAATCCCACTTGGCGAATTCAGGGCATCACATTGTGGTATCAGAGCATTAGGTTATAGGTTCTACGGACTTTAGGATTGATTAATACCAGAGTATAGGTACAAATAAGGATAAGGATAGGAATGGATAGATGAGAATATTGATAGGAGATTTTGACTTTTGTTTCGTAGCTTAGAGGCAGAAATCCCTTGATGGACTTCTGTGAGTTTCTGAATCCGGCCAGTTTCAGAAAACCACGGTAAATCCATTGACGGTGATGTTTCTGAGTAGAGAGACTGGAACTCAGAATTAAAACTTGACGGTTAAGTTGATTTGGGGATAAGCTGGTTGTTTGATGTTTTAATTGAGGATTTAAATGTTAAACCGACTCGTTGTTCTATAAATGTACCTAATGTGATATAAAGGTTCTAAATTCGCTTCTGTCCTGTCTACAGGATGGATTCCAGGGGAAAGGATGTTGATGCTTGAGAGGAGAATGATGTAGGAGCTACTAGTGTGGGAGAGATCGATACCTCCACTTTACTGCGGGGTTTAGCTCGATAGGTTTGGGAAGAAATTAGGCGAGACTTTGAAGGACAAAACTGCCCACCTGTGAACAAGGACTATTCGATTGACCAATTTACTCACCTGAAATCTTCTGCATTTGCGGGCGGTGTTGACCCACTCATAGCGGAGAGTTGGGTGCAAGAAATGGATAAAATATTGGCAGTGTTATCTTGCACTGATATACAAAAGATTCTCTTCGCTACCTTTAAGTTAACAGAGGAGGCTGAGCGTTGGTGGCAAGCAGTAAAGCTGCTAGAGGAACAGCGGGTAGTACCCACGGATATGACTTAGAGTCGATTTAAGGAGCTTTTCTATGATCGGTACTTCCCTGCCACCACCAGGGTTGCGAAGGTAGAGGAATTCTTCTACCTGACTCAGAGGCAACTTACTGTGCAGCAGTACGCTGCGAAGTTCATGGAGCTATCCCATTTTGCACCTTTTATGGTTCCAGATGAGTTCCAAAAGGCGAGGTGGTTTGAGAGGGGATTGAAACCAAGAATTCAAGAGCAAGTGGTAGTCGTGAAGGTGCAGAGCTTTTCAGAACTAGTGGATAGAGCTACCGTGGTAGAATTGAGTCTACAGAGGAGTGCAGAGATGGAAGAGCAAAGGAAAAGGCCTATGCCTCCCAGTTTTTTTGATGATGCCAGATAGGGCTCGTAAAAGAGGGACAAATATGTTGGGGGACAGAGATCTGAAAGAGGTAATCAAGGACGTTAGAGCAATTCGTCAACTCCCTATTGTGCTCGTTGTAAGTTAAGCCATTGGGGAGAATGCCTAGCCAAGAACATTAAGTGCTATCAGTGCGGCAGATAAGGCCACATGGCCCAAGATTGTCAGGGACTGTCGAACAACGCACCCACTCCTGATCAGCACCAAAGGAATGAGTCACTGCCTCGTGGTGGTCCGGCGGGTGTGTATACCATGGTTTCGGCTGATAAGGATATTGCTTGTGGTGCAGGAGCAAGTATGATTTTATATTAAAGGTTGATTTGATTTTAAATTCATATGCTTACCTAGAATTGTGAAGTATATTGAATTTGTGGTATAATGATAATTAAGTAATTTTAGAATTTTGTAAAAGGATTGATTAGCGAATTTCGAGGACGAAATTCTTTTAAGAAGGGGAGAATGTAACAACCTAAAATATTTTTTAAATTAATTAATTAAAATTATTATTAATTAATTAATTATTATTAAGAAAATTAATTATTAGGAAATTTGAGGATTGTGGATATATATATATATATATGTATACTTTAATACATATAAGGATAAATTGTATATATATGTATATGTATATATATATATATATATATATATATATATAAGTATATATAAAAGTATAAAGGGATAAAGGAAAGAAAAAAAGAAAAAGAAAAAAGAGGAAGACTTACTGTTGAAGTCTCTGAACAAAGTAAGAAAGGAAGGAAGTAAAGAAAAAAAACAAAAAAACCTTAGTAAAAAAAAAAAAAAACTTAGTGTTTAGCTTCCCGTGGAGCCACTTGGAACAAAACAGAAATAGGAAAAGGAAAAAAAAAACCTCTCACGCTGTGTAGAATAGAAAGGAAAAATAAGGGAAAAAAAAAAAATTCTCTCAGCTCACGCTCTCCACTCCTCTTCTTTCTATGATTTCGCGATGAATTCTCACCGAATTGAAAATCCAAAAACACCACTAGGCTCCATTTTCCGCCACCGACATACCTACCAAAGTGGATTTGTTGTAGGAGTAACGTGGGCATATCTCCTAGAGTAAGGCAAATTCTCATTCTTACCTCAATTTTGCTTAAATTTTAAGCCAAATGGGTGATCAGACACTACTACGAGAATCTAGAGATGATTTTCTATAAGTCTAGCGGAGCAGATTTCTCGTGGGGTCATTGTAGAAATAGCCCCATAGTTAGGATAAATGAGTTATTTAGAAATTAATTGTTATTTAATTAATATAAATTAGGAAAGGTTAAAATAATATTTTATTGTGATTGATTTGATTGAATCAGGGTTTGGGTGAGCACTGTGGGTATAATTTTAGGAGTCCTGCAGGCGTGATTCAAAAAATTAGCTAAGGGGGAATAAAATTATATTAGTATTTTATTAAAGTGAACCAGTTATTTATGAGCATATGAAATTTATTATTTATCTATATGATTTTCAGAATAGCCTGATTACTGGAAAAATGATGATTTTGGTTTAAGGTTATATTTGGGATAATTGCTTGTGATATTAAAACCATGTGGCATGAGAATAATTTCTTTCTAACAAATTGAATATGAATTTCTATAGTATTTGTGCTTGCATGAGGGGTTGTTTATAATGATTATGACATGATGAATGAATTTTTATGTTTGACTCCTGTGTGGGAATGTATTGATATGTTGGATACTTGTGTGGTAATGCTTTGATGCGTCTGTGTGAACTAACTGGTTTGGTTATTTGTATGCATCTCAATATAACGTTGGCATGAGGAGGTAGTTATATTGCCTAGATGTAAATCATGATATGACGTTGGCAGGTCGAGGAGCATGTCATATTGTCATTTATATGGAGTAGGACATTGGCAGGTCGAGGAGCTTGTTATACTAATGTATGATGGGTAGGTCATGGGGATTGGATATTGGTAAATAGTGGTGTCTGTGTGGGCCATGTGTTGCGGAAGCTGGAGTGGTGCCTGTGTGGGCCACGTTACATCCTGTGTGGATAATGGCGCCAATGTGGGCCATGTTATGTATCCTGTGTGGGTAGTGGTGCCTGTGTGGGCCACATTATATCCTATGTGGATAATGGGGCCTGTGTGAGCCACGTTATGTAACCTGTGTGGGTAGTAGTGCCTGTGTGGGCCATATCTAGATAAGAAGTACGTAGATGCCTGTGTGGGCCACGTACTGATATGTACGCAGTCGCTCTATATGGGCCACGTACTGAGGACATTGCAAGACAAAGTATAAGTTGCGTGATTCTTTAGTGGATGTGTTGTGCATGTGAATTTAATTCTAGCATAAAAATAATGTTATAGCATATTGTGAATGCATGTGTGTGCATGCGACGAGGTAAACATACCACCGGGGACTTGCTGAGAAAGGCGAGTGCTCTGTTAGGTAGTTTCTTGGTATCAGTGCAAAGGGATGCTACTTGTATGGGCGGGTAGACATCCCGATCCTCGAAAACTTCGCCTTGAAATAATAAAATGTGTGTACTGGCGGCGAGATAATACTTCACCTGAGGGCTTATTAACTAAGGTGAGTATTCTGGTAGGTAGTTTTAGTACCAGAGTAGAGAGAAGCTACTTGTATGGGCGGGTAATTTTTCCTATCCTTGGGGACTTTCACCTGCATAAAAATTATGTACTTGTGCATATTGGATGTTTGTATGATATTAGATGTCGGAGATGCTATTAATGGTACATTTTTTCAGTTGTTATTGATATTATGTGAGAAGCAGTTTATTTTGATATGTAAATATTAAAATTCAATTATCACACACTGTTATAATTTATTCCACCCTTACTGAGAAGTGTCTCACCCTAGTGGATTAATAATTTTTCAGGTTTTTCTGGAGATCGGGTTTGAAGGCATAGGTTAGGACTGTTTTTGGTGGTTTCTTTTTGGGATATTGTAAGATACTGGTATATATACAGATATATATTTGTACTGGGTTATGTTTAAATACTGGTTGTAGATACGAATATCTGGATGTTATAGTGTTCGTTTTTTTAGTTGTTATATTGAACTTTGGTATTTTTTTTGAGGTTATTTATTTATGTTCCGTTGCGTGCATGTTAATTATGGTATCAGATACAGGTGATTGGAACACGTGGCACCCGGGCCCCACTTGGCGGGTTCGGGGCATCATAGTAAAAATGTCGATGGCGGAGATAGGATCCCAGTGGTATTTTCTATTTTTTGAATGACCGAGTATTGGAGAAAAAATTTAGGAGAGAGGGGAGGAGGAATGGAGGAAAGCGAGAGGGAGAGTTGGCGCCCGGGGGGGTGTGCTATTATGCAATTTCAGTTGCAATATGAAATGTCTGAAGCTTCTTTTGAAGCTTCAAGTTATAACTATACATATATATATATATATATATATATATATATATATATAATATTATAATATTATAATATAATATAATTATATTAATATTATATTATATATTATATTATTTAATTCATTAATTAACCTTTTTTTTTGGAATCACTATATCCTCCTGTAATAATTATTTTTGGGACATTACATTTTATTTTAAAAAAATATAAGATTATTATATTTAATTAATAATAATCTTGTTATTAATATATATTTATAGCATATTACTATCATATTAAATTATGATAAAAAATAGTATTATTAATTATATTTGAATTTTAATTTATTTAATGCTAATTTAGATTAACATATAGTTCTTGTTCAATTTAGAATTAAATTATAATAATTAATATGTATTTTTAATATATTTTAAATAAAATATTCGCATTTTATAATTAAAAGTTTAAATCATAATTATATTAATTTTATAATTAAAATTTTAATATTTTATAACAAATAAAAAAAATAATATTATTTATTGAATAACAATAATTGTGTTATTAATATATATATATATATATATATATATATATATAACATATGTGTATAGCATTATTTTATGTTAAAAATAGTACTAATAACTGATTAAAAATTTTAGTTTAGTTAATATTAATTTAAATTTATAGATGGTTCTTTTTATTAATTTCATAATTATATTTTATTAATAACTAATAGATTAAAATGTATAATAAAATAACATATGCTTAATTTTTAATTAACAATAATAATTATGTAATCTGTTATTTTTGGTTAATATTTAAATATTTTTTCTAATAAAAAACAATGTAATGTAATTTTTTATTAAAAATAATCTTTTTCTTAATTTATATTTATAATATATGATTGTCATATTAATTTATGTTAAAATAATATTATTAATTAAATTAGTATTTTTAATTTTTAATATAAATTTAAAATAATATATGGTTCTCCTTCTTCATTTCATAATTGAGTTATCTTTTATGAATAATTAATATACTATAATACATAATCGATCATCTTCTACTATATTTTTAAAATTATAAAATAGCCACTAAATTTTCTTATATTTACAAAATTAACCCAACAATAACACTTAAAAGTGGTAAAAAAGATATCATAGATTTCTTCTCAAAATTTGTTTAAATAGTTTTCAAAAAAATAATTTTAGAAAATTACTTTTTGCAATAATTGTAACACAAATCAAAAGTCACTTTTTTGTTTCGTAAAAGTGTTTATTTAAAATGAAAACTGCTATAAGCACTTCTTTTTTTAAGTGGGCTTAGCAAGGTTTTAAAAGAGTTTAATATAATTTTATTTACATTTTATTTAAATTTATATAAATTTAAATTCAATGTTTGACATTTATGCACTCAAATGTAGAATTATATTTGAAATGACATTTTAGAAAATATAATATGTTATCATTATTTTTTAGATAATAAAATAAGAAATTTGATTGATTGATTGATTTATTTATTACTTGCAAAGTAAAATTAATAAATAAAAATAAAAGGGATATTTTTTTTAATATATTAAAAAATAAATGTAGAGTGGTGGTTGGCTTAAATAAACATGTGCAGATTGTAAAGTTTCTTGGTGTTAGAAGGTCTTGGAAAGTGTAATTAATTAAGAGCAGTTGTTGCTTTCAAAGTGTTTGTCCGTTGTGTTTCGTCGTTTCAAAGTTGACCTCTAACCAGTTTGAATTCAATTATGGAATTGTGCCTATGGGTTAGCATTGACAGCTGGCCACTGTTTGATGTGATTGGAAGAAAGGTAGTTGAATTGTTAAGTGTGTTGATGCATGCGCATTATTATTGCCGACCTACTGTTGTAACGACCCATAAAAAAAACTTATTAATTAAAAAAATTATTATTATTAAGAAAATTAATTAAATTAAGAAATTTGAGAATTGTGGGTGTATATATATATCTATATATGTATATATATCTATATATGTATATAAAAGTATATATAAAGTTATTATACAATAAAATTTAAAGTAAATGATAAAGGAAAGAAAGAAAAAAAATAGAAAAAGGAATCTTAGTGCCCAAGCTTCGTGGGAGGAAGCAAAAGAAGGTCAAGAAAAAAAAAAGGTTCACAGCAGAACAGGGAAAAAGAAAGGAAAAAAAAAAAAAAAAAACTCTCTTAGCCCACGCTCTGCACTCCTCTTCTCTGTACGATTTCGCGACGGATTCTTGCCTAATTGAAAATCCAAAAATACCACCGAACTCCATTCTCTGCCACCGACAATTCTACTGAAATGGATTTTTCATAGGAGCAACTTAGGCATTTCTCCTGGGGTAAGATAAATTCTCATTCTTACCTTATTTTTTCTTAAATTTTAAGTCAAATTGACGATCAGACACAACCACGGAAATCTAGGAAGGATTCTCTACAAGTCTAGTAGAGCAGATTTCTCGTGAGGTCGTTGTGGAAATAGCCCCAAAATTAGGATAAATGAGTTATTTAGAAATTAATTGATATTTAATTATTGTAAATTAGGAAAGATTAAAATAATATTTTTTTGGGGTTGATTTGATTGAATTAGGGTTCGGGTGAGCGTCACGGGTATAATTTTGGGAGCCCTACAAGCGTGATTAAGGGAATCAGGTAAGGGGGAATAAAATTATATCAGTATTTTATTAAGGTAAACCCATTATTTATGAGCGTATGAAATTTATTATTTATCTATATGATTTTTAGAACCGTCTGAGTACTAGAAAATGATGATATTATTTAAGATTTATATTTGAGATAATTGCATATGATATTAAATTCATATGACGTGGGAGTAATTTTTCCTAATAAATTGAATATGAATTACTGTGATATTTGGGTTTGCATGTGGGGATGCTTGGAATGATTATGACATGATAAATGAATTGAAATGTTGGATTCCTGTGTGGAAATGCATTGATGCGTCTGTGTGAATTAACTTGTGTGGTTATTCGTATGTATTTCAATATAACGTTGGCATGAGGAGGTTGTTATATTACCTAGATATAAATCATGATATGACGTTGGCAGGTCGAAGAGCTTGTTCTACTAATGTATGAAGGGTAGGTCATGTGGATTGGATACCGGTGAATAGTGATACCTGTGTGGGCCACGTGTCGCAGAAGTTGGAATGGTGTCTATGTAGGCCACGTTATATCCTATGTGGATAATGGCGCCTATGTGGATCATGTTATGTACCCTGTGTGGGTAGTGGTGCCTGTGTGGGCCACGTTATATCCTATGTGGATAATAGCGCTTGTGTGGGCCATGTTATGTATCCTGTATGGATGGTGGCACCTGTGTGGGCCATGTTATGTATCCTGTGTGGGTAGCAGTGTCTGTGTGGGCCACGTATAGATAAGAAGTATGTAGGTGCTTGTGTAGGCCACGTACTGATATGTATGCAATTGCTCTATGTGGGACACGTACTGAGGACATTGGACGATGAAATATAGGTTGCATGATTCTTGTGGGAATGTGTTGTGCGCATGTGAATTTTATTATAGCATAATAATAATTATATAGCATATTGTGAATGCACGTGTGTGCATACGACGAGGTAAACATACCACCAGGGGCTTGCTGAGAAAGGCGAGTGTTTTGCTATGTAGTTTCTTGGTATCGGTGTAAAGGGATGCTACTTGTATGGGCGAGTAGATGTCCCGATTTCTGGAAATCTTCGCCTTTAAAATAATAAAGATGTTTGTACTGGCGGCGAGGTAATACTTCACCTGAGGGCTTACTGAGAAAGGTGAGTGCTCTGATAGGTAGTTTTTAGTACTAGAGTAGAGGGAAGCTACTTGTATGGGCAGGTAATCTTCCCTATCCTTGGGGACTTTTGCTTGCATAAAAATTATGTATTTGTGCATATTGGATGTGTGTATGATATTAGATGTCGGGGATGTTATTAATGGTAAATTTTCTCAGTTGTTATTGATATTATATGAGAAGCAGTTTATTTTGATATGTAAATATTAAAACTCATTTGTCACACACTGTTATAATTTATTCCACCCTTATTGAGAAGTGTCTCACTCTAGTGGATTAACAATTTTTTAGGTTCTTCTGGAGACCGGGTTTGAAGGCCTAGGCTGGGCTTGTATTTGGTGGTTTCTTTTTGGGGTATTGTGAGATACTGGTATATATATATATATATATATATATATATATATATATATATATATATATATATATATATGTATTTGTACTGGGTTATGTTTTAAATGCTGGATGTGGATATGAATATCTGGATGTTGTAATGTTCGTTTTTGGGCTGTTATATAGAACTCTGTTATTTATTTGAGGTCATTTATTTATGTTCCGCTGCGTGCATGTTAATTATGGTATCAGATACAGGTGATTGGGACACGTGGCACCTAGGCCCCACTTGGTGGGTTTTGGGGCATCACAACTGTGCATTCAGACATACCTTTTGATTTTCAAAGCTTTACTTTGTGTTTTTGACTGGCAGTGTAACTTTTAAGATTGTCATCTTCACTATGCATTTTAAATTTAAATTTGGTTATGGAGGCGGTGTCGGCCTTGGGATGGTCTCTGGGTATGCTCAGATTTGATTGTATTAGGTACTATATTTTTTCCTAATTTTGATGGGTATGCCGAGATTTAATTGTACGTGTTCTAGATTTTCCTAGTTTTGGTACTACTTTAGATTGGGAGCTTTGGTCTCCTGCATGGTGTATGTCTGGAGTTTTCTATACGTATTCCTTTTGATCAATAAATTTACCCTTTACCGATAAAAAAAACGTGTAATTAATTAAATATAAAATATTGTCTTTTCTCTTTCTCCTTTTCTACCTTAAAGCATGTAGATAAATAAAATAAATAATGGTTCACATAGACCTCTCTTCCTTACGCCCTTCCCCATTTCTCCTTTTGCTTTTCCTCCTTCTCTCCCTTGTCATGACTTGAAGAACCAAATGAACAAGTACTATTGCCTTCATGTTTGCCCTAAGAAACAGGTGGATTCAGCTAGAAGGTTAGTGTAGATTTTTTTTTTTTTTGGGCACAAATTTGGTCAATAAGAAAGGCATACTTCATCGATGCGGAAGTGTATGTCACACAAAACATGTCTCATCTTAAATGGAAGCAATTACATGGCAAGGGAAGCACAATTAAATTTTTTGCAATCATTAAAAAGTTTTGGCGATTGTTTCAGTCAAAATAAAATTAGATTGTATATTAGATAATAGGTTTGATGGTATATTTCATAAAGAGTATCGTCATAATCCAAATTGTGTCTTGCTTTTAAGTTTTTGCCAAGAAATAATTTCCAAATAGATTAAAATTGAGCAATAATAAACATTAGCTACAACACTTATGAATTTAACCAATATGTTAGCTCTTAATGAGCCACAACATCAATTTCACCTTGTGGGAGAGCAACATTCTTTACTCATCAATAAGAGTTTTCAAACATCTCTAATTAAATATATTGTTATTTGGATACATTAATTAGTTTTAGATCAATGGAAGAAGGACTACAGTAGGTGAAATATGCCTCTTCTTCACGCCCTTCCCTTTTCCTTGTCATGATTTGAGAACCAAATGAATGTAATAACCCCAAAAAGGATTATAGAAGATTAGTAGAGTGATTCTCAAAATAAAATAAAAATAAAAATAAAAATTAATTAATTAATTAATCGAATTTATAAAAAAAAAAAAGAAAAAAAAAATAAAATTTATTTTAATTTTTATTAACAAAAATATATTATTATTATTATTATTATTATTATTATTATTATTATTATTATTATTATTATATCCTGAAGCTAGAAGCCTCAAGATATCTTTCCTTCTTCTTCTTCTTCTTCTTCTTCTTCTTCTTCTTTATTCTTCCTGCAGCGCAGCTTCTGAACTCTCTCTTTCCCTCTCTCCTCGATTTCGTGATGGATTTTCGTCCGATCGAAAATCAGAAGAACCCGCTGGACTCCATTCACCGCTGCCGTCATTTCTACCGAAGTGAATCGGTGGTAGGAGTGGCATAGGCGTATCCCCTGAGGTAAGCTAATTTCTCCTTTTTTTTTCTTTAATTTCTTGCAAATTATAAGCCTAATTGACGAACAGACACCACCACGAGAATCTAGGGATGATTCTCTACAAGTCTAGTACGACGAAATTCTTGTGGGAGTGTCGGGCCAAAACCCCAAATTTGGGATACGGGGGTTATTAAGGGGCTTATTTTTAATTAAATAGCATTAATTTAGAAATGCTAAAATATTAAGCATCTAGGGTTGAAGTAGGATTTCTGAAATTTAGGACACAAGTGAGCGCCGCGAGTGTAATTTTAGGACCCGCAGGCAAAATTCAGAAAATTAAGTGGGGGTGTTAAATAATAGTTTAAATATTAATTTGAGGTATATGGAGCCTAGGGAAGGCTAGATGAGTATTATTTTGAAAAAATAGATTAATTAATTTGGAGAAAATATAAATTGCAGGAATTAAATTTCAGGCGCCAAGGGCGTAGGATTTGGGATTCTAGCGAGGCTCTTAGTAAGCTAGGTAAGAGGAATAAATTATAACAGCCTTTTTTATGAAAATTATGGGTTGATAAATATGTGAAAATGATGTATGTTATTTTACCTGAAATTTATTATGATATAAATATCAAATGAAATTTGTGTGGCATATGATTTATATTGAGAAATGTTTAAACCGAGTTAGATGATTTACACTGTGAAATATGTGATAATGAAATGTGTTTTAATATGAGAATTGAAATGTGGGAAAATGATAAGAGTGAAATGTGCAAGAAATGTATTCTTTGAGAAAATGAAGAAAGGTGAAATACGGAAATGTGTTTTCAGAAATATTGAGTAATTGTGAAATAAGATATGTATATGATAGTATGAGATGAGATGAATTATGAACTGAGAAAATATCATTTAAATGATGAAATGTGTTGAGAATACTGATATTGAAATGTGAATATATAAAATGAAAATATTGTAATGTTAATTTTGCAATATGAAAATGAGAAATGTGGAAATACGTGAAATATGAATGAAAAAATGCCAATACCGCATAATGATTGCGGGTATGTGGTGGTAAACCCTGTTGGATGGTTATGATATTGAGCACGGTACCGTTGCTAGTGGTGTTAGTGCAACCACACTGACTCTTGGAGCGTGTGGCATGACAGTCGACAGTGCCATTGTGTAGGGTTGTTGGGCCCCCTGAGTCCGAATCAGGGTTATAGGCCGGCCAATTGTACTACAGACGCGATATATGATATGATAATTGATCTAACCGGGTCGGCCAATCGCGGTTAGATCCAGCCTTTGGACCGCACAATCTTGACCATGGGGGGAAGCATGGCATGGATAGAAAGATTCTCAGGGTGGCCATGAGTTACAGATGCGATGTTGGTATTTGATACCGAGGATACTCATGAGCCAAAAAGAAAAATGGAAACGAAAAGTGAAAGAATGATAAAATTGGCTAAAATGAGAAATGAAAGAAAGAATGGAAATTGAGAAATAAAGAATGATAAAATTGAGAAATGGAACCGTGTGAGTTAATAATATAAATAATTAAGGCGAAGTAAAACTCTCCGCCTGAGGGCTTACTGAGTAAGGTGAGTGCCCTGATAGGTATCAGATATGGTCATACCCGGCTGCATAACGTGTTAGGGCAGAGGGAAGCTACCTGTATGGGTGGGTAATCTTCCTTATTCTCAGGAACTTTGTGGATAATTATGTGTTGGATATCATTGAATTTGATAAATGGTTTTAAAGCTTATAAAAACTTCTGTTGTATATCTATACGATTATGAGAATGTGTATATCAGTGTATTTTCTCAGATGAAATGGTGATTTGAAAAGTAAAGTATATTATAATTGTACTCATATGGCCACACACTGTAAATAATTTATTCCTTTTTATGGAGATGTGTCTCACCCAAATTATCTAAATTTTTCAGGAGACAGAGATAGGCCAGGTGATAGAACTCCATGATCATAGGGAGCTGGAACCCTGATATACAGGGTGAGTTTGGACTAGGGAGGTGTGATTCCCTAGGGTTGTATTGTTTTTTGATATGAGATAGTATTGTGTATATGTGTATATGGATACTCTGGGTATTGTATTCTGACTAATATGTATATATTTTCTTCCGTTGTTAGGTTGTATAATAAAATAACTTTTTACCCAGTACACAATGTGGGTCGGGTCGTATGAATGATAGTAAGATTGTTGACGTGGTCGGTTTGTGGGTGTTATGGATGACGTGTGATTATTTATTTATTATTGAAAAAAAATTATACAAAAATCGGGGCATCACAATGAACTAGTACTATTGCCTCCATGTATTTGCCTTAGAGATGGATGTTTATGTTCAAACACATTGAGAAATTCTAATGCAAAATAAGACAAATTGTTATTGCTCATTGGAATAAATTGTTCTTCAATAAGAAAATTATAGAATGAGCTAATAAGGAATTCATAACATGACAACCTTTCAAGAATATTGGGTCCAATCCATGGTGAATCTACATTGCTGTCAATGTGGATTATACCCCCTCCCCCAAATCCAAAAATCCATTGCCAAGATTAATAGGTTATTGTTTCTTTTAGAAACTTATTTGTTGAGGGATAAAACTCAAAGTTGAGAGGATACATCTAGTACGCCACATGCTAACTACTTGATCACAAGAACCTCCCCAATTGGAATTAGGGGATAGGTTAGGTCTGAAATGTACTAACCACGTGACAAGGAGAACCTCTCGAAGTGGGAGCAAGGTCAAGTTTCTCATGTGCAAACCTCATGTCTAGGAGAATTTTCCCAAGTTAGGGGATGAGGGTAGTTCAAGTTTGCCATGTACTAACCATATGATTAAAAGAGATAATAAATCTTTGAATGGGCCCAAACCGAATAGGATATCAAAGGTATGATGGACCTTAGTAAGCATCGTAATGTAAATAATGGCTTCCCACTACTTTTCATCCTTACTTTTCACTTTGTGTCCAAGTATACCATGTTAGCCTTGGTGGCTACATGATCCTAATTGTTATTAAATAAAGGGGGGAGATTGTCAGCCTTAGTGGCTATATAATCATATTTAATGTATTTTGATTATATTAACCTAATTGTAAGTCCAAGTGATAGAGTTGTTGCAATCCCAAGAGGGGGGTGAATTGGGTATTTAAAAATTTATTCCTAGGTTAACTGGTTTTATCAACAGTGAAATACAACCTAGGGTCAGTTTACGTAATCAACAGATAAACATACATGTGTAGTAAAGGTAAAACGCAAAAATGTAAAGAACGCGCACGATATGTTTTCGAGGTTCAGCCAACTGTGCCTACGTCCTCGCCTTGGCCACACCAGCACAAGGATTACCACTATAATGCTCACTTAAACGGGTGGAGCGACATCTAATATAGTCAGGTCAATTCAAGGGGCTGACCTCAACCAACACGTCTTAACAGGATGGCGCACCTAACTTTCCTAACCGGGTCTAAGCCAGTCCGAGACTATTCCAAAGGGCTAGTCTCCGTCGTCAGGCCCACGCCTGGAATACAACCAATGTGTATAAAATGTTTTTACACGAAAATACGCTTCTAGACAAGCATATGTGTGCACCAATACAACTCAATCAATAATGCAAGTACGAATGATATGTAAATATGCTCAGTGCTTTAATGTGTACTAAACACTCAATCGCGTATAGATTTTTAGTTCAACTCTAGAGTGTATATTCAAGTAACATTTGAAACACACTATGTGAATAACACAAAATCATATCAGGGTTTCAAAATATGCCAAGCAAGTTCAACTAAACAAACTCAATAATATATTCTAATATTCAAGGTACAATGGAGTTGTTTGAAGTACTAACTTTTTGAAAGGGATTCTTGCACACAAAATCCAGGTTTAGGTATCTTACAACAACAATGCAAGAACCACAACCATCAAAGTCTTTCCACACTAGATTTATCAAATGAAATCGGTGGAAGAACTTTAATGCTAAACTCTCAAATAAAATCAATCAAACACTAATGCAAATGAGAGTTCTAGCTGTAGAGATTAAGCACAATAGCCATAGAAAATACTCACAATGCTTGGAGAAATCAAGAATGAGGAGTATGTGAGTGTTTGAAAGTTATTATTTCGTTAATAAAGGTTTTTGGATGTTGAGAGAATTTTGGCCTAATCAAGTTTGCTAATCCTTGCTAATTATGACAAATGAATGGGTATATATAGGCAAGAAGGAATTTTTTACCGTTGGGGACACAATGGGCATAATTAAATTTGTTTAAAAGACCATTAAGAATATTAATCCATTTTACCCCATTAAAAAATTCGGTAAAAAATATTTTAACCCGCGAGGTTCAGGTGCTTGAATAGACATAGTCAAAAATTCAACTTTTAGAGGTTCGGGTGCTTTAAGGGTGATACGGTCAGCCGAAACAAAATCAGCAGCATTTGTTCGATAGTTCGGCTGCCCGACTCACAATTCAGTTAACCGAACTAGGCAATTCGGTCGCTGGATCCCAATTTGAACGCAATTATTCGATCGCCCGGGTAGTTGAAAAGTGCTCTGACATAAGCTCGGGTGCCCGAGGAAGACACATTCAAATTTGGTTCGGGTGCCTGAACACTTAAGTCAACATGTTGACTAGTTCGGTCGCCCAAACCCTCTTAACTTTTGCATTTAAGATCATTTCATCCTTAATTGAATTCCCCTGATTATGATAAGTGATGTTAGGTACTTGTGTTCTTAGTGTAGGTACCTAAAGTCCAACTATGGTTGATTTGAGCATACCTACCTACCATGCATGATGCAAATTATTACAAGTCATAGGAGTGCACAGTCCATAATTAAATTTACATCCTAGAATGAAGAAATAAAATAATGAATACAAAATACAACACAAAGATCTTCATTCTTCGGCACGAACACCGCATGCCATCATAATATGTATTTTAGTCCTAAAGCGCGCACAAGGTGAACCTACATACAATTCTCAGTACAACCTTTAGTATCAAGAGTATTTGTTATAATCAAAACTAGGTGTGACCTATTATGTCAATACCAAGTTTAACCTATTTTTGCATATCAACTTAGTACAACTACAAGTGATAAATACATGAAGGTACTGAATCAAAAGCAAAGATCAGATCGAGTGGACATTCAAGTCGGAAAGATCAAAGTGGACAATCACTCAGAAGGACTCAAGCACATCTAACAAAGTCTTAGTGTAATAGGGATTGTCTGAGGTAGGAACTACTATAACTCCTGCGGTATTGTTTCACGCAAGATCATTGAGCAAAAGTTGAACAAATGCATTTCAAATTAGGATATAAGTATATAGGATATCACTAAACTCTTAGAACAAAACGTAATGAGTTTTCAAAGAACAAAAACAAAGAGTTTCATATATATCCCATACTTACTATGTTTTTATAAGGGACAAGTTTTAAATCATCATAGTGTTGTAAATATTTTATATACTTGGTCCTGGTTGGGTTAAAACCAAAACCATGCATCTAAGTAAGCAAGAAAATCAAGTTTGTAAAGAAAAAGACCAAAACCATTGATTGTTTGCCTACATGCATCGACGGTTTTAGGAAAAGAATTAATTGAACTTTTGCCTGAGGCAATCGTCGAAAATTTGGGGGAAACCGTTGACGATTTGCTTATGTATTCTACACCCAATGGCTATAAACAGCTAGTTTTCTAAGTAAACAAATAATATATTAGCCCAATGGTCATTAAATGACTAGTTTCTCATTTTGCCTATAAATACAAGTCCAAAGGCTTGTTTAAAGATTGATCGAAATAGTTATATATCATTTGCAAGCACATTTCAATTTGTTCATCATGTATGTGCTCAACTTCTCTCTTACTCTTTAATCTAGTTGTAAATCATTACTTTGAGAGATTTGTGTGAAGTTTTGATTGTATTAAATATCAGCTCATTCAAGGAGCATTATCTTTGTAATTCATCTTCTTGTTGCAAAGGATTTTGGGTGAACCGAGTTGCGAAGGGTTCTTGGTGAACCGTGGTTGAAGGTTCTTGGTAAACCGAATTACAAGGATTCTTGGTGAACCTTATGACTCTTGGTGAGTGGAAGGGATTGGTTCCCATGTGAAGGTTTTTGGTGAACCGAATTGCAAAGATGCTTGGTGAACCTTACGGCTCTTGGTGAACGAAAGGGATTTATTCCCGGTTGTAAATGCTTCTCTATTGGTGAAGGAGGTTTATAGTGGATTGTGAAATCCTTGAGTGTGTCTCAAGGCGTGGACATAGGCAAGAGACTGAACCATGTTAATATTATTTGTTGAGCTTTTTTCTTCCCTATTCTTTTTAATTTATATCGTGTGCATGATTTACATTCTATATATTGTGATATAATTACTTGCATCTTGCCAAGATTTATTATTTTGTAGAGAAAAGCGAAAATACGCAAAAGAGCCTAGCTATTCACCCCCTCTAGATTCAACTCTAGGGCCAACATACCACCTTAACAATCAAGAGATAAGGAGGTGTTAAGATGCATCTAGAATAAGTAGATCCTATTTATTTGAAAAATGAAGCCAACTAAAATGTGATCATAGAATATAGCGGAAGTGAAACTTACCAGCTTCAACCCAAAGTATGTATTTCTAATCGAGGATGAGGTTGTCTTCAAAATAAAAATCCTAAAAAATAAAGCAAACTACAACGTGATCATCGAATGTGGTGGAAGTTAAACTTATTAGCTTTAACCCTAAGTATGTATTTCTAATCGAGGATGAGATTGCCTTCAAAATAAAAATCCTAATCAAACCAAAAGTGAGATACCAAAAAAATGCCTTCGGAGGAATATAATACATATACTTTGGGAAAATTTTTCTTGATTACGCATTAAAAGCAAATAAAATATCGAGAATATGCTAATCAATAAAAGAATCCTAGACATCATTGGAAGGTTGATGTGGTTTGTTCATAAGAAAGTAGACTAGAGAATATTGAAAATTATATGCTTTATCAAAAGTCCCTTTGGTGGGAGAAAGAAGTCAGATAGGCCTGCTCAAATGCCACTAAAATAATATGAGGTATTTTGCTACCATGGAAGGTAATTAATATTGTTGCAATAAGTAGAGATAATGATAGCTAAGAGTTCAATCTCATTTAACCTTAAAAAATGACCATCGACTAGGAGTTGATCTTATATGTCAATAATCCATGGCCCTCAGGAGAATGTAAACAAAAAAAAAAAAAAAACTGATAATGGGGAAACAAACAATTAAGAAGACTATGCATGACCTTTGTGCATTTGTGGCAACTTCACGGAATCTTATACCTTTATAAAAGAAAAAATTGACCATAAGAATTAGATTCTTGATGAAATTCTTCACTAGTTTTATTCTACACCACGAACTCATGTACATATCTCTTTCAATGGTAAACGGATTACAGGACTGGAGAACAAGACAAATCATCATTTCAAGGTTAGATAAATTTCTACTTTTAGTTGATTGGGATGAGATTTTCCAAAATTGAATCCAAGTTTACTCATTAGATTCTTTTCGGATCATCCATCCTACTTGATCAAGAGGAAGTGAATTGGGCAAAAAGCTCATTCACATTCAACAACTTTTGGCTTGGTAAACTTTTTAGTAGATAGGGTAGAAAAACATTTATTTTGGGGGTCCTTCATCCTTTGGTTTAGCCTAAACATTAAAAACTCTTATACAATATGTGTAGAGACCCGAAAAAATATAATAATAAAAATAATTGGAAGAGGATTGTTGGGATTGGTGAAGACAAAACTGCAACTGTTTGGTGAGGGGTGCATAAAACCGTCGATAGTTTTGTAGTTACCGTAGGTTGGTTATAGGTAAAATAGTAAAAAGGGGTGGGTTAAAACCCAAACTATCAGTGGTTTTGAGAGAGGTATAGAAAATCGTTGACGATTTTCTCTACAGTGCTGATTATAAGGGGAACCCGCGAGCTTCATTTTTTTATTAAACTAAAATTTCTTCTCTCTCTCTCTCTCTCTCTCTCTCTCTCTCTCTCTCTCTCTCTCTCTCTCTCTCTCCTCTCTCTCTCTCTCTCTCTCTCCCTCTAAAACCCTATGGCTCTCTCTCCCTTCCCTTTACTATTTCTCTCCAATCCTAACTCGGTTTGACGATCTGGAACGACAATGAGGTTCGTGGGAGAATTCTCTACAACTTAGGTGGAGCAGATTTTCAATTTGGGGTTCTGGGGCACCACTCCAAAATTGAGGTAAGGGTGTTAAATATTAGTTTTAATTGTTAAATTGGAGTATTTGGGGCCTAGGGAATACTAAATGATAATATTCTGGAGGTCGAGTTGATTGAGACGGGGTAAATGCAATTTCAGCCTTTTGAGTTGTAAACGCCGAGGAGCGTAAGATTTAGGGTGTTAGTGGACCTCTCAGTAAGCCAGGTAAGGGAAATAAATTATAACAATATTTTACGAAATTACTGGTTGAATGAATATGTGAAAAAGGAAAATATGTTATTTTACCTGCGAATATTATGATATGAATATTAGACGAAATTGTGTGGCATAAGATTTATACTGAGAATATGTTGAAACTGGGTTGTGTAATGTGCACAGAGATTAATGAGAATATGATAAAAACATATATGGAAATGTTTTGTGCAGTAATGAATATAAGAGAAACCCAGTGATGTTTATATACTAAACTATAAAGATACGAGAATTGTTTTATTGAGAAACATTGAAAAGTGATATGTATTGAAGAATATCTTCCGAGAAATGATGAAATATGAAATATGGAAATGCTTTACTGAGAAATGAATAACGTGAATATTGAGATGGGAATACTAAATTGTCAAAACTGAAATGAGAATGTTGAAATGTGAACATTGCAATGTTAATAATGCAATGTGAATGATGAATGGTGATTGTGAATAATGTAGTATAACCTTGATCATGGGGTGAAGTATGGCGTGGAGAATATTTTCAGGGTAGTATAACCTCAACCATGGGGTGAAGCATGGCGTGGGGAATATTTTCAGGATAGTATAACCTCGACCATGGGGTGAAGCATGGCATGGTAAATATCTTCAGAGTAGTATAACCTCGACCATTAGGTGAAGCATGGCATAGAAAGAATGTTCTCAGAGCTGTGTGCTAGATGATGAAATGAAATTGAAAGTGAAAAGAAAGTATGTGAGTTTAATAACATGGATAAATAAGGCGAAGTAAAACTCTCTACCTAAGGACTTACTGAGTAAGGTGAGTGCCTTGATAAGTATTAGTTGTAGTCGTACCCGAGTTAATTGGGTAGAGTTACAAATGAAATCAGAGTGGAGGGGAGCTACATGTATGAGCATGTAATCTCTTCTATCCTCAAGAACTTTCACTAGTAAATTTGGGTTACATGTGAAAGAGATGTAAGATGGGAATAAATCTTAAAAAAGCTTGTGTTTTTATCTATATGATTATGAGAATGATTGGTGTATTTTCTCAGATGGTATTATCACTGAAATGTATATGTATATTATGATATAATGAAACTCATACTGTCACACACTGTTAGTAATTTATTTCGTATTACTGATATGTGTCTCACCCAATCATTTAAATATTTCAGGAAATCGAGAAAGACTAGATGATAGAGCTCCGAGATAAAGGAGAGTTGATACCCTAAGTAGGCAGGGTGAGTGTTTTGAGCTAGGGATGGAGGATTCCCCTAGAGTTTTGATTGATTTTGGGAATGTGTTACACATGTTTATGTGTATTGATGTTTAGTACTCTGATTATTTGTATTCTGGATGATTTGTATATATTGACTTCCGCTAATAGGGTTGTTATATAAGTTTGACTAATTACTCGGTATCCCACTTCGGGTCGGGTTATGCTGATACGGTATCAGAGATTCTAACATGGTTGATGTGTGATTTGAATGTTTATTATTATTTTTTAAAAATGGCATGAAATTAGGGGTGTCACAATATGTATCAAGGAATTGTGCATGTTACCGTTGGGCCACACATGTGGTTGCAATAAATGAGAAGATTGTATCTTCCAAGTAAATGCTACGCATGTTCTTGGCTCAAGTAAATGCTGCGCATGTTCCTAGGTCAAATAAAGCTAATCATACTCTTGGCTCAATAAATGCTATGCATGCTACGCTATCTCCATGGCTCCTCCCCCCCCCCCCCACCCTACAAAATGGGTTGTGTGTTGTAGAGGAAAATACATTGGTGTAATCAGTGGTGTAAGCAAGAGAGTCGTGCGTTGGAAACTATGATTGAAAGGCAGAGAGGTTAAGCTGAGAGTTGAGTTTGAGTGTGTTACTCCTCCTCCACAATATTTCCTATTGATATAGTCAAACTCCATCTCTCCTGTGGACGCAGGTCGAGTTTGGCTTAACCACGTAACTTCGGTGTTCCTTGTGATTGGTTGCTTGTGTTTGTGTTTTGGATTACCTTCAATCACTAACAACTAGTATCAGAGCATTATTTTTGGTTTTTGACAAAGTCGCTCAAAACTTTAATTCGATCACACCATCACGTGGATCATGTAGAGACAATCACAGTGGTGAAAACGACGTCAAAAATAGACCTCGAACGAAGCCACATGCGCCACCGCAATGTATCATTGCACGTTGTGCAGGTGCATTGTGCAGTTTGATGTGCAATTTATCATGGTTGAAGATGACATCATCAATAGGTCCCACTGTGCCACGTTAGCACCGGGTCCCACCTTACCACATTAGCTGTGGGTCCCACATTTGACATTGTAGTGTCCTGACCCACCACGAGGGCCCGAGGTGCCACTTTAGGGACGTGCAAGTACCTAATACCATAATCATAGCATAAATGCAGCAAACATAAATATCATAGCCTCCATAATACATTACTACAGTTCTATGCTACTAATTTACATCAACATCCCTCTAAAATTCATAATACAAATCATAGTACAATACCAGAACTAACTTAGTATATACACCCATATTACATACTCTGGACTTCAAACCCAACTTAATTACAAGAGAGTTCTTACTGACACTCACAAAAATCTAACTGGCTATGAACCCACCTTAGAGTTTAGTAATCTCGACCTCAAGATGGTCCTAAAAAGAAAATTGTATATTAGGGTGAGACTCCTGTCAGTAAAGAAGATTAAGTTAACATCAGTGTGTGGTTAGCATGCTTACAGTGCTTACAGAAAACATTCATCATTCATTTAACTGAAAATAGCATTTATACATTATGCTCACTTTATACTGTTGAAAATATTCACCTCGTTTCCATGGTATAAACAATTCAATAAATAAATAATATCATTTACATAAATCTACAGATATGCATAAAAGACACTCCCTGGGACTAATGCCATTTACTTCCCCTATGACACGGGTTGTGTGGCCCGAAGGCTAGACTTATGTCCTGAGGGATATCAACCCAGACTAAGTCAAAACATATGTCTGCATCTACAACAACTACGCAAGCATCTGCAATTTGCTCGCGAGAATCCGATTGCCCTACCATGTCCTGAAAGTCCGAACGTCTAGGGAAGGTACCCCCTCTACTGAGGCTAATCGACTGAGACCACCCTACACCTCCTCACAAATAGTGTGGGCGCACATGGTCTAAAACTGAATCTCTAGCAATGGTACCATGCCCATGACATAACTGGTCCTTAGGATTCCTAAAGCATATCATGCAATTTAAGTAATAAAAACTGTATTTCAAACTCATTTCATATAAAACCTATCATATTATAAAATTCGGCCTTCGCGGCCATCATATAAAACTTGGCCCTCACGGCCATCATATAAAGCTCTGCCCTCACAGCCATCATATAAAGCTCGGCCCTCACGACCATCATATAAAATTCTCTGTATTTTCACAATAGTTCCAATGATTCACAACCAATTTTATCCATCTGCCACACAATTTTTCGCTTATAGTATATCCTATTTATAACATCAAACTATACTTTCCACCGTTCATTTTTACTAAAAATACCATATCATATATCTTAGGTTTGAAAAGACGATTTGAACGGTTGGTTTTTGAAATTACAGCTTAAAACATAAATATACATACATAGCATTTTATTCAATTCAACTTTAATAAAACTCTGATTTAACTTAATCCCCTTAGCTGGCTTACAAGAAAGCCTTCTGACACCCTTAATCCACACCCTACGACATTCAAAGTTCAAAACTCTGAAATACATTTTCCCCAAATTACTCATCCCAACCTATAGAGTACTTTTCATTAAACGCTCCCTAAGCCCCCTATACTCCAAAACAACAACAAAACTCCAAAGTACCTACTTACATTGGTTTTGGAGTGGTGCTTGGAAAGACCCTAATCAAGAATCTACTCTAGTAGACTTGTAGAGAATTTTCCCCTGATCCTTGCGATAACTTTCGATCGTTGATTCGGGCGACGAATGATGAAGTGAGAGAGAGAGAGAGAGAGAGAGAGAGGCACCGGTTTAGAGAGAGAAAGAGAGGAAATGTGATTTCTTAACCATTAAGCAACTTAAAAACATATTTATAGGTCGCTGACCCATCCCACTTCATCGACAAATTGGCGCCTTCATCAACGAACTGCAGAAGAACTTCATTGACGAACTCTAAGCCTAAAATTTCAGTCATTCAGGATCTCTTCGTCGACGACGCTCTGAACTTTGTCGACGAACCACAAAAGAACTTTCGTCGACAAAATCAGGCGCTTCGTCCATGAATCTTGTTATTTGCCCCTTTTATTTTTCTCTTCATTTTTTCTTATTTATTTCCTTTATTTTTTGGATTCGGGTTTCTACAGACATACCATCAGTGCCATGTTAGCATTAACGACATCATAACGACTAGAGAATATTCTGCCAGTGAGGCAATATTCCGTTACTAAGTCAGACCCATTTATGGCTATTTTGGCCGTTTCGAACGCACTGGTGTGAACGATTTTTCCAAAATCAGTCTCTAAGTTGCTATTTTATAATAAATAATAATTTATCAAAGTTTGGCGTGGAGAAATTTGATGGCCAATTTTAGTTTATAGCTAAGCACGGTCAAGGATATCTTGATTCAACATGACTTGATGAAGCTGCTAATTGGAAAGAAGCCAACTAATATCGAAGATGGTGTTTGGATATAAATGGAAATAAAAACGGTTAGTACCATTTGTTTATGCTTGTCAAATGAAGTTAAATATTCAATGTTAGATGAATCTTTACTTGTTGAGCTATGGAAGAAACTAGAACAAAGATACATGTCAAATCACTGACAAACAAGCCATTTCTAAAGAAAAAACTCTATTAGTTAAGAATGGAGAAAGGGGTCAATAATTTTTATCACATAAATGACTATAACAGGATCATGACCTAGTTAATGAGCTTGATGTAAAAGTTGAAGAAGATGATAAAGCGCTTCTTCTCTTAGCATCTCTACCACCTTCTTATGATAGTTTTTTCATGGCATGGCTTGTTGGGAAGGAAACCTTGAAATTAGAAGAAGTGATGACTTCACTACAGGATACTGACATCCTGAGAAAGCCAATTGTTAACTCCCAAGGGTGCGCCTTGGTCGTATAAGGTGAGAAACAGACTAGGGGTGTTGCTTGCAAGTGAAGGTTACACTACAACCTTCTGTGGTGACAGTTGGAAAATTTCCAAGGGAGCAATGACATGCTTGCATGGAGAGAAAACATGTATTCTTTATATGACCAGAGATGCTTGCATGTCAATTTCAATTGTTGCAGGGAAATAAGATTCAAACCTATGGCACTAGAGACTCGGTCACATGAGTGAAAAAGGCTTGAAAATCATTAACTCAAAGGAATAGATACCACGTCTCTAGTTAGATAATATCGACCAATGCGAGAGCTGCATCCTTGGCAAACAAAAAAGAGTCAGCTTTCAGATGAGTGGCAAAACCCCAAAGAAATAAAAATTGGAGTTGGTGCACACCGACATTTGGAGACCGAGACCAGTCTCATTCATTGGGGGGAAATCCTATTTCGTCACCTTCGTTGATGACCATTCCAGGGAGGTATGGGTTTATTTATTGAGACATAAATACAAAGTGTATGGTATTTTCAGGAAATGGAAGGCCACGGTGGAAAATGAAATAGGCTTGAAAATCAAAAAGTTGAGATTAGATAATGGTGGTGAATATGAATACAAAGAATTCAAGAAGTTTTCTTATGAGCATGGGATTGGACTTGGAAGAACCGCGCTAGGTACACCCCAGAACAATGGTATAGAAAAATGAATGAACAAAACCTTGACTGAGAGAGCTAGAAGCATGCGATTACAAGCAAGTTTACCAAAGTAGTTTTGGGTAGAAGTGGTCTACACAACTTCTTATCTAATCAATCGAATTCCATCAGTACCATTGCAGTTCCAGTTACCAAATGAGGTATGGGGTGAAAAAGAGGTAAAACTTTCATATTTAAAAGTTTTCAGTTGTGTTGCTTATGTGCATATTAGTGATTAGGCTAGGGGCAAGCTTGATCCAAAATCTAAAAATGCACTCATTGGATATGGTGAAGATGAGTTTGGTTACCGCATCTGGGATGACCAAAATAAGATAATAATCAGAAGTCGTAATGTTGTATTCAATGAAAAGGTTATGTGCAAAGATGCAACATCATCACGTAATATCACACAAAATGACCCCGATATTGTAGAGTTGGATGATGCCACTGATAGCAACATGGCATAACAAACAATTGATAATTCCCAGATAGAGGAATCTATCATAGAGGGGTGCACTAAAGTACCACAGACCCCAACTCTGACCCAACTCTTCAAAATAAATGGGTGTACCAAATAAAAAAAGAGCATGATGGTTCGAGAAGATACAAAACAAGACTTGTGGTCAAAGGCTTCCAACAGATAGAAGGCATTGACTACTCAAAAATATTCTCGATCACCGATTGTGAAACACATGACCATTCAATCAATTTTGAGCATTGTTGCAACAAAGAATCTATACCTCAAGCAATTAGATGTAAAAGCTGCTTTCCTCCATGGTGATCTAGATGAGGAGATATACATGCACCAAATTGAAGGTATTACAGATAAATGCAAAGGAAAACTTGTTTGCAGGTTGAATAAGAGTCTGTATGTTTTGAAATAGGCTCCAAGGCAGTGGTATAAGAAATTTTACGGCTTCAAGCAAAAGAATGACTACCGCAAGTACAATGCTAATTATTGTTGCTATTTCAAGAGGTGTAAATCAAGTTACATAATTCTTTTGCTTTATGTTAATAACATGCTAGTTGCGGGTAGGACCAGATATGGACATGATTAGAAAAATGAAAAAGCAGTTGTCCACTGAATTTGAGATGAAAGACTTGGGTTTAGAAAAGTAGATGCTTGTGATGAGAATCTTTAGACACAATAAAGAGGGAATTTTTCAGTTTTCTCAGGCCGAGTAAATTAGAAGGATTCTTATTAGGTTCAACATGAGTGATGCTTAAGCAATTAACACACCACTAGCCGACCATTTCAAATTATCAAAGACTCAGTCTCTAAAGTTAGAGGAAGAGAAGAAAAAAAATGGACAGTATCTCATATGCTTCAGCTATAGGATGTTTGATGTATGCCATGATTTGCACGAGACCAGATCTTGGTCATGGAGTGGGAATCGTCAACAGATTCATATCGAATTTAGGAAAAATCCATTGGGAAGCAGTCAAATGGATATTAATATATCTCTAAGGTACAATTAACAAGTGTTTATGCTTTGGAAAAAGTGGTTTGACGTTGCAAGGATATGTAGATGCACTATCCACTACAGAAGCAGAGTGTGTAGCCATATATGACAGAAGCTAGCGAAGAGATGATTTAGCTATAGGGCTTGTTTATAGAGTTGGGTTTTAAATAGGCAAAGAGTGTTTTGCATAGTGACAGTCAGAGCACCATATACTTGGTGAAAAATTCATCATTCCACTCAAAGACCAAGTACATCAGACTCTGCTATCACTTTATCAAAACTCTTCTAGTTGAAGGGTTGTTAGCAGTTAAGAAGATCATTGGCATCAAAAACCCAACAAACATGTTGGCAAAGATAGTAAAATAGAGATAAATTTGAACTATGCTCAGATTGAGTGAGTCATTTAAATCCACAAAAAGCATTCAGAAGATGATCACTACACAAGCTCCCTAGCAAGGGGTTGCATGCACTTCCGCAAGGGGGTGCGATTGCCCAGAGACTAGGGTGAGGACACAGTATTATAGCCCCAGAGCAGCCAACACTTGGTTGCCCCACATGTTTGGAGGGGATGATTTGTTGGGTCACACATGTGGTTGCAATAAATGAGATGATTGTATCTTCAAAGTAATGCTACGCATGCTCTTGGCTCAAGTAAATGCTATGCATGCTCTTTGTTCAAATAAATGCTATGCATGCTCTTGGCTCAATAAATGCTACGTATGCTACGCCATCTCCATGGCTCCTCTCCCCCCTATAAAATGGGTGTTGTGTTGTAGAGAAAAATGCACAAGTGTAATCGATGGTGTAAGCAAGTGAGTTGTGTGTTGTGGTGTAAGCAAGTGAGCAGTGTGTTGTAAACTATGATTGAGAGGTAGAGAGGTTGATCTGAGAGTTGATTTTTGAGTGTGTTACTTCTCCTCCACTATATTTCCTATTGATATAGTGAAACTCTCTCTCTCCCATGAACATAGGCTGAGTTTGGCTGAACCATGTAAATTCGGTATTCCTTGTGATTGGTTGCTTGTGTTTGTATTCTAGATCATTCCCAATCCTTAAAAATTACTAACACCATATTGGCAATGATGAAAGACTTACCACACAAAACTCCAAGGAACTTACAACAATGTAGAGGATTGAGGATTTAAATTTATTACAAGTTGAAAGATTTGAACAAGTGTACACTCAAAAGAGGTCTCATGATGACAAAGAGTCAAGGGACTATGACTTTAAAGGGGTTATCCATTAAAAATAAGAATGAATTGGAGAAATGCTTCTTAATAGAAGGGCATTATGACTACAGTTAAAGATTTTATGAGGGGTATTAAGCTTGTAGCACTACAAATTTTTTTGAATTTTATTCTAGAGATGTTGGAAGACTTTTCAACTTGAGTTGCAAGGAATCAACGTTGAAATCCACTATAAGGAACCATAGATATTGGTCTAAACTCTACCTTACATGTGGTACTTGTTTCCAAAATGGGTGGGGTGAAAAAAACAAAAAATTTTAAAACCACTAGTCTTGGTAATGAAATGTGAATCTAGCGAATAAAATCTAATATGATCAAGGACTAATTATCCATTATTAACCAAGTGCATGCGGTGTTTTTACTACCAAAAAAATAAGTTGTGAATCATATAGTTTGCCTCAAATGTGTACAATCACGAAGTGTAAACTTTTTATGGCTATGGCTCATAAAAAGGAATTCTATTAATTTAGCAAGACATTTTTGTTGATTACTTGTATAAACGTTGGCTTAAGAAGACTTGATATCATTCTAGAATGACATATATGTTGTAGACCCCTCCTTCATCCTTAAGCTACTTTTGCTTGCCTTTTTGGAATCGTAAATTTGATAAGAAACCAAGGGCTAATTATGAACAACATTCTTGTAATTTAAAGTAGATAAGGATGGGTGTGGGGGTTGGGAGGCAAGTTATGAACTTGACACAAATTGCGTATCCTTCACCTTTGTCATTTTACAATTTTTTTTTTTTTTTTCATCTTCTTCAAAATGGTTCTCATTGATCTCAAAATCATATGGTACTCTTTTTTTCCCAACAAATTTGGTTTCCACATTTGGTTAGGGCACTAGGGAAAGTTCTACTCATGGACAATCTTCAATTAAGTGGATAACAACTCCCAAACTATTATTACTCATGAAAAATGGAAGCAAAAATTGTAAATTATATGTTCATTCCCTATAGTTTTCCTCAAGAAAATTGGTCATTTTCCCTCAAGAAATTTGGTCGAGTCTACAATGTTTGTTTCACTTTAGTTGGGTATTTATATATAACTTAAAGGAGAACAAATATTGATTAATAAATGCATAGTCCTATTTAATTTGTTGGAGAAAGGATGGAATTAAGTCTTTTAGCATTTCAAAATCAAGAAAGGAAGCCACACATGCATTAATTTTTATTTAATTCTGTTGTTTGTGGCTTTTATACTTTGGTTTTTGTAAGCAAATAAGCAAGAGGGAAAAACATGAAAGAGTAGTCCAGCAGAGCTCGTCAATGAATGCCCTGTGTTTGTCGACGAGTGGATAGCAATGATTTGTCGACAAAGGTTCTGTGATTGTCGACAAGAAAATACCGAGAGTAGGAAAATCTCAAAGTTATGGACTCATCGACGAAAGTCTATTCTCATCGACAAATTGTCTACTGTGGATCGTCGACAAAGTCCTGTACTCATTGACGAGAGATGCCTGGACTCCGAGCAATTTTTCTAAATTTTGAATTTTCAAACATTGGGTGGCTGGGTAAACAGGGGGAAACCTCCGAAAGACTCTTATATATGTCATTATGGGCATGTATTGAGAGATAGAGTGATCATTTAAGAAGTGTATTGTGTACATTGTGATTTTTATAGTAAAATTTTTGTATCTTTGCTTCCATGGATGTAGGCTTTGGCGAACCATGTAAATCGTGTTGTTATTCTTGTTTTAGTTGTTTGCATTTTCTTGTTATTTATTCCACTGTGCATCTTCATTTTTTGATCCATATTACAACAAATTGGTATCAGAGCAATTGTTGTTATGGCATCGGGATCATCTTCTGCAAGATTTGACATCATCAAATTTGATGGAACCAGGAACTTTGGTTTATAGTAAAGGAGAGTGAAAGACATTCTTGTGCAACAAGGAATGACAAAGGCTTTGCTTGATGCTCAACTGGAAGGAATGGATGAGGCATCATGGTTAGATTTGAAAGCAAAGGCTGCGTCAATAATATGCTTGTGTTTGTCTAACGAAGTTCTCTATCGGGTGATGGAGGAGGATTCTCCAGCGACTATCTGACAAAAGTTAGAAAGTCGGTACATGTCTAAATCCATCAATAACAAACTTTTTCTTAAGCAGTGTTTATATTAGCTTAAGATGGTTTAAGGATCAAGTTTGGATCAACACATCAATGCTTTTAATCAAATTATTAGTGATTTGATGAAGGTTGATGTGAAGTTTGATGAGGATGATAAGGCTTTGATACTGTTAAACTCTTTTCCCTCAACTTATACCTATGAAAATCTTATGACCACTCTTACGTGGGGAAAAGAAACTCTTGATTTAGAAGAGGTAACAAGTGTCTTGTTAAATTTTCATCAAAGGTTGAAGATATGTGATGAAGGAGAAGGACTTGTGGTAAAAGGTAGCAATGAGCGAGGCAAAGGAAAGTTTAAGAATGAATCTAATTAGAAATTTTGAAATCTATCTAAGAAGAAGAAGGAAATTTGTTGTTATAAATATGGTAAAAAGGGGCATGTGAAACTGGAGTGTCCGAATTGGAAGAAGGGACATGCTGAAAAGCATGAGGGGATTTCAAAATCTGTGAATGTTGTTCAAGAAGAAGATTCAACGGATGGTGATGTTCTATCAGTTTCAGCGGAGTCAGATAATCTAACAGACTCTTGGATACTTGACTCGACATGTTCTTATCATATGACTCCAAACAAGGGGTGATTCAACACTTACATGTTAGTGAATTCTAGATCAGTTCTTATGGGTAATGATGCTTCTTGTAAGATCGTTGGCATAAGAAATGTAAAGATAAAAATGTTTGATGGTGTTATAAGAACATTGTGTAATGTAAGACATATCCTTGAGTTGAGAAAAAGTTTGATATGTCTTGGAACTTTAGATTGTAATGGCTTCAATTACAAGTTCAAAGGTGGAGTCTTGATGGTATGAAAAGGTAATCTAACTATAATGAAAGGGTAGAAACTAGATGGGAATATTTACACATTGCAGGGAACTACTGTTGTAGATGGAGTTGCAATCGTGGATGCTAAATCAGATGAGACTGTATTGTGGCATAAGCGCCTTGGGCTTATAGGAGAACACGACATGAAAGAACTACACAAGAGAAAATTGTTAAAATGTTTGAAATCATGTCCGTTGGAATTTTTCAGGTTTTGCGTTCTTGGAAAACAGAACAGAGCAAAGTTTAGGTCAACTACTCACAAAAAGAAAGGAATTCTTGACTATGTGCATTCAAATATTTGAGGCTTGGTAAGAGTTGCATCAAAGGGTGGACATGTGTATCATGTGAGTTTCATTGATGATTACTCACGAAAGGTTTGGGTTTACTTCATGCATCAAAAATCAAGTACGTTTGCCAAGTTTAAGATTTGGAAGGCTGAAGTGGAAAACTTGATAGGGAGGAGAATCAAATACTTAAGGTCAGATAATGGGACTGAGTATGCTGATTCTCGATTTATGGAGTTTTGTGCGAAGCATGACATCAAGAAACATTTTACAGTTCGCCAGACACCTCAGCAAAATGGTGTGGCAGAATAGATTAATCAAACTTTTTTTAAAAGGGATCGGTGTCTCAGATTGAATGCAGGGTACAGAAGAACTTCTAGGTCGAGGCAGTTAGTATGACTTGTTTTCTGATAAATCGATCACCAAGGGCATCACTAGAGGGTAAAGTGGCGGAAGAGGTTTGGATGAGAAATGCAGTAGACTACTTTAGATTGAAGGTATTTGGGTGTCTAGCCTATATCCACGTGTCTAGTGAAGAGAGGTCTAAGCTTGACCCGAAGTCTCTTCATTGCATCTTTTTGGGATATCCAAAAGGTGTAAAGGGGTATAAGCTGTAGGATCCAGTGGCAAACAAGGTGGTGATCAGTAGGGATGTAGTCTTTGATGAGAAGGCTATGGTGAAGCATACTTAAAAGTATGATGAAAACAAATAGGAGTCGAAAAGCTGGGGCAGTGATGAACATGTTGTGTAGGTGGAGTTGGAAGCTCAGGGCAATGGAAATGATCATGGTTCTATGGTTGCAGGGAGCTCTAGTTCGGGAAGCTAGCAAGTCGATGATATTCCTATACGAAGATCTAGACGCACTATCAAGCCTCCATCAAGGTATGATTTTGAAGAGTTAGTATCTTATACTTTCCTTAATTATTGCAACAATCCAACTACATTTCAAGAGGCAGTGCACGACTAGGAGAAAGATAGGTGGATGGGAGTGATGATTGAGGAGATGGAATCACTATATAAGAACCAAACTAGGGATTTGGTGGAGCTTCTAGATGGAAAGAGACTGATAGGTTGCAAATGGGTTTGTAGGAAGAAGGAGGTAATATCAGAAAAAGAAGGTGAGAAATTCAAGGCATGATTGGTGGCGAAAGGATACTCACATAAGAAGGGGATAGATTATGATGAAATCTTTTCTCTAGTAGTCCAACATACTTTAATCAGAATTGTGTTGGGGTCGGTGGCCCATTACGATCTTCATTTGGAACAAATGGATGTGAAGATAGGGTTTCTTCACAGTGACTTGGAGGAATTGATCTACATGGTATAGTTAGAGGGATTCATTGAACTGGGAAAAGAAAAATTTGTTTGCAGGTTGAAAAAATCTCTTTATGGGTTGAAACAGTCTCCAAGGCAATGGTATAAACAGTTTGATTCTTACATGATCAAGATTGACAACAAAGGGTGTGAGTATGATTGTTGTGTATATGTGAACAAGCTTGAGGATGGTTCTCTTATTTTCTTATTATTGTACATCGATGACATGTTGATAGCTGCAAAGGATTTAACTGAGGTGAATTAGTTAAAGGACCTATTGTATAAGGAATTTGACATGAAGGATCTTGGTTCAGCCAAGAAAATACTTGGGATGGAGATTCTCCGAGTCAAGACTGCAAGGAGATTATGACTATCTCGGGGCAATTATGTATAGAAGGTGTTGGAGAGGTTTAGCATGGCTGATGCAAGACCGGTGTGTACACCTCTAGTGAATCATTTCATGTTGTCTACTGAAGATTGCCCAAGTTCGGATGAGGAAATTCGGGACATATCAAAGGTCCCCTACGCTAGTGTTGTGGGGAGTTTAATGTATGTCATGGTATGTACAAGGCCAAATTTGGCTTATGTGGTGAGTGTGGTAGGTAAGTTTCTTTCTAATATAGGAAAACAACATTGAGAAGCCGTCAAATAGATACTTAGATACTTACAGGGTACATCGAAATATGATATTATGTTCAGCAAGCAACAGGGTTGTCCTTCAGTTATGAGATTTGTTGATGTTGATTATACAGGAGATATGAATGACAGAAGGTCTACAACGAGATATGTGTTTTCCCTTATAGGAGGATTGGTATGTTGGAGATCCATGGTACAGTCTCTGGTAGCATTATCCACGACTGAGGTAGAATATGTGACAGTTGCTGAAGCTTCAAAGGAAGCCTTATGGCTTACTGGTTTAGTCAGAGAGTTGGGGTTACAATAAGATAGTGTGGTGCTACATTGTGATAGTTAGAGTGTCATTTACTTGGTGAAGAATCAGATATATCATGTTAGAACCAAGAAAATTGATGTGAGGTTCCATAGGGTTCGGGAATTGATTGCTTTGGGTGTTGTGTTGGATGAACTTCACACATCTAAAAATGCAGCAGATATTCTGATGAAATCAGTTATTTCAGAGAAGTTCAAACATTGCTTGGACTTAATGTATCCAAGTGATAGAAGGGAGACATGCCCAATCAAACGTTTTCAAGTTCAAGATGGAGCGGTTCATGTTTTTCGGGATTCTCCAAGGGGCGTACAATCGCCAAGGTGGAGATTGTTGTTGTGGCTCTTATACTTTGGGTTTTGTAAGCAAAGAAGGAAGAGGGAAAAACATGAAGGGGCGGCACAACAGAGCTCGTTGACAAATGCCCTGTGTTCGTCAACGAGTGGACAACAACAATTCATCAACAAAGGTTCTGTGATTGTCAACGAGAAAATAACGAGAGCAAGAAAATCTCAGAGTTCTGGACTCATTGACGAAAGTTTATTCTCATCAACAAATTGTCTATGGTGGATCGTCGACGAAGCATTGTACTCATCGATGAGAGACACCTGGGCTGCAAGCAGTTTTTATGAATTTAAAATTTTAAAGCGTTGGGTGGTTGGGTGAATGGCGGGAAACCTCCGAGAGACTCTTATATATGTCATTCTGGGCATGTATTGAGGGATAGAGTGATCATTTGAGAAGTGTATTGTGTACAGTAGAGTGATCATTTGAGAAGTGTATTGTGTACATTGTGATTCCCATAGTGAAATTTGTGTGCTTTTGCTTCCGTGGATGTAGGTTTTGCCGAACCACGTAAATTGTGTTGTTATTCTTGTTCTAGTTGTTTGCATTTTCTTGTTGTTTATTCCGCTGCTCGTCTTCATTTTTCGATCCATATTACAACGAAATCCACACAATTTCAAACTCAAGTTCTAATTTCATAAGCCCAAACATAAGATATCTCACTAGTTTGGAATTGGAATCTTAGATTAAGATTTTTATGAATTCAAACAAAATCAACTATAAACTTATGCTGTGTTTTTTTCAAACTTTAACAAATGCATACTCTAAAATATAATTCTTATGTTTGGGAGGTTGGAGTTGAGATACTAAACTTTGAATTTATCATTTGAGCATGACCCTTAAATTGATGCCCCTTTGTGTTTGGTTGATCATGAGTTTGAGTTCAAGGAAATAGTTTCTTTCCATAAAGGGTAGGGGTAAGGCTACGTATACTCCCTCCTACCCTTGTAAAGCAAAGAACTAGTTTATGACCAATAGATGCCTCTCTTTTTTTCTTTTTCTTTTTTGAGATTTATCATTTGTACATGTATTTAAACAAACACAAATAAAATTATATTGAATTTCATCCAAATTTATACATCTACGGCTAAAAGATTTAAAACTTATGTTTTCAAATACAATCCTAGGAAATACATACAACTTCTAAATCCCATTACCACCCAATCAATGACTTAGTTGATGAGGACAACCCGAAATTACACACATTAAATATCACATTATAGAACAAGCATGAGGGTTGTCGTCACTAAAGATTGCACTGGCTCGCTCATCAAAGACCGGAAAATAAGCCTGCTGGGGATGGTAATCATATCGACCACGGTCATAGTTGTAACCAAGCTCGTCATCACAATTATAGTCGTAGGAAGAGGACAATGCAGGCTGATAATAAGCATAAGAAGTGGCTGAATGGTTTTGGCGACGATAATCAATGTGTTGTGGCTGATAGTAATTATAATAATGGGTGAAGGCATGGTAATTATCATATGCATGGCCGTAGTGGAAAGGCAAAGGCCACAGCTCTGCCCTCCTTCCTGTCTTCCTCACTGCTTTAAGAACCTTCTGTTGGTCAGCCCATCCTGTGACTATCACCTTTTGCATTGCCATGTCTATGTCAACGTCATTCACTCCTGATATTTATACACATTCAAGCTTATCAGAAATGCATCTTTTAGGATTTTTTTTTAAAATCTTTTGTTCAACAAAACTTATAATCTAGAGGTATAAATAATGAGAGTAAAGTAGCTAATGAATAAATTATTGTTTACCCTTTTATATATACGTTAAAAGGAGTTAAAAATTGTTAATAAATAAATAGTAGAGAATCAATCTTTTCCTATAAATCCAAAACGATCAAAATATCCATGCTTCCAAATGTGCCGTAAGTATATTTTATATCACAAAAAATTATGACATATTGAGAGGAAAAAATAAAAGGAGAGCCACTAATAAACTAATATTTTTTCAAGAATATAAACCATATTAGTTAACAAAATTAAATATTACTAATAACTTAAATTTTAATTTTAAATGCAAAAAAAAATATAATTTTAAAAAAATCAAGGCTGATGATATAGTAATATTATTTCCAAATTTGATTTAGTATTGAAGAACAAAAGATTCATGTGAATTACATAAATTTATTTAAGATATCAAACACAAACAAAAATTGAAAGAATTGATTAATAAATCCTTAATGCATGTTTCAAAATATCAATTTTATATATGAGTAGACACACACACAGTCCCTATCAACAAGGAAAAAAAACATAAAAGATGAGGCAGTTTTCAATCTGCCTTTTTTCTTAAATATATAAATATATATATATTCTAAAAAAGGCATGCTTCTTTTACACCCAAAAACTAATCATTTACATTATAATTATACTGAACATAACAAAGAACATGCTCATTTGGGTCAGCTCAGATAGTAAGGGCAAACTTGTAACTTTGGAGAGCCCAAGGTTACGGGTTCGATTCTCGTCCGAAGCATTACATTGGTGAATTACCAAAGGTACGTCAATGGCCGGCCGGCAACACTTCACCTACATGGATTTGATGCCGCATCGAGTGATCTAAAGGACTCATCGGTGCTAAAGTTCCCACGTCATCAAATATATATATATATCTGTGTGTGTGTGTGTAAATCATAGAAATTTTATTTTAAAGGTGTATTTGGTAACAAAGATTTTAAGATTTAAATTTGAATTATGTGAGTTTGTGTGAAACTTAACACAACTTTGTATTGCTCTTTAATCAAAATCACACAAACTACGTCTCTCACTTATATAGGTTTAGATGTTAACATGGCATCTTAAGATCGATACATTTTGAATCTTTATCTAGAGACGATCCCTTGCAAGTATTTCTCATGTACTCAAAATTCCTAATCCTACTTTGATTTTCAATCTCAAGGACAACTTTTAGGAGTTAAAGGATTAATATAAATAAGTAATCAATCATTAAAATATTGACCGTAACTTGTAACCACGGTATTCCTTCACCAAAAGTAAGGGGTTATCAATAAATAAATGAAGGTGCCGCCCTTTTTATAAAAAAAAAAAAATATTGACCGTAACTAATTTAAAAATTATTTCAAAGGGCTAAACTTAACACAAACTTCATGTACAAAAAAATGAGGTACCATCTAGTTTTTGAAGAGCTTTCTTTATAGTCCTTTCACATCCTGGACAGTCCATATGCACTCTCATCTCCACAATCTGTGCAATTAATTATTGTGAATAAAAAAACAAAAGAATTGGTGATTTAGAGTTTTATACATTTGATTGTACAGACCATTGTCATGTTTAAATAATTATTCATGAGTACTAGCTAGCTAGAATGATCACGATTATTGGAGAGAGAGAGAGAGAGAGAGAGAGAGAGAGGGAATTACCGTAGACATGTTGTATTTAGCTAGCTTGAACAATGCTAGGGTTTCCCTGTGCTATACATAGGTGCGAGGATGAATATGTGAGTAACTAATCAAGCATGCATGCAAAGCCTCATGACAAAACAACTTACATATATAGAGAGAAATTTTAAAGAGGTATATCTTACCTTTTGAGAGAGAGAGAGAGAGAGAGAGAGAGAGAGAGAGAGAGAGAGAGAGAGAGAGAGAGAGCTAGTTGATAAGAAAGAATAACATATAGTATCTTCAGCATGGAAATGGTCCTTACGCACACCTTTCCAACAAAAAGCAAATTAAAGGAAATGGAAAAGGGAAATGAATATATATATATATATATATATATATATATATATATATATATAGGCCCAATTAACTTTGTTCTTCTGCTTTACTTTAGGGCTTCAGCTTGCCCCTAAGCGACAAACCTTGTGGAGGACCTTCAACAGAAAGCACACAAAAGGTGCAGATAAAGTTGGAATGATAAGTTTATATTTATCGCACCATAAACTTCTAAACTGATCATATATGTATATTTATAATTGTTTGAGTTTAAATCAGGGCCGGCTCTTGATAATATAGGGCCCTAGGCGAATAATTTATTCAAAGACCCTTAATATTTTGTTTAATTTTTATTTTTATTTAAAATTATTTTTTCTAACTTTTTAAGATGCAAAATTACTAATTAAAGTTTTATATTCAAGATTTTCAAGTATAAGCTAGTTGTTGGTTATTTAATTTTTGACCAAATAACTTACAACAAAAACAAAATACTCTATCTAAATCTTTAGAATATATAAGCCATTTTCTATCATGTTTCTCTCCATTTGATAATTTTCAAATATAATATATATTTGAAAAATGTCTTGAATTTTCATCTTTTGGAAAAATTAAATCATTATCCCTAATAAGACCTTTTTCAACTAATAAATTTCTTAATTTGGTATCTATATTTTCCCAACATTTTGGATCATAAATATTATCATCATTATTTATTTATTTTTCTTCTATATTGTTAAAATATCTTTCAAAAGAAATATCATTAGTGAACATTTCCTATATATCAATGTTATCTTTATCACTATTATTATTATTATTATTATTATTATTATTATTATTATTATTCCATCTCTGGAATTGATTGCTCGTTTTTTTGAGAATTTTCATCTTGCTTATTTATATTTTGCTTAGAATTAAAAATAAATTTATCAAGAGTTCCCTTTTAAGAAGACACTGATTCTTCTTTTTTTTTTTTTTTTTCTTTCTTCGTTTTTCATATCCGGAGTCATATTTTCTCGTTGACATAATTAATTTCAAAATTAACACTAACTATAAATTGACAAATTATGTAAACAAATAAAAATAAATTTAATAAATCTATAAAAAATAGTAGATTGAAACAATATAACCTGATTATTATTATTATTGCAAATTGATCGGTAAGCAAGACTTTAGAGATATCGGATTCTTGTTAGATTCAACGCTATAATCTCAAAGCTTCCAAAATCTAAAAAAAAATAGAAAAAAAAATTCAGAGTGAAAATAATAGAAAAAAAATATACAAACATTGAAATAAAAATTAGAGTTGATGAAAAATACATAGAATCGGAGGCCTAAAGATGATGAACACAATAGTTAGAGCAAAAATCATAAAGAAACCAAGAGATGAGAGTGTGGGAGTGTGATAGATGAAAAAAAAATTTTAGAGAGACTAAGAGAGAGAGATGAGAGTAATAGATAATTTGGAATATAATAAAGTTATTAGTTGGAAAATATAAGACTTGAAAAAAAAGAATTAAATTGTATTTATTTTATATTTTAAAATATAATTTTAATATTTATTAATTAGTTGGGAAGTCAATTATGGAAATAGAGCATAATAAATAACATTAATTTTATTTAATTAAAAAAAATTTAGAACTCAAAAATAATATTATTATATTAAAAAAAATTGAGGGGCCCCAAAAATTTGGGGGCCCTAGGCCCCTACCTCAATTGCCTAAAGGCAGGGCCGCCCCTGGTTTAAATAGAATACTTATGAAAAATTATTTTAGAACTTCATCAAATTTCACACAATTATAAATTTGAATCTCCTTATTCTAAAGCAGCATTCCATATTCAATCATTTCATTGGCAAACTAAAGAGAATTGTTTGTCACTTAGCATCCAAACCAACATCTAATATATATCTTGACAAGTTAATTGCTTCATAGCAAGCTATGAACTTTGCCTGCATAATTGAAATGGTTATAAGAGTTTACTTGAGATTCTTGTAAGACACAGGTCCTCTTGTTATTATAAAAATAAAACTTGGATGTGGATTTCCTATCACTTACGGAAATTGTAGCATCGAAATACCTAATCACCTTAAGGTGGTTTGACCTCTTGTAAGTGATGGGTGGAGAGGACACTCAGTCACTGGTTGTGACTGAAATTCAGTGAGAATCAATTGCAAAAAACAATGATGTAATTCAATCTGAGAAAAAAATACAGAGGACTTCAAAGAACAATTCTCTCTCTCGCTCACTGGTTATTCACTCTCTCAACACACCACACTACATTGCACACACACACATCTATTTATAGCAGATTTTAAACAAAAATAATCAACAAATGCAGCTGGTAGATGAGGTTGGTGACTGCCGATCAACAAAAGCGACTGGTCGGCAGCCGTCATCAACTATTGATGCCACCGTCCACGATCAAGATTGCTTTTTCAACATCGCCCCCTTAAACTTGACTCTCCTAACTTTGTCATTTCGAGCATTGTCTTCAATCTTACAAAAATATCATGTCTAAGTGGTTTTATGAAAATATCAGCAATCTGATCATACGTTTTACAAGATATCAACTCCATTTCTTTATTCTTGACATGCTCCCTAATAAAATGATACTGAGTATCAATATGTTTGCTTCTTTCATGGTAAACTAGATTTTTCGCAAGTGCAATCGCTAATCAGTTGTAAATGTAGACTTCTATGGGGTTATCTTGAAGAAATTTTAGATACTTTGGTACATTCCTAATCCATATACCATGACAAACAGCTGAACTGGCAGCAACATACTCAGCTTCACATGATGACAACATTACGATGGGTTGCTTCTTCGAAGACCATGTAAATGTTGTATCTTCCATGAAAAATGTGAATCCTGTCGTACTTTTTCTTTCATCAAGATTTCTTCCCCAATCGCTATCTGAATAGCTGATAAGTTTGCAATCACCTCTTGATGAATAGAACATACCATCGGTGATTGTACCATTGACATATCGGAGTATCCTTTTCGCTACATTCAGGTGGGACTGGCACTACAAAAAATTAGGGTATTAGTGAACGATCAAATCTGTCACTAATACTTATAAATTCGTCACTAATAATTAGTTGTTATATCTACCGTTACTACTAATTATTAGTGAAGAATTTAAAATCCGTCACTAATAATACAGTATTAGTGATGGATTATAACCATCACTAAAACCCTAATACCGTTACTATAAATTCTACATTGGCTCTGCTCAAATTCGTCACTAATAGTATAATATTAGTGAAGGATAAAAATTCATCACTAATAGTGCAGTATTAGTGAAGGATTTAAATTCATCACTAATAATCTACTATTAGTGATGAATTTGAAAATCGTCACTAATACTTTACTATTAGTGACAATTTTAAATCATTCACTAATAGTTCACTATTAGTGACAATTTTTTAATTCGTCACTAATATCCTAATATTAGTGACAAATTTGAATCATTCACTAATAATTAAAAAATTAAAAAAAAATTAATACCAATTTTTTTAATCATCTATTCCTAAAAAAAATATAATTACATTTTCACATACATAACCTGAAACCATAATTACTGCAAAATTTATAAATTATTTAAAATTTTGAATTCAAATACAAATTCAATTAAAATAAAGAAATAACATCAACTCAAATAAAAAAAAATTCATAAAATTTAAAATTTAAATACAAATACATTATACAAATTCAAATTAAAGTACAGAAATTCCATTTGTTCAAATAACAATAAAAATTACAAAAAATAATCAAAAGTTGTATCCAATGACTGTAGTGCATGCATGGCATCGTGCTGATGTTATGGCAACCGCGAACCCTACAAATTAAGAATCATAAAAAAAAAATTAGTATAAAAATGGAGAGCATAATGGAGCGCTGGCGCTCAGTATAATCAAGAATAAAAATATAGAATGCATCGTACAATAATTTGCAACCCTAAACGAATAACTGAAATGAATGTAAATGACATACGTATGAATATATACAGTTGGTATGCATGAAACCACACACAAACACTTTAACTTGTTCTCAAAACAGAATATCCCTGGTAATGGACAAATGATAATGCTTATCTATAATTAAAATCAAAAATTATATGCAATGTATGTTAATAGATACAAATTTAAGGCTTAATGAAATGACTTTTCGTTTAACTTTCACTCATCCTTTCAAAAATATTTTAACATTCATTTTATCATAATTATCTTTGTACAAGTTTTTTTTTTTTTTTTTTTTTTTGAAACAAATTTTAACAAAATTTCTACAACATTTCATTTGTAAATTGGACATTTTCTTATAAAATTTGAACCTAAAACATGGTTATTTTCACAAAATAAAACATTTCAAGCATGCAACAACCTAAATCCACTGTCTGCCTACAATTCACAATATACTACATCAGTCATACAGTTGGCATTCAACACAAGCATGTATTCCAGTAGTTCAATATATAACTCATATAACATAATGTCATCCATCAAGAAAATATTACCAGGAAAAAGTTAAAACACAATTCAACTAACCTTGAACCTCATCAACAAAGTCGTATCCTCTTATAGGCAGAAATCACCCTAGCATGTAATTCCACAAATCGCTTCTTCCAAGCCTCAACCCTCACCTTGACTCTCACCTTTGCGAGAACTCCGAATCGTTCAACTTATTCTTCACATAAGCAATAGCCTCCTTCTTACCTTCACGAGAACTCTTCGAAGGCCCCAATAACATCTCGCATCCCTCCTTCCTCCTCTTTTTACTATAACTCGTTACTCTGTTATCTTCTCGCAAACAAATGATCGTCTCTTTAGCGCCTTTGTACTTTTTCTCTTAAGTCTTCAAATTGATCTTCAAGCAAGGGTTTACTGAGCGTCAGCTCTCCATTCTGCTCTCTATTTTTGAGTGAACTTCACCAAAAGAGCACTCACAAATGGAGAGTATAATGGAGAACTGGCTCTCAGTAAACCCTTGCTTGAATATCAATTGGAAGACTTGCAAAAAAAGTACAAAGATTCTAAAGAGACGATCATTCGTTTGCAAGAGGATAACAGAGTAACAAGCTATGGGGAAAAGAAGAGGAAGAAGGGATGCGAGAGGTTGTTGCGGCCTTCGAGGAGTTCTCATGAAGGTGAGAAGGCTCACGAGAGCCGAGGCAAGGGTTGAGGCTCGGAAGAAGCAGTTTGTGGAATTAGAGGCTATGGTGATTTTTTTAATTTGCGACTGGCAAGTGGGTGATTTGTTTAAACCCTTTTTGGTGAAGGGACTAGGCAGTCAAACAAAAGGCTCAATCAACTAATTCAATTTATGTCTGAAAGATATAAGTCGTAGAAAATAAACAAAAAGAAGATATAAGTAAGTTTTAAAACACTATGATCTCTTTAAATATATATATACACACACATACATATATGATATTGCAGAAAATCAAAATAAAGTCCTAACAGTACAATCAATACAGTTCCAAAATCTCCAAACAATTCACAATTCAGCATATATGAAATCCTTTGGTGGCCATTCTCACCCATAAGCATGACAACTATAGAAATTAACCACAATTTCTATTTTATGATACTCTTTCATGTACTGATCCAGAGAATAACTTTCAGCCATACATCACATGAAGGAAAACACATATATTTTATGATGCAAACTAAATTCCAATATCAAGAAAGTAGCAACATCACTCTGAAGAAACTTAGAGTTTCGATCAATCACCGCCCTATATTCAACAAAAAACAAAAGAAAATAGAATATTAAGAAATAATTAAATTGACAACACAATCAATACAGTTCCAGTATCTCCCAACAATTCACAATTCAGCATATGAATACAATTAAACAACCAACAGAGATAGGGAAGATGGAGCAATGATGTACAAAAAGAAGGAAATGCCAGCAATTGATGTAAATTGAGTGGGTAAGGTTTTCACCTTGAGTTCCTGAGTTACAATCTGCATGATATTTTGCACCGATTAAAAACCACACTCATCTTAAAAACTAAAAACTTATTGTTATTGGTGAGGTGGTTTTCCATTAATGGGGCTAGCTCTGGTGAGGTGGTTTTCCATTTATGGCACAATCTGGGCACGCTCCTCCAATGGAACTTCAGATGTTCCATTTCCACTCAAGAACATTAGGCCCCAAAGCATATAAAAATTTTTTAAGGTAAGACAAACAAATTCCACACTACAAGTATAGTAAAAAAATAATTATGTATCCAATTTTGATAGTCATATGGTGGGGCATAAGTCATTGTAAAATTAATAATTTTTTTCTTGAAATAATATATTAAAATAAAAATTGTAAAATTTCAAAAATTAATTATTTATCATTTTTCACTTCAACATACATAAATTGTAATAAACTAATGTCTCGAGTTTGAATTTGTATTGATTTTTATCTATATTCACACAAATTCAAGTTTTACCTTTAAATTCTAAACTTCAAAATATAGAGTAATGCTAGTGTTAAGGTAGATAACGAATTGTGTTCTATCCAAACTATACACTAAATCCAAATTATAAATATCGAAAGTTCAATATGATGTAAGATTGTATTTAGAAGTTCAGCTTTCAAGATTTAGATTCAAATTTAAGAGAACTTTAAAAATTGAAGTATCCAAAATTTTACATTAAAATATATATACTTGAAAGGAACAAATATATAATATGTTTGTAGCAAGAATAAGAGTTTCAACAAAAGTTCACCAAATTGTGCTCACATCACAATATATTTCTCACCAGAAGTAAATCTCAAATAAATGGCCCACATAACATACCAGCTCAGGTACATAGTCTGTTCCTCCTTTGACTTTTAAATGCACAATCTTGAACTTAACCCTGCTCCTCAGCTCCACAAGTTTCTCATTGTTTTCTAGATGCTCTACAAACTTGAACACTGTCAATTAAGTTACAAAGTCAGATGACAAAACCACCAAAAACAAAGTAATCAATGTATTTGAAATAGTTTTTTTGCATTCTTCTAAATACTGAAGAAATGAAAAAAAAAAAAAAAAAAGTATTACCAGTTGCAATAAGACTTTTGCCTGGAGCAAGTAATCCCCCAAGGGGGGCGCATGTAGCAGCTCTTTGGAGCTGTTGTTTGCCTGGTTCATCTTTAAAAAAAAAAAAAAATACAAACAAACCAAAAGGGTCAAAACAAATCAAGCAGGGAATGAAAATTCTAGCTGGCAAAGCAGTAATCTGCAAAGAGATAAAACAAAAATTTTAGTTGAAACTATAATCGAATCGATCCAATCATCCAAAACCCAAAACCCCATATCGGGAAAAACAAATGAAAAAAGTAAGTTAACAAAAATATCAAGAAAACAATCGAGAACCAAAAATAGCCAAAAAAAAAAAAAAAAGAGGGACACTTGAGACGCACAGGGAAAGAAGAGCTTATTTGGAGGATCGAGACGAAGCCTGCGCTTGGCGGGAAGAAAAGATTTCGCAAATGGATGAAACTGTTGTGAAACTTGAGATTGTTCCACCTAACTTTACCACAGTTACAATTGTACAGGTAAATAGAGAGTGAATAATTGTGCAAAATTACACCAGGTAAATTCCCAGGGAAGTGGGGGGTCACAACGGACCGCTTAAATCCCTCTTTCTTAGACATAATTTTCCTTAGACATGTAATTAATACAATATATTACTACAACTATACCCGACAAAAGTTAACTATTGAATAGATAAAAGGAAGAACACCAGAATTAACAAGGTTCGGCTAATTGTGTCTACGTCCTCGGACACTATCAATCAATATTTCTTTATTGTAGAAATATTACAAAATGAGAGAGAGAAGAGAGAATGTGCCTAAGAGAGAAGTAGGCAAATTTGGGAATGAGATTACAAATGGAGGTGATGGGTTTATATAGGTTAGGAAATACCACTATTACAACCACTAATCACCTACCTTAGAAAAAATAGCCCACCATTGAAGACTTCAATGGCAATGGTAGGCTTCTAGAATCAGCCATATTTCAACAGAAACAAGGTTCTTGACACAAACATTCTGTCCCTCTGCAAGCTGATGAAGCTGCAAGTGACTTCGGTTCTGCGAAGAAGAAGAAGATGCAACTAACAGCTCTAACAGTTCCAAACAGTCACCAACAGAGTGCTCCAAGTGAACAATTGAAAAAGTTGAAATTTTTGAACAAAATAGATGACAAACAACTTGATATTATGATGTATGGTGGTATTTAGAACATTCTGAAAAAATGAGAGATTAAGGAAAGAAATGTACCAAGGGAGAGGGACCAGGGCTGCGAGGGCCGACGGCGAGGCGAGGGGAGACTAGCGACGGCAATAGGCGACGGCGAACCAGGCTGCGATGAAGAAATGATGGGGAGTGGAGGAAGGAAGAAGAAAATGGAAAAGGAGGGACGACGGTGACGCAACGGGCGATGGCAACAGGAGACGGCGATGGCCAACGGCGACGGGCGAACGCGAACTAGGCTACGACAGAGAGAGTATGGGGAGTGTAGGAGGGAAGCAGAAAATGGAAACGAGGCGATAGGGGGAAACCTGCCAAGTAAGTGTGAAATAAAATATATATTTTTTTCAACAAAAAATCTGATAGCTACGGTTCAACAAACCATTACTAATATTGGTTTAATAGTGACAGTTCTCAAATCCGTCACCAATAAGAGACTAATAGTGACGAATTTGTATATTCATCACTAATACTTTAAAATAAAAATTTTTTATTTTTTTTAAATAGGGGAAGTATTAGTGACGGTTTTCAAATCCATCACTAATAAGGGGTCAATAGTGACGAATTTGTATATTCGTCACTAATACTCTCAAACAAAATTTTTTTTATTTTTTTTAAATTAGGGAAATATTAGTGATGGTTCTCAAATTCGTCACTAATAAGGGGCTAATAGTGACGAATTTGTATATTCGTCACTAATACTCTAAAATAATTTTTTTTAATTTTTTTTAAAATTAGGGAAGTATTAGTCACAGTTATTAAATCCATAACCAATAAGAGGCCAATAGTAATGAATTTTTATATTTGTCACTAATATTCTGAAAATAAAATTTTTTTATTTTTTTTTAAATAAGTGAAGTGTTAGTGACGGTTCTAAAATCCGTCACTAAAAAGGGGCCAATAGTGACGAATTTTTTTATTCGTCACTAATACTCTGAAATAAATTTTTTTTATTTTTTTTTTAAATTAAGGAAGTATTAGTGACGGTTCTCAAATCTGTCACTAATAAGGAGATAGTAACTATTTGTTATATTTGTCACTAATACTCTGAAATAAATTTTTTTTATTTTTTTAAAATAAGGAAAGTATTAGTGACGGTTCTCACATCCGTCACTAATAAGGGGTCAATAGTGACAAATTTGTATATTCGTCACAAATACTCTGAAAAAAAAATTTAATTTTTTTATAAATAAGGGAAGTATTAGTGACGGTTCTCAAATCTGTCACTAATAAGGGGCTAATGGTGATGAATTTGTATATTTGTCACTAATACTCCGAAACAATTTTTTTTTAAAATAAGGGAAGTATTAGTGACGGTTTTCAAATCCGTCATTAATAAGGAGCTAATAGCGACGAGTTTGTATATTCGTAACTAATACTCTAACATAAAATTTTTTTTATTTTTTTTAAATAATAGTAGTGACGGTTATTTAATCGTCACTAATGAATATCTTTTAGTAACGAATTTAATTCGTCACTAATACCGCATAAATCGTTGCTAATATTCTCCCAGGACAATTTCTGCGCGAAAAATATTTTCCCGCGTTTTTTTTTAATATTTAGTGACGAAATTATTAGTGACGGACTCAATTTCGTCACTAATAGTGTCATATTAGTAACAGTTACTAAAACGATCACTAATACCCACTTTTAGTGACGAAATTGAATCTGTCACTAATAATTTCATCACTAAAAGTCAACTTTTTTGTAGTGTGGTCAGGAGTCTCCATGTACCTGCTAATAAGTCCAACTCCATAGAGTATGTCTGGTCTGGTGCACGTTAAATACCTCAAGCTTCCAACTAGACTCTTGAAATATGTGGGGTCAAAATCTCCTTCCTCATTCTTTCTCAATTCCAATCTCGTTTCAACCAGAGTTGTCACAGTGTTGCATTTGTCCATCCCAAATTTTTTCAGTACTTCTTTTGCATAGTGGCTCTGGGAGATGAAAATTTTCTTCTCGCTTTACGCGACTTCTATGCCTAGAAAATGGGCCATCTGGCCAATCCATTGAAGCCACAACAGAATGCTCTAAGTGAACAATTGAAAAAGTTGAATTTTTTGAACAAAATAGATGACAAACAACTTGATATTATGATGTATGGTGGTATTTAGAAAATTATGAAATAATGAGAGATTAAGGAAAGAAATGTACCAAGGGAGAGGGACTGGGGCTGCAAGGTCCGACGGCGAGGCGAGGGGAGACGAGCGACGGCGATGGGCGAAGCCGAACCAGGCTGCGATGAAGAAAGGATGGGGAGTGGAGGAGGGAAGAAGAAAACGGAAAAGGGGGGGCGACGGTGAGGCAACGGGCGATGGCTAACGGCAACGAGCGACGGCGAACTAAGCTGCGACAGAGAGAGGATGGGGAGTGGAGGAGGGAAGTAGAAAATGGAAAGGAGGGAAAATGAGGGGATAGGGGCAAACCTGCCAAGTAAGTGTGAAATAAAATATATATTTTTTCAATAAAAAATCTGATAGCGACGGTTCAACAAACCATCACTAATATTGGTTTAATAGTGACGGTTCTCAAATCCGTTACTAATAAGAGACCAATAGTGACAATTTGTATATTCGTCACTAATACTTTGAAATAAAATTTTTTTATTTTTTTTAAATAAGGGAAGTATTAGTGACGGTTTTCAAATCCGTCACTAATAAGCGGCCAATAGTGACGAATTTTTATATTCGTCACTAATACTTTGAAACAATTTTTTTTTATTTTTTTTAAATGAGGGAAATATTAGTGACGGTTCTCAAATCTGTCACCAATAAGGGGCTAATAGTGACGAATTTGTATATTCGTTATTAATACTTTAAAATAATTTTTTTTTTTTAAATAAGGGAAGTATTAGTGACAGTTATTAAATCCATAACCAATAAGGGACCAATAGTAACGAATTTCTATATTCGTCACTAATACTCTGAAAATAAAATTTTTTTTATTTTTATTTTTAAATAAGAGAAGTGTTAGTAACGGTTCTAAAATCCATCACTAAAAAGGGACTAATAGTGATGAATTTCTTTATTCGTCACTAATACTCTGAAATAAAATTTTTTTATTTTTTTTTAAATTAAGGAAGTATTAGTGACGGTTCTCAAATCTGTCACTAATAAGGGGCCAATAGTAACGATTTTTATATTTGTCACTAATACTCTGAAATTTTTTTTTATTTTTTTAAAATAAGGGAAGTATTAGTGACGGTTCTCACATCCGTCACTAATAAGGGACCAATAGTGACAAATTTGTATATTCGTCACTAATACTCTCAAACAAAAATTTTTAATTTTTTTTTAAATAAGGGAAGTATTAGTGACGGTTCTCAAATCTGTCACTAATAAGGGGCTAATAGTGACAAATTTTTATATTCGTCACTAATACTCCAAAACAAATTTTTTTAAATAAGGGAAGTATTAGTGATGGTTTTCAAATCCGTCACTAATAAGGAGTTAATTGCGACGACTTTGTATATTCGTCACTAATATTCTAAAATAAATTTTTTTATTGTTTTTAAATAATAGTAGTGACGGTTATTTAATCGTCACTAATGAATATCTTTTAGTGACGGATTTATTTCGTCACTAATACCGCATAAATTGTCACTAATATTCTCCCAGAACAATTTCTGTGTGAAAAATGTTTTCCCGCATTTTTTTTTTTTGACTTTTAGTGACGAAATTATTAGTGACGGACTCAATTTCGTCATTAATAGTGTCATATTAGTAACGGTTACTAAAACTGTCACTAATACCTACTTTTAGTGACGAAATTGAATCTATCATTAATAATTTCATCACTAAAAGTCAGCTTTTTTGTAGTGTGGTCAGGAGTCTCCATGTACCTGCTGATAAGTCCAACTCCATAGAGTATATCTGGTCTGGTGCACGTCAAATACCTCAAGCTTCCAACTAGACTCTTGAAATATGTGGGATCAACATCTTCTTCCTCATTCTTTCTTAATTCCAATCCCGTTTCAACCAGAGTTGTCACAGTGTTGCATTCGTCTATCCCAAATTTTTTCAGTACTTCTTTTGCATAGTGGCTCTGGGAGATAAAGATTCTCTTCTCGTTTTGCACGACTTCTATGCCAAGAAAATGAGTCGTCTGGCCAATCCATTGAAGCCACAACAGCTACAAGCGATGGGCTAGAATCCTCCCCTGGTTGTGGATGGGTAACATCAGCACCAAAAATAATAGTTGGTCGATCAGTCACATGGCGAATTCTTCTTTGAACTGCATCAAACAACATTGTGTTCCACCCTCTAGCCTTCACATTGATTTTCAATGACATTAGGTAAAATAATTATCAACAACTAAAGTTGTCTTCCATTCTGCCCCATGCTTGCTAGTCTTGAAATAGATTGAGAGTAAAGATTTACAAAAGCATGCTCAATCAGGGCCAGCTCTTGACAATATGGGGTCCTAGGCGAATAATTTATTCAAAGACCCTTAATATTTTGTTTAATTTTTATTTTTATTTAAAATTAATTTTTCTAACTTTTTGAGATGTAAAATTATTAATTAAAGTTTTATATTCAAGATTTTCAAGTATAAGCTAGTTGTTAGTTATTTAATTTTTGACCAAATAACTTACAACAAAAACAAAATACTCTATCTAAATCTTTAGAATATATAAGCCATTTTCTATAATATTTCTCTCCATTTGATAATTTTCAAATATAATATATATTTGAAAAATGTCTTGAATTTTCATCTTTTGGAAAAATTAAATCATTATCCCTAATAAGACCTTTTTCAACTAGTAAATTTCGTAATTGGTATCTATATTTTCCCAACATTTTGGATCATAAATATTATCATCATTATTTATTTATTTTTCTTCTATATTGTTAAAATATCTTTCAAAAGAAATATCATTAGTAAACATTTCCTATATATCAATGTTATCTTTATCACTATTATTATTATTATTATTATTATTATTATTATTATTATTATTATTATTATTATTATTATTATTATTCCATCTCTATTATTATTATTATTATTATTATTATTATTCCATCTCTGGAATTGTTTGTTCGTTTTTTGGAGGATTTTCATCTTACTTATTTATATTTTGTTTAGAATTAAAAATAAATTTATCAAGAACTCCCTTTTAAGATGACACTAATTCTTCTATTTTTTTTTTCCTTTCTTCGTTTTTCATATCCGGAGTCATAATTTCTCGTTGACATAATTAAATTTCAAAATTAACACCAACTATAAATTGACAAATTATGTAAACAAATAAAAATAAATTTAATAAATCTATAGAAATAGTAGATTGAAACAATATAACCTGATTATTATTATTATTGCAAATCGATCGGCGAGCAAGACTTTAGAGATATTGGATTCTTGCCAAATACAACGCTATAATCTCAAAGCTTCCAAAATCTAAGAAAAAATAGAAAAAAAAAAAATTCAGAGTGAAAATAATAGAAAAATAATATACAAACATTGAAATAAAAATTAGAGTTAATGAAAATTACATAAAATCGAAGACCCGAAAATGATGAATACAATAGTTGGAGCAAAAATCATAGAGAAATCAAGAGATGAGAGTGTGGGAGTGTGATAGATGAAAAAAAATTTTTAGAGATATTAAGAGAGAGAGATGAAAGTAATAGATAATTTGAAATACAATAAAGTTGTCAGTTGGAAAATATAAGACTTAAAAAAAAAATTAAATTGAATTTATTTTATATTTTAAAATATAATTTTAATATTTATTAATTAATTGGGAAGTCAATTATGGAAATAGAGTATAATAAATAATATTAATATTATTTAATTAAAAAAATTTTAAAACTCAAAAATAATATTATTATATTAAAAAAAATTGAGGGGCCAAAAAATTTGGGGCCCTAGCCCCTGCCTCAATTGCCTAAAGGCAGGGCCGCCCCTGTGCTCAATATTACGAGAATCAGCTGAGAACATGGGAAATAAAGGGTTTGGGCTGAATGCCATTCCCTTGCTAACACACATATTGACCAGTTCCTGACAAAATTGAAAAACCGCATCTTTTGTCCAATCGCGATGAAAAATTTATGCATCCCAGAAATGCACAGTACCACCATTGACCATCTTCTTGTTGATCATGTTCCACTAGCCCACCCTTGGATCAACCCTTGCCTCTTGGCCTGTCTCATGATACTTGAGCATTGGCGGTGGCAGTACTCGAGCATCAATAGATGTTAATTCTTCCCGTACTTCAATCCCAAATTCCATTTCACAAGTCTTTCATCCTTGTAGTTGTTCGCCTTAACCATATTCTTAATGCTAGTTTCCCTTTCAGACGGGCGTTGACAGGTTGCCCTTAACAGTGCAGTGATCTGCCTGTCATTTAGTTTCTTAGAGTATCTCTGCCCTTCAACAATTTTGCAAACCTCCATGGGCAAATAGATAGGGTTGGAATCATTCCCAGCTTGAATACAGGGCAATAATGGATATTGGAGCACAATACTGTACTTCTCACGGAAGTATTGGGCCACTGAAATCTTTGTTCCATTCTCATGAACAGAAAACATTAACTGGCTAGTTGGTTGAGAAGACACACCACTGACTTTGTAACGTTTTGCATACCCTTATATGTAAGCACTACTTTAAATCCCTTCAAAGCTTTCTTTAGCTTGACACGTTGCTGATCAGATAGAGGCCTTGTTAATTCTCTAAGATTCAAATATTCCCCAACAAACTCAGAGACTTTAATTGACCGATAAAAAGATCTGGCTGACACGTCAATATTGAGAGAGTGTTGTGAAACTTGAGATTGTTCCACCTAACTTTACCACAGTTACAATTGTACAGGTAAATAGAGAGTGAATAATTGTGCAAAATTACACCAGGTAAATTCCCACGGAAGTGGGGGGTCACAACGGACCGCTTAAATCCCTCTTTCCTAAACAGAATTTTCCTTAGACATGTAATTAACACAATATATTACTACAACTATACCCGACAAAAGTTAACTATTGAATAGATAAACGGAAGAACACCAGAATTAACGAGGTTCGGCTAATTGTGCCTACGTCCTCGGACACTATCAATCAATATTTCTCTATGGTAGAAATATTACAAAATGAGAGAGAGAAGAGAGAATGTGCCTAAGAGAGAAGTAGGCAATTTTGGGGATGAGAATACAAATGGAGGTGATGGGTTTATATAGGTTAGGAAAAACCACTATTACAACCACTAATCACCTACCTTTGAAAAATAGCCCACCATTGAAGACTTCAATGGCAATGGTAGGCTTCTAGAATGAGCCATAATTCAACAAATCTCCACCTTGGCGAAATTCCATCTTTTAACATCTCTCATAGATTCCATAATGTCTTCAAACGCACTTGTAGCGCAAATATTTCAATTTTCAACAATGTTGATCAAGTTCAAGCAATGTTTAAACTTGATCACACTCACCACTTTTGTCATCATATCAGCAGGATTCTCAGTGGTTCGAATCTTCTGGATTACTACTCCACCTTCTTCCAGAATTTCTCGAATAAAGTGATATCGAACGTCGATGTGCTTTGTCCTTGAATGGTAGACTTGGTTCTTTGCTAGATGGATAGCACTTTGGCTATCACAATGCACCTTGATGTGCTTCTGTTCAATTCCCAAATCTTTCATCAATCCTTGAAGCCAAATTGCCTCCTTCACAGCCTCTGTGACTGCCATATACTCTGCCTCTGTAGTGGACAAAGCAACTGTTGACTGTAAAGTAGACCTCCAACTAACTGGCGCTTTTGCAAGAGTAAAAACATAGCCAGTAGTTGACCGACGCTTATCCAAATCACCAGCATAGTCAGAATCACAGTATCCAACAATACTATGATCATCTTGCTTATCCTGCTCAAATATTAGTCCAACATCTACCGTATACAAAATGTATCGTAGAATCCATTTCACAGCTTGCCAATGTTCCTTTCCAGGATCATGCATATACCTGCTCACAACTCCAACGGCTTGTGAAATATCGGGCCTTGTACACACCATGGCATACATCAAGCTACCAACAGCACTTGAATACGGTACTTTTGACATGTATTCTCGTTCTGCCTCAGTTTTTGGAGACATAGATGCATTTAGTTTGAAATGAGGTGCAAGCGGAGTACTAACGGGTTTTGACTTCTCATCCATACCAAAACGCTTCAGTACTTTCCTCAAATATTGTTTTTGAGTCAAACAAAGTCTCCCCAACTTCCTTTCTCTACTTATCTCCATACCGAGAATTTTTTTTGCTTCGCCTAGATCCTTCATCTCAAACTCCCTATTCAACCGAGCCTTTAGTTTGTCAATTTCTGTCTGACTCTTGGAGGCTATCAATATATCATCAACATAAAGAAGAAGATATATGAAAGATCTATCTTGTAACTTGCAAAAATACACACAGTTATCATATTTGCTTCTTCTGTACTTTTGCCCCATCATAAACTTGTCAAATCGTTTATACCACTGCCTTGGGGATTTCTTTAATCCATACAACGATTTTTCAAGTTTGCATACCATATTTTCTTTTCCAGCAACTTTGAAACCTCCTGGCTGAGTCATGTAGATTTCCTCTTCCAAGTCTCCATGTAAAAATGCAGTTTTTACATCTAATTGAACTAGTTCCATATCCAATTTTGCTACCAAAGCCAATAAAATTCTTATGGAGGAATGTTTTACTACTGGAGAAAATACCTCATTGTAATCAATTCCCTCCGTTTGTGCATAGCCTTTAGCCACCAACCTTACTTTGTAGTGAACACTATTCTTGTCAGGAAATCCATCTTTCTTTGTATATACCCATTTACACCCAATTGCCTTCTTTCCCTTCGGAAGACTAACAAGCTTCCATGTTCGATTCTTATGAAGGGACTGCATTTCATCATTCATGGCTTCCCTCCACTTTTCTTTTTCCGAACTTTGGATTGCTTCATTGTAAGTAACAGGAGTATCATCGTTTGCAATTGGAGATGCGTAAGCCACCATGTCAACAAAGCGAGCAGGCTTTCTAATTTTTCTCTTTGGCTTACTCAATGCAATAGATTCATGTTGCTGTTGAGGTTCTTGGGTTGAAACCTCTTCTACAGGCGACTCTTCTTCTACCATAGGAGAGTCTTCATTTTCTGGGTAAACAATTCTTCTATCAAACTCCACCTGTTTTGGAGCACCATCTTTTTGCTCAACACTTTCTGTTGTCACCTTTCTTAAAAAAGTAGATTCATTAAAGGTAACATCCCTGCTGAAGATTATTTTCTTTGTTTCTGGACACCAAAGACGATATCCCTTTACTCCAGAGGTGATTCCCATAAAGATTGCTTTCTTAGCCCTCGGATCCAGCTTTGATTCCTTGACATGATAGTAGGCAGCGGAACCAAATACATGTAAGGAATCATAATCTGTAGCAGGCTTTCCAAACCATTTCTCCAATGGTGTTTTACCACAAATAGCAGTAGATGGTACGCGGTTGATGAGGTGGCAGGCATATGTTACAGCCTCAGCCCAAAATTCTCTACCCAACCCAGCATTGGATAACATACACCGAACCTTCTCCAACAATGTTCGATTCATACGTTCTGCCACTCCATTCTGTTGTGGTGTACTTCTCACTGTGAAGTGTTGTATAATACCTTCATCTTCGCAGACTTTAAGAAATGGATCACTTCTATATTCTCCACCATTATCTGTACGGAGGCGCTTAATCCTTCTGCTTGTTTGAGTTTCCACCATATTTTTCCATTTGAGGAAGACTCCTAACACTTCATCCTTAGTTTTCATAGTATACACCCATACTCTTCGAGAAAAATCGTCAACAAAGGTCACATAGTAGTGTTTTCCTCCCAGTGAAGTTGTCTTGGAAGGTCCCCACACATCAGAGTGAACATAATCCAAAATACCCTTGGTATTATGGATTGCAGTACCAAATTTCACTCTTGTTTGCTTCCCTTTGATGCAATGTTCACGGAAATCTAGCTTGCAGGTCTTTGCTCCCTTTAATAATCCTTGATTTGTAAGAAGTCCCAAGGATTTTTCACCTGCATGCCCCAAGCGTATATGCCATAACCTAGTTGCTTCTATTTCTTTATCATCAGAAGAAACTGTTGCTGCCGTCCCAATAACTGTACGACCTTGATAGTGATACAAGTTATTGTTCTTTCGAATTCCCTTGATTACCACAAGTGCACCAGAGATGATCTTCATGATTCCGTTTTCTGCTGTTACTTTGAATCCCTTTGATTCTAGGGTTCCCACAGAAATAAGATTCTTCATCAAACTTGGTACATATCTACCGTCCGTCAATATTTTGATTGATCCATCTTGATTCCTCAAGCGGACTGAACCAATCCCATGTGTGGTAAGAGGGACATCATTTGCTGTGTAGACGACTCCACCTTCTAGTTCTTTAAAATCAAAGAACCAATCCCGATTGGGACACATATGATGGCTACACCCAGAATCTAGTAGCCATATACTCGAAGAACTAGTTGATGGCGTAGCAGCAAGCGAAAGATCTGAGCTCCCATCTTCGTACTCAGCCACATTTGAGATGGCCTTTCCTTTATCAAGTTTGCCTTTATTCTTTAGCTTCGAACAGTCTTTCTTCCAGTGCCCCTTTTCCCGACAAAAGGCACATTCATCTTTGTTTGGTCTGGACCTTGACTTGGATCTCTCTTTCTTTCTTCTATTCTGGCTTTGTGAACGGCCTTGAACTACTAGAGCCTCGTTGGCTCCACTTGTGCTTTCAAGCTTGTCCTTCTTCCTCAATTCATAGCTGTACAAAGCAGCACAAACCTCACCAAGAGACACTTTATCCTTTCCATGGAGCAGAGTAGTTTCAAGAAACTCAAAATCCTCAGGAAGGGATCCCAACAACATTAAAGTCAGGTCTTCATCTTTAAAAGTCTCATCCAGATTAACTAGATCAGTAACCAACCTATTAAAGTTGGTGATATGATCATTCATAGTGGTACCCGAGACATAACTGAAGCGAAATAGTCTCTTCTTCATATGAAGTTTATTTTGAGAGCTTTTCTTCAAAAACTTTTCCTCCAGTGCCTTCCACAACTTGTTTGCAGAAGTTTCCTTACAGAATGCATACTTCTGCTCTCTTGAAAGACACGATCGAATTGTACCACATGCTAACCGATTGATGGTCCCCCATTCTTTCTTCTCAATATCTTCTGGTTTCTCTTCTTCAATGGTAATGTCTAGACCTTACTGAAAGAGAGCGTCTAGAACCTCACTTTGCCACATACCAAAATGACCGGTGCCGTCAAAAATCTCCACTGCAAATCTGGCATTTGTCACAGTAGTTCTTGCCAAAATAAACGAGTTTGATGTGGATGCTTTTGCACTATCTGCCATCTCTGCCATAAATGCTATTCAATAGCTGCCGATGCGGAATGCCAATAACCCAAGGAAAACTTTTCTGATGTGGAAGATCAAACTAAGCTGCAACCACAGAGCATACTAAGAATAACCTTGGCTCTAATACCAATTGTTGTGAAAATTGAGATTGTTCCACCTAACTTTACCACAGTTACAATTGTACAAGTAAATAGAGAGTGAATAATTGTGCAAAATTACACCAGGTAAATTCCCAGGGAAGTGGGGGGTCACAACAGACCGCTTAAATCCCTCTTTCCTAGACAGAATTTTCCTTAGACATGTAATTAACACAATATATTACTACAACTATACCCGACAAAAGTTAACTACTGAATAGATAAACGGAAGAACACCAGAATTAACGAGGTTCGGCTAATTGTGCCTACGTCCTCAGACACTATCAATCAATATTTCTCTATTGTAGAAATATTACAAAATGAGAGAGAGAAGAGAGAATGTGCCTAAGAGAGAAGTAGGCAATTTTGGGGATGAGAATACAAATGGAGGTGATGGGTTTATATAGGTTAGGAAAAACCACTATTACAACCACTAATCACCTACCTTTGAAAAATAGCCCACCATTGAAGACTTCAATGGCAATGGTAGGCTTCTAGAATGAGCCATAATTCAACAGAGAGAGAGCCCCATTTGTTTTGGGCGATGGCTTTGATAGTATCCTCTCCAATATTCTATACCATCATCAAGTTCACCTGTTGGCCCTAGATTCTGACCAAAGAATGACCTTCCCACAACTGTATATATTTTTGACGGCTCTTCCCTATGAACCACATCAAGAGCTTGTATAGCTTCTCGAGGAACATCGGCCAGCTGTCTACTCCGTAGAAATTGTTGCAAATGCCAGCAATCGCTTACCTAAGTGTGACTGACCATATAAATTAACAAGCTGCTTCATGACTTCCCTATTAACCTTTTTATTAGTAACCTCGGGATTAATTGACACATCACATATTGGTGGAGATCACCTTCCGCAACCTGGACAAGGAAGTGATTGGCTCTCACCACACACTTATGTCCCACAGTACTGTAACCTGGCCTCACCGAGAACGCCACGGCCTTCAATGAATTGGGTGGTTGTTAGACGACCTGCGCCTCGGGTGGCGACTGAGCCGACTACGATGTCAGCAACGAGAGATGCTTCATGTCAGCCCTCGATGACGTTGGCGAAGGCGACCTAGATGACAAAGTTGGGTAATCTACCGACTCTGGAACATCCGCGTGTTGAACGAGTGCAGGAGACGGAGCAGGAGCCGCATGAAACACCCCGGTGCTGGTAGCAGGAGGAGCCAGCTAGAAACTGTCAGAACGGCCACTATCGCCTCTGTGTCCTCTCCCGCCTCCGCCTTCGCGTCCTCTACCACCTCCACCGCCGCCTCTCTAAAATGACGGCCCCGGCTGTTGATTCCAACCAGAGTCCGACTGTCAGCCACCACCACCACCACGACGAGACATGGCCTTTCTTTGTACCCATCTTCAACGATATCCATGACATCCTGAGCATCTAGAAGGGCTCTCATTTGAATAGACCAGTTGTCATAATTCTCCCGAGTCAACTTTGAAATGACTGCTTGGGTAGCACTATAACGCCCCGAACCCTTAAACCTGGGTCCGTTGTGTTATACCTAATAATCCATAAATCAATATATATGCAGCGGAAAACATAAACATAATCTCTATATAACATAATACCAAAGTTTACTAATTCTAACAATAATCCATAATAAATCATCCATCACCTGCATTTCTATAAATCTACATAACTCCCAATACATTTCAGTATTTTCACAACCATTCCTCACTTATCATCCTTAAAACATAAGACATAAAATATAAAATATTTACATTCCCTAAAATTAACATAGAAATATACAATTTTCTTTTTTTATTTCCCAATAATGTTATAAAAACCTCGAGCTCTCAAAGCTCGATCCCAAAGAGATCCTGAAAAAAAATACATTTATATTCAGGTGAGACACATCTCAGTAAGGGAAGAAACAATATATTAAAATAGTGTGTGGTCAACATAAGGTAAATAGATATCATTTTTAAATATATTTGCAAATCATTATCATAACATTAAAATCATTTTCTGAACCTAAACAATTACACGCAAATATTAAACCCACAAGATTACCCGAGGATAGGGGTGATTACCCGCCCATACAAGTAGCACCCCTCTACTCTGATATTTAGGCAATCCAAAGGTCACAATTAAAGCATATCAGGGCACTCATCTTACTCAGTAAGCCCTCAAGTGATAAATTGATCTCGTACTCACACAGTTCATACAAAAGTTTATCGGCAAAGGCCCTAAGGATAGGGAAATCTACCCGCCCATACAAGTAGGTTCCCTCTGCCCTAGTACGTTATGCTGCTACTACCATATTTGTAGCTACTAGTGCACTCGCCTTACTCAGGAAGCCCTCAGGCTAAAGGTACGCATCGCCCAATCGTAACATGTTCTACGTACATACATACTTCTAATATCATAATACATCATTCTTTCTATCATTATTCAATCATACACATTTGTTCATATTCATGGCTTAACATTACATTACATTTCACTTTAAGTGACTCTTTCCCATTTGTGACATTCACGTTTCACATTTCATTTCATTACATTGTCTTTCCATTGTCATTTCATTGCATAATGTTTTCATTTCATTCCTTTGTACTACAGCTGCTCTTTAGTCATCATCAGTTAGTCCATATAGAAATGAGCTAGAATCTAACATAGCTGTCTTTCAGCTGTCTTACATTTACATGGTTGCATTTAACATACACAGGCAACATTGTCCATATCACATTTTATTCTCATTGCCTTACTTACTTAACCTGCATCTCGTACATTTAACATATATTTGCACAGAATCTCATGTCACACAGTTTAGCAGTAAAATTCATACATTGCCTGTAAAATAAGCTAACAAACATTTAACGTTTATATACTGAAAATACCTTTCATTCCTTACATAATTACACTGAAAATATTTTTCCCACTTTCATCCATTCATTTTCGCATATACATATCTAATAAACAGTCCTAAACTCGAAAAAAATACAATTTAAAAAATTGGCATTTTACCCATACCGAAACATATACACGTACATATAACACAATTTATTTTTCCATTAAATTCATAAAAATTATAATTTAATATATATTTTTCCCCTTACCTGGTTTCTTGAACTACGCCAACAGGGACTCCGAAAAATACATGCAGCGCTCACCCAGACCTTGAATCAAAAATCCTAATTCCATTAAATTAATCTTAAATAAAATATTATTGTAATACTTCCTATGCCTTTAGATACCCAATAAATAATTATACCCTTAAATTTAGTCAAATTGTCAAATTTCTCAAATCTCACTCTCGCTTTGGAGTAGGGCTTAGAAAACCTCAATTGAAAAATTATTTACGTCAAAATGACGATGACGATGATTAGGACCCCGTGGTGGTGTCTGATTGTCGATTCAACAATAAATTTAAAGCAAAATTGAGAAAATGGGAAAAAGTTACCTTTCCCCACGAGCAGTGCCTAAGCCGTTCCCACGACAAATCTACTCTAGTAGAAATGTCGGTGGCGGAACTAGGAATCCAACGGTACCTTCCGTTTTCTGATCGGTGCTCGTTAGGCTGACGAAATTGAGGAGAGAGAGGAGGAGGACGGAGGAGTGAAACGGAGATACTGAGAGAAGCTGAGAGAAGAAGATGCAGGAAGCTTCTGCATTCGCAAGAAGCCTCTGGCTCCCTCCTTGTGTTTTTTTTCTTTTTCTTTTTTTCTTTTTTTCTTTTTTAACTTAACCTATATATATATATATATATATATATATATATGCATTTAAACTTTAACTTATATATATATATATATATATATTTCTTATTTTAGTTTTTTTTTTTCCTTATCATACTATTTATTTTACTTATTAATTTAATAATATTTAATTAACTAATTAATAATGACTTTTAATTAATTTTTTTTCATACTATTTATTTTTACTTGTTTATTTAGTACATTAATTTAATAATGCTTAACTAATTAGTTGATTAATAATTTTAATTAATTAATTTAATTTTTTTTCAGGGTTATTACATTCTTCCCTCCTTTAAGAAATTTCCTCCTCGAAATTCGTTACCTAATCTTTCATCTCCATAATTCTACGATTTACTATACCTCATACCATTCAATAAATATGTCTTCCAAATAAATTTTTGTATCATCAACAATTAAATAAAATCATCATTATCTTTAACATGAATTCATACCTACCCTCTTAGCTTTATCTGCCTCATCCAGGGCCATCGTATAATGACGTGCTTGTCCACCTCTACCTAGTGGTATCTGTTGATTTCTCTCGATACCATAACCTCTAAAATCAACAAATCTCACCATCGAGTTCAAATCCCAAGTTCGAATTTCTCTACTCGGAAACATCACCATCAATGGATTTACCATGATTTTCTGAAGCTAGCAACTTCTTCAGAAAAACACAGAAGACCATCAAGGGATTTCTGCCCCCAAACTTACGAAACATAACTCAGAATTCCTAACGATATCTTAATCTACCATTCCTATCCTTATCGCTACTCAATCCTATACTCTGGTATAAATCATTCCTAACCTAATACTCCAATATCTCCATATCCAGGCGATGTGAAATTAATCACACTTCCGCTTGGACATTACTCTGATACCATAATATAACGCCCCGAACCCTTAAATCTAGGTCCGGTGCATTATACCTGATAATCCATAAATCAATATATACGCAGCGGAAAACATAAACATAATCTCCATATAACATAATACCATAGTTTACTAATTCTAACTATAATCCATAATAAATCATCCATCACCTGCATTTTTATAAATCTACATAACTCCTAATACATTTCACTATTTTCACAATCATTCCTTACTTACCATCCTTAAAACATAAGACATAAAATATAAAATATTTACATTCCCTAAAATTAACATAGAAATATACCATTTTGTTTTTCTATTTTTCAATAATGTTACAAAAACCTCGAGCTCTCAAAGCTCGATCCTGAAGAGATCATGAAAAAAAATACATTTATATTCGGGTGAGACACATCTCAGTAAGGGAAGAAACAATATATTAAAACAGTGTGTGGCCAACATGAGGTAAATAGATATCATTTTTAAATATATTTGCAAATCATTATCATAACATTAAAACCATTTTCTGAACCTAAACAATCACATGCAAATATTTAACCCACGAGATTACCCGAGGATAGGGGTGATTACCCACCCATACAAGTAGCACCTCTCTGCTCTGATATTTAGGCAACCCAAAGGTTGTAACTAAAGCATACCAGGGCACTCACCTTACTCAGTAAGCCCTCAAGTGATAAATTGATCTCGTACTCACACGATTCATATAAAATTTTATCGGTAAAGGCCCTAAGGATAGGAAAATCTACCCGCCCATACAAGTAGGTTCCCTCTACCCTAGTACGTTATACGGCTACTGCACATCTGTAACTACTAGTGCACTTGCTTTACTCAGCAAGCCCTCAGGCGAAAGATATGTCTCGCTCAATCGTAACATGTTCTACGTACATACATACTTCTAATATCATAATACATCATTCTTTCTATCATTATTCAATCATACACATTTGTTCATATTCATGGCTTAACATTGCATTGCATTTCACTTTAAGTGACTCTTTCCCATTTGGGTCATTCACGTTTCACATTTCATTTCATTATATTGTCATTCCATTGTCATTTCTTTGCATAACGTTTTCATTTCATTCCTTTGTACTACAACTGCTCTTTAGTCATCATCAGTTAGTCTACATAGAAATGCGTTAGAATCTAATACAAGTCCTTTTAGCTGTCATCAGTTAGTCCACATATAAATGAGCTAGAATCTAACATGGTTGTCTTTTAGCTGTCTTACATTTATATGGTTACATTTAACATACACAGGCAACATTGTCCAAATCACATTTTATTCTCATTACTTTACTTCCTTAACATGCATCTCATACATTTAACATATATTTGCACAGTTTAGCAGTAAAATTCATACATTGCCTATAAAATAAGCCAACCAACATTTAACGTTTATATACTGAAAATGTCTTTCATTCCTTACATAATTATACTGAAATTATTTTTCCACTTTCATCTGTTCATTTTCGCATATACATATATAATAAACAGCCCTAAACTTGAAAAAAAAAATACAATTTAAACAGTTGGCATTTTACCCATACCGAAACATATACACGTACATATAACATAATTTATTTTTCCATTAAATTCATAAAAATTCTGATTTAATATATATTTTCCCCTTACCTGGTTTCTTAAACTACACCGACAGGGACTTCGAAAAATAACTGCGGTGCTCACCAGAACCTTGAATCAAAAATCCTAATTCCATTAAATTAATCATAAATAAATATTATTTTAATACTTCCTAGGCCTTTAGATATCTAATAAATAATTATACCCTTAAATTTAGTCAAATTGATAAATTTTTCAAATCTCACTCTCGCTTTGGAGTAGGGTCTAGAAAACCCCAATTGAAAAATTATTTACGTCAAAATGACGACAACGATGATTAGGACCCCGTGGTGGTGGCTGATTGTTAATTCAACAGCAGATTTAAAGCAAAATTGAGAAAATGGGAAAAAGTTACCTTTTCCCAAGAGTAGTGTCTAAGTCGTTCTCATGACAAATCTGCTCTAGTTGAGATGTCAGTGGCAGAACTAGGAATCCAATGATACCTTCCGTTTTCCGATCGGTGCTCGTTAGGCTAACGAAATTAAGGAAAAAGAGGAGGAGAACGAAGGAGTGAAACGGAGATATTGAGAGATGCATTCGCAGGAAGCCTCTGGCTTCCTCTTTATGTTTTGTTTCTTTTTATTTTCTTTTTTTTAAACTTACTTTTAACTTAACCTATATATATATATATATATATATATATATATATGTATTTAAATTTTAACTTTTATATATATATATATATATTATAATAACTTATCTATATATATATATATATATATATATTTCTTATTTCAATATTTTTTTTTGTTTTCCTTATCATACTATTTATTTTACTTATTAATTTAATAATATTTAATTAATTAATTAACTAATTAATAATTACTTTTAATTAAATTTTTTTTCATACTATTTATTTTTACTTGTTTATTTAGTACATTAATTTAATAATACTTAACTAATTAGTTGATTAATAATTTTAATTAATTAATTTAATTTTTTTTCCGGGTTATTACAAGCACAATTTGCCATTGAATTTAATATATAAAAACATATAGATGGAGGTTGATTTTGAAAAATTGATGTCACTAATGTGTTCAAAAGGTCGAAAAACCTTAAAAAACCAGTTTTGGGTTGCAAAGAACCGGTTCAAAAATCACTGAACCGGCTACAGGAAGTTCTGGTGATTTAAACTGGGCCGATTCAACTTAACGGCTGTTTAACAGTGTTAGCACTTACCGAAGGGCCACGTGCCGGCTTCTGCACGTCCCGCATGTCGGCGGCTGGATGCAGGTCGGAAATCAGGTCGGGTCGTGCTCGCGGGGATGCAGCCGGGCTACTGGGCGTGGGTCGCTGAGCCGGGCCTTGGATCGGATGGCCGGGTTGTATCTCACCTGCCGAGCAAGGAAAACACATGCGGGGCTTGTGGAGCTCGTGTCACCGGTGGCCAGAGTCTTCGTCGGTGCGTGCAGCACGTGGAAAAAACGCTGAATACGCTGAGGGCGCATGTGGGCACGTGTGGCATTTCTCAGAGTCCGTTTGAGACGTGGTTTTCATTGTTGGAATCGTCTCAACATAAATTTCACAATGGTAGGCTCAATTTTGGATTTTGAGCAACTTCAAATCTGGGAGAAAATTGAATTTCTCCTATTTTCGTCTCTGTTTGGCAGATTTCAGCGTGCCTGGATGCTCTAATACCACTGATGGGTGGAGAGGACACTCATTCACTAGTTGTGACGGAAACTCAGTGAGAATCAATTGCAAAAAACAACGATGTAATTCAATCTAAGAAAAAAATACAAAGGACTTCAAAGAACAATTCTCTCTCTCGCTCACTGGTTATTCACTCTCTCAACACACCATACTACATTGCACACACACACACATCTATTTATAGAAGATTTTAAACCAAAATAATCAACAAATGCCGCTGGTTGGTGAGGTTGGTGACCGCTGATCAACAAAAGCGGCTGGTCGGTAGCCGTCATCAACTATTGCTGCCACTGTCCACAGTCAAGTTTACTCTTTCAACAATAAGTGGGTATGTGATTTTTTGTGTCCTGAAAATATTTGTTCTTTACAACCTCCAACTCACTTCACACTCCAGTACCTTCCAACCAATATCTACTATAGATTTGTTGTGTGTTAATTAGGGGTAAGTGAGAAATTATTAAGTTAAGATTGTTTAGCCATGTTAAATTTTAACCAACCAATCATATCCTTATATTTTGAGAATTTTAAAAAAAATTGAATTAAATTGACTTTTTTTTATTTAAAATAATTTAAAATGCAAAGTTATACATGATTGGTTGTCTACTTAAAATATGATATAGTTAAGTAGTCTAACCTAATAATTAAAGAAAATTCTTTTATCATGACTATGTGATGAACAACATTACTCAATTCAATATGTCTGTATCAAGTATAGTGAGTGAGCAAGGGCTAGCTGCAGGAATGGACAAGCTAGAAATGACCTAGTTAATGACCAAATAAAATGCTCTACAAATTTTATCTACAAACTATATATGATTTATTAATACGTATAAAGCGTGTATTTTCGATTTGAGATTTACATCAACACATAATATATAGGAGAGTTATTGGTTATAAAAATTGAAATTCTCTTTGATACCACGTTATAATTAGTGATGGTTGAAGGTTTTCAAAATAAAATTTCTTAGTTGCTTGAGAAAAGAAAGAATATAAAGTTTAGGTTCCCTTAGATGGATAATTATTCTCCACATTTATTTTTAGACAAAGAGTAGGCATAGGTGCAATCCTAAGAGGAACCCATATGTGGCACGCCCTCTTAGTGCGATTTCTACTTCATGCACATGCATTAATTCAAGCTCAGGCACATCCATATGGATGCCACCTCCATAGGGAAATCTAGCTTGTGCTCAAGCACCACCCTCAACTCACGTCCCTGTAGCCACCCTTGCTCCGGTGATTTGGGATGCCATGGTGGAACTCCTCTGAATGATAGTCAAGGTAGTGGCTGCTTCCTCTGACAGCGGGTGTTTCCCGACTCACCCAGTCATCCTTTCTAATTCCGAGTCGGACTCCGCTTAGGAGTTTTCTTCAAAAGCACGCTGTGAAATCAATATGTTTGCTCTTTTTCTTGTATTTTCTTTTTCTAATAATGTTTACCATGATTTTGTGGCAATCCCCCGCCATTGTAACTTTGTCTACATATTGTACTACCTTTTGTTTAGTAATGAAATGACATTGTGCTTTTGGGTCTACTGGTCTTTTGTGCTTCAGTGTATTCTTGCATGCATGTGGTGTTTGGATTATATGTATTTCTTGCAGGTACACCATTTGAGCTCGATGGCACTATGCCGTGTTTCTTGCCCTTTTATCTTAGGACCTTTCTTTTCAACACTTCAGTGAGGACACTGAAGTCCGAAGTTGGGGGTAGGGGGTAGGTAACAATGCATGGCACCTTCCCTTTAGCACAAAATGACAGAAATTTAAATTTTTTAGTGAACACTTGAGTATGCCATGATTAACGCTAATTTATACCCTTTACATACTTGTATATAACCTAGAAGATACATGTTTAGGCCCATCACTAACATCACCCTGTTATGCTCCCTAACAATGTAGTGGGTTGTAAGAACCCGACCCGTGAGATATATAATAAATAAATAAGAAAAAGGTAAAATAGTAATTTGAGCAGACTTCGTCGACGAAACCATTGTTTTCATCGACGAAGGCCCTTCTATTGTTCGGTGACGAAATGCAGAGGTTCATCGACAAGGAGAAGCCGAGAGATTTTGGGAAATCTTGAAATCTCAGACTCGTCGACGAGGCCACCGCGACGTCGATGAATTTCCTTCGCTGGCTCCTCAATGAAGATGCCGCCTCGTTGACGAGGTTGGTCGGGTCAAAGGCTCTATAAATATTCATTTCTTTTGCTTCTTGGCTAAAATTCTCTCTCCCTCTCTTTAGAACTCAAAGCTCAATTCTCTCTCTCTATATTTCTTTATCGTTCATCGTTAGAATCGACAATCCAAAATTAGTGCGAGGATCGGGGAAGGATCTCTATGTGTTCTGTGGAACAGATATTCATTTTGAGGTCTTCGGGTTTTGACCCAAAAATCGAGGTAAGGCTCGATTTTCATTTCCATTCAAGTAGATCTGTAGAGAGTAAGATTGTAAGTAACTATTGCACTATGATTTATAGGTTTTGGGAACTCGGTTCACTGTTTAGGAGCCATAGAGTTCGTGTTTGGATTTTCGGGAAAAGGTAAAGGGATTCTGTTTATATCTGTTATTTTTTAAATCGGATTCTGTAGAACTATGGTTCACGATCTTGTGTATGTTTTGGCTAGTTATTTGGGGAAATCTAACAGGTAAAAATTACGGGGTTTTCACGTTATAGTTTTGGGAAAAAGGGGGTGTCGGGTTGCATCTCTGATTTCGTTGGAAAACCTTGGATATATTGTTAAGTATATTGTGTTATGGATATGCTCGTGCCTTGACTTGTTTTAAGCTGTATTCTGAAAATCATGATTTTTTTATTACCAAATAAGTGTGGAATGAACTGTTATATGAATATGCATTGAGTTGTGATATGCTGAAATGAGATATAAGAACATGTGTTCCAAATTGTTCTAGGTTGTGAAAGAGTGTTCGGCTCTATACCCGAGGGTGTGAAATACCACCTGCCAGTGGCAAGAGTGTCTGGCTCTATATCCGAGGGCATGAAATGTTGCCTCTTACCGGCTGATCACCGAAGGGTGTGAATCCACCAGATGTACCGATACGATGCCATGGGAGCCTGGGGCTACGCCATGTGCTAGGGACACCATGTAATGCGAACCGGCTTTGTGCCGAAGAGTGTGACGACATTGGGTTGATTAATCATGTGTGTGTTGAGAACTATACTGGAACTGTATTGTGGAAATACTAGAACTGAACTGTGTTATGTTTTATATTATAATAACACTTATATGCCACACACCAATATAACATGAATCTGCCTTACTGAGATGTGTCACACCCCTATTATACATATATGTTTTTAGGTCCTTCGAGTAACCGGAACTAGCGTCCTAGTGCTGGGAGCGTGGTGGTAGGTTTACTGTGTAGAGTACTAGTGTAAGTGCTTGGACTGTAACAGGGTATTCATTTTGGGTATTTCTGGCACCCTGGGTTATGTTTTGTAATATGGAGCGTAGACTCTAGTTGTAAAGACTCTAGTATGGTACCATGTATGTATGGAATGAACTTTTTCACTGCGTATATGTCGTGTATGTGAATGTGTATAGGATGTATGCAAACCCCCACGGGGTCGGACCCTCATTCATTATAGTATCATGTGTGTTTTGTATGATACAGGGACACATTAGGTTACTACATCACACTCTATGGCCCATTGCCGTGTTCGAGGTGTGACAACTTGGTATCAGAGCTAACTAGATTGTTAGGTTTTGTAGACTTGGTTAGTCATTAATGTGTGTACATACTAGAGCATAGGATGTCATGAATGGGTAGAGTAGGTCAAGGGTTGTCTTGTAGCTAGACAAGGATTCGTTGACGGTATTCTGTGTTTTTCCTAGAATGACGATTTCAGTAAAACCACGGCAAACCATTGATGGTTTCGTGTCGTTGTGATAGGACAGACCTGGACCCGCGAGAGTAATAGTTGACATGATTAGTTCTAATGATTGTTAACTATGTACAATATAGGAATCCTACAATATAGGAATCCTAACTGATTCCTATTTTATTTCTAGAATGCAGTCGAAGGATAATAACTTGGATAGTGGCTCCGAGGAGACTGCGAGCGATGAGTCTCTTTTTGTGCCTCAAGGGTTGACGAGGCAGGATACGTGGGAGATTGAGTGGACTGTTAGGAGACGTGAATATTTTCCTACTACTACGGGGTGTACCATCGAGAGGTTCACACATATGCACCCTCCGACGTTTTTAAGAGGACCCAATCTGATGATAGCGGAGGACTGGGTCGAGAAGATTGAAAGGATTCTGGAGGTCCTACACTACACAGATAAGCAGAGAGTCCTCTACGCTACCTTCCAGCTGTCTGGTGAGGCTGGGGGATGGTGGACTGCAGTGAGTCTGCTATAGAAGCAGAGAGCTAGTCCAACCGAGATGACATGGAGCCTCTTCAAGGAAGTGTTCTTTGAGAGATACTTCCCGACCTCCACACGTGATGCTAAGGTGGATGAGTTCTCTATTTTGACACAAGGAGATATGACGGTGCAGGGGTATGCTACTTGATATATAGAGCTATCCCATTTCACACTGTTCTTGATCTCGAACGAGTACGAGAAGACTCGGAGATTCGAGAAGGGTCTGAGGAAAGAGATCCACAGATTAGTGGGTATGCTGCAAATCCGTGAGTTTTCGATTTTGGTGGATAAGGCCATTGTAATCGAGATTGGCATCGGGAGGATGAGGTGGATCAGGAACCAAAGAAGAGGCCAATGCCATCAGGTTCTCGTCAGGGATCATGGAAGAAGAGGAATAATGGTGCGGGCTACCGCCAAAATACCGAGCATCAGGGTTCTTAGGTGGACCAGTCGCGCGATCATTGTATCAGGTGCCACAAATGGCATGACGGTGAGTGCCAGTCATTTGGGGGTAACTGTTACAATTGTGGCAAATCAAGCCACATGGCTCGTGACAGCCGCACACTGAAAAGAGACACACTTGCATCCAGTGTGAACCAGGGTAGCAATTAGATACCTCGGGGAACCATCCAGGCAAACACAACTCCAGCGAGGGTATATTCTCTTACTCCAGCAGATGCTGACCGTGCGGGGAATGTAGTGACAAGTAGCTTGTTACTGCTTTCAAATAGAGTTGTTGTTTTATTTGATTCAGGTGTAACCCATTCTTTTGTATCTATGAGCTTCGTAAATCTGTGTGGGGTTGAGACCCAAGTTATGAATAAGGGGTTATTTGCAGCTACACCGTCTGGGAGTATAACATCCTATAGGAGGATGTTAGGAGGCTACCCAGTGAATATTTAGGGAAGGATGTTACCAGTGAATCTTGTGGTGTACGATATGTCTGGTTTTGACTTCATACTGGGGATGGATTGGTTATCCTCCAGTTATGCTATGATCGATTGTCGTGGAAAGATAGTAGTGTTCAAACCTCTGGGAGGAGAAGTATGAATTCGTAGGATCATATGTGTGTTCGACGCCACAGATTCTACTGGTATTATAGGCGAGGAGGTTACTATTGGATGGATGTCAGGGGTACCTAGCTTGCATAAAGGAACCACTGTGGGATGAGTTGAAACTTGAGGATATTCAAGTGGTTAACAAGTTCCCAAAGTGTTTCCAGAAGACTTACCTAGTTTTCTTCCAGATCGTGAAGTGGAGTTTGCAATAGAGTTGCTGCCTGGAAAGGCACCGATCTCTAAAGCTCCGTACCGGATGGTTCCAGCAAAATTTCAGGAGTTGAAGGAGCAATTGCAAGAATTATTGGACAAGAGCTTTATTCGACCTAATGTTTCACCCTGGGGAGCTCCAGTTTTGTTCGTGAAGAAAAAGGACGGGCCGATGCGCATGTGCATTGATTACCATGAGATCAACAAGGTGACTGTGAAGAACCATTACTCATTGCCTCGTATTGATGATCTCTTTGACCAACTACAGGGGACGCAGGTCTTTTCGAAGATTGACCTACGGTCAGGGTATCATCAAGAGAGGGTTAGATCTGAGGATGTTGCAAAGATTGCTTTCTGAACTAGATACGGCCACTACGAGTTCTTAGTCATGCCTTTTGGGTTGGTTAATACTCCGGTAGTGTTCATGGATCTAATGAATAAGGTTTTCCATGAGTACCTGGACCAGTTTGTAGTGGTGTTTATCGATGACATTCTGGTATACTCGAGGAGTCCGGAAGAGCGTGGAAACCATCTGAGGTTGGTGCTACAGATTTTGCGAGAGAGGAAGTTGTATGCCAAGATGAAAAAATGTGTGTTCTAGTTGAATCAGGTCGCATTTTTAGGCCATGTGGTATCTAAGGGTGGTATCTCAGTTGATTCTAGGCCATGTGGTGCTAGAGACGCCGTGTAATGCGGGCTGGAATCGTGCCGAAGAGTGTGACAACACTGGGTTGATTGATCCTGTGTGTGTTGAGAACTATACTGGAACTGTATCGTGGAAATACTAGAATTGAACTGTGTTATGTTTTATGTCATGATAATGCTCATATGCCACACACCAATATAACCTGAATCTTCCTTATTGAGATGTGTCTCACCCCTATCATACGTATATGTTTTTAGGTCCTTCGAGTAACTAGAACTAGCATCCTAGTGTTGGGAGCGTGGTGGTCAGTTTACTGCGTAGAGTGCTTGTGTATGTACTTGGACTATAATAGGGTAGTCATTTTGGTTATTGTTCGCACCCTGGGTTATGTTTTGTAATATGAAGCGTAGACTTTGGTTGCATAGATTCTGGTATGGTACGATGTATGTATGGAATGAACTTTTTCGCTGCGTATATGTCATGTATGTGAATGTGTATAGGGTGTACAGAAACCCCACAGGGTCGGACCCTCATTCATTATAGTATCATGTGTGTTTTATATGATACAGGGACACGTTAGGTTACTACATCACACCCTGGGGCCCATTGCTAGGTTCGGGGCGTGACATGGGTCATCTATGTTTAGTTTCCCTTTATATGGCTAATCTAGGGATTGTAACTCTATATAGGTTGACTAGTGGTTCGTTTGTGTTAATCTAGCTATATAAACTCATGTATCTACATGGTATCTAATGAGGCTAAAAACACATGTTCACGTGACCCGTAGCACTTAGGGGTCCTTGCGAGCACCCGAGAGAGCACCCGTGGAGACTATGACACCTTGTGAGGTTTTACTAAACCATTTTTCGTTCTTTTGAGTTTTGACGTTCACTCAGAGTTTTTGAAACTTAACTTTCCCCTTTTCTGGATATTCTTTGTATACTAGTCTTATTCTTGCATTTTCTAGCCTAGAGGTGACATTAAGTGGGGAGATAGAAACTTAGGTCTTGTAGCCTACTCAAGATGTGAAGGTTGAAGTCATCCCTAAAGATAAACTTATTTCATGGATTCCTATTTGAGCTTAATTTCCATTGGTGGTATGAAGATAACAAAAGAAGTGTAGAAACTAAAGAATGAGTGAAAGAAGAAAAAGAAATACTCTAGATTAATACCTACTCCACACAACTACAATAAAGGTATAGCTAGAGACACGACACATGTTTTACGTATATGAAGATTCTTCAGCTATCCAATGCCTCAGATGTATGTATGACTGGTCTTTGAATAAGTTGATCTAAGGTGGTCTTGGTTGGATATGACGAGTAGGTGAGAAGATGATTGGGTGAAAGACCCAACACCTCACAAATAGGTTGGGCCATTTTTCAGACTAGTCCACTTCATACATTTAGCGTTTGTTCCTTACAATATGTGGGATGTTTGACCATGACACTCCTCCTCACATATGATGAGTGAACCCATTTTTAAGTGTTTTTGAGAGTTTACTAGTGAGGCTGAGTCAAGACGACTGTTTTGTAGGTGTCCTTGGATGTCCTTAGTGTGACGAGTCATACACTTTACACAGGCCTTGTAATTTCACCTATTTATACTTGAATTTATATGACTACATTAACCTCTAAATTGTAATTGTTGGTTGTATTTATGTGAGGATATTATTCTTAATGACTATATAATGATGAGACTTGCATAAGTAACCTGCTTCGAAGTTGAGTGCATAGCAGAGTTGTGAAGAAATGAGCTCGCATGTAATTAGGTGATATTCTTGTATGTGAAATGGTATAACTGTGTTGCATATGTAATATCATTTTATGTTCATTGAAACTGGTGTTTGTGGGTATCGCTCTGGAAACCCTCACGAGACTAGAACTCATCCACTAGGATCAACCTAGGGGTTTAAAGCCTTGTTGCATATAGTAAATGCAACCATGTTTCCCATGAAAAAGGAGGTAGATAGGATTTAGTAGTTTTCTTAGCTTTTGCTTTGCTTGAGGACTAGCAAAATGTAAGTTAGGGGTTGTGAGGAGTCCCTAAAATCCAAGATTTTAGACCCTCATTTACCTTTGTTTATCCTTAGCTTATTATGTAATTATTAAGAGTTATCACTGTTTAGAGCTATACAAGATTTGTTCGTCTTTTCAGGAAAAACAAGTTAAAACCAGGGAATTAGGCATATGAGAAGCTAAAGGAGAATTTTGGGACACACAAAGCTCAAATTGGATGCTCAGCCAAACTCTTGAAGCTCTATATCATCAAAGGAAAAGAAGACTTTGCTCGACCAAGGGGAGCGACTAGCAACCCAAGGGGCAACCAAGTCCTCACTAGTAGAATCCAAGGTTTAAACTAAGGAAGAATTGCTGCAAGGGTCAACCGAGCCTTCGACCAAGTGACTCTCATGGGTGACCATGTCGAGGTACTGAGGCAGGACTGAGATTAGAAATACTGAGAGCCTCGACGATGTGCTCGACTAGAGAGACCATGAGGTGCGACTATGTCGAGTTTCTAAGATTCCATGAAGTTCGAGATCCTACAAGCCTCGACCATCAACTCAACTAAAAAGACTCGATGGCACGACTGGGTCGACAATGCTGAAGATTCAAATCCCTGATTTCTTGGGAGAATTGACCAAGGCGCGCACAAGGAAGACACGGGGCGACTTGGTTGATAGAGACGATCTTCTACGCAAGATATGTTACAGACTTTCCTAAACTATGAAACAAACTTTGTAAACCCTAGAGCCTATAAGTAATCGCTACAAACATGAGCTCTGGGTTCCCCTTTGGCCTCTCTTAGGTTAGTGAGAGACCTAAGATGTCATTGAAAGCCAAGTTAGAGTACAAGTAGAGTATATTTCAATTCCCATTTCGGTGTGTGCACGAAGTGTCTGATGGCCTGTGACAACCAGCCGCGTTTGTGTAATCTCCATGTATATTACATGATCATTCTCTTGTTTCTTCTGGTGTTGGTGATAGACGTACTGAATACAAAGGATCGATCTTTTACTTGCTTTCTCTTTACTACTTTCTTTTACATGCTTTCCTTTACTGCTTTTGATTTATTACTTTGATGAATGATGAAAGCTATAGTAAGGAATAACACTACTATTGTTTCAGTTAGGATAAGTAGTTGGCTACGGATACGCCGAGGTTTTCGTGATCATTAAGACGGGGTATACTCCGGTTCATGATCGTGCTCCGGATGGTTGGTGCACCCTTGCTGCCTTATGCCCTCGAATGACCCTCTCCCAGTTTGGCCTAAGACAGTTCAGGTTAGTACTCTTATGTATTCCTGGTTGAACGTAGTCAGAGGCAACACATGATTCATAATCTCAGCACTGCTTCATAGGAGTAGGGTAATAAAGTTGTTACTTGCTTTCCTGTAGTCGGTTAGATTTCACTCATTGCAAAATATCATCTTTTTATCTTTATTTTTACACAAGGCCTTAATAAACTGATTGACAAAAAGTTTAGAACTGCACGGTTTATTCCTTGTGGATTGACACCCGACTTCCCCACTTTCTACTGAACTTGGGAATAGTTAGGTCTTATAAATATTATTTTTGGTAGTTAAGGACTCAAACCTTGGCGAGCCTACCACCAAACCTAATGGGTCACCCGTGACTCACCCAGTTAAAATAGGTCTAGGTCCATGAAAATCAACTCTTTTATAAATGGGACAACCCGTGACCCACCCGTGTATAAATGGGTCAACCCAAGTTCGGGTCGGGTCACTCGTTTACTTGCCTCTTGTTTAGTAAATGTAACGACCCGAAGAATAATGATATTTAAATAATAAAGAGGGAGGAAAGTGGAAACAGTAACAGAAGGAGACAGCCGACTTCGTCGACGACATTGCATTTTAGAGGTGATAATTTCAAGAGATTTCCCAGGCCTCGTCGACGAACACAGGGGTTTCGTCGATGAGGGATCTTCAGGATCTTGTCGACAAATCAGGCTCTATAAATAGCTTAAAGTTGGATTTTTACGCAAAAAATTTACAAAAATTCACTCCCACTCTCTCTCCTACGGCTCCACCTCCATCTCTCTTCGATTTCGGCCCCGTCGTTCGCCGAATCGACAATCTGAGGTCACCACGACGCTCCTGGGGAAGTTTTCTCCAAGTCTGCTGGAGCGGATTGTCGGTGGGACGAAGTTGGATTTCATCCCAAATTCAAGGTAAGGTCTTTTAAGAAAAATTTGGTTTAGTAGCAGTTGTAAGAAATGTAATAGACATAGAAATAATGATGTTTTGTTCTGGGATTTATGGTTTTCAGGGTGTTAAGTGGAGAACCCTGTGGGTGTAGCACCCTTCATAGTTAGGAGATTTTAGCAAAAATCAAGTAAGGGAAATATGCTATGCTAGGCAGTTTTAGAATGATTTTCAGTATGAAATGTATATTTTACCAAATTATTATTCCCAGCATAAATTTATACAGTTTATCAATTACGTATTATATGTTTTAAATCATTGTGTGGCTTAAGAATATAGATATAGTATAGAGACATGCTTTACAGTATTCAGAGTTATGTTTTACAAGATATACAGATAGTGAATATTTTTTTTTTGAAATTATAGAATACCATGATTAAAAAGTTTTCAGTACCATGACATACAGTTTTACAGTTCATTTCGAAAATACAGTTTATACAGATACAGTTTATCACAGCGTCATGGTTAATACAGATATTACAGAATTATGGTAAAATAGATAGATTGTATATAGTAATGTATTATTTAGTATCAAACCCTGATGGATCAGATAGCAGAGCACGGTATCGTTGTTATATACAGATATTCAGTACATAGTGCAACCACCTATTCAGATAATACGTGGTATGTAGGTCGATCAAATGCCCAGGAGCGGACAAGCTCCCCATCAAATATGGGTTAAGGAGGGCTAATCAGACTGATGGAGTATAGTGGTTTATTCCTGGTTGGCTAGTCAGGGTAGATCCTGCCTTCGGGCCGCACAACCCTATCATGAGGGGTTAAATCATGACATATAGCTATCTAGGAAAGTTTTCATCTATTATATGTATCTACAGTTTTACAGTAACAAAAGGCGTACTTATGTATAGTAGAAGTATTATGTATAGAAACCTAAAAATACAGTTATGTTAAGCGACATGGGATGATCGTTATTATATTAATTGTACTATATTTTCAAATTCAGTTATATATGTTTATATAGAAACAGATTTTCTCAGTATTGTAACTCATTTGTCACACACTAGTAATAGCATATTTCGTCTTACTGAGCGTTGGCTCATCCCATTACTTTAACATTTTTCAGGTGATCCAAGTAGGCGATAAAGGGGCTTCAGTACTGCCTCGCCAGTAAAGTGAGTATTTTTGGGAGTAATTATGTATAGCCCTAGCCCAGTTGAGGGTATTTTTGGTAACAGACTTATATGTATATTTTGAGGAACCTTTTAGCACTCTGGTATTGTATATTTTCTTGGTTGTGTTTATATGAATTCTGCTTCTTGCTGCTTAGGATGATAGATTGGTTTGATCTAGTAGGTATCAGTGCATTATAAATTTTGCAGTATATAATAAAAAAAATCCCAGTTAAATAGCAAGTCGTTACAGTAAAACCCAAACCCAAAATGAGAAAACCCTAAATCCTATTCCTAATTCCTCGCCGCGGCTGCCTTCTCCACACAGGGTGATCTAGTCAGTATTTTTAGGATGCATTTCTAGTTCTGCTACATCTTTATCTTAATCCCCTGTTGTCAGAGTCCTTGTTGCAGACCATGTTAGTTTTCGCTGCAGTCTTTGCTATCCTACTACGCTACTATTCCAGCATATTCCTTGGTTGAAGTCTAAAGATGAGAGATGAGAGATAAAAGCTGGAGCAGCAGGAACTCTTTTGGGCTCATACCGATGCAGGCGGGGTTGTCCTGTAGCCTGGCATTGCCACTCGCCGGTCTCCATCACCACTTATTGTGTAGAGACTCGAAGAATTATAACAACTAAATAATAAAAGGGGAGTAAGGGAATTCTTTTGAGGATTTTCAGCAGGGTCTTATTGACGAGAAGATACTGGAAAAATTCTTTCCGGACTCTGAAACTCATCGATGAGGAGAAGGTGTTCGTCGACGAGCCCCCTTCATTAACTCGTCGACAAGGAGATGCGACTCCTTGACGAGGCCACGTGGACAAGCTTTCTATATAAGCTTAAAAACCCTTTTTTTTGCCGTGAGAAATTTTTAGAATCTCTCCCTCTCTCTCTCTCTCTCTCCTACGACTCTCTCCCCCTTCTCTCTAGAAATCCGGCCCCGTTCTTCATCGGTTTGATGATCCGAAGCCACCACGTCACTCCTGGGAAGATTCTCTACACATCTGCTGGAGTGATTTGTTGGTTAGGCTAACTTGGGAACCATTCCAAATTTTGGGTAAGTTGATTATTTATAATATTTATTAACGTATTTGGTATTTCTGGGTTGAAGAAGGTAATAGATGGGTATCTACAAAAGTTTTATTGGGGGAAATGCAAATTTCAGGGTGTTGAGCTAGGAAACACACGAGTGTAATTTTAGAGTAATTTGTGGGCTTTTCCATAAGTTAGGTAAAGGGATAAACTAAGTCAGTATTTTAATGAAATTATTTATTAATATTCAGCTTTTATTTTCAAGGAAATTATATAGGTTATGGAACTGACTTTGGAAATACTGTTGTTAACAAGAAAATGATTTTTTATATTGTTCATAAGGGAGTATGATTTTGTGTGGATTTTATGAATAAAACAATAATCATTTTTGTGTGGCATGAGTATGAAATTATATGATTTTATGTAATATCCATATGTTATGTTTTCAGAATCAGCATGTTATTACGATTTTCAGGAAAATATTAAAAACGATACGAGAACTATGTTTAAAATATGGTATTGAAATAGTACAGAGATTTCAAATAATGTTATATGATATGTCGGCGTAAGGGCCGCAGTATTTTATGATATGCTAGCGTAAGGGTCGTGGGTTATACTTTAAGATATGTAAAAATACATGAAAACACTATTATGACAAATATTATGGTGAAACAGCTATATATTATTATTTTAGATTTACTATATGTTATCAGAACCTGATTGGCTTGGTTTAGGCTTTCACGAAGCACGGTACCATAGCTATATGATCACAATCATGTATATGTTAGTGCTACCACTTGTCGTAAGGGGCAGTGGGAGATTCGCAATCGATGTGGTTTATGGTAGTGCAGGCATCCCTCTAGTGTCTGGATCAGGAGGGGCAGACTCATCGTACTTACAGACTTATGTTGATCTAGCGTGGTCGGTCAGCCATTGTTAGGTCTCGCCTTCGAGCCACACAACCCAATCATATGGGGGTAAGACATGACACCAGCCAGCTATCCATCTAGGGTGTTATTTTATGTATAGATATATGAGATGATTTTTATGTATAGAAATTCAGTATGATATACCATGTTATGAGAAATTATGTTTTTCCTAGATATGATACAAACATTTTTATTAAATATGATTTATGTATTGTTATACATATAACACGAAATTACTCATGTTGCCACACACTGATATTAATTTATTTCCCTTACAGAGAGGTGTCTCACCCCAACTATATAAACATTTCAGGAGCCCCAGATAGAAGAGCGGATACAGCTTCACAGCGTTAGAGTTTGACCGTTCTACCCTGTCTAAAGGGTAAGTCATTTTGCTAGAGTCCAATGGATTTTTGGGTGGTGACCTTAGGGCCCTTTTGGATATTTTGGGATGTGTGTATGTGTATTACAGTTGTAGTAAAACTCTGGAATTGTGTTGGATGGATAATTTGATATGTATACGATTTTATGTTTCCCGCTGCTTAGGTATCAATGTTATATTTCAGGTATATTCTCGGTACCCATGGGTCTAGGCTGATTATGTTTTATTAGGATTATTATATTAGTTATTATCATGGAAAGGGAAAAAAATATATGTATGGTAAAATAGGCAGGTCTTTACATGTCAGCCTTGTCAGCGGCATTTAGAATGTGCTACAGAGTGGAAAATAGAGGCGAGTCGAAGCCTAGGATCCTCATATCCATACTTCTAATTCTTTATGTCCTCCTGCTTTGGGTTAGAATTGAAAATGATAGTGTAGGGAATTGAAATAGGGTTGATGGAAATCTTGGGAATGATTTAATGTCCATTGATTCTTCTAGGGTTGCACATTGACTAGATTAGCTTGTTAATAATACTAATGTTGATGAGGGTCATTGAGAGATGAGATAGGACTGATTCTTGATAATTTTTTTTTTTGCTTTTCAACTTTTAAATAATTAATTTTTTTCAATGGGTAACCCATGACCCGCCTCTTTAATAAATGGGTGGGTTAGGGTTTATAGGGTTGTGACCCATTTTTGACTTGCCCAGACCCGGCCCGTTAACCCGTTTTGCCACCCTTAAAGACAACAGCATATGAAGCTGTTGTGAGTGTCGAACACAAGGAAAAGGGACAGTTGTGCAAGTTGTGCGGTTTGGCCAAACTGGGATTTCTTCCTCTTCTCCTTCCTTTCTTCCTCTCTCCTCTTGTTTCTTTATTTTTATTGTCCATTTATTTTATTGTTTTGAATGATTTATTATTGGATTAATTTGTTCCTTTATTTTTATTGTCCATTTATTTTATTATTTTGAATGATTTATTGTTAGTTTAGTTTGTTCCTTTATTTTTATTGTCCATTTATTTTATTATTTTGAATGATTTATTGTTGGTTTAATTTGTTTCGAAAATTCTGGATTGCAAACATGTTTGGCTAAGTTTTACAACTTGGGTTGCAGTTCAATTTTTGTTGCTTTCCATGATTTGTTAGGCTTCCTTTGATGTTGATTTTACGCCCTTATTTGGCTAAAACAGAAAATTAAAGACGATCGTTGTAAATCTCTTGCTCTTATTTCTTGTTTTGTTGTTGACATTAAGCACAACAAAACTTTAAATTAATCTAGGATTTTCATCAATTAAGTATTACCTAAATTTTGGTTGATGCTTAGTGAGGGTATTTATTTTGTTCCGTTGGGACTTAGCGAGTTTACTTGAGCTTAGGTTTGCAAATTTCATCTTATTAATGCCTTAATTGGATTAACATGAAGAGGTGTAATGCCCAGAAAACTAGTAAATGGTGGAAGCAATGGACGTTGAACCCGTAACCCAAGTGTTTGATAATTTGCTTCAATGAATTTGTTTTATTTTGGCTATAGTATTGGATTTATGTTTTTAAATCTTAGTAAAATTTCAATCTCATTTTAGCATTTTCTCGAGTACTTCCCATTTTTTTTATGATTTTCATAAACATAAAAAACCCAAAAAGAATTTTAGATAGAATTTACTTCATCATATTTTCACTAAACTTTCACAAATACTTTGATAATCAGTGGTCCCTATGGAATACGATCTTAGACTTATCCTTGATACAACTTGACACTTCTACACTTGGAAGCACATTTCAGAACAAGTTAGCATGCATGCATGTTTATATGTATATGTATGTGTATTAATATATATATATATATATATATATTAATACACACACACACACACACACACACATATATATATATATATATATTTGCTTATGGTTATTATATATTTGTGTTTATGTGTACATGGAACTATATATGTTGACCTTAAAGGTCATATCCTGTTTTGATTATGACAAATACTCTGATATTTAATGGTTGATGAGTTTGTGTACAGAACCAATCAAAAATATCATATGGTACACACACATGGGCTTAAAGAAGACAAAGACCCAGAATGTTTATACATTGTAATTTAATTAAGTTGTTATTTGGGTATGTAATAATTAAAGCTAAATGGTCTGTAATAATTAATGCATTACATGCATGATAGGGTAGATAAGCTCAAATGACCATAGGGAAACCAAATGACCGTAGGGCACCCTTCAGTCGACCATCGGTTGACCGACGCCGGATTTTTTCGGTCAGCTCTCAAAGACCTTAAACTGGCCATAGGACACTATTATGCATGGAAAATGCTCCCTATTGACTTAAAATTAATCATCATATGTATAGGGACAACATTATAAGTGGAATAGAATCGAAATGCCCAAGGATGTCATGATCGGTCGACCGAACTCAGTTAAACTGAGTTTTTCATTTGACCAAACCCCCACGGGTCAACATGTTGACCGCTCAGTCGACGGACTAGATATATAAAGGCAAGCTCTGGTCGATCGAACCTCCCTGGGTTAATATATTAACCACTCGGTCGACTGACCATGTAACAACCCGGCAAATTTTAAACAATTTAAAATAAAAAGGAAGATGGAAGGGAAAGAAGGAATAAATTCAAAAGGTGGCAGCAAGCATTCATCGACGAATAGACTGGTTTCGTCAACGAATGTTCTTCTTAGCTTGTTGATGAGGGTACGTGTCTCGTCAACGAGGAATTTCCAAGAGGTGTTTTTCACATGACTAAAATTCGTCGACGAGCTGGTTGTCTCGTTGACGAACTATGCACTAGGACTCGTCGATGAATCGACGTGTCTCGTCGACGATACCATGCATATAAATAATGCATTTCTTTCATTTCTGCAGGTATTCTTTGCATGTTCTCTCTCTAACACTAAAATTCGGCACTACCACCTTCTCTCTTCGATTTCGGGCCGAATTTTCGCCGGTTCGACAATCTGAGGCTACCACGACACTCCTAGAAGAGTTCTCTTCAAATCTTCTGGAGTGGATTGTCGGTGGGACTAGTTAGGAATTCATCCCAGATTTAAGGTAAGGCTTTTTATGTAAAATTTGGTTTTACCCTAATTGTAGGATATATTATATGTGAAGAAATACTGAAGTTTAGTTCTAGGAGATGTGGTTTTCAGGGCATTGAACGGGGAACCGTGCGAGTGCAGGATTGGTTATTTTATGAGGCTTTTCAAGAATTAGGTAAGGGGAAATATTTTATAGTAGCTTTTTAGTAGTTCTTAAAATGACTAATTTTGGGTAAAAATCCTACATATATAGGTATAATTTTTCTGAACCAAACTGATATTGAAAATACTGTTTTAATTATATATGTATTAAATTGGGAAAAATTGTGTGGTTGAGACCATTTTGACAATTAAATGATTATGAGCATAGTGGAATGATGAATTCATTGATATTGTGAATGTTATTTGGCTATAATTCTTGTTTGGTTGAATACACTAGTTGGATTGTGAACTTTATTTGGTTGAAAATATTGGATGGTTGAGTATACTGTGGTAATTGCGTGGACATGGTTGATTAGTCAGGTGTGTTATTGATCTCTGATGTGGTTCTTGTAAATGATGATATAACGTTGGCAGTGATATGAGGAGGTCGTTATATCGTACCTGGTATAACCGTCATATAACGTTGGCAGTGGTATGAGGAGATCGTTATATGGGCGTTTATACTAGGAGGTAAACATTGGCAGTGGTATGAGGAGGTTGTTTACCTATTTACCATGAACAGGTTGGTTAGTTTGTCCTATGTGGACCAGTCCTATGTGGACCAGTCCTATGTGGACACTGATGCTGTGTGTTGATTAGTCCTGTGTGGACCAGTATTGTGTGGACACTGATGTTGTGTGTTTGATTAGTCTTGTGTGGACCAGTCCTGTGTTGACACTGATGTTGTGTGTTGATTAGTCATGTGTGGACACTGATGCTATGTGATTTGACCCTATGTGAATTGATTATGATATGGGCGTATGCGTGAAATTCTGTGAAGCGATTATGTCAGTTGTGTATGAATGATAATTAATTAAGTATTTAGGGTAAAGTAGATTACTCCACTCGAGGGCTTGCTGAGAAAGGCGAGTTCGCGGGTAATTAATTGTGGGTACCAGAGTAGAAGGAAGCCACTTGTATGGGTGGGTGATCTTCCCTATTCTCGGTGACTTTACCTGAATACACAACCCGAGGGCTTACTAAGAAAGGTGAGTGCCCTGGTGTTAGCACTAGAGCAGAGGGAACCCACTTTTATGGGCGGATGGATTTCCCTATTCTCATAAACTAACATTAAAATACTGATGGTTATGGGTATGTATAAAGATGTGGAGATTTTTTTTTTTAAATTGCTTTGTTGTACATTTATATTCAGGGATGGATCCTAGAGGCAAGGGTATGGATGAAGGAGGAGGAAGCGAAATGGGAGCTTCCAGTGGAGATGAGGTTGACACATCTCGGCTTTTACGAGGAATACCTCGCCAGGTCAGAGAAGAAATGAGGCAGGATTTTGGGGGAACAAGTTATCCACCAGTGCACCAGGGTTGCACCATTAATCAGTTTACACATCTAAAACCCTCGTCTTTTGAGGGTGGCACTGATCCGATAAAGGATGAGATGTGGATGCAATAAATGGAGAAAATTCTTGCCGTGTTGAGGAGCAAAAGGTCCTCTTTGCCACCTTTAAGCTAGTCGGTGAAGCTGAACGGTGGTGGCATACGATAAAATTGTTAGAGGAACAGCGGGTGGTACCAATAGCAATGACTTGGGTTCGTTTCAAACAAGTCTTTTATGACCAATATTTTCCTACCACAACTAGAAATGCAAAGGCGGAAGAATTTTTTAGCTTGACTCAGGGACGCCTCACTGTTCAACATTATGCTACTAGATTCCTGAAGTTGTCCCGTTTTGCACCTTCTGTGGTTCCAGATGAATATCAGAAGGCGAGGTGGTTTGAGAGGGGCCTAAATCATATGGCGTGTCTGCAGATTCAGAATTTCACGAAATTGGTGGAGAAAACTACGGTGGCAGATTCGAATCTGTAAAGGGGTACAAAGGCTTTTAAGCGAAGGAAAAGGCCTGCATCTCCACGATCCCAATCAAATGACAAGCAAGGGTCATGGATGCGAGATAGATATGTTTTAGGCCAGGGGTCAGAGAGAAAGGATCAGGAACGGTAGGGTGATTCGTCACGTTCCCAATGCCCTAGGTGTAATCAGCGGCATTGGGGGGAATGCCAAGGCAAGAGTGTTATATGCTATAGGAATGGCAAACAAGGTCACATTGCTCGGGAATGTCGACAACCGCCGAGTAATGCACCAGCACCAAACCAAAATCAGAACCAAAGAAACAACCCGGCGCCTCACGGCGGCGGAGGCCCGACGCGTGTCTATATGTTGGGTACACCTGAGGAAGGCAACACTAAAGGCTCAGCTAATGTGTTTACGTGTAATATGTTCATTAATGTTGTTTGACTTTGCATGATTTGATGTTGCATATGTTGAATTGTTTGAAATTCGTGGATATGTGGTTAGTTAACTTTTTGATATGTAAATGGGTGACCAACGAATTTTGGGGACGAAATTCTTTTAAGAGGGGATGAATGTAACAACCCGGGAAATTTTAAACAATTTAAAATAATAAGGAAGATTGAAGGGGAAGAAGGAATAAATTCTAAAGGTGGCAGCAAGCATTCATTGACGAATAGACTGGTTTCGTCGATGAATGTTCTTCTTAGCTCATCGACGACGCTATGTCTCGTCGACGAGGAATTACCGAGAGGTGTTTTTCGCATGACTGAAATTCATCGATGAGCTGGCTGTCTCATCGACAAACTGTGCACTAGGACTCGTCGACGAGTCCCTACTTATAAATAGTGGATTTCTTTCATTTCTGCGGGTATTCTTTGCATGTTCTCTCTCTCTCACTAAAATTCCGCACTACCACCTTCTCTCTTCGATTTCAGGCCAAATTTCCACTAGTTCGACAATCTAAGGCCACCACGACACTCTTGGAAGAGTTCTCTACAAATCTGCTAGAGTGGATCGTCGGTGGGACTAGTTAGGAATTCATCCCAAATTTAAGGTAAGGCTTTTTATGTAAAATTTGGCTTTACCCTAATTGTAGGAAATATTATATGCGAAGAAATACTGAAGTTTAGTTCTTGGAGATGTGATTTTCAAGGCGTTGAAAGGGGAACCTTTCAGGTGCAAGACTGGTTATTTTAGAAGGCTTTTCAGGAATTAGGTAAGGGGAAATATTTTATAGTAGCTTTTTAGTAGTTATTAAAATGACTAATTTTGGGTAAAAATCCTACATATATAGGTACAATTTTTCTGAACCAAACTGATATTGAAAATACTGTTTTAATTTTATATATATATATACTAATTGGGAAAATTTGTGTGGTTAAGACCATTTTGACAATTAAATGATTATGAGCATAGTGGAATGATGAATTCATTGAGATTGTGAATGTTATTTGGCTATAATTCTTGTTTGGTTGAATACACTGGTTGGATTATGAACTTTGTTTGGTTGAAAATATTGGATGGTTGAGTATAATGTGGAAATTGCGTGGACATGGTTGATTAGTCAGGTGTGTAATTGATCTGTGGTGTGGTTCATGTAAATGACGATATAACGTTGGCAGTGGTATAAGGAGGTCGTTATATCGTACCTGGTATAACCATCATATAATTTTGGCAGTGGTATGAAGAGATCGTTATATGGGTGTTTATATTGGGAGGTAAACATTGGCAGTGGTATGAGGAGGTTGTTTACCTATTTACCATGAACATGTTGGTTAGTTTGTCCTGTGTGGACCAGTCCTATATGGACACTGACGCTGTGTGTTGATTAGTCCTGTGTGGACCAGTCCTGTGTGGACACTGATGTTCTGTATTTGATTAGTCTTGTGTGGACCAGTCCTGTGTGAACACTGATGCTGTGTGTTGATTAGTCATGTGCGGACACTAATGCTGTGTGATTTGACCCTGTTGGATTGATTATGATATGGGTGTATGCATGAAATTCTGTGAAGCGATTGTGTCGGTTGTGTACGAATGATAATTAATTGAGTATTTAAGGTAAAGTAGATTACTCCACCCGCGGGCTTGCTAAGAAAGGCGAGTACGCTGGTAATTAATTGTGGGTACCAGAGTAGAGGGAAGCCACTTGTATGGGCGGGTGATCTTCTCTATTCTCAGTGACTTTACCTGAATATACAACCTGAGGCCTTACTAAGAAAGGTGAGTGCCCTAGTGTTAGCACTAGAGCAGAGGAAACCCATTTGTATGGGCGGGTGGATTTCCCTATTATCAGAAACTAACATTAAAATACTGATGGTTATGGGTATGTGATTGGATGATAAAAACGTTGATCTTGTGCGATTATGGGCATGTTATCTAACTTATTATGAATGGTGCTTACACTTTAGAGGGATATTTTAATTATATTATAACCACTTCAGCCACACACTATTATAAATTATTTCTTCCTTACTGAGAGGTGTCTCACCCCGTAATATGTTAAATCTTTTCAGGTTGTCCTGGTGATCGAGCTTAGATAGCTCCAGGGCGGGATAGTTTTGTGAGTTAAATATAGCAGATCAGATATGTATTTTAGTTGGCATTTAATATGTATTAGTTCTGGATTTAAAATATGAAGGATTAGGTTGTAATTATTATGGATCAATGTATGTAAATATAGCACTCTAATATTTTTTGTTGAAAATATTTATTAGTTCCGTTGTGTGAATGGTATCAGAGACGCGTGTTAGTCTCTTAACGCACCGGGTCCCGCGTGGCGCGTCCGGGGCGTTACAGACCAGAATTATATGGGCAACACTCTGGTCGACCGAACCCCCACGTGGGATTTGCCAACCTCCTAGTTCAAATTGACCCAATCGACCGAACCGCGCGGATTTGGAAAATCGCCCTTGAACCGAGGTTAAAAACATTTTTATTTTTACTAACCTCATTTTAACTTTTCTAAAAATGACATATGTGTCCTGAACGATTATAATTTTGGGGAACTCTATATATACCCCCTCATTTGCAAAAATTTGGATAGGATTAGCAATCTTAATGAGCAAAAATCCTCTGAAATTCAAAAAATCCTACTTCCATTTTTAAGTCTCCTACACTCATTCTTACTCGATTTTATTGCTTAAATATCTTTGTAAGTGTACTTGAGTGTTCATCTCAAAGAGTTAAGCTCTCTCTTGTTATTGATTGATTGAGGCTATTTTATTAGAGAGCAAAGCTTCAAGTTTCCTTAGGAGACTTTGTTAATAAGTCTTTCTTAGGAATACTTCATTGAGCCTTTGAGTTTTGCATTGTCACTACAATACTCTAGGAGTTCACATTGGATTTTGATTGCTAAATTATTTTACAAATCATTTTCAAAATATCTCTTGTGCTTGTATTTGAAAAATATATATGTTGAGATATTTACTTGAGTGCTAAAAGATCTTTGTTGTTATACCTTTTGATTGAAATTATCATTTTTTTACAAAGATCAAATAAATATTTTACAAACCATTGTTGAATATCTCTTGTGGTTTATTTTGATAAAAACTTTTGTTGACATATTTGAAATATACTTGTGATCTTTGCTAGTGCATTGTGATTAAGAATATTATTTTGATACAAAGATCCTATCACTTACACTCTCACGTACTGATTGCATTATTGACATTATTTTTGAGAGTAGACACTAAGGCTACACTGAGCTTACCTTATAATATTATTCGGTTGTGTATTTATTACATTGGTACATAATCTGCTTAGTTGAGAAGCATATTTGTTGTACACAAATTTTATTAAAAAATTTGTTGTATTCCAAGCGTGGCCTGAGGGGGCGGTAATCCAGCCCGGAAGGATTATGTAGGTTGAGATCATCCGTGTGTTAATTTTACCTAGTTGTAAAGGTTGAGGTTAGCCCTGTGCTAATTGACCTGATTGTTTAGGTGTCACTCCACCCGTTAGGTGAGCTTATAGTGGCAATCCATGTGCTTGTTAGCTAAGGCGGGGATGTAGGTAGTTTGCCGAACCTCGATAACATTTCTGATGTCGTCTCCTTTACTGTTGTATTGTGCATGCTTGGTTAAATTTCTTTTGTAGTGTAAATTTCGTCGTATATTTACATTGATTTATTTTACATGCACTAGTTTAACCTTAGGCTTGTGTAATACTGTTGTTAGTGGATTGACCTAGGAGATAAAATTTTTAAATACCAATTCACCCCCCTTTGTGCATGCTTGGTTAAATTTCTATTGCAGTTTAAATTTCGTTGTATATTTACATTGATTTATTTTACATGCACTAGTTTGACCTTAGGCTTGTGTAATACTTGCTGTTAGTGGATTGACTTAGGAGATAAAATTTTTAAATATCAATTCACCCCCCCCCCCCTCTTGGGATTGCACCAAAGCTAACAATATATATATATAATCTGTGTGTCTGTGTGTGTGGAGGGGGGGGGGATATTTGGTATGTTGGTATATATATTGTAATATGTATGTGTGCTAGTGTGTGTATGTGTAGGAATATCAATGTATGTATGCATTGTGTGTTTTTGTTTGCATTTTATTTTGTCTTTATCGAAAGTTAAAAAAAATATAGAAAATTATTGAAAAAATTGAAAAATAAGTTTTTTTTTTTTTTTTTTGCAACGTTTTTCTTGATTTTAGTAAGGTCGATGATGAAGCCTAGATTTTCAAAACTCATTCATATCACCACATTTCAACTAAACTCTCTTTCATTTTCAAACTCGTTCATTCCATTCACCTTTTTCATTTATTAGTAATACAAGCCCGCTTTTCCCTTTTCTAAAACCTTGGTTTTCCAAGTCGGCGATGAAAGTCCAACGTTTTCAAAACCATCTATTTTTATGCATTCATCACTCTCACCATCATCACATTTTCATCTAGAACTTAGGGTTCTGAGACCGACCCCTTTTAAAGTGATACTCTAAGCTTCTCGAAGTCATATTGGACTGCTCGGACAATGATTTTATCACTGAATGACCAAAACGGGTTTTTTCTTTCTTTTATTTTTTTTTTATTTTCTTTTTGAAGGTAACACCTACGTAATTGTAGTAACCGTTCTAGGAATAGGTGTCATAGGGGTGCTAATACCATCCCCTCACGCAAATGTACTCATGGACTCATTTTCTGATTTTTGCAAACATTTTTTTTAGGGTTTTTCTTTATTTTTCCTATGTTTTCAAAAAGAAATAAGGCAGCGACTCCATTTTTAACTATTTAACTCTTTCTTCAACCTCTTCTTTTCTTGTCTAGGGACCATTATTCCCTCTTTGTCAGCACCACGGGTTGAATCCGGAGTCGATATGCAGCATTAGGAGGAAGTGGCAATTGAGGACAGAGGAGGAGCAAGAAGAGATGAGTGGCAAAGAAGTAGGAGGTGCCTGTGGTGGTGGTGGTGGTGTGAAGAGGAAGACGTCAAGGGTGATTAAAGGCAAGGGAGGAGGAGGCGGCGATGGAGGAGTGACTTGCACACACATATCACTACAAAAAATAAGGTTATTAGTGACGGTTTTCAAACCGTCACTAATACTTACGGGTGGTGCTATTAGTGATGGTTTGAAATCGTCACTAATACTTTGTAGCGGTACTATTACCGATGGTTTGAAAACCGTCACTAATACTTGAAAATAAATAGTATTTTCTTTTGAAACCATTCATTAATTTCTATAAAAACTTGTAATTACATTTTAGCATACATAATATTGAACCAAAATTACTCAAAAATTCATAAATTATTTAAAATTCAAATATAAATTGTTCAAAATTCATAAATTGTTCAATATTCAAATACAAATACAAATACAAAATTCCATTTTGTTTAGATAACAAAAAATATAGAAAAACTCAAAAGTTGCATCCAACTGTCGTGCTTGGCATTGTACTGATGTTGTGACAGTCCACAAACCATACAAAGTATTAGTATACAAGTTTTGAATATATATGTACGTACTATAAGTAAAAATGATTTGACAGCAAAATGATCGAAAATAGTTAAACAAAAAATGATACAATTTCAAATAGCTAAGTTTGATCAGTCGGAATTAACCCCACTCGGTTTGGACCTCGTATGCCCGACTTGGACACCTGAGTGCTAAAATCCACTAAGTTTGGTAAGTTTGTTTGTATTCTAACTTTTCTCCTAATTGCGCAAAAAGCTCTCTGGGAGGATTTTTTGGGCACCGTTAGCTCCGACACATCGAGCTCAATGTGACGGATGTGTCGGAACTGACCCCACTCGGTTTGGACTTCGTATGCCCGACTTGGATACCTAAGTGCAAAAATCAACTAAGTTTGCTAAGTTTGTTTGTATTCTAACTTTACTTCTAAGAGTGCAAAAAGCTTATAGGGAGAAGTTTTGGGCACCGTCAACTCCAGCTTGTCCAGCTCAATGTGACGGATGTGTCGGGACTGATCCCACTCATTTTGGACCTCGTATGCCCGAATTGGACACATGAGTGCTTAAAATCAACTAAGCTTACTGAGTTCACCTCTAAACGCATAATTTTCAATCGAGGAAGAGTTTTTAGATACCATCAGCTCCAGCACATCAAGCTCAATATGACAAATGTTTCAGAATTGACCCCACTTGGTTTGGATCTCATATACCCGAGTTGGACACCTGAGTGTTAAAATCCACAAAGTTTGCTAAGTTTATTTGTATTATAACTTTGCTTCTAAGTGCACAAAAAGCTCCCGGAGAAAAGTTTTTAAGCATTGTCAGCTCAAGCAAGTCCAAGTCAATGTGACGGACGTGTCAAGACTAACCCCGTCTGGACCTTGTATGCTGGAATTGAACACCTAAATGCTTAAAATCAACTAACTTTACTAAGTTTGTCAGCACATAATTTTATATTGAACGGGACTTTTTGGGCATCGTCAACTCCGGCACTTTGAGATCAATGTGTCTAATGTGTCAGGATTGACCCCACTCGGTTTGGACCTCGCATGTTGGACTTGGACATCTAAGTGCCAAAATCTACTAAGTTTGCTAAGTTTGTTTGTATTCTAACTTTACTTCTAAGTGGACAAAAAGCTCCTAGGGAGGATCTTTTGGGCACCGTCAGCTCTGGCATGTCCAGCTCAATGTGACAAACGTGTCAGGACTAACCCCACTCAGTTTGGACCTTATATGCTTGAATTAGACACTTAAGTTCTTAAAATCAACTAAGTTTACTAAGTTCACTTCTAAGCGCATAATTTTCAATTGGGGAGGAGTTTTTTAGGTACCGTAAGCTCTAGAACATCGAGTTCAATGTCATGAACATGTCGGGACTGACCCCACTCGGTTTGGACCTTGTATGCCTAACCTGGACAATTGAGTGTTAAAATTCACTAAGTTTGCTAAGTTTGTTTGTATCATAACTTTACTTCTATGTGCGCAAAAAGCTCATGGGGAGGATTTTTTGGGCACTGTCAGCTCTGGCACGTCTAGCTCAATGTGATAGATGTGTTGAGATTGACCCCACTCAGTTTGGACCTTATATGCTCCAATTGGATATCTGGGTGGTTAAAATTAATTAAGTTTACCAAGTTCACCTCTAAGCGCATAGTTTTCAATCGGGGAGGAGTTTTTGGGCATTGTCAGCTCTGGCATGTCAAGCTTAAGGTCATGAATGTGTCAGGACTGACCCCACTTGGTTTGGACCTCCTATGCCAGACTTGGACATCTGAGTGTTAAAATCCTTTAAGTTTTCTAAGTTTGCTTGTATTCCAAACTTTGTTTCTAAGTGCGCAAAAAGCTCCCAGGGAGATTTTTTTTGGCACCATCAGCTTTGGTACGTCCATCTCAATATGACAGACGTGTTGGGACTATCACCACTTAGTTTGGACCTCGTATACCCGAATTGGACAACTGAGTGCTTAACATCAACTAACTTTACTAAATTAGCCTCTAAGCACATAATTTTAAATTGGGAACGATTTTTTGGACACCGTCAGTCCGGCACGTCCAGATCAATGTGATGGACATGTCGGGACTGACTCCACTCGGTTTGGACCTCGTATACCTAACTTGGACACTTGAGAGCTAAAATACACTAAGTTTGCTAAGTTTTTTTTTTCTTTTTTTTGTATTCTAAATTTACTTCTAAGTGCGCAAAAAGCTCCCGGGGAGGATTTTTTGGGCACCGTCAGCTCCAGCGCATCCAACTCAATGTGACAAATGTATCGGGACTGAGCCCATTTCGTTGGACCTCATACGCCCAAATTGGATACTTGAGTGCTTAAAATCAACTAACTTTACTAAGTTTGTCTCTAAGCGCATAATTTTCAATTGAGGACGAGTTTTTGGGAACCGTCAGCTTCGGCACATCCAACTCAATGTGACGGACGTGTCGGGACTAACCCCACTTGGTTTGGACCTCCATGATAAAATTTAGAAATAATCATTCCTTATCTATTCCTTATTATGAACTTATAAAATATTCATTATGTGTATTCTCAGACATATCCACGGTCTTGTCTTGACTTGAAATTAAGTAAAATTAATAAGAAAATGAAGTGCTTAATTTATCATAATATTCATTCATAATTTGTTGTTTACTAATATATAACATAGAAGCACAAAGTTCACCACAACATAGTTGGAAAACTGAAGAAGACATGGATTATGCACAATAGTTGATTAGGAAAGCACCATGTTAAGAGAGCACATACTTAATCTGCTTTGGTGATCATCAAGAAGAAGAAGAATGTATGTAAATGTTAATGACGCAGTACAAACTAGCGGTAGGGTCCTAGGAAAATAGGATGAATTTTACATGGTCCAAAAGTTAGGACTTTGACAACTACTAGTATTGCAAATATTTGCACACTCCAATCTTCTACAAAAACTCATCCATCATTAAATTGTTTCCTAAATATAAAAATGGAGAATATTAAAACCACCCTATTTACTTCTGGTTCATATTCAAAACAGGGTGTTCAAGCCTCGGTATTAATGGACAATATCGCAAAAAGTCTTGGGGGATCTTTTTACCCTTCCTCTTATTAGTTTTATACCTCGGTTCACCACATTTTGGACACTCATTTGCATTTTCGAATTCACCATTAAAAAAATGTGCAATCATACCTACACTCATGTATTGGAGTGTAATTGAGACCCAATTCATGCATGTATGTCTTTGCCTCATAAAAAGACTTTGGAAGTGTTTCGCCATCAGACAATGCTATCTTAATTAGGCTTAAATGAATATTGAATGCACTCTAAGATAACCCATGCATTGTCCTTGCATGAAGCAACTTTATCAGGAACTCCAATTTTGAGAACTTTTTATAGTTACGATATAGGGGCAGCTGTGCATCCCTCACAAGATTAGCAAATGGTTTACCGAGGTTATTTAACTGACTTGGATTGCAAGGTATGGTACCTACTGAAGTAGGTTCAGCACTAGTACGCAACACATTGACATCATCCGTGTCCACTGCAACCCCCCTTTGCAAGTCCCCTAACATTTCAATTAACCCTTTCGAATGTGTATCACCACCTACTATATTTGCCCCCTCATCTTCATCTTCATCATCATCGTTTAGAAGTTTGTAATCTTCACTGTGAAACACCCATGTTGTGTAGTTTTTGTCTATTCCATTGTCTAATAAATGTGTTTCAACCAAATCAATGTGTTGAAATGTTATGTTTTGAAATTTCTTGCAAGGACATCTTATTCTACTGGATTTGTCTCCACGAGGATGTTATGTACCCTTATCACGTATTCTGGCAGAAAACTTTCCCAAGCCTTCATCCAACTCTTATCCATGTTCATTAATTAGCCTACAACATACTCACACTACAAAACAAACTAGTTTTTAGTGACGAAAGTATTAGTGATGGTTTTAACATCGTCACTAAAAATCAGTTTTCCCGCTCAAACCATCGTGAGAAACCACTTTTCATGCGGAAACTATTCCAGAAAAATATTAGCGACATTTCTTCGGGTATTAGTGACGATTTCAAGATATCACTAAAAGGCAATTATTAGTGATAGTTGATTAACTGTCACTAATAGTATCATATTAGTAACGGTTCCATAAGTCGTTACTAATAATACATTTGACTGTGAAAAAGTCAACAATATTTGTGACGGTTCTTAGAAAACGTCACTAATAATCCATTATTAGTAACGGTTCACGGTTCTTCCAACCCATCACTATTAGTCTTGTATTGGTAATGATTTATAAAACCGTCACTAATAATACATTGAAAAATTCAAATGTATTAGTGACGGTTTATGCAAACTGTCACTATTAGTCTATTATTAGTAACAAATTTATTAAACTGTCACTAATAGATTTTTTATTTAAAAGATATAAAAATAATTTATTTAACTATATTAGTGACAATTTAAAAAAGCCATCACTAATAGTGTCATATTAGTGACGGTTTATTAAAACCATCACTAATAGTCTATTATTAGCGATGAATTTACTAAACTGTCACTAATAGTGTTTTTTATTTAAAAAATATAAAAACAATTTAATTTACTAAATTAGTGACGATTTAGAGAAATCGTCACTAATAGTATATTATTAGTAAGAAAATTATTAAATTGTTACTAATAGTCTTCCCTGTTTTGCTTCCTGGACAATATCAGCAATTGTTCCTATCTGTCCACTGCTACGAAGATAGTCTCCTACTGGCCCATCTAAATTATATTCATCTTCACGAGCAACCCACCCATGCATAGATATTTGAACCAAACTGTTTCTTTCGTGTGTATCCCATTCCTTTTTAGTACTGTGATAATAAACAGTTTCAAAAGATCTCTCAAACCCTATTGTATTTAAAAAATTAGTCCAATCATTGCAGAACATGACCACAATATCCTTAGTTTGTACACGGTCATTCCAAAGGTATCAGGTACTTCAAAATGTTTAAATTAAGAGAATCTTGGCAAAATACTTGGAAACTGACCTAGTTGATGAGTCGGACCTCTCAAATTCCAAAGCGGAATGATCTATGTTTGGCCAATTCGAAACTGGGATTGTTCTTAACATAGTGGACGAAAAAATGGAAAAAATGTCATTTATATATATAATAGTAGATATTGGTTGAAAAGATTCTCTAAATTTAAACCTTTTGAAGTCCATACCTTTTGGAATGATCGTGTACAGACCAAGGAAGATGTGGTGAAGTTGTGCACTGATTAGACTAGTTTTTGAAATGCAATAAAGTTTTAGAGATCTTTTGAAGCTGTCCACCACAATAAAAAGGGATGGGATCGATGCATGACATTAAGAACTGTTGCTGATATTGTCTAGTGAGCAACTTGACACCACAAATGAGAATCTGAATGAGTTGAAGATAAAATACAACGAGAAGATCATGTCCTAGGTTTAATGGGACAAGAGTTGTTACACATCATATTATATAACTTTTCCCCTAAGGAAGTTCCACTTTCATTATCTGTGGAAGATTTTTCCAGTTTCTTTGAGACAAACTTTGTAGTATTGTGCAAAGGCTTCACAAAAGCATTACTTATTTTTAGCTTCTTCAATGAATCAGGTCCTGAAAATCTTTTCTCACTTTTCCTAATAGAAGCATTTCAAATCTGAAGGAAAGATCTATATGTCTCGTCATGGACTGAGATTGTTCTTAAAAGATATAGTGGACAGAAAAAATGGAAGAGTTATCATTGATAGTGAATATTGGTTGAAAGGAGTCTATAAATTTAAACCTTTTCAAGTTCATACCTTTTGGAATGACCATGTACAGACCATGGAAGGTGTGGTGAAGTTATGCAATGATTGGACTGACGGTGCCCAGAAACTCCTCCCTGGGAGCTTTTTCCCCACTTAGAAGTAAAGTTAGAATACAAATATAGTAAACTTAGTTCATTTTAAGTATCCAGGTGTCCAATTCGGGCATACGAGATTCAAACCGGGTGGGGTCTGTCCAAACATGTCCATCACATTGACTTAGACGTGCTGGAGTTAACGGTACCCAAAAATTCCTCTCCGGAAGCATTTTCTCCACTTAGAAGCAAAGTTAGAATGCAAGCATAGTAAACTTAGTTCATTTTAAGCACCCAGGTGTCCAAATCATGCATACAAGGTTCAAATCGAGTGGGGTCTGTCTCGACACGTCCGTCACTTTGGTTGGATGTGCCGAAGTTAATGGTGCAAAAAAAACTCCTCCTTAATTGAACATTATGCGATTAGATTCGAACTTAGTAAACTTAATTCATTTTAAGCACCCAAGTGTCCAATTCGAGCATACAAGGTCCAAAATGAGTGGAGTTAGTCCTAACACATCCATCACATTGACCTGGACATGCCAAAGCTGACGGTGCCCAAAAACTCCTCTTCGAGAGCTTTTTCCTTACTTAGAAGCAAAGTTAAAATACAAACATAATAAACTTAGTTCATTTTAAGCACCTAGGTGTCCAATTTGGGCATACAAGGTCCAAACTGAGTGGGGTCTATCCCGACACGTCCATCACATTGACTTGGACATCCCAGAGCTGATGGCATCCAAAAACTCCTGCTCAGGTGCTTTTTCCCAACTTAGAAGTAAAGTTAGAATACAAACATAGTAAACTTAGTTAATTTTAAGTACCCAGGTGTCCAATTCAGGCATACAAGGTATAAATCGAGTGGGGTCTATCCAAATATGTCTGTCACATAGACTTGGATGTGTTGGAGCTGATGGTGCCCCAAAAATTCTCTCGGGGAGCATTTCCCCACTTAGAAGCAAAGTTAGAATACAAACATAGTAAACTTAGTTCATTTTAAACACCCAGGTGTCCAATTGGGGCATACAAGCTCCAAACCAAGTGGGGTCTATCTTGACACGTTTGTCACTTTGGTTGGACGTGTCGGAGCTAACGGTGCAAAAAAAAACTCTTTCCCGATTGAAAATTATGCGATTAGATGCGAACTTAGTAAACTTAGTTCATTTTAAGCACACAGGTGTTTAATTCGGGCATACGAGGTCCAAATTGAGTGGGGTTAGTCCTGACACGTCCGTCACATTGACCTTGACATGCCAGAGCTAACGGTGCCCAAAACTCCTCCCTAGGAGCTTTTTCCCCACTTAGAAGCAAAGTTAGAATACAAACATAGTAAACTTAGTTCATTTTAAGCACTCAAGTGTTCAATTCGGGCATACAAGGTCCAAACCAAGTAGGGTCTATCTAGACACATCCATCACATTGACCTGGACATGTTGGAGTTAACGGTGCCCAAAATCTCCTCCCTAGGAGCTCTTTCCCCAGTTAGAAGCAAAGTTAGAATACCAACATAGTAAAATGAGTTCATTTTAAGCACCAAGATGTCCAATTCGAGCATACAAGGTCCAAATTGAGTGGGGTCTAATCTAACACACGGATCACATTGAATTGGACGTGCCGGAGTTGATAGTGCCCAAAAACTCCTCCTAGAGAGCTTTTTCCCAACTTAGAAGCAAAGTTAGAATACAAACATAGAAAACTTAGTTCATTTTAAGCACCTAGGTGTCCAATTCAGGCATACGAGGTCCAAATTGAATGGGGTATATCCCGACACATCCATCACATTGACTTGGATGTGGCAGAGTTGACAGTACCCAAAAACTCTTCCCCAATTGAAAATTATGCGATTAGATGTGAACTTAATAAACTTAGTTCATTTTAAGCAGCCAAGTGTCCAATTCAAGCATACAAGGTCCAAACTGAGTGGGGTTAGTCCCGAAACATCCGTCATATTGACCTGGACATGCCGCAACTGACAGTGCCTAAAATATCCTCCTTGGGATCCTTTTCCCCACTTAGAAGCAAAGTCAGAATACAAACATAGTAAACTTGATTCATTTTAACCACCCATTTGTTCAATTCAAGCATACGAGGTCCAAACCGAGTGGGGTCTATCCTGACATATCCGTCACATTGATTTGGACGTGTCGGAGTTGACGGTGCCTAAAAACTCCTCCCCGGGAACTTTTTCCCCACTTAGAAGCAAAGTTAGAATACAAACATTGTAAACTTAGTTCATTTTAAGAACCCTAGTGTCCAATTTGGGCATACGAGGTCCAAACTGAGTGGGATCTATCTCGACACATCCGTCACATTGACCTAGACGTGCCGGAGCAGACGATAACCAAAAAATCCTCCTCGATTTAAAATTATGCGATTAAATGCGAACTTAGAAAACTTAGTTCATTTTAAGTACTCAAGTGTCCAATTCAGTCATACAAGGTCCAAACTGAGTATGGTCAGTCTCGACATGTCTGTCACATTGATCTGGACGTGTCAAAGCTAGCGGTGCCAAAAAAATTTTCCCCGGGAGCTTTTTCCCCACTTATAAGTAAAGTTAGAATACAAACATAGTAAACTTAGTTCATTTTAAGCACCCAGGTGTCCAATTTGGGCATACGATGTCCAAACTGAATAGGATCATTTTCGACACGTCCGTCACATTGACCTGGACATGCTAGAGCTGACGGTGTCTAAAAACTCCTCCCCAAGAGCTTTTTTCCCACTTAGAAGAAAAGTTAGAATACGAACAAATTTAGTAAACTTAGTTCATTTTAAACACTTAGCTTACAATTTAAGCATACGAGATCCAAACTGAGTCGGGTGAATTTTGACTGATCAAACCTAGTTAGTTACAATTATATCATTTTTTTTAAACTATGCCCGAATGTCCAATCATTTTACTATCAAATCATTTTTAATTATAGTATATACATAAATGTTCAAACATTGTATACTAGCTAATTTCTTGCATAATTATTATTTTGTAGGATTTGCGATTGTCAGAACACTACAACGTTGCTAGGCACTATAGTCGGGTCAAATGCGCGCAACTTTTGACTTTTCCTGTATTTCTTGTTATCTGAACAAAATTAATTTGTATGTTTTAATTTGAATTTGTATTTGTATTTGTATGTATTTGATCTTAGAACAATTTGTATTTTAAATTTTAATAATTTATGAATGTTTTAGTAATTTTGGTTTAATTTTATGTATGCTAAAATGTAATTACAGGTTTTTAAAGGATCTTTCAAAAAAAAATTAATTATTTCAAATATTAGTGACGGTTTGCAAAATCGTTACTAATAATAGCAGGATGAAGTATTAGTGATAGTTTCTAAACCGTCACTAAAAGACTAAACCCGTCACTATAGAATCAACATTTTCTGAGCTCAAATTTGTCACTAAAGGCCAAATATTAGTAACACTTTTATAACCGTTACTAATAGTATATTATTATTGACGGTTTTAATAACCGTCACTAAAAGCATAACATTAGTGATGGTTAATTGACCATCATTAATTGTGTCATATTAGTGACGGTTATTAAACCATCACTAATACTTGGGTTTTAGTGACAAATTTAAGCCAAGAATATGTATAATTTATAGTGACGGTGGTAGGCTATTTGTGACAGGTTTTTTTTTTCCGTCACTAATACTCCACTATTAGTGACGATTTGTATTATTTGTCACTAATAAGTATTTATCGCCGTAGATATGGTGACTAATTTAAAATTGTCACTAATAATGATCAAACCGTGACTAATACTATTAGTGATGGTTTTTTTATTTGTAATGACGGTTTAAAACCGTCACTAATAGTCCTATTTTTTGTAGTGTCAAGTAAATGATGTTGATTATATTATCATGATGTTTATGAGACATGCATCGTGAATTCTAAAATCAACCACCTTTTGTGTAAAGGGTATGGATGTTATCCCATTTAGGAATAAAACCGTCACTAATAGTCCTATTTTTTGTAGTGTCAAGTAAATGATGTTAATTATATTATCATGATGTTTATGAGACATGCATCGTGAATTCTAAAATCAACCACCTTTTGTCTAAAGGGTATGGATGCTATCCCATTTAGGAATGTTGCATTTACGTTACTGTCAATTGCTTAAATTCCTTGATCATAGTCATTCTAAATTTCGGCAGCATCTCCCCATGGCTCTCCAAGTACATGAGATGGGGGGAAGTGAACGTGTTGCTAGTTTTTCATTACTAACAAATTGTCACAACACTCCACTATGCACCCAGAGAACACAAGTAGAGACGCTCTCAAAATTTGTGATGACAATGAACAAAGTGTGAATGTTGACAATAATGTAAATACAACTTCCTAAACTATCCACATTGGACAATCAAAGAATGATTGAAATACAAACATAACTTATTGTAAATGAAACAAATAATTAACATGTTCAATTGATTATTAATCTGCATACTATGACTAATAATCAATTGAATATTAATTGATTTATCTCACATGTACAATAAGGCATGATTATATAGTAACCATTCTTGAACGGGTCTTAGCTTCAATGAACACATGTATATAATGAATGACTAAAAAGAACAATGAAATGACGGTAATTAATTAGGTGTTCTAATCTCATTTAAGATGAAATAGGTTAGTGGCAATTTTGTGGATATAAATTTACCATTACCTCACCATCTACTCCTAATTCACTCTTATATTAAATTTGCCCATTTGGTCAAGGCAATTTAGAGATTCACTCCCTCTCCCTGTAACGACCCGAAAAATTATAACTATAAAATAATGAGGAAGATAATAAATGGAATAGGGAAAATAAAAGAAAGGGAAAAGAAATTTAAAAGGTATCAAGCAGGGACTCGTTGACGAATCTGTTCTCCTCGTCGATGAACATCCTTCTAGGTTTCGTCGACGAGTGCACACGTCTCGTTGGCGAGGAATTACCAAGAGCAGGGAAAATTTGGGATTTTAAACACCTCGTCAACAAACTGTTGGAATTGGTGTGATCCGAAGAGGGGGGTGAATTGGGTTTTAAAAACTTTTCGACTAATTTAAAATTTTCGCTAATTCACCATAAATCATATCCCATTCAAAATATACACGTATATGAAAGACAATTTAACAATGAATACATATATACACGAGTGGTGCAACTCTCATTTAAATTAAATATGTGTGCATGCAAAATAGTTATAATCATAAATGAACATGCATACAAAAACTGAATTTAAAGTGCAGAAATTTAAAGGAGATAGGGAGAGAATGACACAAGATATTTGCTATCGAGGTTCGGCCAAACTAGCCTATGTCCCCACCTTGGGCATAACCCCCTAAGGAGTACAATATCCTTGCTCACTTAAACAGGCGGAGCAGAAGCCATTTACATCCTCTCCTTACGAGGTGAGGAAAACCCCAGCTGTAACGACCCGAATAATAATGGGATTTAAATAATAAAGAGGAAGGGAAATGGAGACCGTAACAGAAGGAGAAAGTCGACTTCATCGACGATATTGCACTTTAGAATGAATAACTAAGGGGAATCATCAGAGTTTCGTCGACGAATACAGGGGATTCGTCAACGAAGGTATAAGAAAATTTGTCAACGAATATAGGGGACTCGTCGACGAGGGTATAAGAGAATTTATCGACGAATACAGGGGACTCATCGACAAGGGTATAAGAGAATTCTTTGACAAATACAGGGGATTCATCAACGAAGAAATACCAAGAGAGGTTTGAACCAACTGAATTTCGTCGATGAGGACTAAATTTCATCAACGAATTTATTAAAGGATTCGTCAACGAATGACGTGGCTCGTCGACGAATCCCCTGCTCTATAAATATCAAAATCTGAATTTTTAACTTTCTAAAGAAGCTAACTCTCCTCTCTCTCTCTCTCTCTCTCTCTCTCTCTCTCTCTCTCTCTCTCCCCTTCGGTTCTCTCTCTCTCTCTTTCGTCGATTTCGGGCTAAATTTATGCCGGATTGACAATCCGAAGCCACCACGATGCTCTCGGGGAAGTTCTCTCCAAATCTGCTAGAGTGAATCATTGGTAAAAGCAAGTTGGAAATCATCCCAGAGTTGAGGTAAGGCTTTTTAAGCCAAATTTGGTCTTGCGATAGTTATAGGAAATGATATACACGTGGAAATACTGAAATTTAATACTAGGAGTTTTCCTTTTCAGGGTATTGGCCAAGGAATCCTTCAGGTGTTAGACTAGAGTATTTTGGGGGCTTTCTCAGTAGTCAAGTAAGGGGATAAATTAAGCTAGTATTTTATGAAAAATATGTATATTGGTATAGCATTTGATTTCAAGGAAATGAATATATTTATATATGATTTATATTTGAGAAAATATGGTTCAAATGATGGTATGTTAAATATGCAAAAAATATGTTCAGTGTGGCATGAGTATAAAATGTTATGAAATACTGTTTTCTGGAATGGGATTATGATATGAATTTTTATAATGGTAAAACCGGCATACGGGCCGAGATTTTTATATATATGTTTTCCGGCATACGAGTCGTGCTATGATGTGATTTTCCAACGTACGGGCTATGCTATGTTGTGATTTTCCAGCGTACTGGCTATGCTATCATGTGAATTACCAGCGTACGGGATGTGTTATGATTTGCCGACGTACAAGGCCGATGATTTTCATGATATGCGTATATATGCAAAATGTTATGATTGATCTGATAATTAATGATATGAGATATCCATGTATCACAGTTTCAATATATGTCATATGGTATCAGAACGTGGTTGGGTTGGTCTAGGCTAGCACTTACACGGTACCGTTGCTATGTGTCTATGGTCTTCATGATCATGATATTTGTGTTAACGCCGCTGTACGGAGTGGTGTGAGATTAGATGGTCGATATGATTTTTAAGAAGTGTGTGAGCACCCCTGGTGTACGGACCAAGTCAGGCAGACCCATCAGACTTACAGACTGTACTTTTGACTTGGCAGTGGTCGGCCAACCATTGTCAGGTCCTACCTTCGAGCCACACAACCCAGTCATGTGGGAATAATACATGATAACAGCCAGCTAACCTACCATGAATGTTTTTGTATTATACTTTATGAGATGAGATATGTTTATGAAAATGCAGTATGTTCTGCCATGATTTGATATATATATATATATATATGTTTTCCCAGATTTGACAAAACAGTTACAGAATATATTATGTATGATATATGTAGAACACAGAATGCTCATGTTACCACACACTGGTATTAGTTTATTTCCCTTACTGAGAGGTGTCCCACCCCTAAATTTTATAAACTTTTCAGAAGCCCCAGATAGGAGAGCGGGAAAAGCCCCGCTGAATTAGAGCTGTTGTCTACCCTTTTTAAAGGGTAAGCTTTGGTAGGGACAGTTGAATTTTTGGGGAAAATATCCCTAGATTTTGTTTGAGATGTGTATATACTAAAATACAGTGGATATAGTGACTCTGGTATTTATAGTAATGTGATGGATGTTTTGTATTTATTTTATTGTGATTATATGTTTCCTGTTGCTTAGGCTTCTGTTATGTGTTCTGATGTATCCTTGGTACCCACGGGTCCAAGAAGATTATGATCTGCTAATCTGGGATTTGTGATATTGATTTTATTTAGAAAAATAAATGTGGAAATTAAGCAGGTCGTCACACCAGCTCAATTACAAGGTTAAGCCAAACTTGTCTCACTTACGGGGTTGAGACTTCCTAGTTCAATTTTTGGGCTGAACCAAACTGGTCTCACTTACGGGGCTGAGACTTCCTAGTTCGATTATGGGTTGAACCCAACCGATACATGAATAATACTTTTGTACAAAAATAATGCTTCTAAACACAAACAGAGATGTACAACATTAAAGTTCTAAAACATGCCCTCTAATATGATATGAAATCATGCTCAGTAGAGTAAGGGTGCTTTCAAAATCATTTTGCAATATTTGAATATAATGTGTGTGATAGGGACCTCAAAGATTTAAACCCTATATCAAATATATCTCCAAAAATATTTTCAATAAAGAAGTAGGAGAACCTAGGGTCTTGGTTTCTCAAATGATCTTTGCAATGTAAAGGTTTATCAATGAAAGCATGGATGCAAAAATGTGTTTCTCCAACAACATATTTACCATGGAAATATATGGAGAAATCCCAAAACTTTACTCTCAAAAATGTTTTTCAAATATGCAAGCAAGAGAGAGTAAAACACTTCAAAATAAATGCACAAAAAAAAATGCTCTCTTGTAAAAATGATTTTCAAGAAATAATAAAGAGAGTTAGAGAGTGTAAAAAATTTACCCCAAGGAAAAGATTTTTGTAATGAAATCAGTTTGGAGGAACTTTGATTAAAAAATAATTTGAGAGGTTTTTAAAGTTAATCAAAGTTGCTAATCTTGAGTAATTATGGGGTATTTATAGATTTTCTAAAAATTATGACCCTTGGGGACATGCTCGGTATTTTGAAAAAGATTAATTAAAAATTAATAACGTTTTAGCCCTTAAAAAATTTCCAACCCGAGAGGTTCTATCGACCAGATTTGAGGTTCGGTCGACCATCTCACTAAGTTTGGTCGACCGAGGGATTTTTGAACTATAGGTTCGGTCAACTATCCAAAGGCGATTCTGAACCCTTCGAGGTTCGGTCGACCAGACTAAGTTCGGTTAACCAAACTTTATGAACTTCGATCGACCAAATCCTTTTGAACTTAGTGGTTTGGTCGACCAGGCCGTTGGGACTTCCCACGTGTCCGTTTGGTCGACCAGGGCATTGCTTTACATTTCTGGTCAGTCGACCGAAGGGTCAAACTGTTGACCCCAAGGAGGTTCAGTCGATCGAAGGACCCTAAGTATTAAGGTTTGGTCGACCGAACAAGCCAACTTTGGGCATTTTAGTCCTTTTCCTCTTATGCAATGTCCCTAATCACATGATAAGTAGTTCAAAGTCAAAAGGGAACTTTTTCATGTAGAATTGTATGTCCTAAGGTCAATCTAAGGCCTTTTGAAAAATAACCCCAAAAATCCGACATCGGTTGACTCCTTATGGTCATTTGGTTCCCTATGGTCAATCTAAGGCCTATCTGAGCATACAAGACATATCATGTAGATGCATGCATTATTACAAACCAAATATAAAAATAAATATATACAGAAGTAAAAACAAATATCTTCTTTATCTTCTTTGCTCTTTAACTCCATGGAATACGCTAGATTTGGGCTTTAAGACCTGCCTTGGCTTCCATGTTCTCTTGATCTTATGTGTGACCTTAATAATACATGTTCACGCACTAAAACACACGCATAAGAAACGTGCGGTTTGTCATTATCAAAACCAGGGATCAGACTCAAAAAGGCAACACGAACATTTTTTACCTCAACGACGAATGTTCTTCTTGGCTTCATCGATGAGTCCACGTGTCTCGTCAATGAGAGCCTAGTTATAAATAGGCCTTGGCACTTTTTTTCCATGAATTTCTCTCTCCTCTCTCATTTTCTCTCTCTGGGTTTCGGTTTCCCTACCAATTTTCTTCAAATTCGGCCCGCATTTAGCCCGATTCGACGGTCGAAAACTACAACAAGATTCCTGGGAAGATTCTCCGCAACATAGGCGGAGCGTATTTTCAGTTTGGAGTACTTGGGCACCACTCCAAAACTAGTGTAAGTAGGGTATTTTAAAGTTTCATTAATGATATGGAGAATATAGGGCCTAGGGAATGATAAAATAGCATTTTATTGAAGTTTGGGTTGATAAACTCGGGTTTTTGAATTAGGATTCGGGTGAATACCACAGGCGACGTACAAGGTTTCCGTGGGCATAACTTAGGAAACCAAAGTAAGGGGAAAATGTTATAGCAGCATTTTAATTAATTTTTGAACTAGTTAAATTCCAGTATAAAATTATATATATATTTGGGTATAGTTTTTTGAATGATTAGACTTTTGGATCAAGGATGATTTTAATTAAATATATGGTATTTGGGAAAAATCGTGTGGCAAGGAAAATAACTTTCATAATTAAATGGTTACGAGTACTGCGGGATTATGATTTATTGTGTGCTTGTGATTACTGTTCGGGCTACAAATTCTGTTTGATTGAAAATACTAATTGGTTGTGAATACTGTCTGATTGTGTATACTGTGGTAAATGCGTGGATGTGCTTGAGTGGTTGGTTTTGTTGTTGATATATATTGTGGTTCATGTAAATTGCGATATAGCATTAGCAATGGTATGAGGAGGTCGTTATATCGTACCTGATATAAATCGTCATATAACGTTGGCAGTGGTATGAGGAGGTCGTTATATGGGCATTTATATTAAGAGGGTAAAATATTGGCAGTAGAATGAGGAGTTTGTTTTACCGATTTTCTATGAACGGGGTTGTTTGTATGAATTTGTAACATGTGTGGTTGTGGTGCCTGTATGGGCCATGATATATTATTGTGTGGTGTTTGTCTTGTGTGGACCAGTGTTGAGTGGACCATGTATTTTGTGAAGGTGTTAGTCTTGTGTGGACCAGTCCTATGTGGACGTAATATTTTATGTGGAAATGAACCCTGTGTGGGTGTGAAGATTGTGTGCATATTCCTGTGTGGATGTGGGTTCTGTGTGGACAGTATCACTTGTGTGGTTATGGACCCTTTGTGGGTGTGCATGAAATATGTGTGTATCCTGTGTGGATTGGTTGTGGTATGAGTATATACATGAATCTCTGTGAAATGATGGCATTGGATGCATGTAATTATAATTATATAAGTATTTAAGGTAAAGTAATATTCTCCACCTAAGGGCTTGCAGAGAAAGGCAAGTGCCCTGGTAATTTTATGTTGGTACCAGAGCAAAGGGAAGCTACTTGTATAGGCGGGTAAGTTTCCCTATTCTTGGATACTTTGTCTTGATACGTAGCCCGATGGCTTACTAAATAAGGTGAGTGTCCTGGTATTAGTACTAGAGTAGAGGAAAGTTACTTGTATGGGTGGGTAATCTTCCCTATTCTCGGGAATTATCAGTAAAAATAATTATAAATGTGTGTATATTACCAGATGTTAGTGATGTAATTGATGACGTGGAATTTTTGCTGCTATTGATATTAAATAACAGATGATTACTTTTGGTAAATAATAAACTCTCTATCGCACACTGTTTATAGCTTTTTCTTCCTTATTGAGAGGTGTCTCACCCCGTCGAATTGTTATTCTTTTCAGGTCCTTCGGGTGATCGAGTTTAGAAAGCTCTAGGGCAAGGTTTAGTTGTGAGTGTTTAAAGGAACAGGTTTATGTACAATTTTTATGTTAAAATTTTCCTAGTTATGTAATATGGAGGATTGATATACTCTTTCATGGGTTTGTTTATATATGTATGCAGAACTCTGGTATTATGTTTGAGGTTGTTTAATTAGTTCTGCTGCGTGAATGGTATCAGAGACACCGGATTAGTCTCATAACACCCTAGGCCCCATATGGCGGGTACGGGGCATTACACTCCCTCTTTCCCATACTTCAGATTTATAACGTTGTAAAGATCCCTTTTTCTTATCCTTTAATATTTGTATATATCTAGGATACTAGCTGAGTACTTAGGCGAAGATCAAATGCTTGCAGTTGTGTGCACATCCTATGCACACAACATGTGCTCATGAGAAGTATGAACAAAATGGAAAAGTAGATCATGATCTTACACTTCATGCTATTGCAGTTGAATTAGGAAGAAACATAAGTGGTCGGTTTCTTGTTATATGTCTGAAAGATATAAGGTAAAATGGATAGTTTTTTCATTGTATTTATGAAATAGAATTAGTGATTGTTGTGGGGCATTTCATGCTAGTGAATTAAGGGAAAATAAATTTTGGTTCACAAGATAAGAAATTTTGGATTTCAATAATTTGTGTGTGCGCGTGCATGTGTGTATTGTGATATATCTTCTTTGAAGTTGCAAACATAAAACTTATTTATCATACCATATAATTGGGAAATTTAAAGGCAATGATCCTTAGAGGAAGCTGCTGTAGATTGATCCTACCCATCCAACTAGATATTTTGTTTTATAATTATTGCATGCAATCTAATCATTAAGTAAACAAATTTTATATAGAGCCTACTATATCAAAAAGACGAAAAAGTTTTTTTTTATTTTTTATCATAGAAGTCACCCCCCTTGGATGCCTACCCAAACCAACAATCGGCATCGGAGTAGGGCTCTACTACTTCCATGGCCCTAGATTAAAGACCTATAGACATCCATGATAGGCCAAGGACTTGTTAAAGGACAATCGACAAATTGGCCACCATTGTTTGATGGGTCCAACTAAACGTATTGAAATTCTTAGATGAAAACCTACATTCAATTGGTTGATGAAAAAGTGTGGAAAATCATTCTCAAGAGACCTAAGATTTCCATTAAATTGAAGAATGGTGATATGATTCCAAAGTATAAGGATGAATGGAATGATAGGGAGGATGGAAATATTCAACTTAAAGAAAAATCTGTGAATGTCATTTATTGCCCTCTAATTAAGGATTCTAGCATTTCTTTCCAATCAAATTAAGTTTTTAATTTGTATTAATTTTATAAATGTTAAACTAGCATATTACTGGTTTGTAATTTTTAGTTTCAATTTTTGGTTTTTGATTTTTATTTTTTAAAATTTTTTGTAGTAACAACAAACAACCCCTCTAATCTACCAAACAGTCACATCATGAATTGTTCATTAAAAAAGGTAAAATCTCTAGAAGAAATTTTTAAATTATAAAGTAAACATATTCTATAATTTTTTGATTTAATTTTTAAAAAAATTGATAATATTAGGTTGTACTTGATTAAATATTAAAGAGTTCCATATTTTATTTTTAAATTTTTAATTAAATAATTAGGTTTAGACTTTTAATTGACACTTATAAACATAGAAGCATTTCTTAGGAAATGTCATCCTCATAGTTATAGTTTGGGATTTTATATGAAAGTTCAAGTTTAAAAGGTTGAAAATAAAATTTTAATTAGAAGTATGGAATGAAAGATGAATTATTTCTTGTTGTGTAACCTAAACTAGTATATCCCCAAAAAAAAAAAAATGATGAGGGAAAAAAAAGGGAAGGCATTAAGGTATATCCAGCCCTCGAACTGTACCCTTGAATGAAAAGTTAACTTTCATAATTTGTTATTAGGATATTTTAATGTTGAGAGTTAATTTTTAGTGGATTAATTAAATCATTGAGTTTGAAATTAATGTTTAATTAAAAATAACATGCAAATTTAAAATATAATTTAAAATATTTATAAATTTATAATTTTAAAAAAATAATTAACTAAAAAATATGTTTATTATTTTTCAGTAGTCATATATAAAAGAATTATTCTTTTTAACACTTTTTTATATGTAATAATTACATAAAATAATTTATATTTTGTTATATATTTTTCAATTTGTCTTTTAATGCACTTTTATTAAATATCTCCTCTAAAGCCGCGGGAACTATTAACACCTATAAAATTTTTCCTACTTCTTTTACTAGAATTATACTTTTTGCATATTTCTCCTAAAAAATATCCATATAAAATGAAAAGAACTGGGAGATTCAGCTTTCCAAATTGGGCGATTGACCCTTATATATGTGCCTTGTACGTACTTAATTACATTGCACGCACGCTCATTTTAAAAGTCAAATTTGATTTGCATTTGGAAAATATTTTAGTACACGCTTGCGTTCGTAATTTTTTTTTTTTGTTTTCGTTTTTTCTATACAAGGAACTCTAGTTATCGATGAGTCATTTAGACCTCCTAATGCGACACCAAATCTCAGAACAGTATCTATCTCCTTCCGTTCTAGCTGCTCATGGTAAAGTCCGCGATCACGCTTAATCAGGTTAGACGTTTGACCAACTCAAAGTCTAAGATACTTCACACAGGACTCTTTACGTATAGAATAAGGGGATACTATCAGAAGCATCAATCAGAAATCGAATGGCCAATGCTCACACTTGAATGCCCGATACTTTCTACTTGGCCATGCCCGTGGGGCCTTGCGTTCATAATTTTTTGTCTAAGATTAATTGATCTTGGACCGTAGTGAGTAAGCTAGATAGCTAGCTAGCCATTTATTAAAAGAGTCCAGTGGCCATTTATTAATTGTATTTCTTGTCAAAATTCAATTGCTGTCAATGATTGGACGTACGCATGTTCATGGGTTGCATGCATGCTGTCATTTCGTTGTCACTGCGAGGCCAACGTTGCTAGCTGTGTGCGTGGATGCATGTAGGTTTCCATATATCAGGGAAGGTGCATGGCTAGATTGGATCAAATAAAATAAATAAATAAATAATAAGGACCAGAAGATATTAACCCGTCATTGGGATTTGATAAATAATTAATACAGATTTTAATAATTTCACTCATTTTGCCCTAACTATGCTGTATTAATGTTTTATAACTTTTAAAATTAAATATAAAAAAAGATTTGTATCTTTTTAGTGAATCATGAGGGAAGTATATAAAATTTTTGAAATCTCACAATAGATTTCTAATTAAAAAATTTGAAACTTTTAGTGAAGTTCATATTTTTTTTATCAAATTTTGAGATAGGTTCATATTTTTTTTATAAAAAATAAAATAAAATAAAAAAATAGAACCTATAAGAATAAAAGACACTAACTTTTCCTGAAATTTGATAAAAAAAATTATAAATTTCTTTTGAAATTTCAAAAATTTTAGAGATCTTTCCTAATTTAGGTGTTAAAAGTACTTCTAAAGAATTCCCGTGAAGTTTTCTAGATGACAAACTTATTTTTACATTTGACAAAGACAAGCTTTTGAGGCTTGAAATTAACCTCATGACTAAATCTTATGAGAAATTAATATGTTTTACCCAAACTAAATACAAAGCACCCAAACATAAGCTTTGTGAAAAAGTCACGTACTCTATAGTCTTTCATTATTGTATCAACTTTGAGTTAATTAAGTTGTCTAGCATAATTGTTTTCAACAATCTTTCAGTATGATTTGAAACCAGTTAAAAAGGGTCTTATTTGTATGTCTTGCTCTCAAATTATTGTACTAAAAATTAAATTGATTATAATTATTTAACTTAATTGTTCTACTTTCAAGATTTACTTTATAAAAAAAAAAATTTATTAGACATGATAATTGAAAAATAGTAAAAGTATTTCGTAATTGGCTTTATTATTATTATTTTAAAATTTATGCATATTTTTTTTTTAGTTTTGTTTAAACTCATATGATTATTTAATTTTGATTTTAATTTAAAAGTGTATAAAATGAATAATTTAATTCAAAAAAATATTTTTAGATATTAAAATTCGTAGTAACTTAAAATTATTAATTTGAAATTTTAATTTATTAACAAATAGTAAAAAATCAACAATAAGAATATAAAATTGATAATATAATTAAATATATTTTTATAATATATTCCTCTGTTGCGAAGAATAGAAATGGAAAAAAGCTTAAGTTCTTGATTGGGCAATCGGACGTGGATCCTCCGTGGCACCACGTGTAAATGACATCAAATAGCGTTGTCCTCTTTCTACTTCTTAAGCTGGCACGCACCTTTTCTGTCCTAATACTCACAATAATGTCTTTCTATTTTGTTTCTCTTTTTTTATAAAAATAAAAAAATAAATTTATTTCCATTTGCATCATAGAAAGCTCACAACGTACCCTACAAAAACCCATCATTCCTCCCCTTCAATTCCAGGTGGACGACAACTCGGAGGAAGCCCAAACACAGATGGCCGATTCAACTCCGCTTCTCTCCGAGTCAGATTCACCCAACTCATCGGAAACCCGGAGCCTTCAAAAGCCTCTCCCCTTCCCCTCCCCCTCCCCCTCCCTCGACGACGTCATCGAACAGTACTTGACCCGATCCGGAAAATCCCAGTTCCTCCAAGCCTTCCTCATCTCCTTTGCCTGCTTCTTCGACGCCCAGCAAACCTTCATCACCATCTTCACCGACGCCCAACCCAAGTGGCACTGCACCACCTCCCATCCCGCACTCCAGTCCTCCTGCAACGCCGAAGACCTCTCCGCCCTCTGCCGCCTCCCCGCTGCGTCCTGGTCCTGGGACCTCCCCAAACATGCCTCCACCGTCTCCGATTGGTCCCTCCACTGCTCCGCCTCCGTCGTCGCTGGCCTCCCCGCCTCCTCCTACTTCCTGGGCTGCTTACTCGGCGGCTTCCTCCTCTCCACCCTAGCAGACTCCTCCCTCGGCCGCAAACAAACCCTTTTCCTCTCCTCCCTCCTCATGTCCACCGCAGCCTTCCTCGCCGCCTTGTCCCCCAACGTCTGGATCTACTCCCTTCTCAAGTTCCTCAGCGGCTTCGGCCGCTCCACTATCGGCAGCTGCGCCCTCGTCCTGTCCACCGAAACCGTCGAAAAACGGTGGCGGGGACAAGTCGGCATCGGCGGATTCTTCTGCTTCTCGCTCGGCTTTCTGTCCTTACCCGCCGTGGCTTTCCTCAACCGCGGCTCCTCCTGGCGAGTCCTCTACCTCTACACCTCCCTTCCCACGCTCTTCTACTGCGTTTTGATCTATGTTGCCGTCCGGGAGTCTCCCCGGTGGCTTTTTGTCCAAGGACGAAAGGAAGAAGCAGTCGCCACGCTGAAGAGCATTGCTCCGAGCTTGACCGCGAGCTTCTCCGGCATGATCCCTGTCGCGGAGACCACGTACTCGTCGCTAAAAGTTCTGGTGCAAAAGAGATGGGCTCTGCGGCGGTTACTGGCGGCTATGGCGGTGGGTTTCGGAATCGGGATAGTGTACTACGGGATGCCGCTGGCGGTGGGAAGCTTGCCGTTCGACTTCTACCTGAGCGTGACGTTTAACGCGTTGGCGGAGGTGCCGTCGGCTCTGGCCACGGTGGTTCTGATCGACAGGATGAACAGAAGGACAGCGGTGATGGTTTTTGGTGGGCTGAGCGGAATTTGCAGCGTGGCGTGCGCGTGGGCAGGGACCGCGTGGGATTTAGGGATGGAGCTAACGTCTTTTTTCAGCGCGTGCACGGCGTTCAACGCGGCGCAAATATACACGATAGAGTTGTTCCCGACGTGCGTGAGGAACTCAGCGGCGTCGCTGCTGAGGCAGGCGATCATGTTCGGCGGAGTGTTTAGTCCGGTGCTGATCGCCGCCGGAAGGGGGGGAAGGTGGCTGTCGTTCGGAGTGTTTGGGTTGGCGATAGGGTTATGCGCATTGTTTGCTGTGTTTTTGCCGGAGACAAGGGGCCGGAAGCTTTGTGACACAATGGAGGAGGAAGAACAGATTCAACAGAAGAGTGCCAAACCAGTTACTACTGTGTAGTGTGCAGTTTAAAAAAAAGAAACACACTCGCAGGGCTCTGGTTCCTGGAAGTGGAATGTTATTTATTTCAATTTTCACGTAAGGCTGTTAACTAGTGAAACTTTTTTTGGGATTTAAAATTAGGTTAGATGTGGAAAAGAAATATGATATCGATGGTGTGTATTGAAACCCGAATCAATGAAACCATCTTATGACGATGGTGTAAATTTCTCCTCCCTTGTAAGTAGGAAGTGTTTTTGTAATTATTGCAACTAGTTCATTGGGAGTTTTATGGTTTTTTTTTTTTTTTTTTTTCAGTTGGTTAATTACAGAAAATAAGTTTTAATTTAGATCATGTCCAATAGTTTTACTAATTTTTGAAAGAGAAATTTACAGAAAACTTTCCCTCCGTGTCTTTAATATTAGACATGTGGTAAATTTGTCTTACATTCATTAATATCAAAAAATAACATATTTTCTTTGAAGTTTTTGGTCGTGATGCGCCTTGGTACCCCCCAAGTTATCAGCACCATTTTAGTTGATATCTATCATTATTATGGTCTACTTTCTGGTGATGGCTCAAGTTCATAAGGTATTTTAATTCCTACATTTATTGAATTTTGGTGTATGGGTCTATCTTTGGTTAGTTTTGATGGCCCATTGCCCCTGGGAATGCCTAAGTTTGATGTAATAACTTAGAATTTGTTGATGGAGGTTTTTTGACTTTCTTCCTCTCGAGTATGTCCAGAGTTTCTGTATATATCCATTTTATCAATATAATTTATCATTTATTGATAAAAAAAAAAAAACATATTTTCAGTAAGTATATATATAATTAACAAATTAAATAGACACACGGACACATGGAGGGGAGGTCGCCTATATAATTTCACCCTACCTATGGCTCATTGCGGGTAGAAAATGAAAAATAATTTTAGAAAATGAAGGGGTTGTTTCCACTTATAAAAATACTACTTTATCCTACTCTAAATAACAACTAACATGAAATATTTAGGATTTTTAAATAAAATAAACAAAATAAGGTAAAAATTAATTGTGATGACATGATAGAAAATTTTCTTTTTTATTCATCATGTAACACCCCAAATCTGAAACTGGGGTTCGGAGTGATATTTAAAAAGTAATAAATCTCTTATACCAAATAATTATACAGCAAAAGACCTCAATATTTATATACCAGAGTACTAAAAACCTTTTATTACAAGAATATCTCCGATAACAAATTTAAATATATTCTTAGAAATTATAAGATAAATCATAAATAACAAATTTAATTATTAATCTAAAATATTATTTCTAACCCCATTCTTGCTTCCACTGCGCTACTCTGATTCCTGTCTCTCTTCACAAGGCATTTGAAAAATATTTGATAATGATAGGATGAGACACTTCTCAGTAAGGATGAAATAAATTATCATCAGTGTGTGGCCAATGAGTTTTGGTGTATACAAAATATAGTTGTTTGTTAATCAACATCAACTGAGAAAACACATGCAAACTGTACTCACACACATACATAAACATTTATAAGCGAGAGTTCCCAATGATAGGAGAGATTACACGTCCATACATCCCCTTTGCTCTGATACCTTATGTAACCTTGCCCTTTTAGTTGGGTGAGGTTACAACTGATACTTATCAAGACACTCACCTTACTCAATAAGTCCTCGAGCGGAGAGTTTACCTCGCTCCAATCATATGTAATGTCACAATATAAAATACATTCAATACTTTATTATAAATAACTTTCACATACAGACTATAACTCACACCTATATAAATACTATAAATGGTAAGATGTTAATACTTTTGCAACCATAAGTTGTTTATTGTAAATATTTTGCAACTATACTCTTTAAATTGTAACCTCTTGAATACTTTGTTTTGTTATACTCTATTAAATATGCTTTGTTTTCATATACTCTACTCTCCTATACTTTGGTCAAATCTACAATTATGAATATAAGAACTCACTCCCAAATGGATATACAATATACTTCCCCCCCATGACGGGTTGTGTGGCCCGTAGGCTGGACTTAACTTTGGCCAGCCTGCCACTAGGCTAATTCAACTACACTTTACCTATGCTAGTACGACTAACCTTCCCACGTTACTGGCTCAATCGACTATTCAATATCAACACTCTCCTCGAGACGTGTGGTTGCACTAACTCTTCTTTATTGTAGTTACGGTACCAAGCGATCTATGGTCCATTGGAATTCTTATAAATCATACTTTGCAATTTGATAAAACTACCCGTGGTCTATATGTCACCATAATTATTTACTATACATGCATTCTGGACTCAAATAGTTCCAAACGAGCCATGGAATACTTAGATTCAATTATGCAATAAAATATACTGCATAATATTTCAAATCACATTTTCACGATAATACCACAAAAATACTCAAATTCAATTGTGCAGTAAAATATAATTAAACCTCATGCCATACAGTTTATTCAATAATTATAATTATATAAATTACTGGAAAACAGGAAATTTTATACCCAGTATCTGTTTTACCGAAAATACTAGTTTAATTATCTCCACCATTTATTTAACTCAAAATATATATATTTAAAGGGAAAATGGAGATAACTAACCCTACTCACTTTAATCATTTACCAAAACATGTTTAACAACTCAAACTAATAATTTCAATCGGCCAAATTATTCAGAAAATCTACTACAATAATCTAAAAATCAAATAATTTAATTCAATCGATTCAACTTTAAAATAAAAATGGTTATAAAATCTCTAAACTCACAAACACCCATTTAATCAATTCATAATAATAATAATAATAATCCAATATCCATATGCAAAAATATTCAGAAAAATGTATATATAATTTCTGCAATCTCATATTACAATTTAATCGATTAAATTATAACATTCCTAACATAATTTATTTCCCTTACCTCACCTTAGGAGTGGTGGCTACGACGCCCTAATCACGAATTCACTCCGGTTATAATGTTGGTAGTCAAATTCAAAACCCAAGGGTATTTTTTGTTCTTTGATCGGCGGACGTTTGATCGAGAAAATCAATGAGAGAGAAAGTGGGATGAGGAGAGAGAGAGAGAGAGAGAGAGAGAGAGAGCTAAACGCTCTTTGGATTTCCAACCTGAAGGATCTAACTTAAGTTATATATATTATAATATTTTTTTATTTTTTTTTTCAAGATTATAACCTTAATTAAGTATAACTATTTTTGGGATCGTTATACACCAACTTGTAAAACTCACTAAACTATTGTAAACGTTTTTAATCTACTACCTCACTAAATACACACTCTTGACGAAGTTTTAATCAATTAATTATGCTACTTCACTAGTTAAATAAAAGTACTTTAAATAAAGTTTAATGGTATAATTATATCATATACATAGTACAATATCTAAAAAGTAATAAGTAAATAAAAGAGTGATATTTACGAGGTAAGTGTAGCATTTCAGAATATTTATATTTTATTATTTATTTATTTCTTTGTCCTCCTAAATAAAATTTATGGGTACTACCATAGGAAGAAAATATTAAGTACAAAGCACATGCCACATCAGTCTCTTAGTTATTACCCAATATCGTGTAGACCTATGTGGAAGGAATTATTGTGTACACTTAGTCAACCACGTAGGCTATACGCTAAACCAATCAAAATGTGTCAACTCATTAAAATTGCCACATAAGCATTTTTTTTTTATGCAATCTTTTTAATTTGTTAAACCCTATTCACTTTTTACCTTCCCTCCCTCTTTCCTCTTTCCTCTTTCCTCCACCGCAGCCGGACACCTTCCCTCCCTCTTTACACTCTCGTCCAAGCAGCTGCAGCAGGCAGCCGCCGCACGCCACCACCCGCCGGCAGCCGCCATACCCAGCACCACCTCACTGCCGGCAGCCACCAAACCCTTGGGTTTGTAATTTTTTTTGTTTTTAATTGTAACAATTTTTTTCTTTTGCAATTGATCTTTATTTTTTAAAATTGGGAACAGTTGTGATGCTTTTATTTTTAATGCTTCTTTTTGTTAATGTAGTTTCAATTCTCAAAGAAGATAGAGTATTCAAAATGTTCACCAAGCAACTTAAAGATTTAAGTACTTTTAAGTGGTGCAAATATATTAATTAATTTGCAAATTGATATTTATTTTCAAATTTGAAATGAAATTGATTTGTACTTTTTTTTTTGTTTTTAATCATAACATATTTTTTCTTTTGCAATTCATCTTTATTTCTAAATTGGGAGTAGTAAATTATAAGTGGTTCTTTAGATTTAAGTGCTTATAAGTTTTTCAATTGAACTCTGAATCTAGTTCGTTTATTTAGAAGTTGATTCAAATTTTAGAACTCAATTTAAGTAAATAACACCTGAGTATAGGATGTTCTATTACAAAGTCATGATCAATGGGTGTAATTGCTAATCAATATATGAGAATATTATATTGACACTTGAGTAGATGATACTGTCAATCATGTTCACTTGTGTTAAGATAAGTCCCCTCGAACATTTTAGTCATTAATTGTTTTTAATGAGAAACTCATTGAACTGTTTTGCTTGAATTATGATCGTCGGCAGAATTTGAGTCTTCTGATTCTTCCAACTGTTTGATCATTTTGATTAACTGAGTTTTCATTTTTCTTGATTTTAAAGACTTTGACTTTCTTGAGGAGGATATTGAAATAGTATCATCGTCTTCGATGATCTTCAATCTATCTTTTGATTTTAACAAAGTACCTTGAGAACAAGAAGTTTGTTCAATCTGTTGAACAAGCAATGCACGAATTTGTCCTTCTGGTAGGGTAAATTTCTCCCACCATCGAACTTTGAAAATTCTTCGTATCGTTTTTGAAAAGCATAAGGTACTTTCTTCTGGGGAAACAAAAATGTAATCCCAGCAAAAAATCCAAGTGATCCCAAAGTTTGAACAAAAATGTAGAATTTTGAGGAATGGTATCAGAGCCAGTTTTATTCATTAATCTTTCAAATTTTTTTTGAAAATTGCATTTTTGATTTCCACTAAGCGTTGGTAAGCCTAATAAAAATCCGTTGGTCAGCCCGTCAAGCCAGGAGAGCGTATAGGGTGGTCCTAGTGGTGTTCCCGATTAGTTGAGAGTAAACCTGCAAGACTAGAAAAATTTAGAAAAAAGATGGATAAATTGGTTCGAGGTATTATGAATACAGGAAAGCTAATAAAAGAAGTTAAGTATAAACAAAATGAATCATCAAATAAAAGTTTAGATAAAAAAGAATTACAAATCTCTTTGGAAAAGATTGAAAGAAGACTAGCAAATTGGAATGGTAAAGATATACCAAACCAAGATTCAAATAAAATTTGGAAAATGTCAAGAACAGAAAGTCAAATCATCAAGCAAAAGGGATCAATAGAAAATAATGAAAAATAATTTATTAAAGTCATCAACAAATTAATCTCTTTAGTTACAAATGAAGTAAGATAGCAAAAAAGACTTTTAGATATAGAAGATCTAGAGTCCCTTAGGTCAAAATATGATAGAATTCATATTGGAATGGTTCAAGTAGGACTATTCCCTCTCACAAGAGCAGGATTAAACAAACCAGTTTGTGTCATTCTTCGTGATGCTAGGCATCATGAATTTAATGACTCCTTATTAGGAATGTTAGAATCAAATATTGCAGAAGGTCCAATATACTTTGAATGCTATCCAAACATAAGAGCAAACCTACAAGAGAAATCATTATACAAACTTTTAACTCTTGACATCCAAACTAAAGGTTATGATATGGATTCAAGAAGCTCAAACCTTGAAATGATTTACTGAGTTTATTACAAAGCTACAACTTCAACAGTTCTTCCAAATTCTCTTCAAACTAGTGAAAAAAGTGAAACAATCATGCTTCAAGCAAACTTTAATAGACAGTCACTTGCATCTCATTCCAAGAAACTTCTATGGCATGAGATTCAAGTTGGGGGAGATTAGGAATTCAATAATTTGAACAAAACCGATCATTCAAATTATTCCAAATATTCAAAGAACGGTTGCTACAAAAGTTATTCAAGACGAAAGTGGAAATGTTAAAGTTAATTTTCAATCATTATTAACAAAAAGTAAAAGTTTTGGTCAATCTTCAAGACAATCAATTGACTTAGGAAGAAAAAGTATCTCAAGCCTTTATACCTATGTAGAACCAAGCAAAAACTTCAAATTAAAAGGGATTGATTTTGGTCCAGAAATACCTCAAGGATACTATCAAGAAATTTCTAAATCAAACTCTCCAACGGAATCTCAAATTCTAACTAAGGATCAAAGATAAATTCTAAAAGAACATCAAAGAAAAAATATAATGACTATAAGCAAGACTTTTAAACCAAATATGGAAATGATTAGAAGAGATTACAAGCATGAACTTAATAAAAATGATAGAGACAAATTCTTTGAAGAATACAATGAAAAAGAAAGAAGAAAAATTAAAGAAGAATGATTTAAAGAAATGCAAAGATTAAGGAGAAATGTTCCATTTTTCAATTTTGTCAAACAAAAACAATCAGTTAATGTTATTCATAACTGTAAGAAAAACTAGAAATTAATTGACAAAAATCTTGTTGCATCAATACATCCTCCAGAAAACTCTTTCAAAATCAATTATAAAGGAACAGAAGTCACTGCATCACCATTCAAAGAAACTAAAGGAAATATTAAAGTAGATCAATTAATCAGTCAAAACAACTATACAAATCAAATACTGCAAACAATCACTACAAAAAAACTGGTTTTTAGTGACGAATTCAATTTCGTCACTAAAAGTTGGTATTAGTGACGGTTTTTAAGAATCGTCATTAATAGTCTAAGCATTAGTGACGGCTTTAGCAGTCGTCACTAATACGACACTATTAGTGACAGTTTTAAAACAATCACTAATACTTTCGTCACTAAAAATAGTGCGGTAAACAATTTCAGCGCGAAAATTTTTTTGGAAAAATATTAGCGACGATTCCAGGGTATTAGTGATAGTTTTAAAACCGTCACTACTAGTGTTTTTATTTAAAAAATATTAAAAAAATAAATGGTTAAGGGTATTAGTGACAGTTTGGGAAAACCGTCACTAATAAGGGGGTATTAGTGATTGTTTTGAAACCGTCACTACTAGTATTTTTATTTTAAAAATTATTTTAAAAAATTAGTTAAGGGTATTAGTGACGGTTTTGAAACTGTCACTACTAGTGTTTTCATTTAAAAAATTTTAAAAAACAAATAGTTAAGGGTATTAGTGACGGTTTGGGAGAACCGTCACTAATAAGGGGGTATTAGGGATGATTTTGAAACCGTCACTCCCTGTGTTTTCATTTAAAAAATATTAAAGAAATAGTTAAGAGTATTAGTGACGGTTCTCCCAAACCGTCACTAATAAGAGGGTATTATTGACGGTTTTGAAACCGTCACTACTAATGTTTTCATTTAAAAAATTTTTAAAAAGAAATAGTTAAGGGTATTAGTGACGATTTGGGATAACCGTCACTAATAAGGGGGTATTAGTGATGGTTTTGAAACCGTCACTACTAGTGTTTTCATTTATAAAATTATTTTAAAAAATTAGTTAAGGGTATTAGTGACGGTTTGGGAGAATAGGTACTAATAATAGGGTATTAGTTACGGTTTTGAAACTGTCACTACTACTTCAGACTTCAGTTAACACAAAAAAACCCTAAGGGCCCCTAACCCGCGCCGCGACTCTTACCCTTTCCTCATCTCTGACCTCTCAGCTCTCACTCTCTCAAATCTCAATCCTCTCCTCTCCTAAGTCGCCTCTCCTCTCCTCTAGTGCGCTGCTAAGTGCCAGACCTGCCGGTGCTGCGAGCCTGCGAAGTGTGAACGATCCCTAGTTTGAGTCGTCATCTCCTCCAGGCTCCACGAACCAAAGCCACTGGCATCAGTCAACCCCAGCTCCACAGACGACTTGACTCCACACCTCCAGCCTCCAGTTGCTCCATGGTAAGATTAAGCTCCCTCAGGCCTCACGGATCAAGCTCCTTCACGATCCACAGACGCAGAGGACCAAAGGTGGAGTCGTGGAAGTGAGTTGCAAATTTTTATTTTATTTTTTAGGTTCTCTGTTATTAGTAGCTTGTCGGGTTTCATTATAATTGAGCCCTACTAATGCATGCTTTTGGGATACAATGAGATGCTATTGTTGTTTCTTGATGGGTTTGTGTTGATATGTCAATGTTGCAATTTTAGGATGCAAAGTAAAACTATTGATACATTCAATAAAATTATGGTATAAAAACCAAAGTTACTAACTGAATGGATATAAATTTTATGATATAAGCACGTGAAATTATTGCAAAATGATTAACATTGCTATTGTTTTAGGTACTGATATACATATGTTTGTGTTTTTGTGTGTGTGTGTGTGTATAATGAGTATCCCCCCCCTTTGACTTTTTGGTGATATCTGCTTTATTAATTACATTTAGTTTGTTATTAGAAGCATATCGGAATCTAGGAACCCTTTTCGAGTGCGTCAAACAGTCAAATTATGATTTGGGACACAAGTGGACCTTCTTTTAAGGATTGGCTAGTTAAGTTGTTTTCTATACTAGTTTTGCTTGATTTTAAAGATTATCCATATTGGTGGTTCACATATGTTTAGGGTGGGTTGTTTTCTATATTAGTTTTGCTTCATTTTAGAGATTCCAATCCATATTGGTGGTTCACATATGTTTAGGGTCTGAATTCTTCCTCGTCATGGGACTTTCTTTTTTTTTTTTTTTCAAAGAGTGACTGTTTCAGTTTATACAGACCGTCGTATAAAATATTACATCTAGCTAGGAAGTCAGCTACACAATCCTTTTAGAGCTAAGCTAGGCCCAACACCAATTTTTTTTTCCGCAAACCTAAAAAATTTGAAGAATTGTGAGGATGTTAAAAAATGTGTTAACATGCCATCAAGTAAAATAATTGTATCATGAGTGAACTGCAAATGAGACAGTACCACCTTCTCTCTGCTCACCTTGATCCCCCTCACAACTCTCTATCAGTAGCCCTTTCTATCATTTCGCTCAAAACATCCTCCATAAGAAACAAATAAAAATGGGGAAAGAGAATCTCCTTGCTTAGACCCCCTGGAAGATCTATAACTACTTTTGTACCCATTAATAATCACAAAAAATAAGCATTAGCCATTAGATAAACAGCCCCCTATCCAATTCCTCCACGTAACACCTGACCCCTTCCTCAAAGGCACTCTATCCAAGAACTCTCAACTAGCTCAATCACACGCCTTCTCAAAATCAAAAAATCTAATTTGAACACAATGCCCTTTTTCTTTGTACGATGAACATCCTACTACTTCAATGTCTACTAAAAATAACATACACAATCTGACTCTCTCCCACAAAAAACACTTTGTGCAAAAGAAATAGTATTACTAAGGAGGAGGTTAGACTTCACATTCAGAGTCCAGTACTCCAAACTTCAAATCATGCTGATCGAACTCTGGTACATGTCCAGAATATTAATAGTTTGGAGCTAGAAGTGTTTGAAAAATGGGGAGGTAAGATGCAAAAACCCAGGAGCAACTATGGGGGAGATTAATGATGATATCTTGTGTATGAATTTTGGCAGATTTGACTGTGGTGGGAGGTTGCTGTTGGATGAGATTCTCCTATTAAGAAGGAGGTTGGGTGCATCAATGTGGAAAGGAAAGAAAAGGAGGTTAAGAAATGGGGAGATATATTGGATCAGAAAGTGATGATTTGAGTTTTGTCTGAGGTGGAGGTTTATTATTTGATGATATTTGGAAACAATATAGGAATAATTGGGAGTTGTATCATAAATCTTGAAAGTAATATGAACTTTGCAATTTTATAACTTTCTCTTGGTTTGATTTACTTAATGAATTTAAGTTAGTATTTTGAATGACTAAAAAATAGTTTAAAAAGTATATTTATTTTTTACATTGCATTTATAATTATGTAGTTTTTTCCTTAGATTTTGCCGTCATTGAGAAGGGTTTGTTATATAATTTTAGGTCTACTTTTGATAACTTCTATTTTTGATAGTGGGCATATCATTTGCAGTGTATATACAATGAATGGAGGGGCTTTATCTAGTTTACCCGGAGTTTCTTTTCACAATTGATTTGAAATGCGATAAGCCTGCCCATATAGATAAAATGAATTTTAGCCTTTCATTTGATAGGTTGTCTCTTATAGTTAAGGTATGATTTAAATATTAATTTTATTTCTCTTGAATCTTGATGCCCTTTTTGTGGTCATTGCATCCACAAGAAGGGCATCAAGATTCAAGAGAAATAAAATTAATATTTAAATCATACCTTAACTATAAGAGACAACCTATCAAATGAAAGGCTAAAATTCATTTTGTCTACATGGGCAGGCTTATCGCATTTCAAATCAATTGTGAAAAGAAACTCCGGGTAAACTAGATAAAAAATCATTGATGCAGCCACCACCATCCACGACCTTGGCGTCCTTCTCTGCCATCCATGACCTCATTGCAGCTAGAGATAGGTATATATCTAACTTCAATTTAATAGATGATTTAACTTCTGGACTGCATATTTGGATTGATATATCTTGTGAACTGCATGCTGGTAGTGGACATTAGGATTGCATGCTTGATTGGAACACCACCTGCATGGTTGATGCAGTGATGTGTATTGCCTGCTGGTAGATACTTTTAGGTTGTTGCATGTCTTAATCTAAATGGCATTTGTATGATGCAAAAATATTGTGAATTGCATGCTTTTGTGACTTACAAGTTTGGGAAATGTTTTATTTATAGATGGCATGCTGCCGAAAATTTGTTGAAAATTTTAGGGAAAGAAAAGAAAAATTCAAAAGAGACCAATTTTGGACTATGTGATATAATTTTTCTTTGATTTCTTGCTTGCTTGGTGGTTATGCCAATTTTGGTTGGAGTCTGTTATTTATGTTTGAAGGTTTAAGTTTAATTTATGTGCAACCAAAAATTAATTGTTAATTGCCAAAAAATGAGATTAAAAGTAATATAGGGTCCATCGGAATGGATGAAACACTACAGTAAGTGGCATTGTTTCCCATGCAAATCTGTAGAAATTTGTTTCCCATTTTGCTTGTTTGTTCCTTCCTCCCACTCATTTTAGAGTAGCTAATGGCAATAGGGTTTGATTTTGGGAGGATGTTTGGCCTGGTTACAGTCGTTGGAGTAGATGATGCTTCATCTTCTTAAGATTTCCACTCTTCACAATGCACATATCATCTCTTTCTTTTCTTTGGAGAGAAGTTCTCTTTCTTGGGATTTTCATTTTATAGTAAATCTCATACCAACTGTGTCTACTTTATGAAATATGTTGTTTATGGGATAATCCACTATATTCTGATATATGAATTTTATGGGATGCATGAACACGTTACATTATTTAATGCTTATTATATGAAGCTCATGTGCACTCGCAAAATTCATTACTAGTTGGATTATTGTGAACTATTTATTGTAAACACTTAGGTTTGGAGCATATCTCTATGAAAAATGTCATATTTATAGGAGAAATGTTGCCAAAATTTTTCAAAAAAGGTATACTAATTTTTTTAACTTTCTTAATTTATAGGGTTTGCAACTGTGACAATGTTAGAACGATGTCTTGCACTACGGATGCAGCTTTTCACTTTTTTTGTTATCTGAAAAGATGAAATGTATTTGAATTTGAATTTGTATAATGTATTTGTATTTAAATTTGAATTTGTATAATATATTTGTATTTGAATTTGAATTTGTATAATATATTTGTATTTAAATTTGAATTAGAATTTTGAATAATTTTATGAATTTTATTGCAATTATGGTTTAATGTTATGTATAAGAAAATGTAATTTAATTACAGATTTTTATAGGAGTTAATAATTGAAAAAAAAAATTAAATTCACTATTAATTTTTCAATTTAAGTATTAATGACAGTTTCAAAATCGTCACTAATATCTTTTTAAAAAAGTTTTAGTGAAGGTTCTCAAACCGTCACTAATACTATGACTTTAGTGACGGTTATAAATCCGCCACTAATAATAGAGCAATAGTGACGGTTTTAAAATCGTCACTATTGCTCTATTATTAGTGACGGTTTTATAACCGTGTCGATTTTAAAACCATCACTAATAATAGAGCATTAGTGATAGTTTTAAAATCATCACTAATAAAGGAGCAATAGTGACGATTTTAAAACCGTCATTAATACTATGGCTTTAGTGACGATTTTTGGTCGATCCGGTGTAGAATCTATAGTGAAGGGCTTAGGTTTTTAGATACCGTTTTAATCCATCACTAATACTATATTATTAGTGACCGTTTGAAAAATTCGTCACTAATAAGTATTAGTAACGGCAGGTATAGCGACTAATTGAAAACTGTCACTAATAACCTTATTTTTTGTAGTGAATAGCTAATTAATTTACAAGAAATGAAAATCATTTAAAATATTTTGCAGAAATTAAGACCAATAGCACTTACGAAAAAGGAGAATCTAGCAAAACAAAACCCAAATTAGAAGAACTAATACCAATCAATACGTTAGACAAAAGATTAAAAAATTTTCAGTTTGAAAAACAAAATGAATTACTTACTCAAAAAATAGATGAACTTATCAATAAAACTACAAATTTAAAAATTAATATGTTATCAAAAGAAGAAGCCATTAATACTTTAAAATCAAACTTTAGAAGTAATGAAGACTTTGAGGTTAACAAAATCAGAAATTGGAAAAATCAAAGCCAAAGAACTTATTACAAAAAACCGACACCTCCAAGCCTCTTATTTGAAGAATCAAACGATATGTTACCCCAAAAAATCTTTCAAGGCAATGAAATTCATGAATGGAGAATTGATGGTCTAACCGAATATCAAGTCCATGTCTTACTTCATCAAATGTCTGTTGCAGCAACAGCCTTTAGGCTTCATTTACCAGCAGTTAGTGAGGGACAAATTGTTGCCCTATTAACTCATGGATTCGTAGGAACTCTCAAAGAATGGTGGGATCATTATCTCACCACTCATGAAAAAGATCAAATAATGGAAGCTAAAAATATCAAAGAAAAAAATGGAATACAAACTCAAGAAAGTGATGCTGTCGCAGCACTCATTTGGGCAATCTTTAGCCAATTCATTGGAAATGCAAGTAGTCAACATGAAACGAGTAGTGTCATACTTTTAAATCTCACGTGTCCGAAGTTATCGAATTTTCAATGGTATAAAGACATATTTATTGCAAAAATAATGAGCAGACCAGATGGAAGATCTAGATTCTGGAAAGAAAAATTTATAAGTGGATTACCAAAATTATTTGCTCAAAGAATTAAAGATCAAGTCAAAGAAACTTTAGGATCAAATTATGAATCAATCACTTATGGTCAAATCGTTTGTGTAATCAATCATGAAGGATTAAAACTTTGTAATGAGTTAAAAACTCAATCTCAAATGAAAAATGAGTTTAAAAAGAATAGAGAAGAATTAGGAGATTTCTGTGCTCAGTATGGGTACAAAAGAATCAAAGTACCTTCTAAAAAACATCATAAAAAACAAACATATAAAAAGTACAAACCATCAAAAGGTTATTATAAAAAATATGATAAAAACTATTATAAGAAGAAAAGGAGAAATTATGAAAAAACCTCAAAACTACAAAATAAAGACAAAAGTCAAAAAACAGACAAGAGTCAAAAAACTTGTTTTAAATGTGGAAAGAGAGATCATTATGCAAAAGACTATAGGGTTAAGCAAGAAATTAAAGAAATGAATATTGGAAATAAGCGCAAAAGGCAAATGCTAAATTTAATCATTAGTAGTGGATCAAATGCCTTTGAAACCACTTCACCTTCTCAAACAGAAGAAGAATTTATTAATGAAATTCAATGCCTCTGAAACCACATCACCTTCAGAAACAGAAGAAGAATTTATTAATGAAATTCAATCAAGTTCAAGTTCTGAAACTTCAAGTAAAGATATGTCCTCAGAAAAATCATGTCAAGAAGATATTGGATTTTGTATGTGCAATAAATGTTCAAAATCAATTTATGTAATTTCAAAAGAAAATGAAATCATCTTCGAAATGATTGAACATATTAATGATCCAGAGATAAAAAAACAAATATTTACATCAATTAAAAAGGAATCTAGAAAAAGATAAAACTCCACAAATTAACAAAGGATTTGATATAAATGGAATTATCAATAGATATAAAGATAAAGAATTCAAATCAAGCAAAGAACCAAGTATTCAAGATTTACAACGGGGAATAAATCAATCTAAAGAAGAAATTAAATCAATAGAGGAACAAAATGAAAAATTTAAGCAAAATATGTGTCAATTACAGTCAAGAATAGATAAAATTGATACAAAAGGAAAATCAAAAATAGAAGAAATAATTGACTCTGAAGAAGAATTTCAATATCAAGTAGACCAAAGCAAGGAGATATTTCTCAAATTTTTATCAAAAATCAATATTCATAAATGGTATTCAAAGATTAAAATTGTTATCAATAAGTCGTTTGTTCTCAAAACTCGTGCCTTAGTAGACACAGGAGCCGATATGAACTGCATTCAGGAAAGACTTATACCAACTCATTATTATGAAAAAACAAAGATGCAATTATATAGTGCAACTAATTCAACCTTAAAAATTCAATACAAAATTTCAGACGTCCATGTTTGTAATCAAGAAATCTGTCTTAAAACCACATTTGTACTTGTCAAAAATATGCAGCAAGAAATTATTTTTAGTACACTGTTTTTTACAATGATTTATCCTTTCAAAGTTGATGAAATAGGAATCATACATCAATCAGTGGGCAAAATATTTCATTTGAATTCATAGATAAAATGTAAGACAAGGAAGTAAATACCTTAAAAGACTTAGCCATTAGTAGAATTAATCTTATTCAAAATAAAAGAAAACATATAAAATCTTTATCAAGAGAAATTCATCATAAAAGAATAGAAGAACAAATTCAAAATTTAGAGGTTAAAACTCAAATTGATTTGTTCAAAGAAAAATTTGAAAAAGAAGTATGTTTAAATTTACCAAATAAAATATTATTTTATGTTAGATTGATCTCGTACAAGTAGGTATGTGACGACCCGAATAATAATGGTATTTAAATAATAAAAATGAAGGGAAATGGTAACAGTAACAGAAGGAGGCCGTCAACACTTTGGGAGTATTAACTAAGGGAAATCATCAGGTCCTCGTCGACGAACACAGGGGATTCGTCGATGAGGATATAAGAGGGTCTCATCGACGAAGCCAAGTTTCGTCGACGAGAAGATACCGAGAGAGGATTTTTGGAAGTTTGAAATTCGTTGACGAGGGTGTGAGTTCGTCAATGAACTTTCCATAGGACTCGTCTACAAGGTGACGTGTCTCGTCGATGAATCCGGCCCTATAAATAGCAAAACTCGAATTTTTAACACAGAAATTTAGAAAAAAAATCACTCTCTCTCTCTCTCCTTACGGTTTCTCTCTCCTCTCTCTTCTATTTCGGCTCCATTGTTCGCCGGATCGACCATCTGAGGCCACCACGACGCTCCTGGGGAAGTTCTCTCCAAATTTGTCGGAGCGGATCGTTAGTGGAAGCAAGTTGGAATTCATCCCTGAGTTGAGGTAAGACTTTTTATTCGAAATCTGGTCTTTCCACAGTTGAAGAAAATGATGTATTCAAATAAATACTGAAGTTTAGTTCTAAGAATTATCATTTTCAGGGTACTACTTAGGGTTTCCTATGAGTGTAAGACCAAAATTATAGAGGGGCTTTTCAGTTGTCAGGTAAGGGGATAAATTAAAACAGTTATTTTTCATTGAAAGTACTATTATTTAATAGTAGGATAATTTTCAAAAAGCATGTGATTTTGTATGAGTATAATTGAGAAAATGTAAGTTTGAGAAAATATTGCAATTGTACAGGAAATGTGTTTTCAGAACGGAATATATGGTTTTATTTAATTCGTGTGGCATGAATATTATTATATGTATATATTATACCATATTAAGTTATATTTATAATATAAAGCATGTTGATAAATATTTTCAGGAATAACATGATAAACACAATAAATTATGATTTTAGAATATATGATATGTTCGGCGCAAGGCCGTAATTGATGTTTGGCGCGAGGTCATACTTACTCATGTTATTCAGAACGAGGCCGTATTTATTCATGTTTCCGGCGCAAGGCCGTAATTATTATGTTAATGTAAGATTCAGAAAATGCTATTATTTGATTTGTGATAAACAGTATATGTTTATGTACTATATGTTATCAGAACCCATATATTAGTTCAGTTTCAGGAGTACGATACCGTAGCTTATAGATCAGATATCTATGATCAGATTGGTGCTAACCACCCCACAAGGGGGTGGGAGATGGATAGACGATGTGGCTTTCAGTGTAGAGTGTAGACGTCCACCTGACAGTCTGGACCAGGGTGTGGCGGGCCCATCGTACTTATAGACATTTTTGACTCGACAATGGTCGGCCAGCCATTGTCGAGTCCCGCCTTTGGGCTGTACAACCTGTCATGGGGGGTAATACATGACATCAGCTAGCTATACGTCCTGAGCAGTTTTCTATATTATAGATTATATCAGATAACACATGATTAGTATGATTACTTGAAAGTATGAAATTATATGTTTATCTAATCATATTATGATTTATGGTTATGGTACATGTATTACAACATTAAATATTCATGTTGCCACACAACTGATTTTAATTTATCTACCCTTACTGAGAGGTGTCTCACCCCGCGTATTAAATGATTTTTCAAGAAACCCGAAGGGGCCGGTGGGTCAGGGCCGCCGCTGAGTGAGTTGAGCTTCCCTGCTAAAAAGGTAAGTTCCGATCTAAGATCAGGAGATTTTTGTTGTAAGATCTTAGGTTTATTTTGGTATTTTTGGGAGATCGTATATAAACACAGGTATTTGGTGATGTAGTTAACTCTGTTGTTTGGATTTTTATGGTTACGAAAATGTGATTTAAATTTACTGCGGCTTAGGTTACCGCTGTGTTTGACAAGTATTGTAACGACCTCAAATCTTTAATATAAAATGTAACATAATTGTAGACACCCTATTTTTGCCCTAACCAGATAGAACAAGGGGTCTATTCTTATTTTCATTATTATTATTATTATTACCTTATTATTATTATTATTATTATTATTATTATTATTATTTTATTATAACTATTATTTTAGTATTTATTATTTTTATTATTTTTGTAACACCCCAACCCCGAAGGGTCTGGGATATTAACTTTTCACTATTAATTTATAGCGGAAGTAAATAAAGTCAATTATTATTAAACCAGAACACTAATTATCCATATTACAATCATTTATTTTAAAAGAAGAAAAATTACACAAGCATAAATATCTGACATCATACTAATATTTCTAAACAAATCATTATTTTTCCATCCCCACCCGCATGTTTGCTAAGCCTGATTTCTAATATGCTTTTCAGAGTTATCTGAAATAAAACTATGATTTAAGTGAGACGACGCTCAGTAAGTAAATAAGATTATTATTAGTGTGTGACCAAAATGAGTTTTTTAAAAATTTTGTAAAACAATATTTAATAATATAACTTCAAAATTTCTTCTAGAATAAATATAAATTTAAAAATTTCTACATAAAACTTTTGTCATCAATTATAACAATAAAATTTTATAATTATATACTAAAACTGTTAAATTAAACTTTTAACTTTAAAACTGTAAAAATATTTAATGATAAACATACATATACTTTTCCTTATACGTTTTCCTTAGATCGTCATTTAAACACCAGAATGATTCTTTTCACTTAAACTTATACTTTTCCTTCAAATTATCAGTAACTTTGTATACGAAATTAAATATGTATAAACATATATTATAAAAACACCACCCTTAGGCCTATTTGCCGTAAGTCATGTTTACCTCCATGACTGGGTTGTGCGATCCGAAGACTAGACTTAGTTTAGCTGGCTGGCCGACCAAACTAAATCAACGTATGTAAACTTTAAGTGAGATTTTCCTTATTAAGTCCTGATCTGGAACCAGGTGTGCACTCAGAAAAAATCCACTAACATAAATAATCACTTTGTAAACAGTGTTGGTGCACTCTGATCCGTTTAAACTTTAAGTTGCGATATCGAGCATCTGTAACTTTGAACTTTCGTTGCCATAAGGGGTTTTAAAATTATCTTATTATAATTTATGCAATTTAAAATAATATCGTGAAAATCTCATCTTTACATATATTTTCATAAACATGTGCAACGTAGAAGTAAACTCATGTCACACAATTTTTGTGCTAAAAATATTTATTTATTTATTTTTGAATAGAAAGAAATGCTGAAAATTACCCGAGTGGATTAGAATATTTCTTAACCCAAAAATAAGTGCAAGAATATTAAAATTAAAACTGGTATAATTAAATATGCATAAAAATAAACTGAAGAGAATTTTACGAAACTAAGTAACATAACTGAAATTTACTTACAAATAAACTCGGGTATAAATTTTAAATGAAAATCTAACATAATCTAATTTACTTACCAATAAATTCGGATATAAATTTTGAATAAAAATACTAACATAATCAAATTTACTTACCTTCTTCCTTACGAACACTGTAACTATCTCTAAGAAATGAGATCGGAAAGAGCGGGTGATTGAGAACTTATTCAAAAATTCTATCTCCACCACAAATTCTTTCACTCACCTATCCTTCTCTTCCTTGGAAAATTTTTGTGAAAAATAAAGGTTGAGAGCTTCTTATTTATAGGAAAATTTTGAGGAAAAAATGAAATTTATAAAAGTGTGGGGAGATGGGTGAAATTATAATTTTTTTAAAATTAAAGAATGGGCAAGGGATGGGCAAGGTATGAGTTGAGTATGGGATGAGGATAGAGGCCATGTGGGAGTGCTTGCCACCATTCCCATTAGATAAATTTTTAATTAATTACTTACCTAATTAATTAATCAATTAGTTAATTAATTATTTTATTCTTTTATTATTTTTCTTAATTATTATTATCATTATTATTATCATTGTTGTTACTTTTAAACTATTTTTAGTATTTATTTATTTTATTATTTATTTTTTTAAAAAAGGATTAAATTTAAATTTTAAAAACTCATGTGGGCCCTACATAGTCTTATGGGCCCCACACAACTTCGAGACTCAAATGGATCTTACGTAATTCCAATAATCTTCATACGATTTTATGAGCCTTACACAGCTTCAAGACTTGTGTAAACCTCCACACGGCTTCGGGACTCATGTGGGTCCCACACAGTCTTGTGGGCCCCGCATAGGATTTTTAAATTATTATATTTTATCATATATTTCTACAATTATGTCAGTCAAAACATTATTTTATGTACTTATTTACGTGTACAAATAGTGTGTATCCTGTTTATCCTATGAAATTCCATTTTGACAAGGCTGACCTCCAGGGAGAGACTGAGCCACAATGGTCTCTGAGCACTCGCTAAGATAAGGTCTTTCTTAGGCATCAAACATGGAATCAATGATCCTACAGAAAAACACTTCTGTATTGATATTAACTTAATTACCATTTTTATTATTTTATTATTATTGTGTTTTAATCGTATATATATTTTTGGGTCATCACAATTTTTATTATTATTAGTATTTTTTTATCTTTATTTTATTATTACTCTCGTATAATTATTTGTATTATTTATTTTTATTTATTACTAGTAGTATTACTTTACTATTATTATTTTGGATATATTTATTATTATTATTATTATTATTACTTTATTATTATTTTTATTATTTTGCTATTATTATTATTTTTATTATCATTATTACCATATCTATTATTACCATAAAAATATAAAAAAATAAAGAAAAAGGAAAAATGAAAAAGGAAAAGAAGGGGGCGCTAGGGTTGACAAAAATTTTATAAAGGAGGGGCGCAACGGAGCCAAAAAAAAAAAGGGGGGGCTTTTTCTTTATTCTTCCCGGAGGCCTCCTTGCAAAAACCATCTTCAACCTCCCTGCTGAAACCAAAAAGCCATAGTTCTCCATCTCCTCTTCACGGCCACACCCACGCCCCTGCTCCTTTTTCCCCTTTCTCAATCGTTACTCTCTTCTCTTCCCCCTCCTTAATCTCTCCCTCAAATCTCTGTTCCAGTTTCTGCCGCCGCCACGACCCCAGAACTCCACGGAGAACCACAGCAACAGCCACCACACACGAACCCCAGCCCCTCTGTCGAGACCATCCTCGGCTCTCTACCGCTACAACTCCGACGAACCACCCACGCAACACCGTCAGCCTCCCAGTTTCACCACCCTCACGTCATCATTAGATCAATCCTGGTGTCGTCGTACCAGACCAGTCTTTCTTTAGTTCTCTCATTCGACAGCGGAACAAGATAGCCATAGCCTAAGCTTCACCATCACTCCCCGCAGACTAGGATAGCCCCACTCTGGTCGCTCCATCAACTTCGGCTCCTCAAGCTCGTCGTCATCATCTCTCACACGGCTCATCTTCGTCTCCATCGTCGTACCCAGCTCCGGTCTTTAACTTCTGCCACAACCCAGTTCCTGCAAACCCATACATGTACCAGCTCTCGCAGATCCAGCCTTAGCCACCTCGCGGCTATCCTCTGACTCCCCTATAAGTATACTCACACACACATGCACATACCAAGCCCACACATGCAAGTTTGGATTTTTATTGTGTTTGTTGTATACTGTAATATATATACATGTAGATAAGATTATTCAAGTTTGGATTTTTTATTGTGTTTGCTGTAAATATTGAATATTATTATTTTTAAAGTTATAGTATTTAACAATTGTTGTTCATGTTTGTGCAAGATTTTTTATTTTGTCATATTTTATTGTACTTTTTTTTTTTTTTTTACCCTCTTGTCTTGTTTTGTTTTGTTTTCTATGATTATTATTAACGTAAATATTAATTCGTTTGTTTTCTTTTTGTAGGATTCTCTTTAGGGGGCTTATTTCAATGTTCAAAGGTTGAATCTTGTTGTCATGATTTTATTGCGTATATATTTATGTTTATTATGGTTTATTATTTTATATTGTTAATACGTATATATGTATATTGGTGGTGTATTATGTGAGTGATATGGTGATTTATCTTTGTTTATTTTGTTTAGTGTCATATGCATATTTATATTTTACCATGGTTTATTGTTTCATTTTGCTACCACATATTATTGTATATTATTTATTACTATATATAATATTATTGTTTATTAGTTGTGAAAAATTTTGCTCTTATATTTATGTGATGTTCATATTTGTCAATGTTTAGAGGATTTCATGCTAATCTTGCTTAGGCAACTTCCTAATTTTAGGATATTGATTACTTTAGGTTTAATTTCATTTAGGGTTTTAGTTATTTTTACATTTTTAAATGTGTTGGTTATTTTGTATTTAGGGTTTTTGTCATAATTAATGTTGATATGTGGGGTTATTATTATTGTTCATATTTAGTGTTTATTTTATATGTAGCATATTAATTTTTTGGGTTGTACATTAATTTTTGATTCAATCCATTTTCCTAATTTTCTATTTAGTGGTCATATTGAGTATTTACGCATAAATTTGTTTTCATAATTTCTACGTTTGTTTACCTTTGTATAATCACCCGCTAAATTTAGAGTTAATCGGTTTCCATGTTTTGATCTTAAGGTAAGTATTATATTATGCATCACATCCTTATTATCATTATCAGTATTAGAAGTAAGTTATTATTATTATTATTGTACGTATTTATGTATATTGTTATATTGTCATATGATGTATATGAGTATATTGTTATACTAAGCATGTTGTTATATTTAGTATTCTTAGATTATACGTTTATATTAAGAATGTTGGTATATTTTAGTATTATGTTATTTTTAGTATTTTATTCTATATTATATATTATTATTATTATGATTATATTTAGTATTACTTATTAGTGTATATTCTTTTAGTATTCTAATATATATGGTATTATTTTTTATAGTATCTTTAATATTTTAACATATATTATATTATGGTATTTTATTACTTACTTTGATATTCGTAATATTTTAGTAGATATGTGTTATTAGTATTATCATATATATTATGGTAGTTTAATTTCATAGCTTATTATCCTATTAATATATATTAAAACCTCCCAACTAGTATTTTAATACTTAGAAAAACTCTAGAAGATTTCAAAAATTTGGGAGTGTATTTTGTAAATTATTTTTCATTTTATCCCTATGATTTTGTTGCGGGGGTGTGAGCCTTCGGGCATCACGTACCTTTAGTTCTGAGGGAATATGTAAATATTTATATATTACGTATATTTTTGTATTATTTATTTATTTATTTGTTCATTTTGCATGTGTATTAGTAAATTTACTAGAGGAGTAATTTTAAAGGCTTACTAGATTAACTTAGGAATAATTCCAAATTAATTAGGTACCGTTCGTAAGAGCGAGCGCGTAGAGGGTGCTCATACCTCCCCCTCGCGTAACCGAACTCTCGAACCCAACTTTTGTGACATAGACCCATGTTACCCTTAACGGAGTAGTAATCATATGTTCTAACCACACTAAAAGGTTAGTGGCGACTCCGATATTCCTTGTTTTCCCCGAAAATTTAAAACACATTTTTAATTTCGCCGCCTGAGGCACACGCACTCCGGGACATCGCGACAGTAATGAATGGAAAAGCCAACCCGAACCCGTCGGTAACTGGGACACCTATCATTCACATTGGAAACTTAAGCAGCATCAAGTATAAAATCTCATACATTCAACCATAAAACATAATACCAGAGTTATCTACATTCCCAAAAATACTGTATTTATTTACATTCTTCCAAAATATTCCAAAATACATCTAGGATCCCATAACCAAAATAAATATGATCCTAGTACATTGCCTACCCTCCTAACGGGGTAATATAACACTGACTCAACAGCGGCCTTGACCTGCCGGTCCCTCTGGGTTTCCTGAAAATCATTTAATATTTGGGGGTGAGACACTTCTCAGTAAGGGAAAATAAACTAAATACAGCTGTGCGATAATATGAATATTTAATGTAATTATACATATACAGTACATTTCATATATATGTAGATATTTATCATAACATACTGAATAATCATATAATTGTATAATAGCTGATAAATCATATCGTACGTAAACATCTATTATAATGATAATACTGAAAACATACCTAGGATGAATAGCTAGTTGGTGTCATGTATTACCCCCCATGACGAGTTGTGTAGCCCGAAGGAGGGAACCGACAATGGCTGATCGACCACTACCGAGTCAAATATGTCTGTAAGTACGATGGATCCGCCACACCCTGGTCCGGACTACCAGGTGGACGTCTACAACTCTACACTGAAAGCCACACCGACTATCCATCTTCCACCCCCTTGTGAGGTGGTTAGCACAAGTCTGAACATAGATATCTGATCTATAAATAGCTACAATACCGAGCTCCTGAACTGAACTAAACTAACATCCGAGTTCTGATAACATATATTACATAATCATATAGCATCTTTCATAATCACATAAAGATGGCCTTGCGCCAAATATTTCATATAACACGGCCTTGCGCCGAACATTTCATAAATTACGGCCTTGCGCTGAACATTTCATAAATTACGGTCTTACACCAAACATTTCAGAAATTATGGCCTTGCGCCGAACATTTCATAAATTACGGCCTTACGCCAAACATGTCATAGTATCATTCTGAAAATAAATCATTTAATCTTATTTTTGTTATAATCATAATGGACTGTATACTTTCATAACTTCTCAAATCATACTGCATTCATATCATCATCATATCATAATATTTTTTCACGTAAAATAATATTCATGCCACACATTTGCTGTATAAAACCATACATTGCATTTTAAAATCATACTTTCTATCATCTCATACATATATATACACATTCCAACATATAGCAGTATTTTCTTAAACGTATATTTTCCTTTGTAATCTATAGTTATAATACTTGCTTTTCAAAAAAATAACTTTTCTCATAAATAATAATAATTTGCAAGAAAGCAACTGCTTTAGTTTATTCCCTTACCTAGCTACTGAGAAAACCCCTAAAATATCCTGGTCTACCCCTCGTAAGATTTCCTTATCAATACCCTTAAACTGAAAACTCTCAGTATTAAACTTTAGTATTTTTACAATACATCATTTCTTATAACTACCATAAGACCAAATTGGACTTAAAAAGTCTTACCTCAACTCAATGATGATTTCCAACTTACTTTCACTAACGATCCGCTCCGACAGATTTGGAGAGAACTTTCCCAGGAGCATCGTGGTGACTTCAGAACGTCGAACCAGCGTAAATCTAGCCCAAAATCGAAGAGAGTGAGAAAGAGAAAATCAAAGGGAAAAGAAAGAGAGGAAAGCTTGCTTAATAATGAAGTTAAAAATCGGATTTTGATATTTATAGAGCAGGGAATTCATCAATGACCCACGTCATTCATCGACGAATCTTTTAGTAATTTCGTCAACGAAATTCAATCCTCGTCGACGAAATTTAGTCGGCTCAAAACCTCTCTCGACATTTCTTCGTCAATGAAATTCAGTGTTCGTCGATGAATTCTCTTAAGCCCTCATCAACGAATCCCTTGTATTCGTTGATGAAGCCCTGATGATTCCCCCTTTTTCCCTCTTTATTATTTAAATTCCATTTTATTCGGGTTGTCACATTCTCCCCTCCTTATAAAATTTCGTCCTAGAAATTTAGTATTCACGTAATTTATCATCCCTTAGTAGGCAAAATGGTCTACTTATTTTATTACTTGCCCTTACTTATGGCGGAGGAATATCGTGGTTATATCTCAAGTGCTGGGAGATTACATATACCAAAAGAAAATTTCCCCCAAAACTACAATACCTCTTGCTACTAAAACATTACATATACCTGCAAAAGAAAACTACATATTTACTTACATTTCTTATTTACATTTAAACTTCTTGGAACAATTGCGGATATTTTTTTCTGATCTGTTCCTCGAGCTCACAAGAGGCCTCTTCTACTACGTGATTCCTCCATAGAACCTTTACCAGAGGAATTTTCTTATTACGTAGTTCCTATTCCTTTCTGTCCAGAATCTGCACTGGTACCTCCTCATAAACTAGCGAGTCACAGAGCTCTAGCTCACCATAGCTGATAATATGAGAAGGATCTGGAACGTATTTCCTCAACATAGATATGTGAAATACGTCATGTATCCTGGATAGTGTAGGTGGCAAAGCTAACCTGTAGGCCACTGGCCCCACTTTCTCTAAAATCTCAAACGGGCAGATAAACCTAGGGCTAAGTTTACCCTTCTTACCAAACCTTATAACTCCTTTAAACAAAGCTATCTTCAAAAATGCATGACCACCCACATCAAACTCCAAATTCTTGCGGCGATGGTCGGCATAACTCTTTTGTCGACTCTGAGCTGCACTGATTCTTTCCCTAATGAGCTGAACCTTATCGTACACCTGCTGTACCAACTCTAAACTCACGACTCGCCACTCACCCATCTCATCCCAATACAAAGGAGATCAACATCTCCTACCATACAAGGCCTCAAATGGTGCCATGCCAATACTGGACTAGTAACTGTTATTATACGCGAACTCCACCAGTGGCATAAACTGAGTCCAGCTACCCCCAAAATCTAAAACACATGCTCGAAGCATATCTTCTAGTATCTGTATCGTCCTCTCAGTCTGTCCATATGACTGAGGGTGGAATGTCGTACTAAATGATAACTGAGACCCTAGAGCCTCCTACAAGCTCCTCCAAAATCGTGACGTGAATCGCGAGTCTCAATCTGACACAATAGACACAGGCACCCCATGAGAACGAACTATCTCCTGGACGTAAATATCTGCCAATTGGCTAAGGGAATAGCTAATCTTGATAGGGAGAAAATGGGCAGACTTAGTCAATCGATCTACTATCACCCAAATCGTATTCTAACCATGCGATGTCGATGGCAGCCCTGAAACGAAATCCATGGATATATGATCCCACTTCCACTTTGGGATAAATAGTGACTGCAACTGACCCGCTGGCTTCTAGTGCTCAGCTTTTACCTGCTAGCACATCAAACACTGGGCTACATACTCGGCGATCTCTCTCTTCATACCACTCCACCAGTACAACTCTCGCAAGCCTTTGTACAATTTCGTACTACCGGGATGAATCGTATACAAGGATCTGTGAGCCTCATCTAAAATAGTCCTCCTAATGTCAGCATCAGCAGGAACACACAGTCTAGAATGGAACCTCAAAGTTCCGTCATCTGAAATGCAGAATTCCTCCCCTTGACCATTCTGCACTTTGTCCATCACCTTTACCAATTTTGAATCTTCTTTCTGGGTGGCTTTAATTCTTTCCTACAGAGTAGGCTGTACCACTAGGTTGGCAATACATACTAGAGTATTTTATTACTCTCTATCAATTCAATGCCGAGTTTCTCTAGATCCATCATGATCGGACGCTAGATTTCTATAGCTGCTAACGCCGATACTCCAGACTTCCTGCTCAGTGCATCAGCTACCACGTTTGCTTTCCCTAGGTGGTAACTGATAGTACAATCAAAATATTTAACCAACTCTAACCACCTTCTCTATTTCATATTCAATTCCTTCTGGGTGAAGAAATACTTTAAGCTCTTGTGGTCAGAAAAAATCTTGCACTGCTCACCGTATAGATAATGCCTCCAAATTTTCAACGCGTGTACCACTGCAGCCAACTCAAGATCGTAAGTAGGGTAGTTCTTTTCATATTCTTTCAACTGTCTAGACGCATACGCCACCACCCTGTCATGCTGCATCAACACACAGCCAAGTCCCTTTAAAGACACATTACTGTAAATGGTATACCCCTCACCCCCCCAAACGGGATGATCAGTACTGGTGCTGTGACTAACCTCTACTTCAATTCTTGAAAACTTTGCTCACAGCTGTCGTCCCATTCAAATCTGGCATTCTTCTTAGTCAGTCGTGTCAAGGCCCTGATAAAGCTGAGAATCCCTCGACAAAATGACAATAATAACCAGCTAACCCTAAGAAACTCCTAATCTCCTGGATGTTCCTCGGTCTAACCCAATTCACTACCGCCTCAATCTTATTGTGATCCACATAAATTTCGTCTCCTAAGATAACATGCCCCAAAAACACAACTTTCTCAAGCCAAAAGTTACATTTGCTGAACTTGGCATACAACTTCTTCTCCCTGAGCATCTGTAAAACCTGCCTCAATTGTATCTCGTGCTCCTCATAACTCCTCGAATAGACCAATACATCATCAATAAAAACAACAATAAACTGATCTAGGTATTGGTGGAAGACTCTATTCATCAAGTCCATAAATACCACAGGAGCATTCGTCAGATCAAATGGCATAACAAGAAACTCGTAATGCCCATACCTGGTCTTGAAAGCCGTCTTCGATACATCCTCTACTCTCACCTTTACTTGATGGTAACCTGATCTGAGGTCAATTTTAGAATATACCCGTGTACCCTAGAGCTGATCAAACAAATCATCGATACGAGGTAGAGGATACTTGTTCTTGATAGTCACTTTATTAATCTCTCTGTAATCTATGCATATCCTCATAGACCCATCTTTTTTTTTACAAAGAGCACTAGAGCTCCCCACGGAGATACACTAGGTCGTATGAAGCCCTTATCAAGCAAATCCTGTAACTGATCTTTCAATTCTGCCAACTCTGCTGGTGTTATTCAATACGGTGCTTTAGAAATCGGCGCTGTACTTGGAAGTAGATCAATGGGAAAATCTACTTCATGATCAGGCGGCAAACCTGGTAATTCATCTGGGAACACATATGTAAATTCTTTTACTACAGGCGTATTGATAAGCTTCAATTCATTTTCTGACATTTCCTTTACCAAAGCCACGAATCCCAGACATCCACTCTGGAGCATTCTTCTCACCTGAACAGCTGAGACCATCTGAGGTAAGGATTGCACTCGTGACCCTGTAAATCTAAATTCTGGTCTCCCTGGAGGTCTAAATATCACTGCTCTAGCACGACAATCTATAATAGCAGAATTAGTTGCTAGCCAATCCATGCCAAAGATAATGTCAAACCCGTGCATATCCAACACCACCAAATCAGCAGATAAAATTCTCCTCTGAATGTCAACTGGACAACCACGGAGCACCCTACTACATCTCACTGCTAACCTGGTTGGTGTTGCCACTAACAGTTCAACATCTAATAATTGCGTTTCCGCCCCACATAATTTAACACACCCCAAGGACACAAACGAATGTGTGGCATCAGAATCAAAAAGTGTAATAACTTTAAATGAAAACATATTAATAGTACCTATCACCACGTCGTCGGCCGCCTCAGCATCACCCAACATCAAAGCGAAAACTCTTGTTAGGACCATATTCCTCTGCTGGCCTCCTCGTGGCGCCTGGTAACCTCCTTGTGCAGGTCTAGGAGCAGGAGCAGCTCCAATCTGTGTCGGACACTCCCTCATCATATGTCCTGGCTCCCCACACCTGTAGCAGACACCTCGCCCAGCACGACACTCTCCTGGGTGCCTCTTCCCACAAGTTGGGCAAACTGGAGATGACTGTACACCCTGGAAACCGCGATTCCCGATCTCTTGTCTCTGGTCTCTATAATAGCCACCTCTCTTCCACAAACTACGTCCAACCCCTTGCTGGGAACCAGAAGGTATGAACCTCTTCTTCTGCCTCTACTCCTCAGCCTCCAATCGCTCACCAATCTCTGCTATAGTGGTTTTATCCACTAGCTAAGCAAAATCCTGCAACTTCAATATCAATACCTACTTGTAAATTTCCCTCCTCAGACCTCTCTCAAACTGTTGTACCTTCTTCACCTCATCTGGAATAATGTACGGGGCGAAGCGTGATAGCTTGATGAACGTTGCCGCGTACTACTGTACTGATAGTTGTCCCTGCCTCAGATTTAGGAACTCCTCAATCTTAGCCTCCCTAGACGAGGCTGGAAAATACCTATCAAAGAATATTTCTTTAAATCACTCCCTGACTCACTCGAAAAATGAGCAGTTCGAAAGCTATCCCAAGTATAGGAGTTCTGTCGTGTAATATTAAGCCCAAGGGCTAGATTGTCTCCTCAGGGAATGCGTTTAATCTCAGATTTAACGTTCTCCCAATCAAAATTAAATTGCACTGAACTTAGTTCAGATTCGGGGTTTTTCAAGATTATTCAATTTCACTTTTGATGAATTAAATGACACATAATTTAAAACCCTAAACTAACCTGCACTAAATAAAAGAAAACAAGAATAGAAATCCTAGTTTACTTAAAGAAACATTGGGACACGCACTAATTAAAAATGGAAACTACAAATAAGGAATTAAAACACGCAGGAAAGGAAACTTAATCAAACACACACACACTAACAATCAAACCTTTAATACGGATCAATAATTCAAACCGAGAACTCGAAAAAAAATGCAAACACATCAAAAATCTAAACTTTGAATGATACATAAAAGATAAAAATAAGAACTTTAACAAAACTGAAAAATACGAATTTTGACGAAATTGACCCTAACTAAACCGAACGATAAATAAATAAAAGAAACTAAATTAAATTCTTCAAATCTAATGGTAAAATTAATTAGGAGAAACATAAACAAATAAAATTAAACTTTACTAAAACAAATTAAAATTAATTAATACTCATTCAAACAAGTTTTCAAAAAAAAACTCTAATAAATAACTAGATCAAAAGAAAAGAAATATTCAATTGCAATTTTAAAAATAAAAGAAAGAAAAGCAAATAAGAGAGAGAGAGAGAGAGAGAGAGAGAGAGAGAGAGAGAGAGAGAGAGAAATTTGCAAGGGATGATGGTTGCTCTCGGGTGTTCTCGGCAAAGGCCACGATTGCTGGTTTGCTGTCTTGTGATGGCCCTCGGCTAGTGGTTGTTCTGGTGCTCTTGGAGAAGCTGCGCAGCAGGATTGCAGAGGAAGGCCGCTGTGTGGAGCTGCTGTGGTGGAGCTGGTATGGCTGCTATGTGGAGGTTGCAAAGGAGCTCTGTTGCTGTGTTTGCTGCCTGCTGAACTTGCAGAGATACAGCAGTGCTGTGGAGTGGCTGTGCTTGTGTCCGCAAGTGTTGCTGGTGTGATGGCCGAAGGGAGTTGCAGAGGGAAGATGGAGAATAGAAAATACAGAGAGCTGTAAGGGAGAAAGAAAAAATAGGGGAAGACAATGAGAGTTTGAGGGAGAGAAAGTAAAGGGAAGAGAAGAGAGCAAAATGAAAAAAATAAAGCAAACTAAAGAAGAAGAAGAAGAAGAAGAAGAAGAAGAAGAAGAAGAAGAGGAAGAGGAGAGGAGAGGAGAACCCCCACGGGGCTGCCTGCCGAACAGGGGAGAAGAGAATGGAATTTATAGGGGGAAAGCCCTAGACCCGGATCCATGAAGCCACGACCCGACCCATTTGGAAAGGGTTGACCCGGCTACTTGATTTTTTTCATTTTTTTTTCATTCTCTGTTCATCAAAAATCTGACTCTTCTGGAGCCTGTATCTCACAAAACTCAAAACAAAAAAGTTGTAGATGATCCTTTCCTTTTTCTCCAGAAATTTGAATCGTCTCGATCGGAGCTTGGAAAGAAAAGTTATAGACAAAATATGAACAGGTGTCGGTTTTGGTTTCAGAGAATTTTCCTGCAACAAAAAAATACCAAAACTTCATAAATGCAATAAAGTTCAAGAATGATGATTTTGGCATGTTATTAAAATATTGGACAATTTTAGACATTTAATTAAAAATATAAACCGTAAAACCCGGGTTAAGATGCCCAATTACGCAGTTTCGGCGCGTAATCACTCCCACGTCATCTCCACAGGTATAGTCCTCTGCTACTCTAAGTCTCACTACAGACCACCATCTCTCGGCCTTTCCAATCAGTCTATAGGTGGCAAACAACAACTTCTGCTCCTCTAAACACTACAACATTGCAAATATTTTCTCTATCTCCTGTACCCAATTTTCAGCGACTGCAAGATCTGTTCCTCCTGAGAAAGCTTGAGGACTCATCTTTATGAATTTCTCGATCATGCTACCGTGGCCTACAGATGGACCCCCCTGTTCCTTCGAACTTCTGGCGATCTCAGCCATGACCTGCCGTGCCACGCTGCGTAAGACGGCATCTGAATCACTATCCGCAATGCCTAAGGGTCCAGCACCGTCACTCCCACTAGCATGGCCACTATTTCCACCAAGGTCCATCCTGAAAAACATGTAATTTAACTCAAAACCTCCTTCTCTATACATATCACTCAACTTATATAGTATATTCTCCTAATTAATTCATCTCTCCTGATCTTAATTCAAGGTTCAATCCTACAACCTAGATACCCAACCCGACGATAGTTTACAATGACTTTCCTGAAATCGTCACTCCAGGAAAGTCAAACAAACCACCACGGAAGTCCTGCATCTAAACTACAAAATCAAACCTCAAATTCCCTTATCCTATATTCTAGTATTATTACTGTTGCACTCTAGAGTCTACAGAACCTAGTATCCTAGGCTTTGATATCAAACTATAACGACCTCAAATCCTTAATATAAAATGTAACATAATGAACGGAAAAGTCAACTCGAACCCGTGGGTAACGGGGACACCTATCATTCACAGCGAAAACCTAAGCTGCAGCAAGTATAAAATCTCATACATTCAATCATAAAACATAATACTAGAGTTATCTACATTCTCAAAAATACTGTATTTATTTACATTCTTCCAAAATATTCCAAAATACATCTAGGATCCCATAACCAAAATAAATCTGATCCTAGTACATTGCCTACCCTCCTAACGGGGTAATATAACACTGACTCAACGGCAGACTTGACCTGGCGATCCCTCTGGGTTTCCTGAAAATCATTTAATATTTGGGGGTGAGACACTTCTCAGTAAGAGAAAATAAACTAAATACAGCTGTGCGGCAACATGAATATTTAATGTAATTATAAATATACAGTACATTTCATATATTTGTAGATATTTATCATAACATACTGAATAATTATATGATTGCATAATAGCTGATAAATCATATCATACATAAACATCTATTATAATGATAATACTGAAAATATACCTAGTATGAATAGCTAGTTGGTGTCATGTATTACCCCTCATGACGAGTTCTGCAGCCCGAAGAAGGGACCCGACAATTGCTGGCTGACCACTGCCGAGTCAAATATGTCTGTAAGTACGATGGGCCCGCCACACCCTGGTCCGAACTACCAGGTGGACGTCTACAACTCTACACTGAAAGCCACACCGACTATCCATCTCCCACCCCTTTGTGAGGTGGTTAGCACAAGTCTGAACATAGATATCTGATCTATAAATAACTACGGTACCGAACTCCTGAATTGAACTAAACTAACATCTGGGTTCTTATAACATATATTACATAATCATATATCATCTTTCATAATCACATAAATATGGTCTTACGTCGAACATTTCATAAATTACGGCCTTATGCCGAACATTTCAGAAATTACGACCTTGCGCCGAACATTTCATAAATTACGGCCTTGCGTCGAACATTTTATAATATCATTCTGAAAATAAATCAATCAATCTTATTTTTGTCAAAATCATAATGTACTGTATACTTTCTTAACTTTTCAAATCATACTGCATTCATATCATCATCATATCATAATATTTTTCCATTTAAAATAATATTTATACCACACATTTGCTGTATAAAACCATACATTGCATTTTAAAATCATACTTTCTATCATCTCATACATATATATAAACATTCCAACATATAGCAGTATTTTCTTAAACGTATATTTTCCTTTGTAATCTATAGTTATAATACTTGCTTTTCAAAAAAATAACTTTTCTCATAAATAATAATAATTTGCAAGAAAGCAACTGCTTTAATTTATTCCCTTACCTAGCTACTGAGAAAACCCCTAAAATATCCTGGTCTACCCCCCTTAAGATTTCCTAATCAATACCCTGAAACTGAATACTTTCAGTATTAAATTTTAGTATTTTTACGTGTACATCATTTCTTATAACTACCATAAGACCAAATTGGACTTAAAAAGCCTTACCTCGACTCAGGGATGATTTATAACTTGCTTTCACCAATGATCCGCTTCGACAGATTTGGAAAGAACTTTCCCAGGAGCGTCGTGGTGACTTCAAAACGTCGAATCGGCGTAAATTCGGCCCAAAATCGAAGAGAGAGAGAGAGAGAAAACCGAAGGGAAGAGAGAGAGAGAGAAAACCGAAGGGAGGAGAGAGAGAGAGAGGAAAGCTTGCTTAGCAATGAAGTTAAAAATCAGATTTTTATATTTATAGAGCAGGGAATTCGTCGACGAGCCACGTCATTCATCGACGAATCCTTCAGTAATTTCGTCGATGAAATTTAGTCCTCGTCAACGAAATTCAATTGGCTTAAAACCTCTCTCGGCATTTCTTCGTCGACGAAATTCAGTCTTCGTCGACAAATTCTCTTAAGCCCTCGTCAATGAATCCATGCCCTGATGATTCTCCTTTTTTCCCTCTTTATTATTTAAATTCCATTTTATTTGGGTTGTCACAAGTGTCCCCGATACCCACGGGTTCGGGTTGACTATTTTATTTATCATGTTGTATTATATGATAATATAAGCAGGTCGTTACAAGGTAAGCCCTCTAGTGTTAGATTGATCTCATACTCACACAATTCAAACAATGGTTTACCAGCAAAGGCCCCAAGATTAGGAAATCTACCCGCCTATACAAGTAGGTTCCCTCTGCCTTAGTATGTTATGCAACTACTGCCACATCTGAAGCTACTTGCGCACTCGCCTTTCTCAGCAAGCCCTCAGGCAAAGAGTTTGCCTCACCCAAACGTAACATGTTCTACTAGCATAAATACTGATAATACCATTTTACATTATTTTGTCTATTATTTCAGTAATTCACATCCGTTCATGTTCTTAGTTTTAACATTACATAACATTTCGCTTTACATAACCTTTCACATTTTACGTCTTTCATATTTCACATTTCATATCCATTTCATTCACATTTCCATTTCAATTCATTTTCATTTCATTCATTCGCACTACAACTCCCTTTAGCTATACATCAGTAAGTCCACATAGAAATGCGCTAAAATCTGTTAACACAGCTCCTTTTAACTGTCATCAATTAGTTTACAACTCCTTTCAGCTGTCATTACTACAGCTCCAGCTGTACATCAGTAAGTGTACAGCTTTTTTCAGCTATCATTACTATAACTCCTTTTAGTTGTACATCAATTAGTCTACAACTTCTTTTAGTTGTCATTAACATGGTTACATTAACAATCACATGCAACATAATTCATATAAAATTTTCATACTCAGTTCATTTCCTATATATCCTACATCTCATACATATAATATATTTTTGCAGAGAATTCTTATTAACTCATGCCACACTATTTAGCAGTAAAATTCATATATATATTTCTTGTAAAATAAGTCAACCTACATTTAACATTCATATACTCAAAATATACCTTTCTTATCTTATATAATTATCCTGAAAATATCTTTTACTTTCATCAGTTCATTTTCGCATATACGTATCTAATAAACAGCCCTAAGCTCGGAAAACATAATTTAAACGGTTGGCATTTTAAACTCATACTGAAACATATACACGTATATATAACACAGTTCATTTTTCATTAAATTCATAAAAATTCTGGTTTAATATATATTTTTCCCCTTACCTGGTTTCTTGAACTATGCCAACAGGGACCTTGAAAATATGTCTGCAACGTTCACCCGAATCATGAAATAAAAATCTTAACTCCATTAAATCAACCATAAATAAAATACTATTTTAATATTTCCTAAACCCTTAAATTCCAAATAAATTGTTATACCATCAAATATAATCAATTTACCAAATTTCTCAAATCTCACTCTCGCTTTGGAGTAGGGCCTAGAAAACCCTAATTGGAAATTTACTCTCGCCAAAATGACGACGATCGGAACTAGGACCCTGTGGTGGTGCCTGATCATCGATTTAACGACATATTTAAGGAGAAATTAAGGATTTAGAGGAAATATACCTTTCCCCAAGAGTGGTGCCTACGCCGCTCCCACGATAAATCCGCTCCAGTAGAAATGTTAGTGGCGGAGTTACGAATCCAACGGTACCTTCCGTTTCTTGATCGACTGAATATCTATCAAGAAATTGAGGAGAGAGGGAAAGGAGAAGAAGGAGAGAGACGAGAAATTGAGAGAAGTAGTGTGGAGAGGCTCAAATTGAAAATGGATTTCAATTGAAATCCGCCCAGCTTCCTTTATTCTATTTTTTTCTTTACTTACTTTACATAACATCAAATTATATTATTATATATATATATATATATATATATATATATATAACCACCATTTTACTTAACTTAATTAATTCAATTTAATAATATTTAATTAATTAATAACTACTCTTAACTTTTTTTTTTCATACTATTTCCTTTTATTTATTTATTTAATACATTAATTTAATAATATTTAACTAATTAATTGATTAATAATTTTAATTATTTTTTTAAATTTTTTTTTTCGAGTTATTACAATATCAGACCCTGATGGACTAGATTCAGTCAGCGGAGCACGGTATCGTAGCTATTTTCAGTTCAGAGTGCAACCATATAACTCAGATAGTATACAGATTTTCAGCAGTCAATTGTGTCTATGTTGTAGACAGACTCCTTGTTAGTTAGGGTTGAGGAGGCTAATCTGACTTTCGAAATTCAGTTGACTTATCCTGGTCGGCCAGCCAGTGATAGGTCCCGCATTTGGGCCGCACAACCCTGTTATGAGGGGTTAAATCATAACTCTCAGTTATCCATCTAGGGAAATTTTTCAGTTATTATTATTATATATTCAGATTTATAGAAATCGTAGACATACCTATGAGTATTAGAAGTATTATCAATAGAAAAATTCAGAAGAACAGTTTATGTTAAGTAACATATGTATGAGCTATACTATACATTATTTATACGTGTTTTCTCAGACTCAGTTATTTAGGGTATTTTTAAATCAGATTTTACAAATATGTAAACTCACCTGCCACACACTAGCAATAGCATATCTCGTCTTACTGAGCGTTGTCTCATCCCAGTGATTTAACATTTTTCAGGTGATCCAACTAGGCGAGCAGATCATGCTCGCAGATAGAAGGGACTACAATACTACCTTGTCTATAGGGTGAGTATTTTAGGAAGTCATTTTTGAGTCGTTCCTAGGTTCAGATGGGGGTATTTTGAGAATAGTTATGTATGCATATTTTTTGAAAGAATTCTGACACTTTGGTATTGTATATATTGACGTGGTTGTATGTATTTTGCTCTCCACTGCATAGGTAGTTTATTGTGTCTCAGATTCCACAGTTCCTATCAGGACCATGATAATGGTTTGATTTATATTAAAAGGTATTAGAGCAGCGAAATTAGACAGTTATATTTACATATATATAGGAAAAAAAATGGTATGTAAAATTTAGGTCATTACAAATAAGATGAGAGAGTGATGAGATAAACCCAATAATACTTTAAACATAAACATTCAATGTCATAATCAACTTAAATTAATAGTAATGTAAATAACAAGTAGCAAAACTAATTAATTAAAGAGAAAGAAAGAGAGAAAAAGAGAGAGAAAGATGCTGGTCATGAGTCTTTTGTGTGGCCGGAGCTGACAGATGAGACAGAGAGGAGAGCCAAGAGCTGAGAGAGGACAAGACCCCCTGCTATGTGACACAACAGCATCCCAAAAGAAGGGAAAAAAAAAAAAAAAACCTATTAGCTAAAAGTATATCCACTCCCAAAAGCCTCCTACCTCCCTTTATTCTTCACGGTGTCCACACCCAGTGCATGGGCCTTCCGCTTCCCTTGTATGACTGGGTCAAATCAAGTCCAGCTCATAACCTTTTTTTTTTCTTAATATGTTCCAATGCATGAACGCACAGACCCAGCTTCATGCATAGCCCATCACAAGCCCATGTACGTTTTGTTCACGTGCATGTATGTTGCTTCACGGTTGCCTTATATCCTTCCTTATGTTAGCAGAAAACCCTCACACACCTCATGGACCAACCTCTTATTTTCAAGCCCATGCACTACCTTAATTCCTCACGCATGTGCCCAACTTTTTGCTTTAATTTTAAGTCCGTCTAATTTACTTTTAATTTCGCAGAAAGCCCAGCTCCCTTTGTATTGCCACCCCACGGTCTTTCATGAAACCCAGCTCATGTCCAGTTTTTGGCATCCCCTTCACGTGCATTGCTTTGTTCTTCACACAGCTCAAGCTCACGCACACTTGTCTCGGTCTCTTCAATTCTACACGTGCACACAACTTCAAATAAATGCGTGCATGGCACGATCACGCGCATGACTCACTTACATTTTTATTTCGACTTTAATTTCTAAAAATTATCCTGCAATAATAAAATACCAAAAGTTCGTAAATTATTGAATAAACATTAATTATTATAAATTGAGTGCAGTGTTAAAAGATTGAATATAATTAGGCATTTAATTAAAAAAATAATCTTTAATGCATGATTTTAAACACCTAATTATGCAATTTAGACGCATAATCAGAATACACCCCTTGTTTTGCAGAGATAAGGCAACCAAATTCTAACCTTTTTTTTCTACGAAGATAAGGAAATCAATACAAAAGAACTAAGAAAACAAATTCCCCACAAAGAATGATTTTACAAATTGATGCTCCCAAAAGAAACTCTCAAAGCATATGTGAGACTATGACACAAGAGTTTTATAGACTTTCTCTCAGTGATGAGCAATTTAGAGCACAAACAAGAATAAGAGATATTAAAAGATAATTGAAAGCTAAAACACTTAAATATTTAATATAAATATGTTCTTTAATGTTTTTAAGGCTTTGGAGGACATATATAGAGATAGGAGAAAAAATGGCTGTTTTCTGCCTATTAGAGACTTTTTGCTGGTCAGATCGATCGACTGGTGGTCGATCGCTTATTAGCTGTTAAAGAGAAAGAAATGACCATTGTAGGCAAAACTTGCTAGACCAATCAACTTCCTTTAGGGGCCGATCAACCGCCTTCAACTTCTGCCTAAACTAGTCAACTGCCCTTGGCTACAAGACCGAGTTTAGCCTTCCTTTATTTCCAAATTTCCAATTTAAGTCATTTTGTGTCATGCCTTATATATTCTTAGAGTTTTACAAGTTAAAACACATACAATTAAGAGCATAAAAGTGCACATAAATGAAACTATTACTCTTCAAAATATTCTCTCAAATTTTCAACTTCAATGACTTAGTTCTGTTGAAAACAATTTAAGCACAAAATTCTTTAGTACACAATAGTTTGTTATCATTAAAATTAGTTTAATGAAACCTTGGGGCTAACACCTCAAAGAGTCATAATGAAAAAAAATTATTTCGGCAAGACGAGTTATTTCTCACCTAGGTAAACTAGGAATATCAAGTAGTTGCCTAGATGACAATAGCCACAACCATTAGACGATATTGATCGCCAATTCACCAAGCGAGGCGAGGAGATCATAAGTGGCCACCTGAGTGATAGAGATCGCCCAATCACGAGGTGACAAATACTGCTTGACTCACTTCTAAAAATGAGTAGTTCGGAAGCTATCCCAAGTATAGGAGTACGTCATGTAATACTTAGCCCAAAAAGGCTAGATCATTTCATCGGGGAATGCAGTTCGATTTCAAACTCGTATAAAAACTAAAAAAAAGAAAATAAGAAAACAATTTCATTGAACATGGTTCAGATTCGGTTTTTGTTGGGGTTTTAAAATATTTATGACGGAATTAAAACAAGCGAATGAACTAAATTTAAACAAAGTCCTAAACAAAAATAAATTAACCTACACAATGTCTTAAACTTAATCAAATGCTTAAACAAATTAATTCCACATTAAAAATGAGCTCACAGGAAAAACAACCCAACAATAAAGTATTCAAGACAATGTACTAAAATGAACTTTAAACAAACATAACATGCATCAAATAAACGACAAGAAATAATCCAAGCTTCAAATATTCAAATAATGAACCAAAATGAAAATTCCATTAATCTAATATGAACATTCAACAAATAAAATAAACTCAAACAATAATACCTTAAACAAACATAAATTTAACTCAACATTAACTTTAAATTAAGCAAAGTAAACTTAACAATATGGTACTCAAAACACATATTGAATTGACACAAGATAAAAAAGAGAGAGAAAATAAAAAAAATAAAAGTAAATTAAACATACCAATGAAACAAATTTAGCATTAACTTAACTGCAATTAAAATTAATCCACCAATGTTTTTAAACATAAATAAATCTAATATTAACACTAAGCAAAAAATATTCACTACAATAATCAACTGAAATTAAATATTTAAACATGTACTGAAATGACAAAATAAAACAAATAACAATAAACAACTAATTAATAAAAGAGACTAGGGGAGAGAGAGAGAGAGAGAGAGAGAGAGAGAGAGAGAGAGAGAGAGAGAGAGAGAGGAGAGGAGAAGGAGATGGAAATGTGGCTGGCCATAAGGAGCTTCTCCAACACAGCAGCAGTAGCTGCTGTGTTCTTCCGTTGCTGCGGCGCAGGGCTCCCAACAAGAAGACCTTCCTCCTCGAAACCTAAAAGAAACCCCCCAAAACCCTAAGGAAAATAATAAACTAATAAAGCCTACTCAAAAAAGCAACCTAAGCCCACATTTTTGAATTTTCAAACTTTACTTCCCAATCCAAATTTGGCTCCAATTTGGCACACGAGCCCAATTCACGAATTTCTTCCTTAGATTGCATGGGTAGGTCACATCAGCCCAAAAGCCACTTAAGCCCACAATTGTTGACTTTCCCATTCATTAAAGCCTCATCCTAGCTTGCAATTCGGCCTTGCACTCCAGCACCCCTTTCATGCATACACTAAGCACATGGGCTTCTCCATTTTGGGCCTATGTGCATGTGCATGGCTGGTCACCTCATCAAATCCACGACCTTCTTGTTTGTGATTTCCAAAGCCCAACTGCTCCCTTTTGAGATCCAACTCACATGGCTTCTTGCAATTAGGGGTGTACAAAAATTAATGAAAAATTGAAAACCAGACCGAAACCAAACCGAAACCATAAACGGTTCAATTTTTCGATTTTCGATTTTGGTTGCGGTTTCCAAAAATAAAACTGTTTGGTTTCGATTTTATGTTGAAACCGAACTAAAAAAAATTGAAAAACCGATTTATATAAGATATATATAATATGACTAGTAAAAATATGGCATGCAATATAGCCATATAGCCACTATAGAAAATAAAAATATTTAATAAATTTTTAAGAACTTTATGGAAAATAAAGGTTATTTTTGTTAAAAAAAAATGGTTTAAAACCGAAAAACCGCAACTGAACCGCCACATTTTCAATTTTCAATTAAAGTATAATTTCGGTTCGGTTTTGGTTTCGGTTCGAAAATCCCAAAACTGAAAATTTTGGTTCGATTTTCGGTTCTAGCCAAAACCGAACCGCACCGAACCGTGTACAGTCCTGCTTGCAATTGCATGCCCAACTACGGTTCACGCAATATTATTTTATTTTTATTTTTTATTATTCTTTAAATGTCCACGAAAGTCCTGCAATAATTAAATATAAAAATTCGTAAATTCTCGACAAGAATAGGATAATTATCTTAAAATTATCAAATGAATTCACTGATTAAAATATGAGACATAATCAGACATTTAAGTGAAATTGTAATATTAAATTAATAATTTTAAACACCTAATTACGCACTATTGACACATAATCATTGCTCAATCATTTATGATCGCCTAATTATCAAGTGACAAAGCATATAAACAGTGGGCATATATAAATGTCAACTATAATAATTGGGTGTTTAATGTGTAAAACGGTCATAATTTATGATAAGGTTTTTACTAGTTTAGAAATTGACCAAATTTATTATTAGAATTTATGATATTGAGTTTGTAATCTTATAATTTATATACGTTTGATCTCAAAGGAGTATAAATAGAAGTAAAATTGTCAAGGGTGCGTCTCTCAATCAATTTAAACACATAATACAACTAGCTAGTACCAAATAGGCTCCGTGCCTTCTTAACTCTCTCTCTCTTTCTTCCTCTCTCACTCTCTTCTCCCAATTGTCTTTTCCTTCTTTATCTTTCCTTACTTCTTCTAATCTAAATTTGTTTACCTCTTGTTTTTCTCTCTTTGTTTATGATTTGTACGATGTTTACAATTCTCACCGTCGTTATTCTTACACTAGACAAGGTTAGCATAATGAACCCGTTTACAGCCCATTCACCATCAATCTACCTATATTGACACTCTATTTAATAGGTGTTTATTTTACCAAACAGATATTGTCACATATCACTAAATCAGTGGGAAGAAAATCCACAACCGCAACAACCATTATTGACCATTACCGTTATGTAACCACTATTGCAACCATTGTTTAAGTGGTACAAGAATGTTATGATAAAAAAATATATATATTTTTAGTGATTTTTAAAAGTTAATAAATATTGTACTAATAAATTTACAAATTATACATATAAACCATGCATAAATAATTAGCGTCATTAGACTGATATTTCTAATATTAGAAGGAATTTCCAATTTAGTCTAATTTTTTAAAATACTCAAAACATCCTTATAACAATTTATAATTGTTTCTAAATCACGTGAAAATATTATTTTTTTTATATTTGAGAGTATAACATTTAGTCCTTATATTTAAATTTTTATGGATTTAAACAAAATTAAGTATAAAATTATATTAATTCAAAAAAAATAAGGCAAAAAATCGTTTAAACGATTGGCAAGCAAAAGGACATAAGCATCATAAATAGTTTGGCAAAATTGAAAGCAGTTCTTCTCAGATTTAAGGGATGACTAAGAGTCCGCAGGGGGGACATGCTATTATGTCTGTTTAACTGAACAAGTCAGGCATAACAGACAACCCTTGAGCAATCTTGAGAATATATGAATAAACAGTTTTTCTGATGCACCAGATCAATCAACGTTGCAAGTGCAGAGCATACTTAAATAAGGCAAATTGAAGTGAATAAATATTTAATAAAACAACACAACTTTCTTTTATTAATAATTATTGAGAAGGACTTACAGAAGTTGAGAGGGATGGGAGAAGAGAGAAGTTGAGTGGAGCTCGAACACTCAGGCTTTCTCTAAGAGAAATTAAACCCTCAACTTGGTGCGAAGAACAACTGAGGCAGGGCCTCCTATAAATAGATAGATAAGGCTCAGACTTCAAACAATTTGGAATCCGGGGAAATAAGTGCGGGTGCTCAATGGGCCCCATCGACCACTTAAAAGACACGGAATCCTTACAAAATGATGAGCCGACGCAACGAGACAAAATACTTTAAATAAAGGTGACAGCACATGGACGACTGCATTTGTGTGGGGATCCCACCACCTTTAAATAAAATATTAATACTTAAAGGAAAATAATTACAACCCTGGCCAAAAGGTGGATAGGTGTAAAAGCACTCAAAACTCACTCATAATTTACAATATAAAGTGACAGAATAATCTGTCGCAGATACCAACGAGGTCATTGTCTTGATAAACAGAAAGGATAAGTGACAGGGTGGCCTGTCATTGATTTCAAAATCTTGATAATTACTTGGAACAGGCTTCATCTGGATTATTCAAAAACTTGTACCAGGATTCTATATCGGATCCTAGCATATTGAAGTTTGGAGTAGGTGGTGAGTCGGGTTCGGATCCAGACTCGTCAGATGCAAGTTGAGCAATCATTTTGAGCAATTTCGACTTTGTAGAGGACTTTGACTTTCTTGAGGAAAGAGAAACTGTGGACATGGCATCATCTTCTTCTTCAATAACGATCTTTTTCTGCTTCTGAATAACTGGCTCTAGACAAGAGGATTTTGAAAGCCATGCTCAAACTTTTCCTTCTGGCATGATAAATTTGTCCCACCAACGGATTTTAAAAATTCTTCGTAAGGTTTTTGAGTGCCCAAATGAACTATCTTCTGGAGAAACAAGGACATAGTCCCAGCAAAAGATCCAGGTAATCATGAAAAATGAGCAAAAGAAAAGGAGGCTGGCCGTTTCTTCAAGACGACCTTTTGAATAATCAAGAGGGAGCTTAAAATTTTTTCTGAATAAGTCAAAATCATTTTTGATTTCTTTTGGGAAGATTCCTGCTTCAGCTCCGAAATAAAAAAACCAAGTTAAAAATCATTTTGGAAAGGTTTTAACAATCTTTTGATCAAAATGTACGAACCAAGAGTGAGTAAAATTTCTAACGTAGAAAACATAATACCAGGCTCTCTGGTAATCTTGATAATCGTAGGTTTGAGGAAGATAAACTCCTTTAAATTCTTTTGAAGTTCGAGGATGTTGTCCCCAAACACCTGGAGAAATAACTTTGATAATTTTTATTTTTGAAAAGTTAATCTTTTGAGGTTCTTGCAGATCATAAGTATGATCTATGATAACTGAATTAGTTTCTATAAGAATTAATTCGTAAAATCTTCTGTCTTTGATAATGTCAGGAGTGTCAAAATGACATCCTCTGAAAAAGCACTTTTTAATAACCTCAAATGGTTGAGAGGCTTCCCATTCGGGTTCTACTGGAAATAAGTCTTCATAGATATTTTTAGTAAAATATCCCTTTGAGGGACCTTTTGTTGTGGAAGATCGGGAAGCAGATTTCCCTTCAATAACATCCTTAAAGCTTGGGGTTTGAGGTTTTGAAGGGTTCTCCAGTGGGGAGAATCTATTTGTTAAAGCAATGTCTGGGGATTTTGAAGAAGAGGCTTTGGAATAAAAGTCACTGGCTACTCGCCTTCTTGCCATAATTTCCCTGTAAAAATTCTTTTGTTAAAAAATCTAGAATTGAATTTGATGATCCTTTGATAAATTCAATTTTGAAGTCAAAAACTGAAAGAATTGCTTGCCATCTTGCAAAAATTTGTTTTGAGACAAGGTTTTTGACGTCCTTTTCAATAATATTTTTTGCACTAGCACAATCAATTCGAAGTAAAAACTCTTTATTAATCAAATCGTCTTGAAACTTTTGAATGCATAAAACAATTGAAAACATTTGTTTTTTGATGGTGGAGTAATTGATTTGAGGACCTGACCAGGCTCCTGAGTGAAATCTAACTAGGGTTTCTTTTGAATCAATTCTTTGTTTAAGTATACCTCCAAATCCTTCATTAGAGGCATCCGTTTCAACAATCATAAAGGCTTCTGGGTCAGGAAGACTAAGACATGGTAAAGTTTTAACAAGAGTTTTGACTTTAATAATGATTTTAGTACATTCTTCATTCCAGTTTGGAGGATTTTTCTTAAGTCTCTTAAACAGTGGTTTGATTAAAATTCTAAGATTTGGGATAAAGTCTGAAACGTAATTAAGACATCCTAAGAATCTCTGTAATTGATTTTTATTTGTAATTTCATTTGGGAATTTTTCAGCGAATTCTAAGGATCTTTGTATTGGAGTGATTTTATTTTGGTAAATTTGATGTCCAAGAAATCTAATATTGGTTTGAAATAATTTAATCTTTGGTTTAGAAACAACTAAACCAAAGGTTAGCATAATGAACACGTTTATAGCCCATTCACCATCAATCTACCTATATTGACACTACTATTTAATAGGTGTTTATTTTACCAAACAGATATTGTCACATATCACTAAATCAGTGGGAAGAAAATCCACAACCGCAACAACCATTATTGATCATTACCGTTATGTAACCACTATTGCAACCATTGTTTAAGTGGTACAAGAATGTTATGACCAAAAAAAAATATATATTTTTAGTGATTTTTAAAAGTTAATAAATATTGTACTAATAAATTTACAAATTATACATATAAACCATGCATAAATAATTAACGTCATTAGACTGATATTTCTAATATTAGAAGGAATTTCCAATTTAGTCTAATTTTTTAAAATACTCAAAACATCCTTATAACAATTTATAATTGTTTCTAAATCATGTGAAAATATTATTTTTTTTATATTTGAGAGTATAACATTTAGTCCTTATATTTAAATTTTTATGGATTTGAACAAAATTAAGTATAAAATTATATTAATTAAAAAAAATCTAAATAAATCCACATGCAAGCCTAAAATTTATGCTACTAAATTTATAGAAGTCTAATTTAAAGATATGAAATGGATGCTCCCCAACATTGAGGAGTTTTTTCCCATTTTAACTTTTTTTTTTTAAATATATTAAATAATACCTTATTCTGGGAAGTATTTCCCATAATGATTCTGACGTAATCTCGCTACTCTAAGTAGCGAGATTTACTTTTGACAGACGGGGACTTGTGTCGACGCGTGGCAAATCTCACTGGTTCATCCAACGAGATTTGCCTCGGATTTGAAATGCCCATCCACCCGGCTATCGATGCGTGGAAAATCTCACTGGATGAACTAGCGAGATTTGCTTTAGCCATTACTCACTCGTTCCTCCTTCCATTGTCTTCGCGAATAGAGAGTACCTTTGCAGAGAGACAAGGAAGAGCAGAGCTGCAAGTTACTGTTGAAGGAGATAGGCCGGACGTGTTGCGCAAGTTACCGTTGCAACGAGAGGGCTCCTAACCGTTAGGGCGTGCGTATATAAACTCGAGATGGGGTAAGACATTCTGAATGTTTCATTGTTCATAAATTTTGAAATTAATTTATTTGATCGAAAGTTTGTTTGATAATCGGAATTGATTGAGTTTAGAGTGCTGATAGCTTCGTTCGGAAATGCTTTTTTTTAAGGTTAGAGTTTTTTTTGTATTTGAATTTTATTTTTTATGATACTTTCCAAACAAAAAAATGTTATGTATGTTTAGAGTGTTGAAATTTTTTTGTTTGTATTTTTATGATATAGTAACAATTTTATGTTTGAATGCATGTTTTCATTAAGTTAGAATGAAATGCATGTTGTTTCTCATGCCTAAATTTCATTGGATTTTTATACTCTCTTATGACATAATATGAATCAAGAAAAATAAAAATAATAATATTATCATATAATAATAACATAATACAATAGTTGAAAATTTGAAACCATTTTATTCACATTATTTCAGTTAATTCTGTATGCAATATATATATTTATATTTTGAAAATGTAGGATGATAATGTTAATGTTATATTTTGAAAATGTAGCAATAAACGTACTAGCCTCTCTAATATTTACAAATTTTGATTTATGTTAGGATAAAATAAAGATGGTATGTTTTTCAAAATATGTGGAAACAAAAGTTAAAAGAAAAAATTTTAATGCCATGTCCACAAGCAAATCCCATTATGTATACATATATTTGAATAGTAGATGAATATTTTGAATAAAACCTTTTGTGCCTTGTATTCGAAAGTGAAATATTTAAAATTGCAAAAATACCTAGCACATAATAATTCACTTAGATTGTATTAACTGGGCTACGGAATATTTATTGTAAGAATAAAATGATAATAGTATAAAAATTTATGTATTTTGTAAAATGAATTATTGTAATTATAAAACAAGTAATATTGTAAAAGTTTCTATTATCCTATCATGAAATAGAATATGATAAAACCGATATTCCAATTGTAACGACTCGAAGAATAATGGTATTTAAAATAATAAAATGAAAGGGAAATGGAAACCGAAAACATAAGGAGGCAGTCGACTTCGTTTATGAACGCTTCGCGTTCGTCGACGACATTGCATTTTGGAAAAGGATAATCCCAAGAAAATTTTCAGCTCCTCGTCGACAAATACAGGGGACTCGTCAACAAGGGTATAATAGGAGCTCGTCGATGAAAATATAATAGGGCTCGTCGACGAGGTGACGTGGCTCGTCAACGAGGAAATACCGAGGGGATGATTTTGGGGTTTCTGAATTTCGTTGATGAAGGGGAGAGTTCGTCTACGAATTTTGTATTGACCTCGTCGACGAGGTGACGTGGCTCGTCGATGAAGGCCACAATTTAAATAGGCCTAAAATTCATTTTGGCCGAAATTTTCTACACAAAGCTTCTCTCTCTCTTACCCTTCGGTTCCACCTCCTTCTCTCTTCGATTTCAGGCCGAATTTCCTCTTGTTTGACGATCTAAAGCCACCACAACGCTCCTGAAAAAGTTCTCTGCAAGTCTGCCGGAGCGGATTGTCGGTGGGGCAGAGTTGGAGACCATCCCAAATCTAGGGTAAGATTTTCTACTAAGTATTTGGTTAATTGACAATTGTAGGAAGTGATATATGCGTAGAAATACTGAACTTTAGTTCTGGGAAATTCCGTTTTTAGGGTGTTGAATAGGGAACCTTGCGGGTGTAGGACAAATTTTCTTAGGGGCTTTTCAAGAATCAGGTAAAGGGATAAACTAAGCTAGTTCTGTTAAGAAAATGTATGTATATATAGCATTTGATTTCAAGAAAGTAAATATGTTTATATATATATAATTTATATTTGAGAAAACATTGTTGAAAATGATGGTATGTTGGATATATGAAAAACCTGTTCTGTGTGGCATGAGTAAAAATTGTTATGAAATACTATTTTTTGAAAATGTGACTATGATACAGATTTTTATAATAGAAAACCAGCGTATGGGCCGAGATTTTTATATGTTTTGCCGGCATACGGGCCGTGCTATGTGTATGATTTGCCAGCGTACGGGCTAAGTTATGAATATACTTTGCCGACATACGGGCCGTGCTATGAATGTGATTTGCCAACGTACGGGCTGAGCTATGATATGATTTGCCGGTGTACGGGCTGAGCTATGGATGTGATTTCCTAGCGTACGGGTTGTGCTATGATATGATTTGCCAGCGTACGGGTCAAACTATGATAAAATGTGTAATATTGGCGTACAGGCCGATGATTTTCATAATATACATATATATGCAAAATGATATGATTGATTTAATAATTAATGTTATGAGATATTCATGTATCACAGTTTCAATATATGTTATATGATATCAGAACCTAGTTGGCTTGGTCTAGGCACTTGCACAGTACCGTTGCTATGTGTCCATGGTCATCATGATTAGGATATCTCTGTTAACGCCGTTGTACGGAGTGGTGTGAGATTAGACGGTCGATGTGGTTTTTAAGAAGTGTGTGAGTACCCCTGGTGTATGGACCAGGTCAGGCAGACCCATCAGACTTACAGACTGTACTTTTGACTTGACAGTGGTCGGCCAACCATTATCAAATCTTGCCTTCGAGCCACACAACCCAGTCATGTGGGGGTAATACAAGACAACAGCCAGCTAACCTACCAGGAATGTTTTTGTATTATTATTATGTGAGATGAAATATGTTTATGAAAATGCAGTATGTTCTGCCATGTTTTGATGATATATATATGTTTTCCCATATCTGGCATAATAGTTTACCGAATATGTTTTGTATGGTATATGTATAACATGGAATACTCATGTTGTCACACACTAGTATTAGTTTATTTCCCTTACTGAGAGGTGTCTCACCCCGAATTTCATAAATATTTCAGGAGCCCCTGATAGGAGAGCGAGTAAAGGCCCGTTGATCTAGTACGGTTGGTTTGCCCTCCCAGAAGGATAAGTGTTTTGAAAGGGCCGGATATATTTTGTGGGATGGCCCTAGACATCTTTTGGGTTGTGTATTGTGTACATATATATACAGTGATTGTAGTAACTCTAGTAATGTGATGTATGATACAATGAGGTGTTCGTGATTTATGTTTTTTACTGCATAGGCTTCCGTGATGTATTTTTGATGTATCCCTGGTACCCATGGGTCCAGGTGGATTATGATCTGCTGAAATCGGTAATATTTATTTTATTATATTTTGAAAAAAAAAATATATGGAAATTAAGCAGGTCGTCACACCAATGGTAAAATTTGAGAATAATACTTTATTATTTATTTTAAGTTGTGGACTTACATAAATTTTAGATTCATACTACATAAATATTTGATTATTGTATTGCTAAATCCGTATGTGTATATAGCATGTTAATTGTGAGATGACAATTTATAAAGCATTACTTACTCATTTTAGATTTTGTATTTTTTTTTCTATTATTTTTGTTTAGAATGGGAAACTTTAGTGTGAGAATCTCAAATTTTAATTGTAAGAATGTTTCATAAAATTCAATTGTTTATAGCATGTTAATTGTGAGATGCGCCTAATCTAAGCATGATGCATTGTGTGAAGATCTCAATATTTAAAAATATTTATGAATCATATTTAGCTCTTCAAAACTCTAATTATGCAGACAAAATTATTAAAATTTTAGCTTCAACTTGTATGACATATATAGACAAAGAATTTGATGAAATTTGAATAATATAATCATCAAAATTAAACCATTTGAAAATTATTAAATTAAAAAAACTTATAGGCTTGTGGTATGCTTAATGGATAAAATAAATTAAGAGAATTGAGAATAATTGTTATTATTTTTTCTAGCTAATTGAGGGGCTTGATAAAAAAATATAAAAGAAGCTTAGTGCTCAATTTGTAAACAGGACTCTGCCAAAATTATTATAGTATTTTGATAGATTCAATGTATACGAAAATTATTGGTATCAATTGTATTTGAAGAATGTTTTCTTTGCATAGGTTCGTGGATGGATATGCTCAATTTGTAAACAGAACTCTACCGCAATTATTATAGTATTTTTATAGGTTCAATGTATACGAAAATTGTGAATTGAATTTTTATATGCTCAATCTTCTTAGAAGATATATTAATTTTGTAATAGAGCTCCTAAGTATAAAACTAAATAAAAATTTTGAAACCTTAGCTTCTAACCTTAATGCTAGTTCCACTATCCTTTACAGCAGTTCCATTTTATGACTCATAACCGTAATTGCAGAGCAATTAGTACAATTGTAATCTTAGGTACCAAGTCCAATAGCTTCCGATGTCTTCATGATTCTAAGCCTTTTCACTGTGTTGAGAAACACCTTATATACAAACCAACAAACATATGTTTACCATATATATTGTCAGCGTTTACATAACATCTAAATTTCCAAAGACAATATTTTCTTTTCCAACGACATAGGCCTCTGCCTGTCCAAAGTACCTAGGAACTTGAATGAAATAGGTTTTAAAAGCATGGTCCAAAATGTTTAATATTACGTTACAAGTAGTGCAGCTACTGCTCCTACACCTTAAAATGTTGCTCGAAATAGACCAGCTAGTCTTCCACAAGGCTAGCCTTATCATTTGATGGGATGCCATTTGGGGCTTAGTAGTGCATATATAAACATCAGGCATAAATATATGCATATATACACACAAAGACTCATTCACAAAAACATATATACATAAGTATAAATATATTGCACTAGTATAACCATTTAAAATGAAATGAAAGGTGCATACTCCCAAGGAACATCTCGTACGAACATCTCGTACGAACATCAAGTCCCCCTCCTTATCTTCATAAGTGAGCAAAAATTTGGATGATCCATTTGAAAGCTTGGTGGCCTTTCTTGATTGCTCACTCTCTCCACTCGAACATAGTTACACAATCATAATTACATTTTAAAACTAGAAAGGAATTATCTATGCAACTCATTACTGTGCTAGTCCTACTAATTTGACATTGATTATCAAAATGTTTGTCATCTTAAACCACTTCGTTCTAAAAGTTAGTCATTAGATTGAGATGCAACAATGATTTAACAATAGTTTCACATCAAAACATTTAAGTTCGAATTGATAGAAAATAAGTAAATTATACATTACTGATAAAAAATATAAAAAATAAAGATTACACTCATGAATGGAAGTGATGCCCGATTCTTCACTCAAACATGTCCTCCTGTGCTTGGGCTAAAGTCTCATATATAGAAGAAGCATTTAGATCCACTTTCCTCCATATTAGCAATCCATCTATGTTAACCTTAACAAACTCAAGATGTCCTTTTTCCTATTTTTCTTATTGCTATCATTGTACACTTTTTTCTTTGAAGTTTGCTTCAATTATCATCCTTGCATGTCTCATCTTCTTTAGAGGTCAGAGTCTTTACCTGGTTAGCCTGTTCATCCTATAAGCCATATAGGCAGTGTCCTTACTTGGTTAGCCAAACTGTTCATCCTATAAGCTATATAGGCGGTCATCCCACAACCTGACTGCTCCCAAGGAACAAAATTAATTATAGTAATGACTAATAAGTAATATATTAGTTGACACATGAAAAGATAGAATAATGGAGGCAGCCATGATTCCAATCTTTTAACTATCTAAATTAATGGAGGTAGATCCCAATCTTTTAGTTATCCTCATGATCAATATTTTATTTTCTACTCTTCATCATTCCAATTTTCTCTGTAATTTAAAAAAAAAAAACGGTTAACTCTTAATAGAAGAAAATCGAAACACCTATATTAGTAAAATAAAAATGACGTTTGAATTTATAGGGAAAATGGTGGAACAGAAACAGAGAGAGAGAGAGAGAGAAAGAGAGAGGATAATAGAAGAACAAACACAAAATACGAAATACCATAAATGCGGATATTAAAATCCTAATTCCATAAAAAGGAACAGTATGATAAATTGATGGATCAACGGTTCTCTTTGTGCTAGAGATAGCGGCAACAAATGGAACATGTTAATATTTAAATATTTCCTACTTAATAAAATATATGAAGATTCCCTATTTAATTAAATATAATTAGTGTATATTTATAATGTATGATTGTTATATTAATTTTTTATAAAAAAATATTTTTAATTAAGTTACAAACTGTAAATTATTATAAGTTAAAATTTAAATTAATAATTGATTCTTTATTCAAATAATTCAGAAACAATTTAATAATAATGAAAACCTGGTACACAGAAAATCTTACTACTCGGAGTAGCGGGATTTAAATACTAGGGCTACTCTGGTAAAGATGTGTGGCAACGAAATCTCGCTATTTCGAGTAGCGAGATTTTTCTTAAAGGACAATAGGTGAAAAATTTCACTAGAAAGAGATATTATTTAATATATTTTTTTAAAAAAAGTTAATGCGGAAGAAAACTCCAACATTGCGCCCTTTATTTCTAATCATTAGTCGGAATTTCCTAATCGACTGCTAGACTTTGATAAGACAATATTATAATATTATAAGATAATATTTTTAAACTAAAAGAGAAAATGGGGAGGACCGAAACGTATGGGCCAGGGACTCAGGGTCGCATAGGGTTAGGGTTTTCTTCTTCGCTTCTCTGTTTGCAGCCTTCGCCTCTGCCCCCTTGCCTCCTGTGGTGGCTGTCGTCTGTTTGCTTCAAGCCGCCGGCTGTCGCTAGCCTGGTCGCCGGTCTCCAGCAGTGGCCTCTTACCCTCTCGCCCTCTCCTGAGTCTGCGCTGCTCTGCGCCGCGGCTGCCGCACTGCTCGCCGGAGCTGCTACTCTGCACCTACTCTAGCCACTCATTCAGGTCAGCTTCTCTCTCTCTCTCTCTCTCTCTCTCTCTCTCTCTCTCTCTTTCTGATACAGTCCTCCGTTCGGTGATGGCGATTCGCCATTTTTCTGGTGGTTCCTCCATTTGCTCTGCCTTCAAGGAATGATCTGTATGGATCTGCCACTGTTTCCTTTCTACTCTCTCTCTTATTGAATTTGAATGCTTGATTTTGTTTCAGTTTCAATCTCCAAACCCATATGATGTTCTTGTTCCTTTTTTTTTTAAATTTTAAACACATCTGTAGCTCAAGCCTCAAAAATATCCATTAGCTTCCTGAGTTCTTTCATATTCGCTTCTCCCTCATTCAAACCCAAAACCTGAAATGCTCACTAATTTGATCATACTCCCATTCATGTATATTTGGAAGACCAAACTTCAAGTTATCACGTGGTTCACATTCCCAATCCACATGTTGGTAGGATGAAAACCAGGAACTATAAGTCTCTTAACAAAAAAACCCACTTTATCACATTTACGTCCCCCAGATTGTTTTCAACAGTTTTCAAATACACCCCTGCTAAATACCCAGTGTGCATCTTTCATATAGTCCGAGATTTGAATGCATACAAGTCCCTCACAGAGGAAGGGAGCATGGTATGGAATTAGAAATTAATATTAACACAATTACTGATATAATGATAGAGTATTGAACCAAATTTACGATGCCCTAAAGTGCTCTCTGTTTAACAAAAAAAACTTAACCTTTTGATTTGATGAAGGCATTTCTGTATTCTTAGACTTAGTAGCATTTTATTTAATTTTGAAAAGATTATCATTCAAATAGAAATGCTGTTTTAGACTGTCTGTTTTTCTCAATATGTAGGCTCATACGATCAAATTTTTCTCAATTTATTCTATTTCAATTTCATTATGCCACACTACTGTTCTATTTTGCGGTTAAGCGGATTAATGTTTTTTTCTCTATTTTCATGTTAGATATGCTATCTTCCACCCTAGGCATATCATCTTCTTCAAAAGTAGTGACTGAAGCTCAAGCTTAATTTCAACTCAAGTCAATTGATCTGAGCGGAGTTGCACTTGATTTTTAAAAGATATTTAATTGTGTTGAGTTTGAGTTTGAGTTTAGATAATTAGGCTCAAGCAAGTTCAAGCTGAGTTATGAGTCTTATTACTCCCTATTGAGTCGAGTTTCTAGTTCTGCACTGTCTGCTAAACTTGAACACACCCCTACTTTGCTGAAAATTCTTCTCTCCTCTTCCTCATCATAAGATTGATCCTAAGGTCCAGACTGTCCTACACTTGCAGGCAAGTGTCTTTCACACCCATATGCATTTCTCTCTCTCTATCTCGTGTGCATGCACCGCGCATAGACACACACAAAGGTGTCTTAATCCCATTTTGTGTCTTGCAGACCCCAAGATCTTGTCCCACTGGGTTAAATTTCCTGTTTCAAGAACCACTAGATTTTCAGGACTGGAGTACGTTCTGTACCAGCAACGTACTCCAGCTCAGATACCATGGGAGTAGAACTAGCAACTGAAAAGGAAGGATTTCATGAAATGGAGGATGTCAATTTCAGTGATTCTGAATTAATCTACCACGTAAGGGATGCCCTTACCTCAGTCCGACAGGTAATTTACTGCGTAGTTCTGACAACCTTTGCATTATTATGGACTTGATTGAAATTGTGCTATTTTCTTAAGTGATGAGTGAATTTTGTTTGGCCAATCCAAGCTTGTTCAAAATTTGAAAATTAGATCTGAATTATCACTTGCTGAATTTATTTTGTTCCTTTTTTTTTTGCTAATTTTTTATTTTTCTACTGGGAATTTCTATTACTGTTTGGATTTTTTGAATTAGTTAAATTTTCCTGCCAAAATGCAAAATATATCATATTCTGTTTGATTTGTGCACTCTGTCTGAATTCAATTTTAGCTGGCTAGTTGGGGATAGAATCTTAACTTGAAGACTGCAGTCACAGTGCTCTCTCTCTCTCTCTCTCTCTCTCATCAACACTCTAACAAGGGGGAATTGTCAATGTCCAACACATATTAGACACCAACAGGCCCCCAGCACATGTTAGACACTTCTCTGGTGTGTCAAGTTTATTTTTATTTCTAGACATGTGTCAAACGCAACAAATCTGAAGAATTCAATGTTCACATGACACAATGGGTATCAGGAAGGAAAAAAAAAACTAAAAATCTTATGGACAATAAAAATCTGCTTATAATGAAAAAGAAAAAAATATTTTAAAAATAAAAAATATCATTTTAAAATACAAATAAGTCAATATAAAAATATACAACAGGACATCTAAAATATAATTGAAAATTAGCAAAAAAAAAAAACAAAAGCTAGACTATCAAGCAAGTTCTTTAAAATTCACATTCAAACCACTATTTGGCTTGTCAATATCGTCTAGATCATCATGGGTGATTTCATCAAGCTCATTAAAAGTGCTGTCATAATTGTCATTCTTGTCATCCAATGCATTATTGTTTTAAATATGTACACATATTCTCAACCTAAATACTAACATTTGACATTCAAGCCACTTGTTAAACATCAATCTAAAATGAATTTTTGAGTCTATATTGTTGTTAATATTAGATAAACCAAATAATTTCTTTAGCTGTGCAATCCTTGTACAAGTCATCAAGACTGTATACAAGTAAGCTAGTAAAAATTTAGAAGATAATTAATTATAGGATCTTACAATCACGCGCAATCCTACTATTTTGCAGGGTCATTTTGGTAAAGTAGGATCGTCGATCTGGATTGGGGTTTTAACGACTGTGGCTTGAATGCTATTTTTTAAAGGACCATGTTTTGATTTAAAGAATGTGTTATTGGCATAATTATAAAATTTGGCATGTCAATGAGTCAGACGCATAGCACATTGTGTCAGATGCGCTTGTGTTCATAGTCCTTGATGGAAAGGCGCATTTGCCTATTTATATAACAAATTGTATGGTAGGCCACAAATTGGGAGAATTTGCACCTACTCTAAATTTCTGGGGTCATGCAAAAAATGATAATCGATCTTGTCGTTAATAAAGTGAATATAGATACTTATCATTCATTAGTAGGAGGTTTGGACACAGCAAAATCATTCTATTAGATCTAACAGGTAAATAATTTTCTCTAGCTTGTTAAGTAACCGATAAAAGTTAATTCGTTTTAGGGGAATCACCATGTTCTTTCATTGGCCTTTTTCTGTCTATTATGCTGGCTAGAAGGTTGTTCATTTCTTGTTTTGTAGATAGGATATGAGTATTTAATCAATACCAGCACAATCCTGTGCATGGATGGTCATGTGTTTACTTTGATTCACAATTTTGTGGTCTTAATAGTTTGAAAAACATTAACTAGTTTTGGCATCACATATAGATTAAGACATGAAAATGCATGTTTATCTGTGATGTGCTTTCACTAGTTAGTGTTTCTATTACCAAGAATAATAGTTTTTAAGAAATAGTAGTTGGTCGACAACACACACACTTGAAATCATAAGAGTTTCTAAATTATAATAAGAGTAATTCATTGGGGAAAAAAAATATATGGGTAGCATTTTTTCCCAAATCATGCACTGATTAGAGAAATACTTACATGGGTGACATCATGCCACTGGTCTTTGCACATAGTTCGTAGACTGATTATATTGATGCCCTTGTGACGGATGAAAAAATTAGTGCATTCTGCCACCAAATTACACTTTCCAGATTTTGTTGCACAAAGTTTATTTTTGAAATGGGATATGCACAAGGAGTAACCAAGTGTTCAGCTTATTTCCAGTGCAGTGCACCACGTGTGGTGAGGGGTTCCATTAACCATGCAAGCATTGAGCTGATTTCATCTGCACCTGTGTAATAACATAGATGAATTAGTGCATACAATCATTAACTAGACATGAATAAGTGCATGCAATCATTAACTAGGATTTTTCTAATTGCGTGCCACTAACACTAAGTTCTCTAACATAAGTGGCTTGTGCTCAACTTTTTAAAGATTCTACTCAGCTTCCAGTACAATGGGCATCTGTTCCCCCCTATGTGCGCTTAAATATGCTTCATGTTTCTTGTGATTTCGAATATTGAGATGCAGACACATTGCTAAATAAAAATTTATATTGCAAAATCAAATGGATTTCTTGTGACGAAAACAAATCTTTCGTCCTATTTGTGATGCCCCGATTTTCCTACCATTTTTTTTATACAATAATAAATAATAATCAATCATCTATCAGATATCTCTGATGCCATGATAGGAGTGTCAACCCGATCCATAGTGGAATACCGAGGATATATCTGTTCATAAATACACACTATCCATGTAGTGGAATACATAAAGTGTCTGAGTCCCAGATACAATACTAGAGTGCTATAACCTCCACACATATACATATACATCCTCAAAAATCCATTGAATAATACTCTAGAGGTTATACAGAACATATCCCTGATGCGAAATCACTTACCTTGAATACTAGAGTACTAGATCTCCTCTACCTCGAAGCTCGCTCGCTTGTTTGGCTTGATTTCCTGAAATGTTTAAATTCTGAGTGAGACACCTCCCAGTAAAACGGAATAAATTATTGACAGTGTGTGACAACATGAGTTTTGATATATCATAACATATTCGTTTAAATAATTATATCAACTGAAAAAAACATACATATATGTACTCATAATTATATATATATATATATATATATCATAACACATTCGTTTAAATTATTATATCAACTGAGAAAAACATACATATATGTACTCATAATTATATATATATATATATATATATATAAAAACATAATTTCATAAGCTTTCATTTCTCTTATTCAGGTTCTAGTTCATGAGTATCCACCGGTATATAACACAACGCGTTTGTAACTCATGACTATTCATTTTTCATTTCATTTCTCATATTCATATTCTAGCTCATGAGTATCGGTGTATATAACACTACGCGTTTGTAACTCATGGCTATTTATCATATCTATAACATGATTATCGCGTCTGTAATGAGAAACCATCCTAAGGACATTCATGTCAGATCGTCATGTATTCACCCCACATGATTGAGTTGGCCTACTAGGTTAGATCAAAATTGTACGCGTCTGTAGTACGATTGGTCTACCCAATACTAGTCCGGACCCCAGAGGGTAACTTTACTCTTCACAGGCCCAATCGACCATCTCTGCCACACTCTATTTAAGACGTGTGGTTGTACTAACACATATGCTAGCAACGGTACCATGCTTTCTGTATATCTTTGGTCCATCAGGGTTCTCGTTTCCACATTTCTGTACTCATATTTCATCATGTCTGTATATCTCATCATGTCTGTATAATTCTCATCATTTTTGTATAATTCTCATCATATCTGTATACGTTTCATTTCATCACATCTGTATAACACATTTGTGTATATTTCATATCATCATATCTGTATCAAACATGTCTGTATATATCACATATCGTCATTTCCATATAAAACATATCTGTATATCACATTTCATCATTTCTGTGTAAAACATATTTGTATGTCATTTCATCATTTCTGTAAAACATATCTGTGTATCGCATATATCATCATTTATGTGTAAAACATATCTGTATTTCTCATATCTTCATATCTGTATAAAACATATCAGTATATCTCGTATTATCATATCTATATAAAAACATAACTGTATATCTCATAACTTCATTACTGTATAAAATCATATTTGTGTTTCTCATAACATCATTTCTCAGTGCAAATCATATATTTCAGTATCAATCACATTCCCACTATAAAAATGTTATTTCATATTCCTCATGCCACACAATTTTAGACTGATAATCATAATATAATAATCATATGGAAAATATTCATATCATAGTTTTCCAAAACCATATAGAGTATTCTCCAATTTCACATACTTTAAGTCAACCAGTTAATTTCTCAAAAATATCTGTTATAATTTATTCCCCTTACCTGCTTACTGAGAGGGTGCTTGCTAAGATCTCTAAACCCACGCCCGCAGCATTCGGAGTTCAAAATCCTGAAATCATTTTTCCTTAGTTCAATCAACTCAATCCTAGAATTATAATCATTTAAACATCCTTAGGCTCATATACTCCATTTAATCAGTTAAATTCCAAGTAGATAACACAGTTATTATCCTTACCTTAACTTTGGAGTGGTGCTGGAAACCCCAAAACGCAAAACTACTCTGATCAAACGGCGGAGAATTGTCGCTGGGATCCCAAAATGGTGTTTTTCAATTGATTCGGGCTTAAATTGAGCAAAAAATCAAAGAGAGAAGGGGTGGTGGCCGTAGCCCTAGAGAGAGAGAGAAATCTGATTTTACTCCAAAAATTATGACTTGAATTCCTTATATATTACACTGGCCCGCAGCCAAATCGTCTCTGAAACCGTCGATGGTTTGCTCTAAAACCGTCGACGGTCCCATTTTCACTGTTTTACCCTTACCTAGCTGCAGTAACTCAAAACCATTGATGGTTTTCTGGCCTCCCACCAAACCGTCGACGGTTTGGTCTACACCAAACCAAATTTCCTTCTTTTCTTTATTTTCTCATTATTTCAATTTTCTGGGTCTCTACACTATTGCTTCTTGTAGACATAGAAGAGAGGATGGGCTCATTTCATTAGGGAAAATATGAGGACTTTGTTTAAGTAACTGACATAATTGATTGTGAGAGTAAAATGAATTGAACTATTCATGTTTGGTTCTGGAAAGAATCATGGGAGTTTTAAAAAATGAATGGAAAAATAATCCACTTTCATTTAGTGATTTATTAGATAATCAAAACGTAAAATTAAAAATTTGAGTATTTTGTTATTTAAAATTTAGATGAACCATGAGCTAGGGTTCACTCACATGAAGTAGAAATGGAAGTAGATCAGTTTTGAGTGAATTGATATTCTGAGATAGAACTAGAAAAAGTAAATTTATATATTAGAGTAGTTATGTTGAAGTTGCATAGGTTCACATTTGTTATGGCTTTGGCCCTTTCATGGCTAATATTGATGGCAAACTCCTTTCTTCTATATTTTCAAAGGAAGAGAATTTGTATATGATTTATTTGAAGCTGCCGCCGATATGAGAATGATGTAGAATTACTTTCGCATCGGAGCAGCTTATTATCTCCTACATAATTGGGTTGATTAATGTTTGAATTCTTGCCAAAATAATTTTTTCCCATGAATTATTGAATGCCAGGAACTTATTGTATGGAATCTTATTTTTTTAGAAAAATAGTTGAAAGAATGGGCTTTTTTGGCAGAGTGAAAGCAATAAATTAGGGTTTATAAAGGTCAATGCTAGGAGCTTCTAGAATAACATAGAATCGTCATAAAGTTCATCATTTGAGTGTTGCAATGAATATAATTGGAAAGTCTAATGGCTAAAATATGGTCTTCACCTGGGCTAAGAATGGACCTACTATTCTATCCTTGACGGAGATTTCTTTTTCTCATTCTTCTAGCTAATCTAATATTAATGACTTCTTCTCAATTCCTGCTGTATATTCATATGATATATGATATTCATGTCTTGTCCAAATTGAGAAAAAAGAAACTAATATAAAACTATTTGTACATATTCATGATATGTTTTGCATGGCAACTAGGTTTATAGATTATGTTCTACAAAGGGTACGAACTAAAAAGACACATTGGTCAAAGTTTCATGATTACTTTATCCCATGCAATTGTTTACTTGCAACATTAATTAGCAATCTGGCTCTTTGTGCCACTCAGCCATCTCTTCCAATTGAAAAAAATATATGTTACACTAGAGAAAAAATAAATGAATAATTGGAAAAATATTTCTACACTTTTTATTTTTAATGGTTAATATGACATGTGCGTTGCATGTGTATAATTTTGCGTAAATGTTTTTATAATTTTTAATAAATTTTAGATATATTTTCAAAACAAATTAATAATATCTTGTCATAATTTTAGTTCACAAATATTAAAGTGTGAATGTCAAAGTTATAAAAATTATTATTATTTTTAAAAATTATAATATACAAACATCAACATGAGATGCTATTATAACACCATGTAAATATAGAGATGTCAGATGTGGAAAATCTTAAAAAATATAACATATAATATGTCGAAATACTTTAATTAAAATTATGACAAATATTGAATTTTATTATTTATATAACATTGTAGGTAAAAAAATTAATTAGTAAATTTTTCATTAATTTTATTTTATAAAAATGTCATCATATTATTACTTCACATAAAAGCACTAATAACTTTATTACATTTTTGATTTGCTACCTAAAGTCTTAATTATTTGTTAGTTTTTGTTTATTTTAATTATCAATTAAATTTTAAATAAATTTAAAATTTATTATGTAGAGGGTATTTCTAGGTCTACAGTTTCATTTCTAAAATTTATCTTTTACAAATTATATTATTATTTATCTAAATGATGTTAGACACTTTACAATAGTTTTGGAAGACATTAGATGAATTTACTTATCTTATTTTGGGATTTACATTTTATTTAACATTTAAAAATACCATTGCATCTAATTTTTTTTAATGAACTAGATTTAATTTTTAGGTCCAGATCTTGACTATCCAAAATAAGAATCTTAAATGTAGATTTATCTGATGTTATTGAATTTATTTTTTTAAAGAAATATTTGTCTTACTTCTAAAAGATAATTATATCTTTGTTTACAGAAAATCAGAAATATTTACACTATTTGTACTTTTTTTATATGACATGTATATACACTATTTTTTTTGGGGCTAAATAAAATTTCTATTTTAGGTTCAAATTTTAACATATCTAAAATAAATTTTGTAGATATGATTGTCTAATTTTGGCTGAATTTATTTTCTTTTATGAATGTTTTGTATTGCTTTTGAGTTATAGGATGTTTTTGCTACAAAATGATTTACTTTATTCGTAGTTTTACTAATTTGTCATTATAATAGATGTAGATATCTATATATGATGTTAGATTATTTTATTCTTTAGCCAAATGGAAGTTTTTTTCATTTAAGTTCAAACATTAACATTTAGACATTTTAAATGTACTTGCATCCAACTTTGGTTGAAATTACTTTCTATACATAAATATATATATATATATATATATGTATATAATTTACTTCTTTTAAATTTATTTGGTCTTACTTTTTAAAGATAAGAATATTTTTGTTAATAAAATGATTAATGAAGTATAGAAATTTACTTGTTTTAGGAATTCTGGTTTTATAGAAAATTACTTTTAAAAAATAAGGATACTTTTGTCCACAAATTGATTTACAATTGTGTATTTTAACTTTATGTTTGGGAGAGGTCTTGGATTTGGATTTGGATTTGGATTTGGATTTGGGATTTGTGTAGATTTTTGGACAAAATATAATGCAAAATTGTTAAACTTTTTCCAAATCTATCCAAGTCCAAACCCAAAGCCTGAAATCCATGCTCCCAAATGCAGCTTAAGAGTTTTTAGTCTTTCTTTTAAAAGATAAGGACATTTTCATTAATAAAACGATTTACACTACACGTACTTTTATATATAGGATAGATTATATAGATCTTTATGAATTTTATCTGCAAATCCAATTCTATTTAGATAAATTCAGGGCCTGAAAGATCCAAATAAATAAATGAAATCTCAATATACTTTCATGGGGGTTAGGCAGATTGTGGATGCTATTTTGGTTGTAAATGAGGTAGTTTAGGTTGTTTGTAAAAGAAATGAGAAAGGGATTATTTTTAGATTGGATTTTGAAAAAGCTGATGACGGGGTTAGTTGGAACTTTTTGGATAAAGATATTTGTTAGGAAGGGGTTTGGAGAGCAGTCTTGTATGAGGAATTGCTTGTTTGATGCATTTTTTTTTCTGTTATTGTGAATGGTGAACCTAAGTTGTGGTGTAGGGCGTCTAGGGGTGTTAGACAAAGGGATTTGCTATCTTCCTTTTTGTTTGTGCTAGTTGTTGATATTTTGAGTAGAATGGTGAATAGGGTGGTTGATAAAGGTCTCATGAACGGGCTTGAAGTGGGTAGTTGTGTCGCATCATCAATTTGATGACGTTATGTTCTTCTAGAGATTCTTTCTTGATTGTTCTTACTCTCCTTCAAATCTTTGAGTGAGTTTTTGAGCTAAAAATTAGTTTTGGGGAAGAGTGGACTTGCTGCTATTAATATGAGAGCTTCAATTGATTTAGGGAGTTGGCATTGTTGGTGAATTGTGGTAATATGAACTGATCTTTGTCTTATTTAGGGGTCCCTTAGGGTAGTAATTGTAGGTCGGTGGCTTTTTGGGATCTAGCAATGGAGGAGTGTGCCTCAGCGTTTGGATGGGTCAAAAGGTGCATTACTTTCCCTATAGGGTCATATTATTCTCATTCAGGATTTTCTTGCTAGTATCCCTCTTTATTATTTGCCTATCGTTAGAATTTGTGTGGGGGTACCTAGTGAACTTGAGAAAATTATTAGAGATTCCTTTGGGAAAGGGAGAAGAGGGATAGCTTTGTTAATTGGGAGATTGTGTGTAGGTCTAAGTTGGATGGCATTTGGGTCTTGGAAAGGTGGTCAGAAACACTGCTCTTATGGCTAAATGGTTTTGGCGGTTTCCCTTAAATGAAGCTTCACTTGGCGCAAAGTCAGTAAACTTCGTTTGTATGTGAACTGGTGGGATGCTGACTTGGGAATTAGATGTTCTCGTGAGAGCCCTTGGAGGCTTATTTCTTAGGTTTACCCTCTCTTCATGACTTATACTAAATTGGGTTGGGTAATGTTGCTCGAATTGGTTTTGGGAAGATATTTGGGTGGGTAATATCGCTCTGTTCATCCCCTTTCCTTGTCTTCATTGTTTGTCTTCTGGGCATAATGATGTTGTTTCTTCTTTTTTGATATTTGATTGTTATATGTCTTCTTTGGATTTCCACATTTGGAGAACTGTTATAATAGGGAGGCGGAGGAGCTCTCCTCTTTGTTGTCGTTATTAGAGAATTGTTTTTCTTCCATTTGGAGGGATAGTCATTCTCAGTCTTTAGATTCTTTGGGTGTTTATTCTTGCAAATCAATATTTTGATAATTTGACTAGTGCTAATGTATCCTTTCCACTCTATAAATGCATTTGGAATGCCAAACTGGGAACTTCCCTGAAAAATCACTTTTATTTGATTGGTTGTTCTCGTTCTTAATGGAGTCAACATCAACACTCTGCTTCAGAATAGGAGATCTTTTGAAGGAACTTTCATATATGCTCTTTATGTTTTGATAGTTCAGGAACCTCCTCATCTGTTTCTGCGTTGTGCTTTTGCTTGGCAAATTAGGAATTAAGCCTTCTGATTTATTGGTGGGAGCATTGGGTTTGTTCAGAGTGGTGGAGAATTTGTTGGTTACGCCATTTTCTTGTTCTGCTAGGAGTAAAGATGCTGCTGCATCATGGAGGTGTGTGGTTTTTGCAGTGTTGCGGGCATAGTAGTTAGAGGTGCGAGGCGAGCCGAGGCGCAAAGGGTCTTTGAAGCCGTGGTGCGAGGCGCGAGGCGAAGGCGCGTGCCTCATGAAGGTGAGGCGCACAATTATTAAAATGGTGTAAAATGTCTATTTGGGGTAATTGATATATGAACATATGAATATCTAGTAATATTAGAATTTAAAATGCCAAAACATTCAATTTCAAAATTGAAAATTTAATAAAATTGCCCGTACGAAGCCCAAAAGCATCAACAATTCAACATAGTTCAACATCAAAAGAAAAAAGTACAAATCAAAAAATAGTAGCTAAATTTCAATAAAAAGAATAAATATTATGTATTAGTTATAATTTATAAACTCACATTAATTAAACTAAATATTACAAATTAAAAAACAGTAGCTAAATTGGAGTAAAATAAATAAATATTATCTATTAGTTATAATTTATAAGCTTAGACTAATTAAAGAAAATATTTAATTTATAAGCTTACATATAAAGAAGAAGAAAAAGAGAAGCAGCAGGCAGCAGTCAGCAGCATGCAGCACGCACAAGCAGGCAGCAGGAAGAAGAAGAAGAAGAAGAAGAAAGAGAAGCACCAGGCAGCAGGCAGCAGGCAGCTGTCAGCAGCACGTAGCATGCAACAAGCAGGCAGCAGGAAGAAGAAGAAGAAGAAGAAGAAGAAGAAGAAGAAGAACTCGCGAGGGCTCCTGCTGGTTCGAAACGAAGTCGCGAAGGGTTGTGCTTCTTCAAAATGTCGAAGACAAACTCACGATCCTGGTTCGAAGCTCGAAGACGAAGTCGTGAAGGCTTCTGGCTGGTTCTAAGGCTCGCAGACAAGCTCACGTTGCTGGTTTGAAGGATCGCGAAGGCTCCTGTTGGTTCGAATGTGCAAGACGAACTCACGAAGGGCTTCAAAGGGCTGAGAGGGGCTAGGGCTATGTTCGTTTGAGTCGAATGAGGGCTACGGGTCTGGCTGTGGCTATTTCTCTCCTTTAAATGACTAAAAATTCACAAGGCGCGACTCACTGCGCCTGTCGCCCCAGTGCGCCTCGTCTTGCCTAGCGTCGCCTCTTGCAGGTCGCCTCGCCTCACCTGGTTTGAGGCACAAGCCTCTTCGCTTCACTGCGCCTTGCGCCCTGAGGCGCGCTTTTAACTACTGTGGTTGCGGGGAATATGGTTGGAACAAAATGTGTGCATTTTACAGGGAAAAAGTTGACTTTCCCTTTGTGGTGGGATAGGATTTATTATTTCTCTTAACTTTTGGTTTTGCTGCTGTTGCTTTAAAGGAGTGAGGTTTTCAGATATTCAGTGGGATTGGCTAGCATTGCTATTTTGATTGTCGTTCTTTTCTTATATTTTCTTTCCTTCCTGAGTAGGCAGTTCTCTTATTCTCTTTGTTGTATATTCTCTCTTCTAATTAAACCATCATCTTTTCCCATCCAAAAAAAAAATCTCTTTTTCATCCAAAAAGACTCCCCCCTCCCTCATTTCACTGGCTGCATAAGTCCATACCTAGGTGGGCCCTTTTTGTTCTAATGAATCATAGAAAAAATGAAATGACTTATCTTATTTGAATACAAAAATGCATGTTATTGAAGCAACAGTGATACAAATAAACAATAAATGCAAGGGCCATTTTTCTTACCCTGATATGATGTGGGGGGCCTTGAGCAAAGGGCCTTTTTTTTTCCCCTAAAATTAGTCAATATATTTTTTTGTTCTGTTGTATGATTTGATAAGTTATTTGAGAGCTTTATTATTCTCAGGGTGATAGGGACAGTTATGAACAGCTGATTGGGGTTATGCACTATACTGGACGTTTGGCCCCTGATGAAGTGGCTCTGCTTGTGGTATGTTTCTGCTCACCAGTATACTTGCGTATCAGATGATTGATATTGGTTTTAATATTTATCCATCTTATTCATTTTGCTTAATTATTGTTGACTTTCACTTGAAAGACAAGTTTAAAGGCATTATCTGGAGCAGTTTCATATATTGATATTGTTCACCACGAGTCTCTTCTTTCTCGAGTAAGTTATGGATATGAATGTGTTTATTTTATTTATAATGTCATAAACCACTTAGATTGATTGTTCTGAATGCGCTTGTTCATCAGATTTTTGAAATGAGCATGTGGAATTACGGAACTGATGTGATGGATGCATTAGTGGAACTAATTATATCCTTGGTACAGGGTCTTCTACGCTACAAATTGGTATTATTTCTAGAACAGTTGGTGGACCCTTTCTGATGGTTTCCTACACTTGTATTTTGTAGGCTGCTTCAAGTGGAAAATATGTTGATTCTTGTTTGGAGATGCTTGTAAGCAATTTTAGGCCGCCTAAGTCATTTCTAGATTTACTGCAACAGCCGCGTGGTATTGCAAGGAAGGACCAAGTTCTTTGTCGGGTGCATTCAGCCCTAAAAGACATTGCTGATTTGGTGCCTCTTGCCCCTTTGCGACTTTTGCCAATCATTATTCAAAGAGTGCCAAATGTTTTTGATAAGGAGCCCGTGAGTTCAAATTTGTGCTTTTCAACTTTTAGTTTTAAATTTTGTAAATTCAATCATCTTTGAGTATTACATCCACGGTTGATTGTTAAAATCCATATTGTTTTTGTTCCAATTTTGACAGGGTAGATATGCATTGTTTACTGTTTTTAGTCGCACTTTTGGATGATTTGTGTTGAGTCCCACCGTTGTTGAGTGTAGCTTGAGCAAATAAATAATGGCATGTTTGTGGTTACGAGTGTGAGGGGTTCAATTTAATTTCAATTATTTTTTGTGCATCCATCCTTAGGCAATCCAGTTTACTGGGATGATGAACTCTAGCTCAGAATGCGAATCCATGTTTTAGTGCAGATGTGGCTGCAATTTGCAGGTTGCAAATTGAGAATTCACAAATTGAAAGTCTAGATTTGTGAACTTCCCCTCCTGACTTAAGATCCACAAAAACAAATTATGCACTTTGAAGATTTGTTTTTGATATTCTGTTGTGATTAAATTTGAAGAAGAAAAAGTATGAGTAGGAAAGAGACAGTTAATATGCAAACAGTAGGCAATGTCTACAGTGGTTAAGTGGCATGATAGAAGTGTCGGTGTCCTATCCCTTTTTTGATAAGATGGAGAAGAAAGCTGCATTAATTAATGCTGCTTTGGCTGGTTGTAGTAAGTATCTTTGAAGGCAGGGAGGACAAAGACAAAAGGATCAATTTTGTCTCCCTCTTTTGTCATTCAATGATTTATTCAAAGACATTCATTTTCTTATTATTCTTGCTTTGGCTCTTCTGTTCATAGATGATGGATCATTGTTATAAGCATTATGCTGGATATGAACAATTTTTTTCCCTATGCACATACAAACATGCATGGATGTATTCCTCACATTCATGATTTGAAGTTGCTCCCACAAATAACATTTTCATTTTTGCTACTCATGTTTTCAATTCTGTTCTAGCTCTTGTTGTTCTCACTCAGTTGTTTTGCAGCTTAGGTGCCCATCCTTGCAGAGCCTTTGAGCTTGCAAAAACTCACTTATTTATTACATATACTGCAAATTGTCTGTTAGATTCCAAAATAATGTGTCATGGACCTCTGATGTCTTTATGTATATCTATGGTTCTCAAATGAGAGAGAATTTTTCATATGAAACCCACTGGAAGAATGCAGATCGTGTCCTTTCCAGGGTATCCTAGTGGGCGAGATCTGTTCACATGAGATGCTTCAGTATTTCTCATGCACAGTAAAATGAGGTAGTTTACCTTAAGATACCTTATATCACATAGACGAACTTGCCTATGTGCTTCATTTTTGAGTGACATGTTTTGTGATGCTTGAAAGAATGCAGGTCATGTTCCTTTCCAAGTTACCTAGGGGCGAAACCTGTTCATATAAGATGCATCAGTCTTTCTCATACACAATTTAAAATAAGGTAGTGTACCTTTTAAGGTGCCCTATGTTTTGATGTATAGGCGAGGTTGCCTGTGCATTCTTTTTCTGAGTCACATGTGTTTTATTTGTGGCTGATCAATTGGATGTGCACCCTACTTTCTCTTGTAGTAATTTGGGTGCATAAATGCCCAGATTAATTAATGTAATTCCTTAGTCAAGTGCCACCACAAGGTCTTGAACTTATGTTGCATGTTGTTTCTACCGGCTGTTTGGAAATTTATTACCATGGCTCTTTTGTGTTTCGTATTTCCACAGCCAAGTGGATGGGCGACACATGCTGCTAGCTGGGGTTTGAATCCTTTCAAATTAAGTGTGGGGGGCCCAATGGTCTGAGCATAGTCGGCTAATTTGCAGTCGTGTGTTTTGTCATCAAGAAAAATATGGTCTCACACGTAGTTGGCTTGCATGTGTCAAGCTGTGCGCAATTCTTTTCCATTCTCTCATTTTCATATTTTATCGTCATTATTTGGCAGCTCGTTTTGGATTCCCCAGATTCAATATTTTAAATGTTTTCTTTGATATTATGTCTAAACCATAAGGAATTGCACATCTTGTATAGATGTATAAGTAAACAGATAAGTACAAAGGTATAAAAAGTTTCAACAAGATTTTTATATGATGGGTTTTGGGAGACACAGAAAGGAGAGGTTTTTGTGCAGGTCTGTTTGCTTTGATGTGCTTTGTGTGTTATGGTTAGAGAGATGGAGAGGATCTTCCAGGGTAAATTCACTACAGCTTTGATTTGGGATATAGTGTTGTGTTCCTGGCTTTGTTTGTGGCTGTTTCCCTTATTTTGGGGTGGGGGTGGGGGTGGGGAAGGGATTTCTTGGGTGATTTGCATCAGGACCGTAATTTTTCTTTTTCTTGGAGGGCAATTTCCCCTCTTGTTTTCTAGGAGGATGCCTGTTCTCAACATCTTGATTTTCTCTCTTGGAAAATCTTCTTATTGTATCCAATAAAACTAAAAGTGTGCATGATTAGTTAGCATTTTAATTTTTTAGGGTATTTTCTGAAATGGAAACAATATATTTTATGTCAATCAGATTTTTTCTTTAATATCATTGATTACTTTGGCAACTCAAGAGGGGATGCTTATTGTCTGGGCCATGCTTGTGTTTGTTTACCTTAAAGATATCTTGTTTTTGTTTGACTAACAGAGAAAGTATAGTTCTTATTGTTGATTGGGAAATGCATAGATATTGTTGTCTGAACATACAATGACTTGCTTTTGTAGATGATCGTGATATATGTGGAGAACATGTTGAGATTGGAAAGTGGTGCGATTGGGGAACTTGTTGGGAGCTCAATGCTTATGGCAGTGGTGGATAGGCTGATAGATTTGGATGTGAGTTAAACTTACTTTGTTCTGCAAACAGTGAAACATATGGTGTTTTTTTTTTTGGTCCTTATTTGGTGCCAGTTGTAGGTCGAGATTGGATGGGATGATATTTTACAGGACGACTCTAGTAAAGGCATGTTTGAGATGGAGCTGGAAGATTTGGATGAGACAGCAGATGATGCTGATGAAGGCATTGAGGTAAGATGCAAGTATTAATTGAAGAAAAAAACAAAATTTATTTGCTTCAGAGGGATTGTTTAGAAAAGTGAAGGTCTTCTAGCAACATAACTGGTGCAGTTAGCTTTTTTGGTCTTGGTTTCATTGTTGAAAGGTCTCTAAACTGTATAAATGTGAATCTGATTGGGTTTTGTTGAACTTTGGTACAATCAAATTGCATATTAGAGTTCTCTATTGTGGTTAAAACAACCCTAGAAGCTCAACCTTTCCTCGTCCCCTTGTCAATTCCTTACTCCTCAGCAGTCTTTTGCTATTCATTATGATGGAATTCTGTTTTAAGCTGCAGGACAGCAGCTTTCACTGCGCAGCACTGGGTCAATACGAGTCCATCTTTTTATTCTGATTAATTTTAATTTTAAAGAATATATCTGAGCTTGTGCAATTGATATATCATGTCCTCTTCTGACATGGCATGGGAACTTAGTGCATTGAGTGTTACAATTAATCTGAATTTATGCGAATTGGTTTGTTTGTGTCCATTTCATATGTGCATCCGTGTCTTCGTATCATGTTAAACTAGCTGGTTGACTTGATCTAAATTCATTCTATAGGACATAGCAGATGTAGATATTTGACAGTGAATAAAATTTGTAATGGATGTTGGTTGAACAATGCAGATTCGTGTTCTGATTTGACCAGGAGATTGGCTTGGGTACATGGTGGGCTGGGCTAAAAATAACTGCATTGGCCAGATGCCTATGCAAAAAGGATTGGAATTCCGAAGAATAAAAGAACTTGCTGGTCCATGATATGCTGTTATACATGATTATTCTATTCCCCACAACATAGTGTCCACTGCATGCAAATAATAAAACATTAATATTGAAAATGTAAGAGTTTTTTGCATTTTCCCCAGGGAATCTGTAATTAAGTTCAATATTTTTCTACGTTAGGAGTATGTCTACCAGCTCCAGGTTGTTGGTCTTAAACAATAAGTAATTAAAAAAAAGGATTTTTGTCTGCTTTTAAGTTTCCCTCGTAACTTCTCCAAACCTTTAATCAACTTTTTATGGTCAAGAAAATTTGAGGAATTGAATCCTGGAGGCCTAAGAGATGTTAGCTCCTTTAAAAAGGGAAAATAAACAGATTTCTGAATTGTTTACAGTCAACTAGCCCCTCTTGCTATGGTATTGGGAAATGTTATTGGTATTGCATCTCTTGCTAAAGGAGTACCCATAAAAAAACTCTGCTGTTGGTTTAGTATTTAATAATCATATGTATTTTTTTAATATTCTTGTCTGGTTCTGTTTATGTCACAAAATAAGCACATTAGTTGATGTTTCTGCCTTCACATTAGGCAAGTGATGTTAGTAAGATTTTCCTCTTGTAATTAGTGATTTTTTATCATGATTCTTTTAGTTCAGCCTTCCTTCATGTGCTGATTAACATTGTTGTTTTCAGCTTTCAAGAGAGTATTTAAATCGGAAGAGTTTAAGGGGAAACTTATTTGCTGACAAATTAGACAGCTTGATGGTGCTTACATTTGAGCATCTTAAATCATGTGAAGATGGTGGCCGCTTGACAAAGGTACTAATCGTAATTATTACTGTGCAATGTGTTCATGGTTTCTTTATCCCAATTGCCTAATTTGTAGTACACATTTAGGTATTTGAATCTCTCCTTCAGTCATTTCAAATGACTGTTCTGAATGCATACAAGTCAAAATTTGCTCAGGTAATCCTCTCCTAACCTTCTGCTCACACTCAAGTTGATATGTGTTGTCTTGTATTGGGTTTGTTGTTTTGTTTCTTGTTTATTTTGTTATTTTCATTAAACATTTTTTTGAATGACGTTTTGAATGGATTCTGATATAACTTGGTTTTTTTTTTCGTTGTCTGAGATTTCCTGCTTTATATATTGCAGTTTGTAATGTTTTATGCATGTTCGTTGGACCCAGAAAATTGTGGTGTGAGATTTGCCTCAACACTTGCAGACATTTTTGTTTACAGTGCATGTTCGCCGCTTACCAGGTAATTTGGACTTGGATCTTATTAATAAGGGCTACTAATTGTTCTATGCATCCTCTATCCATGATCTTGAGGGCATCATATGTTGTTTTCGTATTTACCCATAAAAATACACCTGCGCACTCTGAGTTGTGATATTTTAAGTTTTAACCTCCAAAATGGAGGCTTTTTCTTTTTTTTTTTCCCCGTGAAAGTATCCATCCTTTCTTGCTTAAACAGAACAAAATAGTTGTGGAAGTGACATCTAAGATGACATATAATTGCAAGTTTGATAAAACATAGGTAACCAAGCAATCCTTATTTTATGATAGTCTTCCATCTACTTTTCTATTGAAAAAATTTGGATTCTTCATATCAATTGGGAAACTTCTTGTCCAGATTTGAGTTTGCATTATTTTCAGACATCATCATCACTTGCACTTGTGTTGCTCTAAACTACACAGTGAGAGGATTTTGGGAAACTAAATCTTATGAATACGTGTTGTTTTCTTTTAGAAGGTTGGCGGACAATATATGTGTGAGTTGATGGTAAAGCTTTGTGTGTGGTTAATTACTTAGCTGCTTCTGGAAAGTAGCTGAAATTTTTGTAGGGCAGCTAATTGAGTGATTTAGTACAATATAGTTACTTGGAAAAATAAGGGGTTGAGGAATGACATACTTAGAAAGGGGCGTCAGGTGGTGAGTTTTATGGACATCAAAGTCTGCCTCAAAACAGTACAGAATTCAGATACAGAAAAGGAGAGCAGAGAGGATTCCGCCTCGTTCCCCCAATACACATACGGAGCAGCTGCAGCGGTTGGTCAACCATCTCTAACATGCTCACCTTTGTGCGTCAAGACTCCAATCACATTTTTGGTATGAGACACTGAAAAAGAGGCAGCATCTGCTGGTCAACCGTGTCTAACATGCTCTCCTTTAAAATGCATAGATTTTCCTATTATTCAATTTTTCAAAGGTCTTTTTTTCTGTTTGACATTTATGATATTTGCATTTATATTTATTTTCTCGGCCAATTAATTTTTTTTTTTTAAATAATGGGTATTTGGTTGAGAGTGATAAATTAAAATATTTGTTGAATTCTAAGACTAATAAAAAATTGTTAAAGCTGTGACTAAAGAATTGATTAATGCTCAATGTGCATTTTGTGTGTGTGTGTGTGTGAGAGAGAGAGAGATAGAGAGAGAGGGGGTTGATGCAGGACAAGAAGCAAGACCTTGGGAAGATCCATGTTGGAAACTACTTAAGAAGAATTGGATTGATAATTGTTGTGTTTAATTTATACTTTACTACGTGTTTAGTTTAATTAAGATAGTGTTATGCATATATGGGGGCTTGCTTGTAATATTTTTGTATTCTATGGGTATATTTGTAATGCTATGTAGTTTTAGGGGTCTATGTAATTTCAAGCGTTTAGAGGCTTTCTTATAAATAGTTTGTGAATTTCCATGTTGTGGGCAGTTGGTGAATTCGAATTGGAATTGAATGTGAGTGGTCTGAGCTCTGGGTATGAGTCAGAGCAGGCAAGCTTTTATGGAATATAACCTAAAAGAATCAAAAAATTGATGTTTAAGGTTTGGGATGCAATCAGTTGGTTCAGTTGGTTTGGTTTGGTTCGGTTTGGCCAATATTGGGAACCGAATTGAACAAGTAGGTTATCTAAAATGAAAAGTCAATACCAAACTGGAATCATTGGTTTTGCCAAAAAAGTTTAACCATTTAAACTGGTTTCAGAATGTCCATGAGCTTTCACATTCTACTCCCTTTAAAGATTAGTTAGCATAAAAGGCTTGGCAAGTCCCATGGAATTGAGCCCTCATAGAAGCAGGTCCAGAAGTCTGCAGGACATGGTGTGAAGAAAGGGAAACGGGGCCATAGTTTTTATAAGAACATGGCAGGCTGACATTCCTCTCTATTTTTGTTGTGGGATAGAGTTCTTTCCCATGTTCCATGTGTGTTGCTGAGTAGCTCACGGCGTCAAGGTGTCTTCCCAGTTTCCATTAACAAATAACAAACCCACATTGGAAGAGGAAAAAAGATTGGCTCTCGCCCTTATGAAACCCCTCTCCCCACCTTAAGCATCTGTCAAAGTTCAAAAGCTCCCATTTTCCTCCTAGGAAATTAATTTAAAGCAGCTAATTAGTAAAAGGATTGATAAAACATTTTAAAATTTCTTATAAAGGATTAGTGAGGCCATAAAATTTCACTTTTTTTTAAAAAAATTATAAATACTTAATTTGTTTTTCCAGTTTGGTTTAAAACTGAACCAAATTGATGAAAAAATTAAAATTGAATCTGAAAACCAAAAAACCGACCAAAGCTTAATTTGGTCTGGTTTTGGTCGGTGGTTTTTCAGTAAATTTTGTAGTCCTAGTTAAGATATATCTGCCATGATGTTACCTAGAATGTGGAACGTTTTGCTATGTGGAATGGGAACAGGATTGCGGTGTGGTACATGCCCTAAAAAGTGGAATGGTAGGGGTAAACCTAAATAGATATATTGGTGAAAAAAATGTAATGGCACTTGTATATTTTGGAGAGGACGTTGAGGTGTTTCTAAATGCAGAAGAAAATTTCTATTGTGGAATAGATTAATAATAATAGAAATAGACTTCATTTTAACTGATAAAAGGTTATGTTATGTTGACAACATTGAATTAAAACTTTGGATTGATAGATTTAGCATGATGGAACAAAAAATGTACCATGTTTCAGTGAGTTCGTACCAGTATGTGGTTTGCTAGGTTGTTCGGCGTTTTCTGGTAACTATGATCTATTTGTTCAATTTCTATAACAAAAGTACCATATTTCCAGAGGGATAGTGATTTGGACAAATGATGTGATCATCGGCCCCAAATTTTGTGTAATTTTTAGGATTTAAGATTTTCATGATATGGACCCATGTGGTCAGATATTAATTTAGGGTTACATGTGTGTATGATTTGGTAACTTCCTTGTTTTGGGTTATTTTCTTATTTTGTTAGAATTTCTCTGAGAACTGAGATTGCCTATGTATAGTCTTTTTTGTAATTAATTAGACTGGATATGATTGTTGGGTTTATTCTTAATTAATAGCACTTCTGTTGTTTTCTCCTGATTCTTCTTTCCATTTTTACCCCACAAGATGTTTCTTTTATCTTCCTTTTCTCACATTGTCTGTTTGTGTAGCATCAATGGGGCTCATAAAATTAGTAGAAAAGTTGAAGTGGGGTTGAGTTATCGAGTCTTGCACAATTATTGATAAAATAAATTGGAAATTTTGCAATATTGTTTTAAGGTGACAAGGTGAGATATGTTTTATGTCAAAAGACATTGGAGAGTGAAAAAATTAGAGACTCAAAAATGTAGTGTAGCCATGATGAGGATGTTGAGATAAATGATTGGTGACTAAAATAAGAAGATAAAAAGGGAAATGATGGTTCTTTTAGGGATGAGGATCTGTCCAACGTTCATAAAATGTTCTGGTTTGTTGGATTGGTTTTATTCATATATTTATGAGAGAGTAAATGACCATTAATTTTAGTTGTGATTGCATCTGGGTAATTGGTTTTATTCATATATTTATGAGAGTAAATGACCATTAATTTTAGTTGTGATTGCATCTGGGTAATCATTGTCATATTTTGTTTCCTTGCAGGATGAGTGCTGTTGCTTATCTTGCTAGTTATTTGTCTCGTGGGAAGTTTCTATCAGCTTCTTTGGTTGCTAACATGTTGAAAAGGTTGTGTTGACTATTTAATCATAATATCTTAAAGTTTCATTTATAATTGAATTTATGTGCGTGCAAAAAAATATTTCTGATTCTCCTGTCTATGTGCTTCTGTGGCTTTTATGAGGTTTCAGGCTTGTAGATTGGTGTCTGGAATATTGCCAAAGTCTGGACAGTGATGTCAATCCAACAGCTCACAAAGTTTTTTACTCTGGATGCCAGGTATATAATATTCAAATATTATTTTCGTCTACTTGAATTTTCTGAATGAGTAATTGCTAGTACCCAAACTTTTAAGTTTGTTACAAGTGTTATGTATGTTCTGATTTTTTGAATTTTTATTTCATTATGCGACATTGGGCAATCCCATATGGAAGCTATGTGTGTTGTTATCTTGAATGTCTGCATAACATTTGATTGGATTTGAAGTTTAAACTTCAAGCTTGTGCACCATACTATATCAAAAATCTTGATTTTCTTCTTGGTTAATCTTTTTTGCCTATTGTCATCTCTCTTAAAAACTACTTTTTATTTCTTTGTTTTAGTTTATTCAGTAGCAGAATTTTCAGGCTTTAGTTAATGCATTTTTGGTTGCTTTATTTGAGGACCACTAGCATGCCTTGCCGTTTGTGTTTTGATGATGAGATGGCCTCCTTGATGTTTATTTGAATTGAATCATTTGACCTATTACGATATTTTTGTAATAGGACTAGCTGGTGCACGTGGAAAAATATTTTATATAACTGTAAATGTTTTCATTTGAAAAAAAATCAAATTTTAGTGCCAAGATATATATTTTTTTTCAAATTGATCTATTAATTAATGCACATTTAGCTTTTGAAATATTTTATGAAAATAACTTATTTAGCCCAAATACATAACAGTGATGAGAAAATAAATTTTGAAATTGACTATAAAGCTTTGGCCCAAGCCTAGAAATGAGTATTATCCCTCAAGTGGGATGTTCACATATTCTCCAATTAAATTTGTGAAGTGGATGTTCACATACTCTCCAATATTTTTCTTCACAATTAGATGTTAACATACTCTCCAATTTATTTTACAATCCATGGGTTAAAAAGTATCTTTTTTTCCCCCCCTCTCAAATGGAGGTGCTTTATCCGCCAATGTCCCAACCTATATAGTTGCTTCTTACACCTAAATACACTACAACAAAATTAACGAAAATTACAAAATTGAAAAATGAGTTATAAGTAACAATTTTGGGTTGAAACAATATTTAAAAAAAAATATATAATATATAGTCTACTTATTATTAGTCTACTATGGAATAATAATAATAATAATTAGACTTTTAAACTTGATTCTCATAGTCTTCTAAACATAATAATACTTTGGTTAATAAATTTAAAGTGTCAAACTAATCTAAAAAATGTCTTCGAATCCAGTTACTGATTCATGTGATGTATTTGAAGTTAATATCGAAAAAACAACCTCACCTAGCAATAACATAGGAGAAAATGAACACAAAGTTTAAAAATATTCAGAATCAAATATGTAAAATGATATTTTTTGGCTCCTTTCTATGACAAATCCAATAAAAAAAAAATTATTGGCAATTGACTTACCACCATATATGTGCTAATATTTGAGATTATAGAAAATAAAAAGATAATCACTAAATTTGAAATGAGTTTCTTCTAAATATTATTTCAATGAGTTAAAAACAAATCCCCTGCTTAATTTTAGTTTGCAAAGAACACATTCATACACAAAAATACTACAATAAAATATCACAAAACCACAAGACTTAAAAGATAGTTTAAGGTAAACCAAAACCAACCCATTTGACAATGACTAAGGAAAATTGATTCCACCAAAAGAGACAAAGCACTTATAGAAAATAATGCAAAAAAGAAAACAATGCCACAAGATCTTTCAATGATAGCTTCAAATAATTACAAAAAAAAAAAGAGGCTACATGAATATTTAAATTGCCATCATAGATTGAAACAAAAACATGCACGTCATTAGTAAAAATAAATGAAAAAAAAACAGTTGCACATATCAATTGATTATTAGAATAATAAATTACTAGGAAAGCGAAGAGAAATGTAGATGTGAAGATCTACGATGGCTGCTAAAATGGTGGATCTTGCACAAAAATGTGCCCGTCGGCCAATATGATCTTCTTGAGCACCGGAGCTCTCACCCCCATTCTCTCCTCTCCCCTATGAAACACACAAATCACAAATTACTAAGTACATTTCATATCAATTACGGCTTCTAACATGATGTTAAGGCTCAATGGATTGTACATTAGTTGTTTGTCAAGACCAATATATAGCTGGATGTAGCAAACACATCATTTGAGGATGAAGCTGAAGAGGCACAACTTGGAGGGGAGATTGGCTGTTTTAAAACTTGTCGCCTAGAACTACCAAAATTTTGGATTTTGCCTTTATGAGTAGTTAAATATTAGATACAGTATATTAAAAAATTAAGTTGCGAAGTTTTTATATTTTATTTGAAATAATTGCCAAATGCAGATATTGATTCTATTTTCCCTCTCCTGAAGGCCATAATGTATGTGCTCTGCTTTCGAATGAGATCAATGATGGATGTTCCTCATCTCAAATCACAGCTTCTCCTCATGCCCATAGAGTCTATCTTGAAGCATCCGCTGAATCCATTGAAGGTGCAATGATGTTTTGGAGCAAATCCTTGTATCCATAAAAATGACTGCATTTTGAGTTCCAAGATGTGTGGAAATGCCTGCATTTCCAGTTGCAAGCATTTTCACGTTTTTCTCCCTTCATCTGAGCTATGCTCTCATCTATCCAAAATTTTCACTTATCATTTGGGCCTGATTGTGCAATGCTTTTTGTTTGAACAGGTGTGCCTGCCATCTATAGTACAGGAATTTCTCCGACAGGCGAAGGCAGCTCGACTATTTACTGTGTCTGAGACCTTTGTCTTTAATGACCTGTTGGAGTCTGAGCTTTCTAGGGCTTTTGGTGGGATGGAAAGGCTTGACATGTTCTTCCCATTTGATCCATGTCTGCTGAAAAAATGTGACAGGTTTGCTTTCTTGGCTTTCAAATAAAATAGTTTAGAAGACAAAACAGAAACATCCTAGTTAGTAATTGAATTTCAAATTTGATTCTCTGCAGTTATTTATTTTTTGCCCATCCCACAACTCATCTAAGGTTGGGAAAGATAGAATTCTAAGAGCAGTCTATTCTGTGCTTGCTTGTGTTAACATTGGGAACTGAGTCTTGGTTTGCTAGTATTCCAAACATTCCCTAAAGATGAATATGTTGTAGGATTTTGTTACCTCACATTTGCACTGCAGTGTATAGGGAATCTTTCAGTGTAATGGAATGGTGGGAGGACACCTTTTTCCTAGCTATAAGAAATGAATATATACTTCCCATTGAGTTTTCATTTAATTTGTTGGAGCTGACTATTTTCTTTTTTATTTTTCCTCTTTCTTTTTTTATTTGAAGATTCATCCGTCCAAATTTTGTGTACTGGTCAATGGTTAGAACAACTTATGCTGACGAAGAAGGTAGCAGCGATGAAGAAGATGATGATGACAGCATCGATGAGAATGGAAAGAACCTTGTGGAAGATGACTTTGCTAGGAGTTTTGAAGAGCAAGATATTGATATCAATGAATTTGACTGTTCTTTGGATAAAATGTCAATTACACCCAGGAATTCTTTGAAATACAGGTTTGGGGGTGAAGTAAAGGCAGCCAGGCAAATGCCCTCCAGAATCCGACCCTCTACGAGTCCAGAGTCGTTGTAGTTACTATTAGCTGCCTTTTGCGTTTATAGTAGATGACAGGGTGTGGACGAGAGATCTTTCTTGTACCAACAGGCAAGTATACTGGATTTTTCCCGCCAAAGAATGCAGCAGGGAGGGGTCGGCATGCTTCCTTTGTTGGGTTGGTTAACTTGGTTCTGTAAGCGAGTCATTGAGCTAAGCCCAAAAAAGGAAGGATAGGAGAAGTTTGTAGGATTTATCCAATTCTCTTTTGTTTTGGGGTGGGGTTGTGTTCTGAAACTTTGCCTCCATGCAAATCAGTGTAGAAAATTGATGAGTTGATACGAGTTTTCATGTGCAACATTCTGTATTTGTCTATATAAGTTGATATAAGTGTTTTTTGAGTGTAGGAGTTGCCCAAAGTCTGACTGTATCTGTCAAATTCAGGTCAGTTGTGTGTCTTTGAGATGAAATTAGCTTATGCTCGGTTGAACTAGACCTCATATTTTAGGATCTTACAAAGGACATTTACTACCAAAGAATTAAGTGCATAGCCTGATCAGTAAATTTTAAGATGAGGAAATGGCACTGAAATTTAGCAATGATCAGCAAATTCAAATCCAAGTAAATTCTTTGAATTTTGATTATATTTATAAATGATTTGATGGAGTCACATGATGCTTAATTGAACATTAAAACAATGCAATGATCAATTGAATTATTATTCCATAGGCCTAGATGAACCAATTGGCGAATCATATAACTGGAAAAAGAAAAAAGGTTAAAACTCAAGCATCTTATATATATGAATCTCTCTCTCTCTCTCTGAAGCAACACAATTAAATAAAACAGCCCAAGAAAGCAATTGGGAGGGTGGCCATCAAGTAAAGACCCTGCAAAGTTGTAAGAGGCTGCCTGCCTCGCCATTCCTTGCCACTTCGTTAAACTATGTTGGAGGACTTTCTAAGGGAAATTTCATGAAGGATGCTCGAATCTTTCTAATCACAGTATCGACTCTTAAAGAATTTTCTGGGAGTCCTACTCTATTAACTCTGTGGGTCCCCTTATACAAGAAGCCATCTATGGGAAACCAAAAGAGTGGCGTGGTCCAAACTCGCTAAGGATGGAAGGGAAAGGTTAGCCTTGAAGACGCTTGAAAGCATATTTTTGTGTTCGCTCACCTCGGTTTCTCAAAGAGAACTGTTGCCCTAGGCTCCCCTCAGGCACGTTCTCCTTAACAAGTATTGTTTCCAAGCCATGTAAGACTAGATGAAGGTGTTTGTAGAGACTGTCCCCAACTTGCTCGAGTGCAAACCCTTGAACTAGGGATGAGTAACTTGCAATCCTTAGTCTTCATCTTGTTTGAAAGATAAAGGCCCCAAGGCCTAAGAAGCTAGATTGCACTTGATGGATGACCTACCGCGACGAAAGCTAGCTAAGCAACTGGAGCATGTACTATGGAGAATGGAGGTGGGTGAGTTCCAACCGAGGAGCCCCAATAGATCCAAAGCATACCCCTGAAGAATCATGGAAACTCCCTTTATAAGGGAGATGATGGAGAAACCATTGCCAGCGGGATTTCAGGATGCTAGCCATAGAATTGTATGACATCATCATGGATCTTGTAGACAATCTAGAGATCTTTCGAGCCATCATGATCCTCTGCTGAGCCCCTAATGGCATCATGTACCAAGCTTTCGCAACTATCCTAAAGAAGTCTGCTAGACATGGTCTGACCTCTTCCAATAAAATTATTTTTGCACAATTGAAGTAGTTACTTGAAATTCTGTCAAGATGCTGAAGAAAAGTATAGGACTACTACAATGCTGGAGATGAGAGGCAATTCTGAAAAGAAATAGAGCATTGGAGAGAGAAGAAAGGGAAAGAGCAAATTGTGGACCTACAAAAGTAGTCATAGAAGGAATTTTTTCTTCTTTAATAATTGGAGCTCTCTCTCTCTCTCTCTCTCTCTCTCCATTCCATATGTTGATTTTTTTATACAGTATTTAAACAATAAATTTTTAAATACGTACTTTTTAAATTCATTATAGTTAAATATCATCCTAAGGACCTAATTGTGTCTCCTAGGAGTACCCTAGACACTAGAGTGGGGTTGACGCCTAGGTGTGGGTCTACTTCGATATTGCGCGTGTCCGACCCCTTTGAAGTTGTGTATGATCGTGACTTTTTTTTTTCGTTTCTTGAGAGCTTACATTAGACTTGAGCTAAATAACGAGAAATAACCCATCTTACATCTTATGCCCTTTTTCTTCCATATTTGAATTCAAACTTAAAACATCTAATATAAAAATTTCAAACTTTAATCATTGAGATATCCGTAAATGACATATCTAGAACAGCTAAGACAAACAATACGAGAAGGCTATTATTTTCGTTTTCCCAATAATAAGTTGTACATTTTATATACGTATGCTCAATGCAAACTTATGCTCAATGCAAACTTGCGCTCTTAGCATAGTTTGTGTGTTGTGTGACATTCATCCACCATTCCAAATACATATACTTTTCTCTTTAATGTCTCCTTTTTATTAGTAAAATACTCCTAAATAAATACTAAATTAAATTTTTTTTTTTTTTACTAACATAGAAAAGTTTTAAGCAACTCGTTACTCCCTTCTTATGACAAACACAAAAATATTCCATAATTGATCAAAAAAAGGCATTTTTTTTTCGTGGTTTCTAATTTCATACTCTAATATCCCTATAGTTTTTGATAAAAAAAAAAAAAAAACAATAATTCATAAGGATAGAGAATAAATGTTAGAAACATAATAAGTTAGATTGAGTAAATTAAAAAAATAAATAGATAAAATGCGAATATAGATAATAAATCAGTTGTATAAACAATGATTGGGAACATATTACACATGCACTGCATCTGTTCAATAACAAATTTGCAGGGGAAAAAAGATACTAGGATTATACATATAGTTTTCGAACGCTACATCAAATCACTTTGAATTTAGGCAAAATTCAATATAATATTATTGTGTAAAATCATCAAATTCAAATTTAAGATTGGAAAATCAGAGAAAGAGGCAGATGATTTTTAATCCACATACTAAAAAAAGACAAGGAAATGAGAGGAAATTAACATAGGGGGAGTAGTTTATTTGTCAACTTGGTTGAGCTTGCCAAGGCCATTGCAACGAGCACACACAATCTGTGCTTGGTCCTTCCTTGCGGCATTAGCCCTCAAGGCTGCTCCTGGCTTCCTAATAAACCCAGCTCCATCGCATTCTGGACACCTGCATGCTTCCAACATCCCCCCCATGCAGTTTATCTACTTAGAAAATTAAATTTATTTATTTATTTTTAAATAGATCAGGCACTCATTTTTTTTAATTACTTCTAAACTATTCAGAATATAAATATATAAATGACCATTTATTTCTATTTCAATATGTAGTTGTTAGAATTCAATTTATCAAACTGTCAATATTAAATTACTCGCAGAATTATAATTCCCATAATAAAAAACAAAAATAGAACAAAATAAAAGGAGTATCAAGGATTTATAAAAGCAAAAATATAGAAAAGTGAATTCAGAAAATTTTCGGTGGTGTTGAATTGCCACAACTTTACATCGATATAGGTAGGGGAGAGCACAATTCGGTGACAACTGCATTACCTGAATTGACCGAGCCAATTCGATCGGTTCGGTTCAGTGATGATAAATGAAACTTGATATGGGGTGGAATTCAAGATGGAATTATGGATTGTAGTTTTGGAACCTAGAGGATTTAAAATATGTGGAAATAGGACATTATATGAAATGCAGCTTTAGTAATTGAAGGCAAAAAAATGGAGAAAATGTCAAAATTTATGGTCAATAAATTTTTAATGGTATTAGATTTTGGTATGTTGGATCCATTATGTGAGCTAAATGAGAAATAGAATATGTAATACATAGTCAGTGCAGATTGGGAGGAAAAATATATTATTGGGTCAAAATGTTGGACAAACTAAGATGTAACATACCAAAAGGTAAAATGCAGTAGAAGTGAGAATGTGAAGATAGATGAAAGATATGACTCAAAGAGATAAATTGAGGATTGAGGAATGAAAACATTAGTGACAAATTAAGCATAGGATGTGTAGACGGTAAGATAAGGGAAGGGAATCTAAGTATGGGGCCTTTTGGATGTTACAATGTGGACTGAATAATGGTTTAGTGACTTAAAAAGTTATCTAGAGTAATTTACCTTTTGTATTCATAAACAAATTGTCTAGAATAATTTATGTTGTATTTTTTGAATGTGATGGGAATGCAATGGAATGGAAATTGGAATGAAGAACATAAAATTCAATTATTCAAATAACAAATTTGATGTAAAGGCAAAGGAATTTTGTTTGCATCATGGTTGCTTGTTAAAGATAATATTATATATCATCCATAGTGATTGTACTTTGCCCTCTTCTTTGTCGTTAGACTCAGCACATTTGAGTCAATTTTAATTTGAATTTGTTCATTTGAGAGTTCTTATTTATGATTGCACTTTACTTTTTTTGTTTTTGTGTTTTTTGTTTTTTGTTTGTTTTTCCATATGTTAAACAAAGGAAAAATGAGTAATGACTTTCCCATGGAGGTAGAGGTGTTGGAGCTAGGATGCAAACACTACGCAAAGGGCCTCCCAACCGCAACATAAAAATCCAAGCATGACAGGTGAGAGTGGTACTAATCATCTCATTGAATCTTAACAAAAAAAAAAAAAAAAAAACGAGGAAGAGAATGAGACCCTAATCTGAAGTGTGGTATTACTTCACTAAATTTGTAATTAAGTTCGGTGAAACTAACGGTAAGTGTCATTATTATCATATTAATTACTATACTTATCCTAAAAGGAATGGTACGTGCACACTTAAATATCATATGGTTAGATGTCCTCAAAACTCATATATATTTTGAAGAAACAAAACAAACACAACTAAATTATCAACTAGCCTAAAAAAAGTGTAGAGGACTCAGAGGCAGCTCTTACAAATTGGAAGTTCGACCAAGAAGCAATTTGAAAGGTATATTCTTACATGATTATTGTCGATGAATTGTCATTTAAATTTGTAGAAAATATGGGGCTCAAACATCTTATGAAAGTTGTATGCCCTCGTTTTCAAATTCCATCAAGAAAGATAATTTCTAGGGATTGTTATGACCTTTACATGGAAGAGAGGTTAAAGTTGAAAAAGTTTTTGAAAACTTCCTCTTAAAGAGTTAGTTTCACGACTGATAAGTGGACTTCCTTGCAAAAGGTGAATTATATGTGTTTAATCGCACGCTTTATGGATGATGACTAGAAATAAAATAAAAGGATCTTTAACTTTTTGTCCAATTTCTAGTCATAGAGGTGAAAAGATAGGTATAACTATTGAAATGTGTATAGGTATGACTATTGAGAGGTGTTTGTTTGAGTGGGGAGTTGACAACGCATTTACTCTGGCAATAGATAATGCAAGTTCAAATGATGGTGCAATTGCCTACATAAAAAAAAAAAAAAAAACTTTCAAATTGGAGAAAAGACATTCTAGGGGGTAAACTCATTCATTTGAGATGCATTGCACATATAATTAACCTAGTTGTGCAAGTTGGTTTCAAAGAAAGAGGGAATTCAGTTGCTCATGTTAGGGACGCAATGGGATATCTTAGACATTCACTAGCTAAGTTGAAAAATTTCAAGTGTTGTGCAAAGATAGAAAAAGTAGAATACAAATAGATATTGTGTCTAGATGTAACCATTCGAAGGAATTCTATTTATATGATGCTGGATACAACTGAAAAATATGAAATAGCTTTTGATAGGTTAGGGATGAAGATCCTTTTTTTAGAACTGAGCTTGAGGCTAGGGATGACACACCAAGCAGATTTAATTGGGAAAAGTTAGAAATTTTTTGATGTTTTTGGAACACTTCTATGGCCCCACTTTATGAGTTTTAGGTTCTTTATATGTTACAAGTAATACCCTTTTTGATGGAATTAGCTGGATTGATTGTCTTCTAAAAAAGTGGGAGAGTAGTGATGACTTTGGAATAAAGTTTAATGAGTATGAAAATGAAAAAAAAAAAAAAAAATCAACAAGTATTGGGGAAACATTGAGAAAATGAATGTTCTTGATCTTGACGTAAGCTAGAATTTGTGCAATAGACTCTTTCTATTATATATGAAGGTGACAAAGGTTTATTGATGGGGAAAAAGGGGAAGGATACCACATTTGAATTGTTTGTTGAGTATAAGAAGTTGTCACAATCTTAAAATAAAGAATCAAGAAACTTCAAGTTCCACTGGTCAAGGGGAAGTACAACAAAAGTTCAAAGTTTTGTATCAAAAATTGAAGACACAAATTGGAGGTGGAGATAACAAATCAGACTTGGATAGGTATTTGGGTGAGGATTGTGAAAAGGGTGTAGAGGGCTTTGATATTTTGGAATGGTGGAAGTTAAATAGTACAAGGTTTCTCATCCTCTCACATATGACTCGTGATATTTTAGTAATATCCATCTCTACAGTTGCTTCAAAGTCTATAACAATAAGGACTATGGACCCTCGAGAGTCAAGCATAGTATGGACCTCGAACCCTGGCCCCCGAGAGTCGAGGGAATTTTATGGATTTATGCTTATAATTTTTGAACTAGGGATATGGATTTATTATATAATTTATACTTATATGCTCAAAGTGAGTAGGTGGTAAACTAGTAACTCAACAAATTTTATTCAATGTGAGTTTGAGTGTTTAACAATTTTTTTTTGCTGAAAATTTGAATTTGAGTGAATTTGGGTTGATTTTGTTGAGGATTTACATCTTAGTGTCATACAGTGTTTACCATGTATTAATAATTGATTGATATAATAAAAGTAAAAATAAGTTTTATAAAAAGATAACATAGATGCAATAGAAATGAATTTTGAAAACTAATAAGTTGAACTTTGAAAGCATAAAAAACATGTTTTCTTTTCCTCATAATGTTAATTGTAATTTGGTTCGACTAAATTCGGTTTGGTTGGGTAAGAGTCAGGTAATAAGGTTAATTCAGTATGTTCATTTATGGTAAATTTTTAATTGATTTTTTTTATTAATTCTGTTAGTTGAACGAATTGTTGGAACCGACTAAATACTCATAGGTAATGATTTTGGATTGTTTCGATTTTGACAATGTTGATTTTGTGCTTCTCTCTCTCTCTCTCTCTCTCTCTCTCTCTCTATATATATATATATATATATATATATATATATATAAAATATGTCAAGAGATATTATCAAGTTAAAAAGGGTCTAAACACACCACATGTTAGATAACTAATCATACTCTTAAATTTTAATTAATTTTAATTAATTTTTTTTAAAAAAATTAACTTAAATCAATATTTTTAAACAAAATTTATTCAAAATTTAAAATACAATTGGTTATATAAAATTTATCAAAGTGAATTCTTTTGTCTTACTTGTTCTTACTTTGAGAAAGCTAAAAAGTAAATGAATAAGTAAATAAAAATGAGGGTATAGGGAGAGGCGAAAATGTAATTACAGATCTTTGCGGGAGAAGAAGACAGGGAAGGCGGTTCCGAGCAACGCCACCGCCGCAGCACCGACGAAAAGATAGGCGGTGCCGTCAGGCGATACGTCTCCGACTGCCGCAACGACCGTCGACGACGAACCTCTCTTCTTGCTCTGCTTCTCTTTCTTCTCGCTTATGGTCATCCATGATAAAGCCGTCGAAAATGACGCCGGCGGTGGAGCTGGTCCGGTGGAATTTCTGGGAAGAGAATTAGGGTAGCTGATAGCGGCAGCTGCTGATTGCCTGTGCGGAGAATCCGAAGGAAAGAGAAGCTGCAAATTCGCTCTTAAAGTTAAAGCCATATCGCTGAGATTGCTTCCTTAATAATTTTTTCTTGAAGCAAATTACTGAGAAATTGTAATGCAGATGTGACATTGCACAAGCTTTGTATTGTGAAGCTTGTATGCTTGTTTCATGGATACTCTGCTCCTACCTACTGGATAAGGCCACGTCACTCAGCGGACCTCTGATTTTTCCTGGGTTTGGATAACAATGGTCCCACCATGCCTCGGTGGATGGATTTCCTGTCACGTGTTCCAAGTGATAAATGGAAATGCAAAATGCTTATGGTGTATTTGGGTAATTAAATTTGTTTTTAAAATTTTAAAAATTTTAAAAAATTCTATTGAGATTTATGAAGAAGATATAAGTTTTCTTTTCTCTTGTATATACAAAAATTTATATTTTTTAGAAAATATTTATATATTTTTGACAAATCTTAAGGAAGGAATTTGATATTTTTGAAACTTGAGGAGAGATCTTTAACTTTTTGTTGAATCTTAGGGGAGGCAAGTGTCTTTCGCCTTATATTTTATATTATATTTTATTTAAATTTATATAAATTTAATATTCTTCTCAAATACAAAATTCGGATTGTCTATTCTCTCCTGCCATTACATAGGGCACGTCATGAGCTTGAGCCCATAAGCCATAGAGAGTGATAATTTATGTATAGATGATTATATGAATTATTGTAATTATTTTATTATATTGGGATGCATCTCCTTAGAGCATCTAACTTTGTGGAATAGTTTCAAGAATTAAATTTATATAAATTTTAATAAAAAGTATATAGAATTGTATTGAATTCTTTTGTAAATACATAAAATTATATTAAAATATTAAAATTCATGTTCTTAAATATTACATAATTTCATCTCCAGATTAGCATTCAAATCCTACACCCACATATATTATATCCTCACATCTTGATTCAGGATGTAAGTGGTTGATTGGTCTAACAAGTCAAAAGACTCCAACGAATAGAAACGACTAGTTTTTATCTAAACTTTATATATATACCATTCAAAGCCTTATGAACATTAGAGAACATAGACACACTAAATATCTACGTGCTTTAGTCTTGAAAATCTCTTTTATTCTCATTGTGCTCTAATTGCTCATCTTTGAGAGAAAACTCTTGAGCCTTCAATTTGATTATTCTTTGAGAGTTTATTTTTGTGAGCTTGAACTAAAAATATTCCTTGTGAGGAATTTTCTCTTATAAGATTTTTTTTATTGGTTCCTTGGTCTTCAGAGAAAATATGGATTGTGTTTTGGTTTCTTTCTCTCCATAAAAAACAAGGGTTTGTATTGGTTCCTTGGTTTTTGTTAAAATAAGAGAATAGTGCATGTTGACTTTATAGGTCAAATCCCGTTTTGATTATGACAAATACTTTAATATTTAATGTTTGCTAAGTTTGTGTGCAGGATCAGTCTTGCATGAATTGACAATATCATATGATGCATATGGAGACTCGAAGGAAAAATGAAGACCAAATTGTTTATTCTTGTAATTTATATTTCATTTATTTGGGTCTGTAATAATTTATATGATCTATAATAAAGCATTTGCATGCATGATAGGGTTTAATGCTCAAAGACCATAGAATGACCCTAGGGATCACCTTCGATCGACCGATGCCAGGTTTTTTAGGCTTAATTGAAAAGCCTAAACCGTAAACTAACCCTAAGTCCTTGCACTAGCACTTAGGAAAATCCCCCTAAACTCACATGTCATCAGGGGTGTATTTAAATTAAAATCTAGACCTTAGCTTAAAATTGTATAGGTTTCGGGCGACCTAACCAGACAAAATAAAAAGCCTCAGTCAACCGAACGTTGGGAAAGTCAAAATTGTTGACTTGACTTCAGGCAACTGAACCAAAAAAAACTTAGTATTTTTAGTCGACCGAATTCATATTGAGGACTTTTCCAACAACCCGGGCGCCCGAACTCTGCGGTCATTTTGACTTTGGGTGACTAAACTGAGAAGTTCGGTAAATCGAACTTAGGACCGAGAGCCACACTACTAGGTTCCCTCGTAGCTGTCTTCCCTGAATAACCACTAGGTAGTTTCCTAACATTTTACTACAAATCGTTACACTCCCAGTCGGTGTAGCCACAGACAACCACTCATCCATCACTTAGGTTTCAACCCCACATAGTTTCACAAATCTTGCAAATATAAAAGAATGGGTTACTCCCAAATCAAATAAAACAACAGCTCTATTCAAAAGCAATAACATGGTACTTGTTACCATGTTCCCAGCGTGTTCCGCATCTACTAGAGTAAGGGAGTATACTCTTGCCAGAGCCGTGTTTGCCTGATAGTTTCCTCGAGGCATCTGATTACTTCCACGGTTCTGGCTTTGTGCAGGCATATCGCTTCTCTGTGCCTGATAGTTTTGAGATATGTAGCCCGGTTTGCCACAGTTGTAGTAGTTACCTAAGAACAGTTGGCATTCCCCATTGTGCCATTTAGGGGTGAGCATAATTTGGTAAAACTGAATTAACCGAATTAACCTGCCGAAATTGGTTGGTTCGGTTCGGGTAAAAAACTTGGTTCGATCGGTTCGGTTGGGATTTTACAAAAATTCAATTAATCGATTTTGGTTCGGTTAACAACCAAAAATAATTTGGTTAACTGACTAACCGAATTATTAATTAATTAAATTTTAAGTATAAATTATGAATATAATTGTTTTTTTATTATGAACATGGATATACCTTGTGGAAATTGATGTTGTCGTCGAAGGGGATGACAACGCCGACAATAAATTTTTTCAGCAAAATTTTTTTCATTTTTTTATTTTCAACGTTTCAATAATAACAAAAACATCGCCTTCTTTTTTATTTCCACTTGATTTGCGAAGACCTAGAATAAATAAATAAATAAATAAAAGTTATTGCACCTCAAAATAAATAAGCCTATGTGATAAAGTAAATGCATTGACACAATTATTAAAATAAATTAGTTATGAAATTTTTATTTAATGTATAATTAAATAAATTCGGTTAAAATTGGTTAAAATCGGTTAACCGAATTACCCGAATTGGTAATTCGGTCGGGTTCAGTTCGGTGTGATTCAGTAATTCGGTTGGTTCGATTAACAACATTATTTAACCGAATTTTTTGGTTAATTCAGTTAATTACCCGAATTTGGCCGAACTGACTGTTTGCTCACCCCTAGTGCCATTTACGACACTTGGCACATGGTGCGAAGGATGGATCCCTCAGAGAACTCTACCGCTTGATACTCCGGCAATAACCCGAACTATAGTTCTTCTTCTTCTTCCACTGTCCCTATTGAGGACCAGTCCGAGAACCAAAAGATACTGGCCTCGTCCTCTGCTCCTGTACTACCTCATCCCCCTGGAGGTTAGTCTCAACTATGGTGGCTTTATCCACCAGAACAGAAAACTCTCGGATTTACAGCATCCCCACAAGTTTGCGGATGTCCTTCCTCAGACCCTTCTCGAACCTCCAAGCCTCCTCATACTCGTTTGGGACCAGGTACGGTGTGAAACGAGATAACTCGATATATCTGACGGTATATCTTTACATCGTTAGGGTTCCCTGCGTCAAGCTCAAGAACTCATCAGCCTTCGTGTCACGAAAGGAAGCTGGGAAGTATCTCTCGAAGAATACCTCCTTGAAGTGGCTCCACGTCATACCAGATGGACCAGCTCTCTGCTTCTCAAGCAGACTCATAGCCGTCCACCATCTTTCAGCCTCTTCTACTAGCTGAAAAGTAGAATAAAGAACTTTTTGCTGGTTAGTGCAGTGCAGAACTTCCAATGTCTTCTCGGTCTTCTGCACTTAGTTCTTTGCCACTATCGGATCGGGTCCTCCCGTAAACGTCGGAGGATGTATACGGGTGAACCTCTCTATGGTACAACCCGTAGCAGTAGGAGAGTGCTCACGTGTTCTAACACTCTACCCGATCTCCCACATAACCCACCTCGTCAAACCTCGAGGCATAGAAGGAAACTCATCACTTGTAGTTCGCTCGGAACTACTATCCAAGTTGTTATTCTCGGGCTCCATTCTGAAAGTAAGATAAGAATCAATTAGAATTCCTATGTCGTACACAGTTAACACAATCATTGAAAACTAATCATGTCAACTACTACTCTCACAGGTCCAGGTCTGTCCTATCACACCGACATGAATCCATCAGTGGTTTGCCGTGATTTTACTGAAATCGTTATCCCAGGAAAAATACAGAACATCGCCAATGGGTCCTCATCTAGTAATAAAACAACCCTCGGCCTACTTTACCCATTTCCTACATCTTGTACTCTGGTATGTTCACCTACTATACCTAACCAAGTCTACAAGACCTAACAACTTGGTTTAGCTTTGATACTAAGATGTCATGCCCCCAACCCGCAGGTGGGTCCCAGGTGTGAATATAGTAACTTAACTTGTCTCTATATCAATTAAACATACATGATACAATACTGAATGAAGGTCCGACCCCATGGGGTACACGTGAACCCTATACACATTCATATACATATCCATACTCATCAAATACGCAGCGGAAAATGTTCTTTCTATACATACATCATACCATACCAGAGTCTATGAAGAACTAGAATATATATTCCCAAAATTTCAGTACGTACTCCAGGTGTCTATAAAATCCAACAATGACAACCTGGTTACAAAACCTGTACCTACACAGATACTAAACGTAGCTAAACGATACCCTCGCTTCCGGACGCTAGGATGCTAGTTTCAGCTACCCGAAGGACCTAAAAAATATTTGTATATTGGGGGTGAGACACCTCTCAGTAAGGAGAAAGCAGGTTATATCAGTGTGTGGCATACGCGTGTTATTTCGGTGTAAAACATAACACAATACAATACAGTGCAATATAGTTCAATACAGTTCCAATATTTTTCACAAATCCGTTCTAGTACATACGATACCAAACAAACGGTTAGTGTTGTCACACTAAAGCACCCAATACCGTGCAATAACCGAAGCCTCACAGCGATATCGTTACCGATACGGTGTAGCTCACACCCATCGTTGACTAGCCGAAAAGAACAGGAGATATTTCACACCCTCAGATATAGAGTCGGACACTCTCGCCCATGGTAATTAGCCGAAACATGGTGTTAGTGTACAGTAATTAGTCGCCCCTAACTGATTCAATGTATGGTAATTAGCCGCCCCTAGCTGATTTACAAAACCTGGAACAATTTTGGAACTCATGTCCTTATACTCATTAGTGTACGGTAATTAGCTGCCCCTAGTTGTTTTTACAAAACTTGGAACATTTATACATGACATTTCATTCCACACTTATTTGAGTATACATCAAATCATATTGTTTTTCAGTTCAAGAATACAGTTTAATACAAATATGGGTATGGTCATCTCAATACTACAGTTTTAATACAACATACGATTTCTCCAAAAAAATAAAGATGATACCTGAAACCCCCAAATTTTCCCAAAAATTGTAACCCAAAAATCCTGTATTTTTACTGGATAGATTTTTCCAAATAAGTAACCAAAACATACATACGATCTTAAACAACAGGTTTATCGATCTCGATTTCAAAAATAAATTGATATAAACAGAATCCCTTTACCTTTCCTGAATACCAAAATACGAACTCTACATCCCCAAAACTATGAACCGAGACACCAAAACCTAAACATCCAAGAACTATACCTCACTATAATTCTTACTACTACATACAAATCGAAGCGAAACTGAAATCGGACCCTTACCTCGATATTGGTGTCAAAACTCGAAAATCCTTGAAATGAAGATCTGGTCCACTATTCTCGAAGAGATTCCTCCCTTGATCCAAGCAATAACGTCAGATCGTCGAATCAATCGATGAACATTGAAGAATCGAAGAGAAAGAGAGAGATCCCACTAGTTCTAGAGAGAGAGAGAGAGAGAGAGAGAGAGAGAGAGAGAGAGAGAGAGAGAGAGAGAGAGTTTGAGGTTTCTTAGCTACTAAGCAAGAGAAATGGATATTTATAGACCCTTTGACCCAACCAACCTCGTCGACGAAACGGCGCCTTCGTCGATGAATCATCCATACCTTTCGTCGACGAACCAGCTCCTTTGACGACGAATCCTACTTCGATATTTTACAACAAGTTTGGTGTCTCTTCATCAATGAGGCTCTGAATTTCGGCGACGAAGAGTACAACGGCCTTCGTCGATGCAAACAATGGCTTCGTCGACGAAGCCTGCAAAATTTACCTTTTTACCCTTTCGCTATTTAGTCAATCTACATATCTTAGGTCGGGTTCTTACATAGCTAGTTGACCCCTACCATTAATTAGAGTATAACACCAATTGGAACTCTAATTTGTGATTGTGTCATCAAAGGAAGACTCTTTGCTCATTGGTGTGGGTGCGTTGGTCGAGATGAGGGCCTATTAGTCTGATAGGTATCATTTTTGAGTGACATAAGTTGGGGATGACTTATGATTAGCAATAATTGGCATTATATTAAGAGCTCTTCTTTTTATTTTTTGGAACTAACCATATTAGAGAGGATGCATGGCAACCAATCTCTATAGTTCTATTTTTAAAGGGTATTCTACCGTGAGACCCCCATTTCTCAATGGAACTAATTATAGTTTTTTGAAAAAAAGGATGAGTATATTCATTCAAACTCTTGATTTTGAAATATGAGATATTATCCAAAATGGATATTGACTCGTTCTGAATTGTGCTTCCAAGTGTAGAAGTGTCAAGTTGTATCTAGGATAAGTCCAAGATCGTATTCCATAGGGACCACTAATTATCAAAGTATTTGTGAAAGTTTAGTAAAAACCTGTTGATGTAAAATGTTGTGTGAAATTATTTTTGGGTATTTTTTTTTATGTTTATGGAAACAGTAAATAAAATGGGAAGTACTTGAGAAAAATGTTAAAATGAGATTGAACTTTTACAAAGATTTCAAAAATATAAACCCAATAACGCAGCCAAAAACAAAATAGATTCACTGAAACAATTTACCAAACACTTGGGTTATGGGTTCAACGTCCTTTTGCTTCCACCACTTACTAATTTCCTAAGCTTTACTCCTCATCTTGTTATTCCAATCAAGACTGTAATAAGATGAAAATTTCAAACCTAAGCTCGAGTAAATTTTCCACATCGATATGGAACAAAATAAATACTCTCACTAAGCATAAACTGAAATTCATGTAAAAATTAATGATTGAAAATCCTAATTTAAATCAAGGTTTTGTTGTGCCTAACATCAACAACAAAATAAGAAATAAGAGCAAGCGATTTATCAATGATGCTGTAACGCCCCTGAAATTAATCCAAAAATAATCATAATAATGACATCATCAATGCTATTTCTGATACCACACACACCATATCCTCGAACCTAGTGGGGTCCAAAGTAATACCATCCCATAATTAATTTAAACAAACAAACAATAGAAACAAAATATACTTCTACTACCATGCATATCAGAGTACTACCTCTTAACCAACACTACTCACTCTCAGCTAGCTCGTCTAGGTCCCGCCCTGAAGCTCCTAGACTCGATTTCTTGAAGGTCCTGAAAAATTTATATATTCAATGGGGTGAGACACTTCTCAGTAAGACGGGATAGATTATTGTCAGTGTGTGGCTAATATGAGTTCTCACGAATTTAAACACATTCTTTAATTTAATTTATTTGACAGATATGACATTTATACAACATAATTCACACCTATACAGTTGAAAATACACATTTCTTTTGAAATATAAAATAGTTCGTTTAAATAACCCCATTTACATAAATTCACATATATGCGTGGGGGTACACAACCCTTTCGTGGCCAAATTGACTTTTCATTACCAACACTTCTATCAAGAACAATGTGGTTGCACTATCTCAAATACTAGTTACAGTATCGTGCTCTCATCACAACTGATCCTCAGGGTTCTTAAACCATATAATGAAATTTAAGTAATAAAATTGTAATAAAATTCTCATTTTCGTAATTTAGTATAATTGTCATATAAAACCCGGTACTTAATCGTCATATCAAACCCGACTCTCAGCCGTCATATTTCATTTCACAAATTTCACCACATTTCTAGTATTTCCATCAAATAGTCCAAATCACATTTTTACGATAATACCATAAAAATACTCAGATTCAATTATGTAGTAAAATATATTAAATCTCATGCTACACAATTTATTCAATAATTATAATTTCACCAATTTCCTGTAGAATTTTCAAAATATATTAAATTTAATTATAATGCAGGTATGATCAATTTTCCATTTTTAAATTTAATCCTCAATATATTTTAAAAATTCGAATATGATCAAATCCCCGCAAATTAATTTAACTCCAAAATATTCCAAAAAAAATCTGATTTGATCAAATTTCTGGAGTTTAACTTAACTATAATATATTCCTAAAAATCCCGATCTGATCAAAACCCTGCAGTTTAATTTAATTAAAATTTATTCCCAAAATATACGTATAATAATTCAAAATTACCATTCCCATAAGCCTAAATACTCAGAAATTTATGTATATTATTCTTAAAACTAAATACTACAATTTAATCGGGAATATTTTTAAAATAAACTGACATAATCTATTCCCCTTACCTTATTCTAGGAGTGGTGCCTACAGAGCCCTAACGACGAAATCACTCTAGTTAAAACGTTGGTGACTGGAAATGGAACCCAGAGATGTTTTCTTTTCTTCAATCGTCGCACATATCGCCGAAAAATTGAGGAGAGAGAGAGAGGGTTGGACGGAGGAGAGAGAGAGACAGTGGAGGGGGGTGCGCGCACAGAGAGATGGGGGGGTCTGCTTCTCAGATTACTTAATCCTAAAGGTTTTCTTTCAGGTTATAATTACTTATATATATATATATATATAAAATATTATATTATCATACTATATTATATTATATTATATTATTAAATTAATAATAATAAATTATTATTATTATTATTTTGGAATCACTACATTCTCCCCTCCTTATAAAAATTTCGTCCTCGAAATTTGCTAACCATTACTTATTGCAATCTTTGTTGGGAATTACTGAATTATTTACCCAACTCTAGGAAGAGTCGGCGGTCACCCATATAGCGGTCCCGTCTCAATTTTATTAATTACCCTTACTTATGGTGGAGGAATACCGTGGTTACATATATGGGTTATGGGAGATTACAAAAAGTTAAATTAAACTCCCCAAAAACTTCTCAAGACTTAAACCAAAACATAAATATTATAATACTATACAACTAACTATACAAACTACAATAACCCAAAATTTTACTTGAACTATCATACTCATCTGATTAATACCATGCCCTGCCAAACAAATGTGGGTATCTTTGGCGCATTTTCTCCTTTAGCTCCCATGAAACTTCCTCAACTATGTGGTTACGCCAGAGTAATTTTACCAAAGGAATCTTTTTAGTGTGTAATTCCTCTTCCTTTCGGTCTAGAATCTGAACTGACACTTCTTCATATGATAGGGTATCTTTGAGTTCCAGTGATTCATAACTAATCACGTGCGAAGGATTTGGGACGTACTTCCTCAACATAGGTATATGGAATACGTCATGGATCCTAGATAGTACAGGAGGTAACGCTAACCTGTAGGTAATTGGACCAACTCTTCCCAATATATCAAATGGTCCAATATACCTAGGACTTAGCTTACCATTTTTTTCCAAATCTCATAACTCTTTTCATTGGTGCAACTCTCAAGAACACATGATCTCCTACACCAAACTCCAGCTCTTGCTGGCGAGTGTCTGCATAGCTTTTCTGTCAACTTTGAGCTGCTTTGATTCTTTCTCGGATAAATCCAAGTTTCTCAGAAGTCTGTTGTACAAGTTCTAGCCCCAAAATCTACATTTCACCCACTTTATCCCAATACAATGGAGATCGCCACCTCCGACCATACAATGCTTCATACGGTGCCATCTTGATATGAGCCTGATAACTGTTATTGTAGGCAAATTCCACCAGTGGCAAAAATCGGATCCAGCTACCTCCAAAATCCAGCACACAGGCCCATAACATATCCTCTAAGATTTGAATTGTTTGCTCTGACTGTCCATTAGTCTGTGGGTGAAATGCAATATTAAAAGTAAGTTGAGATCCCAAAGCTTCCTGCAAACTCTTTTAGAACTGAAGGTGAACCATAGATCTCGATTTGAAACAATGAACACAGACATGCCATAGAGTCTAACTATCTCCTACATATAAAGTTCTGCCAGCCTATTCATGGAGTAATTGACTCTGATCGGAACAAAATGCACAGTCTTTGTCAGCCGATCCATAATTACTCAGATGGCATTCTATCCATACAACACCGACGGTAACTCCATGACAAAGTCCATGGAGATTTGCTCCCACTTCCACTTATGAATGTGAAGTGGTTGCAGTGGTTCTATGAGTCTCTGATTTTCTACTTTCACTTGCTGGCATATCAGACACTGTTTCACAAATCGAAAAATTTCCCTCTTCATATTGCTCCACCTGAAGGATTCTTGAAGATCTCTGTACATCATTGTACTCCTTGGATGTACGGTATAAAGGGAGCGATGAGCATCCTCCAAAATCACCCTTTTTATCTCTGCGTCGTTAGGTACATATAGTTTGTTGTGAAATCTGAGAACCCCATCATTCGAGATATTGAAATCTATTTGTTGCCCACTTTATACTTTCTCCACAATTTTCACCAATTCTGCATCTTTCATCTGAGTAGCTTTAATCCTTTCCTGCAAGGTCAGCTGGATTACCAGACCTTTGATAAACTCCGAGTGATTCCCTTCCATCATTTCCACACCAAACCTCTCCAGGTCTATCCTAATCTGATGTTGGGCCACTACTACCGAAACTGACGCATCCACTAACTTCTAACTCAAAGTATCAGCTACCACATTAGCTTTCCTTAGGTGATAACTTATGGTGCTGTTATAGTCTTTTATGATTTCAACCCATCTTCTCTGTCTCATATTCAAATCCTTTTGTGTGAAAATATACTTAAGACTTTAATGATTTGTGAAAATTTCACACCTTTCACCGTACAAATAGTGCTTCTAGATTTTTAATGCAAAAACCACTGCTGCCAGCTCCAAGTCATGCGTAGGATAATTCTTCTTGTACTCGTTGAGCTGCCGATAAGCATATGCAATAACCTTTCCTTGTTGCATTAGTACACACCCGAACCATTTTTGAGATGCATCACTGTAAATTACAAAACCTCATTCTCTTGAAGGGATTGTCAGTACCAGCGCAAGTGATAAGTCGCTGCTTTAACTCCTAAAAACTCTGCTCGCACTCATTTGTCCACTTATATCTCATATTCTTGCTGGTCAACTTTGTCAGAGGACCTGATAACTTGGAGAAACCCTCCACGAATCAGTGGTAGTATCCTGCTAATACCAAGAAATTGACCTCGTGGATATTTTTTGGTCTTGCCCATTCCATTACAACCTGTATCTTGCTCGGATCCACATAAGTACCATCCTTGGATATCACGTGCCCTAGGAATGCCACCTGTTCCAGCCAAAACTCACATTTCTTGAATTTAGCATACAACCTCATTTCCCTCAACACCTGAAGCACTATCCTCAGATGATCCTCGTGCTCTTCGGGACTCTTTGAATACACCAATATGTCGTCAATAAATACCACTACGAACTGATCCAGGTACTGATGGAAGACCCTATTCATCAAGTCCATGAATACAACCAGAGAATTGTTCAGTTCGAATAGCATAACCAAAAATTCATAATAGCCATACCTGGTTCGAAAAGTGGTCTTCGGTACATCCGCTGATTTAACTTTCACCTGATGATACTCAGATCAAAGATCAATTTTTGAAAAAACTTGCATTCCCTGGAGTTGGTCAAATAGATCATTAATACAAGGTAGCGAATACTTGTTCTTTATCGTCACTTTATTTATCTCCCGATAGTTGATGCACATCCTCATCGACCCATCTTTCTTTTTAACAAATAACATCGGTGCACCCCACAGAGATACACTGGGCCTGACGAACCCCTTATCCAAAAACTCTTGCAGCTGTTTCTTTAATTCTTTCAACTCCGCTAGAGCCATCCTATACGGAGCCTTTAAGATCGGCGTTGTTCTTGGAGAGAGGTCGATAGCAAACTCCATCTCACGCTTGAGAGGTAACCCTGGAAAATCCTCTGGAAACACATTAGGAAAATCCCTCATTATCAGGATGTCCTCTAACTTTAGTTCTTTCATTGAGGCATCTTTCAAATAAGCCACGTAACCCTGACATCCTTCCACAAGTAGCCTTCTAGCCTGTATGGCTGACAGTAATTGTGGTGAAGCGTACACGCACGACCCCACAAATCTGTACTCCTGTTCTCCTGGAGGTCTGAACACCACCTCCTTCTTGTAGTAGTTAATGCTGGTATAGCTGGAAGCTATCCAGTCCATTCCCAAAATGACCTCAAAACCATGCATGTCCAAAACCACCAGATTTTTAGGCAACGTCATTCCTTAAATAGCGATTGAAATTTTTTTAAGTATCCTCCTACACGTTACTACGTTCCTTATCAGTGTAGCCACTAATAAATCGACGCCTAGTGGCTGAACCTCTATCCCACACAATTTAACAAACTCCTAAGCTACAAATGAATGTATCGCCCCTAAATCAAACAACACAATAGCTTTATATGAAAAAAATAAAATAGTACCTTTCACCATGTCGCAGGCGTCCTTTGCATCTCTCGGCGTAAGCAAGTACACCCGCCCCTGGGTGGTGCCCCTTTGGTGACCACCTCGGGGTGCCTAATTATATCTCTGGAACTAATGAGGTGCGGGTGCATCATTGAATTGTGCATGATAGTCTTGTGCTATATGGCCAAGTTCACCACATCGGTAACAACTAGAGAATCTACCCCAGCACTCGCCCCAATGCTTCTGATGACACTTGGGGCAAGGAGGGTGTGACTGAGTTCCCTGAGGAGCTCGGGACCCCACCTTTTGTCGCTGACCCGTGTAGTCACCAGGCCTCCTCTATGTATTCTAACTGGTGCCGGTCTGAAACCCATGAGGCAGGGGTATCTTCCTCTAGTTCGCTACCCCTTCACACTCCTGTATATTGGCCTCCACTACCATGGCCTTGTCCACCAGCTTAGAGAAACTATGGGTCTGCAACGCCACCACTTGCATGTGTATTCCCTGCCTCAGACCTCTCTCAAACCTCCGAGCCTTCTTCAGCTCATTCGGGACCATGTACGAGGCAAAGCGAGATAGCTCCACGAACTTGGTCATGTATTTCTATACGATCAAATGCCCTTGTGTCAGATTCAAGAACTCAAATGGTTCCAGGTGATAGCCGCAAGTCCTGACCTCTGTTCCTCCACCAACCTTACTGCTCTCCACCATCGTTTAGCCTCTCTTATCAATTTGAAAGTGATGTACTGCACCCTCTACTCATCGGTGCAACGTAAAATAGCCAGAAGCTCCTCAATCTCCTGAACCTAATCCTCAGCTGCGATCGGGTCCGCTCCTACTGCAAATGTCGATGGAATCATACGGGTGAACTGCTCGATAGTGCAGCCCCGATCTACCTGTGGGTGATTCTATCCTCTGGGGTCTCATCGAATTTCCTTCCTAACTTGACGGACTATACCTCGCAGCACCGCTGAGGTATCCACATCCTCCTCGCTGGAAGTATCCACATTATTATAGCCTCCGGCGTCTACGCCCTTATCCTTGGGATCCATCTTGAAATATGACAAAAATATAGTTTCTTAAAATTCTAGAGTGGTGGAACACTACCTGTACAACTAAGTAACTAGAACTATAAAGTTCCCCTACATCCCATACTAGAATACTTAGACCTTCCCTAATAGACTTTTCTCACACAAATAAATCCTTTGACCTCCAAACTCCCAATCTCAGGTTTCAATCTTCCTGCAAAGAACATAATCGTTGATAGTATGCCATAATTTTCCTGAAACCGTCACCTCAAGAAAATCACAAAAAATCGTCATGAAATTCTAGCCTCCAGGCTATAAGACAAAACCCAATACCCTTAATTCATTCCTATACTCTGGCAGAATACTTTATTATAGTCTGCAGAACCTAACAACCTAGGCTCTGATACTATAATTGTAACACCCCTGAAATTAATCCACAAATAATCATAATAGTGACATCATCAATGCTATTTTTTGTAACACCCCGACCCCGAGGGGCCTGGGATATTAACTTTTTACTACTGATTTACAGCGGAAGCAAATAAACTCAATTTTTATTACACCAGAGCGCTAATTATTCATGTTACAATCACTTATTTCAAAAGAAGAAAATTACACAAACGTAAATATCTGAAATCATACTAATGTTTCAAATAAATCTTTATTTTTCTAATCCCCACCCGCATGCTTGCTAAGCCTGATTTCCGACATGTCCTTCAGAGTTATCTGAAATCAAATATGATTGGGGTGAGACGACGCTCAGTAAGTAAATAAGATTATTATTAGTGTGTGGCCAAAATGAGCTTTTAAAGAATTTCGTAAAATAATATTTAATACTATAACTTCAAAACTGCTTTTAGAATAAACATAAATTTAAAAATTCCTGCATAAAACTTTTGTCATCAATTTTAACAGTAAATTTTTATAATCATATACTATAACTGTTAAATTAAACTTTTAACTTTAAAACTGTAAAAATATTTAATGATAAACATACATATACTTTTCCTTATACGTTTTCCTTCGATCGTCATTTAAGCACCAAAATGATCATTTTCACGTAAACTTACACTTTTCCTTCAAATCATCAGTAACTTTGTACACGTAATTAAATCTGTATAAACATATATTGTAAAAACCACCCTTAGGCCTGTTTGCCGTAAGTCATGTTTACCCCCATGACTGGGTTGTGCGGTCCGAAGACTGGACTTAGCTGGCTGGCCGACCAAACTAAATCAACGTACGTAAACTTTAAGTGAGATTTTCCTTATTAAGTCCTGGACTTAAACCAGGTGTGCACTCAGGAGAAATCCACTAACATAAAGAACCACTCTGTAAACAGTGTAGGTGCACTCTGATCCGTATAAACTTTAAGCTGCGGTACCGAGCATCTGTAACTTTGAACTTTCGTTGCCATAAGGGGTTTGAAAATCATCTTATTATAATTTATGCAATTTAAAATAATATCGTGAAAATCTCATCTTTACTCATATTTTCATAAAAATGCAACGTAAAAATAAACTCATGCCACACAATTTTTGTGTTAAAAATATATATAATTTTATTTTTGAATAGAAAGAAATGCTGAAAATTTACCCGAGGGGATTGGAACATTTCTTAACCCAAAAATAGATGCAAGTATATTAAAGATAGAACTGGTATAATTAAATATGCGTAAAAATAAACTCATAAAAATTTTGTGGAACTAAGTAACATAATTAAAATTTACGTACAAAATAAACTCGGGTATGAATTTAAAATAAAAAGAAACTAACATAATCAAAATTTACTTACCTTCTTCTTTTACCGTGTGCTACGAACACAATAATTATCTTTAAGAAATGAGATCGGAAAAAGTGGGTGATTAAGAATTTATTCAAAAATTCTCTCTCCACCACAAATTCTTTCACTCACTAATCCTTCTCTTCCTTGGAAAATTGTTGTGAAAAATGAAGGTTGAGAGCTCCCTATTTATAGGAAAATTTTGGGGAAGAAATAGAATTTATAAAAGTGTGGGGAGATAGGTGAAATTATAATTTTAAAAATTAAAGAATAGGCAAGGTATGGGTTGAGTGGAGGCTATTTGGGAGTGCTTGCCACCATTCCCACTAAATAAATTTTTAATTAATTACTTACCTAATTAATTAATCCATTACCTAACTAATTATTTTATTATTTTATTATTTTTCTTAATCATTATTATCATTATTATTATCATTGTTATTAATTTTAAACTTGAGTGGAGGCCATTTGGGAGTGCTTGCCACCATTCTCACTAAATAAATTTTTAATTAATTACTTACCTTATTAATTAATCCATTACCTAACTAATTATTTTATTATTTTATTATTTTATTATTTTTCTTAATCATTATTATTATCATTGTTATTAATTTTAAACTATATTTAGTATTTATTTTATTTTATTTTATTTTTTGAACAAGAATTAAATTTAAATTTTAAAAACTCATGTGGGCCCCACATGGTCTTGTGGGCCCCATGTAGTCTTGTGGGCCCCACACAATTTCGAGATCCAAATGGATCGTACGTAATTCCAATAACTCTTATACGATTTTATGCATCCTGCATAGTTTTGAGACTTGTGAAAACCTTCATACGGTTTCGAGACTCATGTGGGCCCCACACAGTCTTGTGGGCCCCGCATAGGATACCTATATTATTATTATTTTATCATATATTTCTTCAAATTATATCAGTTAAAACATTGTTTTATGTACTCATTTACGTATATAAACAGTGTCTTGTGGCTCCGGGACTCATATGGACCCCACATAATCTTGTGGGCCCCACATATGATACCTATATTATTATCATCTTATTATGTATTTCTACAAATTATGTCTGTCAAAACACTATTTTATGTATATATACTTATTTACGTATACAAATAGTGTCTATCCTGTTTATCCTATGAAATTCCATTTTGACCAGGCCGACCTCCAGGGAGCGACTGAGCCGCAATGGTCTCTGAGCACTCGCTAAGACAAGGTCTTTCTTAGGCATCAAACATGGAATCAAGGATCCTACAGAAAAACACTTCTGTATTGATATTAACTTAATGACTATTTTTATTATTTTATTATTATTGTACTTTAATCATATATATATATATATATATATATATATATATATATATATATATATATATATATTTGGGTCATCACATTTTTGATACCACACACACCACATCCTCGAACCCAGTGGGGTCCAAAGTAATACCATCCCATAATTAATTTAAACAAACAAACAGTGGAAACAAAATATACTTTTACAACCATGTATACCAGAGTACTGCCTCTCAACCAACACTACTCACTCTCAGCTAGCTTGTCTAGGTCCTGCCCTGAAGCTCCTAGACTCGGTTTCCCAAAGGTCCTAAAAAATTTGTATATTCAATGGGGTGAAACACTTCTCAATAAGACGGGATAAATTATTGTCAGTGTGTGGAAAATATGAGTTCTCATGAATTTAAACACATTCTTTAATTTAATTTTTTTGACAGATATGACATTTGTACAACATAACTCACACCTATATAGTTGAAAATATATATTTCTTTCGGAATATAAAATAGTTCGTTTAAATAACCCTATTTACATAAATTCACATATATGCGTAGAAGAAACCCCCTTTTGGACATACAACATCATCATGTATAAACCCCCATGAATGGGTTGTGCGATCTGAAGACTAGACCAAGCCCTGACTGACTTACCACCAGGCAAAGTCAAAGCTCATGTTTGCAAGTCTGATTTGCCTACCCAGCCTGGTCTAAGCTCTTGGGGGGGGGGGGGGGGGGGGGGTACACAACCCTTTCATGGCCAAATTGACTTTTTTATTACTAACACTTCTATCCAGAACAATGTGGTTGCACTATCTCAAATATTAGCTATGGTACCGTGCTCTAATCACAACTAATCCTCAGGGTTCTTAAACCATATAATGCAATTTAAGTAATAAAATTGTAATAAAATTCTCATTTTCGTAATTTAGTATAACTGTCATATCAAACCCAGCACTTAACCGTCATATCAAACACGACTCTCAGTCGTTATATCCCATTTCACAAATTCCACCACATTTCTAGTATTTCCAACAAATAGTCTAAATCACATTTTTGCGATAATACCACCAAAATACTCTGATTCAATTATGAAGTAAAATATAATTAAATCTCATGCCACACGATTTATTAAATAATTATAATTTCACCAATTGCCTGCAAAATTTTCAAAATACATAATTGGTAAATTTAATTATAACGCAGGTATGATCAATTCTCCATTTTTAAATTTAATTCCCAATATATTTTAAAAACCCGAATATGATCAAATCCCTGTAAATTAATTTAACTCCAAAATATTCCTAAAAATATAATTTGATCAAATCCTTGGAGTTTAACTTAATTAGAATATATTCCCAAAAATCCTAATATGATCAAAACCCTATAGTTTAATTTAATTAAAATTTATTCCCCAAAACATACATATAATAATTCAAAATTACCATTCCAATAAACCTAAATATTCAAAAATTTATGTATATTATTATTAAAACCAAATACCACAATTTAATCGAAAATATTTTCAAAATAAACTGACATAATCTATTCCCCTTACTTTATTTCAGGAGTGGTGTCTACGACGCCGTAACGAAGAAATCACCCTGGTAAAACGTTGGTGACTGGAAATGGAAGGCAGGGATATTTTCTATTCTTCAATCGGCGCACGTATCGTCGAAAAATTGAAGAGAGATAGAGGGTTGGACGTAGGAGAGAGAGAGAGAGAGAGAAGGTGGTGGGGGGCGGGGGGGGGGGGTCTGCTTTTCAGATTACTTAATCCTAAAGGTTTTCCTTCAGGTTATAATAACTTATATATAATATAATATTATTATACTATATTATATTATATTAATATATTATTATTTTATATTATATTATTAAATTAATAATAATTATTAATTAATTAATTAATTAATATTATTATTGTTATTATTATTTTTTGGAATCACTACAGATGCCTTCAATTTTCAGTTTTAGCCAAATAAGAGTTTATCAATAACATGGAAGGAAAACTAATAAATCATTGAACCGCAACCCAAGTTCTAGAACTTAGCCACTCATATTTGCAATCCAAAATCTTTGGATCAAATTAATTCCAAAATAACTCATTGCAATAATAAAATAAAAGACAACAAATTAAAAGAACAATAGACTAAATGTGTACTAAATCAAAACAACAAATTACTTAAATATTGAAACATTTAAAATAACAAACTAAAAGACAAGAAATTACATAATCAAATAAACTAATGAAACAATAAAGTAAAAATTAATACTCAATCCAACATTAAACTACTCAAACAATGTATTAAAACAAACATTAAAAAATAAAGAAACAAGATAAGAGAGAGAGAGAGAGAGAGAGAGAGAGAGAGAGAGAGAGAGAGAGAGAGAGAGAGAGAACAGACGTGAGGAGTTTGCATAGCAGCAACGCTGCTGCCTCTCTTTGGTGCAGCGCCCTTCCCAAGCTTCTCTTCAAGAACCCTCAAAAGTTACCCTAAAGCCCTCTTAAAAGGTTCATCCAACAAAACCCTACTAAAGCCCTTTTTATAAAAGCAACCTAGCCTTTTAAAAAAAATACCTCCAAGCAATTGCTTCAATTCGACTGCCCCCTTAGAGACTCCAGCGCATGTGCATGGGCCTAGCAGCCTTCATGTTGTCACATCACTCCTTCTAGCCTAGCTATCCTTTGCCCTTTTGTCCAACTCATGCCCATGGTTCCCAGGCTCAGCTCATGAGCCTCCACGGGCTACTTGTATTCATGCACACCTAGTGCACACATGATTTGCAATTTGGCCTCCTTCAACACATGCAAAGACCCCCCTCATGGTTCCTCTCCACTTCAGGTGCATGCACATGGGCTGATTTTGTTAGGTCCTTTTAATCCCCCAAGCCAGCTGCACACGACTTCACTGGATTTTGCAATGTTTCACAATATATATATATATATATATATATATATATATATATATATATATATATATATATATATATATATATATATTCTTTTTTTATTCTCCTTTAAATGTTGGAGAAAGTCCTACAATAATTAAGTATAAAATTTGTAAGAACCCAAGCCGAGGTATGTTGATTGAATAAATGAAAAAGGGTAAAAAGGTAAATTTTGTGGGCTTCGTCGATGAAGCCATTGTTCTCGTCAACGAAGGCCCTCATACTCTTCATCGCCGAAATTCAGAGTCTCGTTGACAAAGAGATACCGAACGTGTTGTAAAATATCAGAATAGGGTTCATCACCGAAGTGGCCGGTTCATCGACGAAATGTATGGATGATTCGTCGACGAAGGTGCCATCTTGTTGATGAGGTTGGCCAAGTCAAAGGGGCTATAAATATTTGTTTCATTTGCTTCTTGGCTAAGTAAGCCAAAACTCTCTCTCTTTCTCTCTCTCTCTCTCTCTCTCTCTCTCTCTCTCTCTCTCTCTCTCTCTTCAATTCTTCGCCGATCATCACCTGATTCGATGATCCAACGTTACTGCCTGGATCAGGGGAGGAATCTCTTCGAGAATAGTGGATCAAAAAGTCGTTTTGAGGATTTTCAGGTTTTGACCCAAAAACCAAGGTAAGGGTTTGATTTCAGTTTTCGTTTTGGAATTTGTGTAGTCGTAAGAATTGTAAGGGAGTATTGTTCTTGGTTGTTTAAGTTTTGGTGGCTTGATTCATAGTTTTGGAGCTGTAAAGTTTGTATTTTGGTATTCGAGAAAAAGGTAAGGGGATTTTGTTTATATCAGTTTATTTTTGAAATCAGGATCGGTAAACCTATAGGTTACGATCGTATGCATGTTTTGGTTACTTATTTGGGAAAATCTATCAGGTAAAAATACGAGATTTTTGGGTTATAGTTTTTGGAAAAATTTGGCGGCTTCGGGTATCATCTCTATCTTTGTTGGAGAAATCGTATTTTGTATTAAAAATTGTAGTATTGAGATGACCGTACCCATATTTATATTAAACTATATTCTTGAACTAAAAAACGATAGGATTTGCTGTATACCAAATTAGTGTGGAATGAATTGTTGTATGTAAAATGTTCCAAGTTTTTGTAAAAATAGCTAGTGGTAGCTAATTACCGTACGCTGATGAGTATAGGGACATGAGTTCCAAAATTGTTCCAAGTTTTATAAATCAGCTAGTGGCGGCCAATTACCGTACGCTGAATTAGCTAGTGGCGGCTAATTACCGTGCGTTGATGCCATGTCTCGGCTAATTACCGTGGGCGAGAGTGTTCGAATCTATATCTGAGGGTGTGAAATATCACCTGTTCTTTCCAATTGGTCACCGATGGGTGTGAGCTACACCGTACTGGCAACGGTATCGCTGTGAGGCTTCGGTTATCGCAGGGTATTGAGTGCTTAAGTGTGACAACACTAACCATATGTTTGGTATTGTATGTATTGGAATGGATTTATGAAAAATACTGGAACTATGTTGAACTGTATCGTATCGTATCGTATTGTGTTATGTTTTACGCTAAAATAACACTCGTATGCCACACACTAAACCTTTTTTCTTCTTTACTAAGAGGTGTCTCACCCCGAATATACAAATGTTTTTCAGGTCCTTTGGATAGCCAAAACTGGCATCCTAGCATCTGGAAGCGGGGGTGTCATTTAGTTACATTTAGTACCTGTGTAGGTACGAGTTTTGTAACCAAGTTGTCATTGTTGGATTTTGTAGACACTCGAGGTATATATTGTAATTTTGGGAACGTATATTTTAGTTCTGTATAGACTCTAGTATGGTATAATGTATGTATAGAAAGAACATTTTTCGCTGTGTATTTGATGAGTATGGATATGTATGTGAATGTGTATAGGGTTCACGTGTACCCCATAGGGTCAGACCCTCATTCATTATTGTATCATGTATGTTTAATTGATATGGAGACAGGTTAGGTTACTATATTCACACTTGGGACCCATTTGCGGGTTCGGGGTGTGACAGCTTGGTATCAGAGTTAAACCATGTTGTTTGGTCTTGTAGACTTGGTTAGGCATATTTACGTGTACATACCAGGGTATATGATGTAGGGAATGGGTAAGGTAGGTTGAGGGTTGTTTTGTTTCTAGATGGGGACTCGTTGGCGCTGTTTTGTGTTTTTCCTAGAATGACGATTTCAGTAAAATTACGGCAAACCATTGATGGATTCATGTCGGTGTGATAGGATAGACCTAGACCCGTGAGAGTTGTAGTTGACATGATTAGTTTTCAATGATTGTGTTAACTATGTACGATATAGGAATTCTAAATGATTCCTATCTTATTTTCAGAATGGAGACCAAGGATAGCAACTTGGATAGTGGTTCCGAGGGGACTGCGAGTGATAAGTCTCCTTCCGTGCCTTGGGGTTTGACAAGGCAGGTTATGCGGGAGATCGGGTGGAGTGTTAGGAGACGTGAGTACTCTCCTACAACTATGGGTTGTACTATAGAGAGGTTCACCCGCATGCACCCTCTGACGTTTACTGGAGGACTCGATCTGATAATGGCAGAGAACTGGGTGCAGAAAACCGAGAAGATATTGGAAGTTCTACACTATACTAATCAGCAGAAGGTTCTCTATGCTACCTTTCAGCTGGCAAGAGAGGCTGAAAGATGGTGGACAGGTGTGAGTCTGCTTGAGAAGCAAAGAGCTGGTCGATTTAGTATGACATGAAGCCGATTCAAGGAGGTATTTTTCAAGAGGTACTTCCCGATTTCCACTCGTGACGCGAAGGCTGATGAGTTTTCGAGTCTGACTTAGGGAGCCTTGATGGTGCAGAGATATGCCACCAGATATATCGAGTTATCTTGTTTTGCACCGTACTTGGTCCCGGATGAGTATGAGAAGGCTCGGAGGTTCAAGAAAGGTCTGAGGAAGGATATCCATAGACTTGTGGGGATGCTGCAGATTCGAGAGTTTTCTGTTCTAGTGGATAAAGCCACTATAGTTGATACTGACCTCAAGGGGGAGGAGGTGGTACAAGAGCAGAGGAAGAGGCCAGTATCTTTTGGTTCTCAGACTGGTCATCGACAAGGATAGTGAAAGAAGAAGAAGAATTATAGTTCGGGTTATCGCCAGAATTCTGAGCGATAGAGTTCTCAGGGGGATCCATCCTCCTCCCCATGCGCCAAGTGCCGTAAATGGCATGATGAGGAATGCCCGCCATTCTTATGTAACTGCTACAATTGTGGAAAATCAGGCCACATGTATCAAAATTTTCAGGCTCAGAGGAGTGAATTGCTCGCACAGAGCCATAACCGTAGGAGTAATCAGGTGCCTCGGGAAAACTATCAGGCAAAAACGGCTCCGGCGAGGGTGTACTCCCTTATTCCAGCAGATGCAGAACACGCTGGGAACGTGGTGGAAGGTATCATATTATTGCTTTTGAATAAAGTTGTTGTTTTATTTGATTCGAGAGCAACCCATTCGTTTATATCTGTTAGCTTTGTGAAACTATGTGGATGAGTGGTTATCTGTGACTACACCGACTGGGAGTGTAACGATCTATAGTAAGATGTTAGGAAACTACCCAGTGGTTATTCAGGGAACACAGTTATCGAGGAATTTAGTAGTATACGACATGTCTAGGTTTGACGTCATACTGGGGATGGATTGGTTATTCTCTAGCTATGCAGTCATTGATTGTCATAGGAAGGTAGTAGTATTCAGACCTCATGGGGAGCAGGAGTATGAGTTCCTGGGATTGTGTGTGCATTTGATGCCACGGATTCTGTCAGCTATACAGGCAAGGAGGTTACTCTTGGGGGGTTGTTAGGGGTACCTAGCTTGTGTGAAGGAACCACCTCGGGATGATTTGAAGCTTGAAGATATCTGAGTAGTTAACAAATTTGCGGATGTATTCTTAGAAGACTTGCTCGGTTTACCTCCAAATCGAGAGGTGAAGTTCGCTATCGAGTTGCTGCCAGGTAAGGCACCGATTTCTAAAGCTCTATACCGGATGGCTCCAGCAAAACTTAGAGAGTTGAAGGAGTAGTTGCAGGAACTACTAGACAAAGGCTTTATCCGACCTAGTGTTTCGCCTTGGGGAGCTCTAATATTGTTCGTGAAGAAGAAGGATGGGTCGATGAGAATATGCATTGATTACCGTGAGATTAACAAGGTGGCAATGAAGAACCTATACCTGTTGCCTCTTATAGATGATCTATTTGACCAGCTATAGGGAACGCAGGTCATTTCGAAGATCGATCTACGGTCAGGGTATCATCGGGTGAAAGTTAGGACTGAGGATGTTGTGAAGATTGCTTTTCAAACCAGATATGGTCACTACGAGTTTCTAGTCATGCCTTTGAGGTTAACTAATGCTCCGGTGGTATTTATGGACCTAATGAACAGGGATTTCCATGAATGTCTGGATCAGCTTGTAGTGGTGTTCATCGACGAAATTCTAGTATACTCTAAGAGTTTGGAAGAACATGAAAACCATTTGAGGTTAGTACTTTAGGTATTACGGGAGAAGAAGCTATATGCTAAGCTAAAGAAATGTGAGTTCTGGATGAATCAGGTCGCTTTTCTAGGTCATGTCGTGTCGAAGGGTGGTATCTCGGTTGATCTTGGTAAGATAGAAGCAATGGTTAATTGGGTGGCACCAAAGAGCGTACAAGATGTTCGGAGTTTCCTAGCGCTAGCTGGGTATTACCGGCGGTTCATGGACGAATTCTCTAAGTTATCTGGCCCTCTGACACGGTTGACGAGGAAGGGTGTGAGATTTGTTTGGATTGATGAGTGCGAGCAGAGTTTCTAGGAGTTGAAACACCAACTGGTCACTGCTCCAGTTCTAACCATTCCATTTGAGGACGGTAGTTTTGTAATTTACAGCGGCGTATCGCTGAAGGGGTTGGGATGTGTGCTGATGCAACATGGGAAGGTAGTTGCTTATGCTTCTCGGCAACTCAAGGAGTACGAGAAGAATTACCCTACACATGATCTGAAGTTGGTGGCAGTAGTATATGCATTGAAGATCTGGAGATACTACTTGTACGATGTACAATGTGAGATCTTCATGGACCACAAGAGCCTCAGATACTTTTTCACACAGAAGGAGTTGAACATGAGGGAGATGAGGTGGCTTGAACTGATCAAGGACTACGATTGCACTATTAGCTATCATCTCGGGAAAGCTAACGTGGTAGCTGATGCGTTGAGTTGAAAGTTAGAGCATGCGTTAGTATCTGTAGTAGTAGGTCAACATCATATTAGATGGGATCTGGAAAGTCTTGGCGTGGAGTTGGTGGATGGTAATTATCAGGCTTTCATTGCTAGCTTGGTGATCCAGCCAACATTATTTGAGAGGATTAAAGCCGTGCAGACTAATGATGCGAAGTTAGTCGAAGTTGTAGAGAAAGTGCAGCAAACGTTGGCTGTAGACTTTAACATCTTTGAGGGAGGTGTGCTGAGGTTTGGGACTAGACTATGTGTTCCAAATGACGAGGGGATAAAAAGGACGATCCTGGAGGGGGCGCATCGTTCCTTGTATACGGTACATCCAGGTAGTACGAAGATGTATCAGGATTTGCGCGAGTCCTTCTGGTGGAGTGGTATGAAGCAAGAGATTGCTCGATTTGTGGAGCAATGTCTAATGTGTCAGTAGGTAAAGGCTAAACATTAGAGGCCGGCTGGACCGTTGCAACCATTGAGTATCTTGGAGTGGAAATGGGAGCACATCTCCATGGACTTCGTTACTAGGTTAGCACCAGCACTACATGGGTAAAATGAAATCTAGGTAATCTTGGACAGGTTGACAAAATTTGCTCACTTTATACCGATGAAGGTTAGCTACTCTTTAAGTAGGCTGGCAGGTTTGTACGTGCAGGAGATAGTTAGAATGCACGGGGTACTGGTGTCCATTGTTTCAGATTGAGACCTGAGATTTGCTTCTCGATTCTGGAAGAACTTATAGGAATTATTGGGGACGAAGCTTACTTTTAGTACTACGTTCCACCCCCAGATTGATGGACAATCAGAAAGGACGATACAGATCTTGGAGGATATGTTATAGGCTTATGTATTAGACTTTGGCAGTAGTTGGATTTAGTTTTTACCGTTAGTGGAATTTGCCTATAACAATAGCTTCCAAGCTAGTATCGGGATGACACCGTTCAAGACATTGTATGGTCGGAGGTGTCGATCTCCTTTGTATCGAGACGAGATTGGTGAACAGTAGATATTGGGTCCTGAACTTGTACAACAGGCATCTGAGAAGATCATATTGATTAGGGATATAATTAAATCAGCTCAGAGTCAGCAGAAGAGTTACGTGGATATTCGTCGTCGTGAGTTGAAATTCGAGGTTGGGGGTAAGATATTTCTGAGAATCGTTCTGATGAAAGAGGTGATGAGATTTAAGAAGAAGGGCAAGCTGAGCCCGAGGTATATTAAACCATTCGAGGTACTGGAATGAGTGGGTCTGGTGGCCTACAGGATTGCACTACCCCTAGCACTCTCGAGGATCCATGATGTGTTTCACGTATCCATGTTGAGGAGGTACGTGTCGGATCCGTCACATGTGATTAGTTATGAGTCCTTAGAGATTAGGGATGCTTTGGCGTATGAGGAGATACCCGTTCAGATTTTAGACCATAAAGTTCAGAAGTTACGTACCAAGGAGATACCGTTAGTGAAGGTACTGTGGCGAAATCACAAGGTTGAGGAAGTTTCTTGAGAGTTAGAGACGGAAATAAGCCAAAAATATTCGCAGTTGTTCTAAGTAGTAATTTTGATAGCAGGGTTGGTATGGGTATGTATGTATTATGTAATACTCTGTTATTGTAGTAATATTGTATGGTTAGTCTCTAGGTGAGTTTTGTAAAATTGTGAGCTCCTGAGACAGTGTATGTATGTAACCATGGTATTTCTCCACCATAAGTGAGGGTATGTATGTATTTGGGATGGGGCTGCTATGCGGGTGGCCACCGGCTCTTCATAGAGTCGGGTATGTGTTTGGGTATGTAGTTGAGTTGGTAAAAGAGAGATTACAAATTTCTAGGACAAAATTTTTGTAAAGAGGGGAGGTTGTAAGAACCCGACTCAAGGTATGTAGTTTGAATAAATAAAAAAGGGTAAAAAGGTAAATTTTTTATGCTTTGTTGATAAAGCCACTGTTCTCGTTGACAAAGGCCCTCATACTCTTCGTCGTCGAGATTCAAAGTCTCATTGATGAAGAGATACCGAATGTGTTGTAAAATATCGGAATAAGGTTCGTCGCCAAAGGGGCCGTCGACGAAATGTATAGATGATTCGTCAATGAAGGCGCCATCTCTCTCTCTCTCTCTCTCTCTCTAGAACCAGCGGGATCTCTCTCTCTCTTTGATTCTTTTTTGATCGTCACTTGAGTCGACGATCCAACGTTACTGCGTGGATCAGGGGAGGAATCTCTTTGTGAATAGTGGATCGAAAAGTTGTTTTGAGGATTTTTGGGTTTTGACTCAAAAACCGAGGTGAGGGTCCGATTTTAGTTTTGTTTTGGAATGTGTGTAGTAGTAAGAATTGTAAGGGAGTATTGTTCTTGGTTGTTTAGGTTTTGGTGGCTTGGTTCGTAGTTTTGGAGCCGTAGAGTTCGTATTTTTGTATTCGGGAAAAAGGCAAGGGAATTCTGTTTATATCAATTTATTTTTGAAATTGGGATCGGTAAACCTATAGGTTACGATCGTATGTATGTTTTGGCTACTTATTTGGAAAAATCTATCGGGTAAAAATGCGGGATTTTCAGGTTACAATTTTTGGGAAAATTTGGGGGTTTTAGGTATCATCTCTATCTTTGTTGGAGAAATCGTATGTTGTATTAAAGATTGTAGTATTGAGATGACCATACATTTTGTATTAAACTGTATTCTTGAACCGAAAAACGATAGGATTTGTTGTATACCTAAGTGTGGAATGAATTGTTGTATGTAAAATGTTCCAGGTTATTGTAAAAATAGCTAGTGGCGGTTAATTACCGTACGTTGATGAGTATAGGGACATGAGTTCCAAAATTGTTCCAAGTTTTGTAAATAAGCTAGTGGCGGCTAATTACCGTATGCTGAATCAACTAGTGGCGACTAATTACCACACGCTGACGCCATGTCTCGGCTAATTACCGCGGGTGAGAATGTCCGGCTTTATATCTGAGGGTGTGAAATATTGCCTGTTCTTCGCGGCTGGTCACCAATGGGTGTGAGCTACATCGTACTAGCAACGGTATCGCTGTGAGGCTTCTATTATCACAGGGTATCGGGTGCTTGAGTGTGACGACATTGACCGTATGTTTGGTATCGTATGTATTGGAACAGATTTGTGGAAAATACTAGAACTGTATTGAACTGTATCGTATAATATTGTATTGTGTTATGTTTTACGTTGAAATAACACTCGTATGTTACACACTGATATAACCTGTTTTCTTCCTTATTGAGAGGTGTCTCACCTTGAATATACAAAATTTTTTTAGGTCCTTCGTGTAGACGAAACTAGCATCCTAGCGTCTTGAAGCGGGGGTGTCGTTTAGCTACATTTAGTACCTGTGTAGGTATGATTTTTGTAATCGGGTTGTCTTTGTTGGATTTTGTAGACACTCAGGGTATGTACTATAATTTTGGGAACGTATATTCTAGTTCTGTATAGACTCTGGTATGGTATAATTTACGTATAGAAAGAACATTTTCCGCTGCATATTTGATGAGTATGGATATGTATATGAATATGTATAGGGTTTACGTGTACCTCACGGGGTTGGACCCTCATTCATTATTGTATCATGTATGTTTAATTGATACAGAGATAGGTTAGGTTACTATATTTGTAACGACCCAAAATTTACTATTATTATTATTATTATTTTTTTTTTTTTTCATGTATAAACTGTTCTAACACCCTCTGCTATGAAAGCTCAGGTCCTAGAGGGCCCGGGGGTAATCCTGTATACAATAAATATACCTATATAGCAGAAACATAACCATACAACTTTATATACAATACCAGAAATCAGTATTTTTAGATCATGGTTGCATAACACATATCTTTGTAGGACCAACCACCCCAAAAATACAACCTCTGTACAAAACTTACCCTATAACTAGGGCAACCAAGTAGACTCTCTATCTGCGATCCTGATCTGCTCACCTAGCTGGGGCACCTGAAAAATGTTAAAGTAATGGGGTGAGACGGCGCTTAGTAAGCGGAAATATGCTATTACTAGTGTGTGGCGACCGAGTCGTATAACTATAATAACAATATTTAAAACTGTATAATATGGCCAATTAGTAAAACACATTTATCACATTTATAGTAGCTTAAAATATAATTGTATTATCTGAACTTTCTATCATTCATACTGCTAATATCATACTATATTTAACAAATGCTGTAAAAACTGTATACATATAAATAACTGTGCGCTTTCCTTGGGACTTTGTATATCATGATTTGACCTCTCATGACAGGGTTGTGCGGCCCGTAGGCAGGACTTAACTCTGGTCAGCCCTCTAAGTAAGTCACTATACTCTACACTACCTCAGTCTGGCCAAACTGCATCCACTCCTAGGTACGGAATTGGACTGTTGCCTCGTCAAACTGGCCCCCTCAACCCAGCGAACTGGGGAGCTACATCCTCTCTGAGCATAATTTGACGGTACCCACACACTATATGAGATATGTGGTTGCACTCTATTATGTATTTTGCAACTATATATATATATATATATATATGTATGTATGTATGTATATACTCTTTTTACTGTTTTCATCATGTTTCCAAAATAACCATAACACTATAATTCTGTACTGTAAATACTATATTATCTTAATAACTGTAGCATCTTGATGCTATGCTGTATAATCTGTCTATATAATCTGTTTGTATCATTTGTTTGTATAATCTGTCTGTATACTCTGAGTGTTATGGCATTGAGGAAAACATGGCATTCTGTAAATGCTATACATACTGATCTGAGTAAGCATCTGTATACAGTTATACATATATCTGTCTATGTAATTATCTGAATAAAACTGTATATATATACATATATCTGTCTGTGTAATTATCTGAATAAAACTGTATATATATATATATATATACATATATCTGTATATACTATATAACTTGATATACTGGAAAACTGTATAAAATTCTATATCAGGTAATATCTACTCAGGCCACACATACTTTAAAACTTATATTTTGTAAAAACTGCATAATAACTGGTATACATGCATATAAGTAAAATTTCTGATAACATAATTAAATTTTCTAGCATAACATATTTCCTTTACCTAGTTTCTTAAAAGCCCCTACAATACTCTGGGCCTACACCCGTAGGGTTTTCCACACAACACCCTGAAAATGACATCCCCCTGAACAAAACGTCAATATTTTTTTGCATACAACATTTCTTATAATTGTAGGGAAAGCAAATTTTGAATAAATAGCTTTACCCTGAAATTGGAATGAATTCCAACCTAACTCCACTAATGATCAGCTTTGGCAGACTTACAGAGAACTTCACCAGGAGCGTCGTGGTGGCCTCAGATCTTCGATCTGGCGAGAAACGGAGCCGAGATCAAAGAGAGAAGGAGAGGGAGGTGTTTTAGAGAGAGAGAGAGAGAGAGCGAGTGTGTTTATTGCATCAAATTTTGCAAATTAATCTGGGTTTTCACTATTTATAGCCCCGGATTCGTTGATGAGACACGTCATCTCGTCGACGAGTCCTTAAAGAAGTTCATCGACGAACCTTCTCTCCTCGTCAACGAATTTTAGACTTCCAAACATTCTCTTTTGGTATCTTCTCGTCGACGAGACCCTTAAGAACCCTCGTCGACGAAACCCCTGTGTTCGTCGACGAGACCCTGAAAAATATCTCGGGTTATTCCATTTTCCCCTCCTTATAAAATTTCGTCCTCGAAATTTACTATCCGTATTACCATCTATTATCCTATAAAGGCAAATGGTCTACTTATTTTATTACTTACCCTCACTTATGACGGAGAAATACCATGGTTACAAAATATGTTATGGGAGATTACATATAAAACTTAAAACTACTCACTAATTACATCAATACATGTACCTGCAAAAGAAAATATAACCTATCTACTTATACTTTACCTGTTTACCACTAAACCTCTTGAAACAACTACGGGTACTTCCGTCTGATTTCATCCTCGAGTTCCTATGAGGCTTCTTCTATAGCATGGTTCCTCCACAAAACTTTCACTAGCTGAATTTCTTTCGTGTGTAGTTCCTGTGTCTTCCTGTCTAAAATCAGTACTGGTGCTTCTTCATAAGCTAGTGATCTTTAATCTCTATCTTTGCATAGCTAATTATGTGGGATGAGTCTGGGATGTATTTCTTTAACAAAACAACATGAAACACGTCATGTATTCTAGATAGAGCTGGTGGCAAAGCTAGTCTACAGGCAACTGACCCTACTTTCTCTAGTATCTCAAAAGAACCAATATACCTAGGGCTCAACTTGTCTTTCTTTCCAAATCTCATAATTCCTTTCAGAGGAGCCACCTTTAAAAAATACCCGGTCCCCCACTTTAAACTCTAAATCCCAGTGATGAGTGTCTGTATAACTTTTCTGCCGACTCTGCGCAATATTAATTCTTTCTCTAATTAGTCAGACCTTATCATAAGCCTGCTGCACTATCTTTTGACCCAAAACTTGCCTCTCGCCTACTTCATCTCAGAAAAGAGGAGAAAAACATTTCCTACCATATAGTGTCTCGTAAGGTGCCATGTCGATACTATCCTGATAGCTGTTATTATAAGCAAACTCAATTAGTGGCATAAACTGTGTCTAGTTACCCCCAAAATCTAACATGCATGCTCGAAGCATATCCTCCAATGTCTGAATTGTTCTTTCAGTCTGACCATCTTTCTGGGGGTGGAAAGCAGTGCTAAATGCTAATTGTGTACCCATAGCTTCTTGAAAAATCTTCCAAAATCATGAAGTGAACCGAGGATCTTGGTCTGAAATTATGGATACTGGTACACCATGGATACGAACTATCTCATGAACATTTATTTCTGCCAATCTGTCCATGGAATAACCAATTTTAATAGGGATGAAATGAGTGGTCTTCGTCAAACGATCAACAACCACCCAAATCGTATTCAACCCCTGTCGCACTGGTGGTAACCCTGTAATGAAATCCATCGACACATGATCCCATTTCCATTATGGAATGAACAATGGCTGCAACTGCCTTGCTAGTCTCTGGTGTTCAACTTTAACCTCCTAACATGTCAAGCACTGCTATACAAACTCGGCTATCTCCTTCTTCATTCTACTCCACCAAAAGTACTCTCGCAGATCCCTATACATTTTAGTACTGCCGGGATGAACCGTGTATATGGATCTATGAGCCTCCTCCAATATAGTTCTCCTGATCTCAGTATCTGCAGGAACACATAGCCTAGTACGGAACCACAGGGCTCCGTCATCTGATATGTTGAACTCCTCTCCTTGACTATCCCGCACTCTGACCATTACCTCTGCCAACTCTGCATCATTACCCTGAGCTACTCTAATTTTCTTATATAGTGTAGGCTAAACCACTAGGCTGGCGATAACTTCCTGAGGACTCTCCTTAATTAACTTTATGCTAAGTCTCTCCAAATCCATCAAAATTGAGTGTGGAATCTCCATGGCCGCCAGTGCTGGTCCTATTGAATTTCTGCTTAGAACATCTACTGCCACATTGGCTTTCCCTGGGTGGTAACTAATTATGCAGTTATAGTATTTAATAAGTTCTAGCCATCTTCTTTGCCTCATGTTCAACTCTGTCTAGGTGAAGAAATATTTCAGGCTCTTGTGATCCGTGAAAATCTCGCACTTTCCACCATATAGGTAATGCCTCCAGATCTTGAGAGCATACACCACTGCAGCTAACTCTAAATCATGGACAGGATAATTTTTCTCGTATTCTTTAAGCTGTCTAGAAGCATATGCAATAACCCTGCCATGCTACATCAATACACATCCAAGAACTTTCAATGACGCATCACTATATATTAAAAATCCATCCTCCCCTGATGGAATAGCTAATACCGGAGCTGAGACTAACCGCCGCTTTAACTCCTGAAAACTTTGCTCACAATCATAGGTCCAATCAAACTTTACATTTTTCCTCGTAAGTCGTGTTAATGGACCTAATAACCTGGAAAAACCATCTACGAAGCGCTGGTAATAGCTTGCTAATCTCAGAAAACTCCTGACCTCTTGAACATTCCTCGGCCTTTCCCAACTCAGTACTGCCTCTATTTTACCTAGATCCACGGATATACTTATCTCAGAGATCACATGGCTGAGAAAAGTAACCTGCCTTAGCCAGAACTCACATTTCTTGAACTTCGCGTACAACTTTCTCTCTCACAATGTTTGCAATACCAACCTCAAATGATGCTCGTGCTCCTCAAAACTCTTAGAATAGACCAGTATATCATCAATAAATACAACTACAAACTGGTCCATGTATTGGTGGAACACTCGATTCATTAAATCCATGAATACTGTCGGTGCATTAGTCAATCCAAATGGCATCACCAGGAACTTGTAATGCCCATATTTAGTTCAAAACACGGCCTTCGAAATATCTTCTACTTTAACTTTCACTTGATGGTAACACGACCGCAGGTTAATTTTAGAGTAAACCTGGGTCCCCTGAAATTGATCAAACAAATCATCAATCCTAGGGAGAGCATATTTATTCTTGACTATCAGTTTGTTTATCTCCCTATAATCGATACACATTCTCATGGTCCCGTCCTTCTTTTTTCACAAACAAAACTGGCGCTCCCTAGGGCGACACACTGGGCCTGATAAACCCCTTGTCTAAAAATTCCTATAATTGATCTTTCAATTCTTTCAACTGGACTAGAGCCATACGGTACGGTGCTTTAGATATCGGTGTTGACCCCAGCAATAGATCTATAGTAAACTCAATCTCACAGTCCGGTGGCAAGCTAGGCAATTCTTCTAGAAAGACGTCTGGAAATTCTCTTACTACTGGTAAGTCAACTTATCTTAATTCTTCTTTTATGTATGCAACATACCCTTGGCAACCATCCTATAGCAGTCTCCTCACTTGAATAGCCGACACCAGATGTGGTGAGGCACGTATGCATGAACCTACGAATATGAATTCTTGTTCACCTGGGGGTCTGAAAATAACTTCTTTCTAATGACAATCTATATTGGCATGATGAGTAACTAGCCAGTCTATGCCCAGTATCACATCAAACCCCTACATATCTAGGACCACTAGATCAGCTAGTAATACTCTTTCCTGCATACTTACTGGAAAATCTCGAAGTACCCTCCTACATCTCACCATAGATCCCATCGGTGTACCCACAGACAGTTCTACATCTATTGGCTGTGTTTCTACTCCAGCTATTTTCACATATTTTGCCGATATAAAGGAATAAGTGGCACCTGTATCAAATAAAACAATAACTTTATATGGTAAAACAATAAGGGTACCTATGACTACGTCTCTAGCCATCTTAGCGTCACTCGATGTCAACGCAAATACCCTCGACGGCACAGTGTTCCTCTGCTGACCTCCGCGGGGCACTTGGTATCCACCCCGAAATGGTCTAGGACCCAGCACATAACCTAGTGGCATCTGACAGGATCGAGCCATATGACCGGGCCTTTCGCTGCAGTAATAGACATTCTCCCCTAGCCGGCACTCACCCGGGTGTCTCCGTCCGCATCTAGGACAAGTGGCAGGGGGTTGACCACCCTGAAATCCTCTATGCTCTACCATCTGTCTCTGACCTCCGCCAAATCTACCTCCTCTCTAAAGGCCTTGGCTAGGACCCGCTTGAAAACTCGAGGGTATGGTCCTCTTCTTCTAACTTTGAATCTTAGTCTCCCTCAATAGACTCTCCTTTGCTATACTAGCCCTGTCAACTAACTCTGCAAAATCCTAGATCCTTAGTACCGCCACTTCCCTGTAAATATCACACCTCAAGTTTCTCAAACATTTTGGCCTTTTTTACTTCATCGGGGATGATATACGGGCAGAAATGCGAGAGCTCGATAAATTTTACTACGTACTGCTGGACTGTCATCGACCCCTGGGATAGACTCAGAAACTCCTGTATATGAGCCTCTATGACTGAGGCAGGATAATATCTATCAAAGAACACATTCCTGAATCGGGCCCAGGTCATTGGCACTGGAATCACCCTCTGCTCCTCCAATAATCTGGTGGTTGTCCACCATCTCTCGGCCTCCCCCGCCAATCTATATGTAGCATATAAGACTCTCTACTCGTCGGTGCAGTGAAGTACTGTTAGAATTTTCTCTACCTCCTGCTTCCAGTTCTCTGCTACAGCAGGGTCAGCCGCTCCTGAAAATGCTGGCAGGTTCATCTTCATAAACTTTTCTGTCGTATACCCCTGAGACGGTGATGGACCTCCCTATAGCTTCAAGCAATCTCAGCCATAACTTACTGAGCCACCCTACATAGCATAACATCTGAATCTTCCCTTCCTGTGCCAGAAGGTCCAACTCCATCATCTCCACTAGCGTGAGTGCTATTGCCCCCTAGGTCCATCCTACATTTACATAAAGCACCGTTTCAGAATTTTTTCTCCCACACAAAATTTATTCCATCTAACTAAAACTTTAGATTCGCTATTAACAATTCCTCCTGTTCCTAACCCCAAATCAAATCCTGCGACCAAAACACATGACTCGTTGATATTTTATTATGACTTTTTTGGAATCGTCACTCCAGGAAAAACATATAAACCACCGCGAAAGTCTTGTATCCAGATTACAGAATAAAACCTCCAATTCTTTTCCTTTATTCTGGTATTGTTTTCTACTGTACTCTAGAGTCTGCAGAACCTAGCAACCTAGGCTCTGATACCACAAATGTAACGACCCAAAATTTACTATTATTATTAATTTTTTTTCACGTATGAACTATTCTAACACCCCCTGCTATGAAAAATTAGGCCCTAGAGGGCACCGGGGTAATCCTGTATACGATAAACATACCTACATAGAGGAAACATAACCATACAACTTTATATACAATATCAAAAATTAGTATTTTCAGATCATGGCTACATAAAACATATCTCTCCATGACCAACCACCCCAAAAATACAACCTCTGTACAAAACTTACCCTAGAACTAGGGCAACCAAGTAGATTCTCTATCTGCGAGCCTGATCTACTCGCCTAACTGGCTCATTTGAAAAATGTTAAAGTAATATGGTGAGACGATGCTCAGTAAGCGAAAATATGCTATTACTAGTGTGTGGTGACCGAGTCGTATAACTATAATAACAATATTTAAAAATGTATAATCTGACCAATCAGTAAAAAACATTTATCACAATTATAGTAGCTTAAAATATAACTGTATTATCTGAACTTTCTATCATTCATACTGCTAATATCATACTATATTTAACAAATGCTGTAAAAACTGTATACATATACATAACCGTGTTCTTTCCCTGAGATTCTGTATGTCATAATTTGACCCTTCATGATAGGGTTGTGCAGCCCGTAGGCGGGACTTAACTCTGGTCGGCCCTTTAGGTAAGTTACTATACTCTACACTACCTCAATCCGGCCAAACTGCATCCACTCCTAGGCATGGAACTGGACTGCTACCTCACCAAACCGACGCCCTCAACCCAGCGAACTGGGGAGCTGCATCCTCTCCGAGCATAGTTTGTCGGTACCCACACACTATCTGAGATATGTGGTTGCACTCTATTCTGTATTCAGCAATGGTACCGTGCCTTGTAAACTGTATCTGTCTGTAATCTTTCCACAGGGATCTGATACTATATATATATATATACACACTCTTTTTACTATTTTCATCATGTTTCCAAAATAACCATAACACTATAATTTTGTATTGTTAATATTGTAATATTTGAATAACTGCAACATCTTGATGCTATAATGCATAATCTGTCTATATAATCTGCCTGTATCATCTGTCTATATACTCTGAGTATTATGACATTTAAGAAAACATGACATTCTGTAAATGCTATACATACTGATCTGAGTAAACATCTGTATACAGTTATAGATATATCTGTCTATGTAATTATCTGAATAAAACTGTATATATATACATATATCTGTATATACTGTATAACTTGATATATTAGAAAACTATATAAAATTGTATATCAGGTAATATCTACTCAAACCACACATACTTTAAAATCATATTCTGTAAAAACTGCATAATAACTGGTATACACGCATATATGTAAAATTTCTGATAACATAATTAAATCTCCTAACATAGCATATTTCCCTTATCTAGTTTCTGAAAAGCCCCTACAATACTCTGGCCCTACACCAGCAGGGTTTTCCACTTAACACACTGAAAACGACATCCCCCAAAACAAAACATCGATATTTTTCTGCATACAACATTTCTTATAACTGCAGGGAAAGCAAATTTTGAATAAATAGCCTTATCCTGACATTGGAATGAATTTCAACCTAACTTCACCAATGATCAGCTCCGGCAGACTTGTAGAAAACTTCACTAGGAGCGTCGTGGTAGTCTCAGATCTTCGATCCAGCGAGAAACGGAGCCGGGATCGAAGAGAGAAGGAGAGGGAGACATTTTAGAGAGAGAGAGAGAGAGAGAGAGAGAGAGAGAGAGAGAGAGAGAGAGAGAGAGAGTTTATTGCATCAAATTCTACAAATTAATCTGGGTTTTCCCTATTTATAGCCCTGGATTTGTTGACGAGACACGTCATCTCGTTGATGAGTCCCTAAGGATGTTCGTCGATGAACCCTCTCTCCTAGTCGATGAATTTCAGACTTCCAAGAATCCCTTCTTGATATCTTCTCGTCGACGAGACGTGCCTTCGTTGACGAGACCCTCAGGAACCTTCGTCAACAAAACCCCTATGTTCGTCGACGAGACCCTGGAAAATCCTCGGGTTATTACAATATTCATACCTGGGACCCATCTGCGGGTTCGGGGCGTGACGAAATTTGTAAGTTATCGAATAAAAATCAAATATTGTAATTTGAGCTCAATTTTGAAAAACTGAACATAATTAGGCATTTAATTAAATTTATAATCTTTAGTACATGATTTTAAATGCCTAATTACGCAACTTTGACACGTAATCAAATATACTCTTAAAAAAATAGTGGGAAATAGTGTGACAAACCTTAATCCTAAATATTTGCGAGATAAAAATGAAAGGTTTTTGCACACAAGAAATTCCAAGGCAATGAACACCTTGTGTTGTGCCTTACATTTTAATGAATTTGATAAAATATCTACTTGTGAAGTGGTTAAGGAAATTTGACATTTTCTTGAAATGTTGTATGATGATACGTATGATGAAAATGCTATCTTGTTCATCAATATGACATTTTAAAAATAGAGTCAAGGGACAAAGAAGAAGTTGAAAAATCAACTTATTGCCTCATAGCCATTGAAGATAAAGAAGAGGCAAATGAGAATATGGAGGTAAATTCTTTTCAAAATTGGCAACCCTCTTATGATGGTTTATACAATGCTTTAATTGAAATGTATAATGATCTTAAAAAGTGTTGGTTTTAACTACAAAGAGCTCAAGAAGAAATTAAATTTTTGGCAAATGAAAATAAGCTCTTAAAAAAAGAGAATGAAAATTCAAATGCTAAGATTATGTCTAGTTCTTCTACAAATGAGTTGAGATTGGAAAATAAATTTTGAAACTAAAAGTTGATATTTTCAATCATGTGCTTTCAAAAATTGTTCAAGAATAGGAGAACAATGATAAAATATTAGCTAATCAAAATGTCATTCTTGAGAAACCTAGAAAGACGCATTACCTATACAAAAGAAATTCTTGTGTTAAAAAAATATGAGTACCAAAAGAGTTAAGGTTACTTTCACATGATAATACTTTTGAATTTGGAACTTATTTGAATATGCTTTTCTTAAGAAATGAAACTTGGGGTTTTTTTTTTTTTTTTTTTTCAAATCTTTTAGCAGTTTTTAAAACAAATTGTTTTGGCTCATGGTTTCATCTTAAATAAAGAATTAAAATTGTTTTTAAACTTGTCTTTATAGTGTTTCCCTTAAAAATATTTGACATATTTATTTTGTGCAAATATTTTGTGACTTTTTGAAATATGATGACAATTTTTATGAAATAATAATGTGTTTTGATTTTAAATGAAAATTTTGTTGAATGTTGAGAGCATGTTAATGAAAAATTGAAAATCTATGCTGAAATGATTTTTGCTAATGCTAGAAATTTTGAATGCATTGGTTTAGGGAGTGCATGCTCAAATTGAATATCATGTCTTTAAATATTTTGATTTTATAATTGATGATCAAGTTTTCGAAAAATGGAGCATAATAAGTTTCAAATTATTGAAAATATTAAATATGTAAAAGATGAACTTGTTGATGCGTATGCACAACGGAAACCTCGCACAAACTCGAATCAATCACGAAACAAGCAATGCAAGCACTCAATGATGAACAAGACGGAATAATCAATCACTCAACATTAAGAATAAACGAAAGCAATAATCAAAGACACAAGATTTACGTGGTTCAGCAATTTACCTATTTTCACGGGAGCAACAATTGAATTTTCACTATCAATAATGTCAAACTTACAACTAGGGTTACAAAATATGATTATTCCTCTCTGGATAATCTAGTTTTATGTGCCATTTTTTTCCACACTTAAAACTTTGTACGCCCGTCCTCTTCTTGGAATTGGATCGAGACTTATTGTTACTCAGTTCGCTCCATAATTTGCTTCTCCCACGATCCTGGTTACCCTTCACCCAAAAGAGCACTCGTGATATCCTCCAATTCCAGAGTTTCTTTTTCCTATGTTAGAGTCGTAACCAAGTTTTCATATGAAGGAGACGTAGGTAGGGAATTCATAAGCATGAACGTCTTGTCTTCATCTTCAAACTTCACATCAACTTGCTTCAGATCATTGGTGATCTGATTGAACACATTGATGTGTTGATTCAGATCCGAGCCCTTAAAATTTAAGCCCATACAGTTTTTACTTAAGATACAACTTGTTTGTTAGCGACTTAGACATATACCAACTCTCTAGTTTCAGCCAAACTGCCGCCGGTGATACCTTATCCATGATGTGATACATCACGTCATCAGCCAGACAAAACTTGATATTTGCCACAACTTTTGCTTCCAATTCCTTCCAAATTTTGTCATCCATGCCTTGTAGTTGCCTTCCGTATAACGCCTTCACCATACCCTATTGCACTAAGAAGCCCTTAACCCTCCTCTGCCATAGTCCAAAATTTCTTAATCCATCGAACTTGACAATGTTGAACTTCGCAGAAGAAATCCCAACCATTGTGACCAATAGTTCTGATACTAATTTGTTGTGCAAATCAATGCGCAGCAGAAAAATCAGATTGGATTAAGTAATGCAGCAACCAACGATGAATAATACAAAAACACAATCACACACAGATAATAAGGAAAAGAAATAAACAATGACATAAGAATTAACGTAGTTCGACAATGTGCCTACGCCCACGGGAGCAAATGATTATTGAAATTTGTTAGCCTTGGTGGTTACGTGAGCTTAATTGTCTTGTTTTGATGATAACAACCCATTAGTGGTTCTAGGTAGCTTACCTTTGCATATCAAGCCATGGTTAGTATAAATACAAATGCAAAGAGTAAGTAGATTCTTAATAGATTAGACATCATAAAAAAAAGGGAAATTGTTAGCCTTGGTGGGTGACATAATCATATTTTATATATTTTTATGATATTAACCTATATATTATTCCTAGTGTTTCCTATCTTTGCAGATCATGTTTAGTACAGATTCCAGTGATGAATTCATGAAACACTGGATCGAAGGCAAAGATCGGACCGAGTTGATGTCAAGTAGGAAAGATCGAAAGGATACTCACTTGGAAAGGACTGAAGCACAACCAACGAAAGCTTAATTGTTAAATCATATGTAACAAGGGTTGTGTGAGGTAGGAACATTTTGTAACTCTTACGGGTGTGTTTCTTGCATGATTTCTGAGTAACAGTTGAGCAAACACATACATACTAGGACACATGAGTTTATAGGATTTTACCTAAGTCACAAACTCATCATTTTATGGTTTTCAAAGTCAAAACAAAGAGTTTGTCAAAAATATCCTATACTCAAAATATGTTTGCATAAGGCACAAGTTTTCAACATCTTAGTATTTTGAACATTTACATACTCAGTCCCAGTTTTATCAAAACGAGTCTTATGTCCTAAGGGTTCAAAGAAAGTAAAGTATATTTTCAATAAATGACATACAAGTATATAAGATATCAAAATGGTTTTTCAAATGTGTTTTTATTAACAAAATATCTTATATTCAAGGGAAAACTCATTTGGACAAGTATTAAACTTTATTAGACTTAATATATTTCATATACTTTTGTCCAAAAATGTTTTAAGTCATTAAAAGGTTTTTGACAAGGAAAAACGAGCAATCGTCCTCTAACGTAGTGCAACCTTGAGTCTTGAACATTTTTTGGTATTTTGGGCATAACTTTTGCTAAAAAAGTCCAAAAAGGACGATATTGGTGTCCTTGGAAAGTTAAGAAAAAATCCCACAACTTTTTTGTTGATGATTTTTTCTAATTCATAGAACTCGTCTATGAGTTGGGACCTCTAGCTGATGAGTGTAGGGCACCAGTCGACGAGCCCAATGGGTAGAATGACGCTAACGGGCAAAAATGACTAGTTTCTTTCAGGAATTGCTCCCAACGGTCCAATAATGACTAGTAAAGGTTTTTGCCTATAAATACAAGCTATTAGGCTTGTTTAGACATGGTTTTGAGTATTGTTAATCATATTTGTGAAAAATATCATTTTATTCGAAACTTAAGCACTTTGCACTTTACATTTTAGTCATTCATCACAAGTGCTCAATCCTCTCTTACTCATTCATCGTGTTTGATTCATTCCCTGATAGAATAGAGTAAGGATTTGATTTGTATTTCATATTAGCTCATTTGAGGAGCATTGATTTGTATTTCCATCATTTTGTGAGGTTCTTTGTGAACCGGTTGTTATAAGGTTCTTTGTGAACCGTTTGGCGAAGACTCTTTGTGAGCGCGGTAGAGATTTGTTCCTGAGTGTAGGGATTGGTTTCCGAGTTGTAAGGCCTGCTCCACTGGTGAAGGAGTACTTTAGTGGATTGTGGAATCATTGGGTTGGTCTCAAGGCGTGGACGTAGGCTTGGTGCCGAACCACCTAAATATACCGATGTTAATCTTCTCTCCCTATACTCTTTATTATTTGTCTTGTGCATGATTTAAATTTCATATATTGTGATTTTATTGCTTGAATCTTTCCAAAAGTTTTATTTTGTAGAGAAATTTTTATATCCGCAGAAGAGTCCACTCACCCCCCCTCTTGGATTCCATTGTATATACTCCCGGGGCTAGGACGGTAAACAAAATTCACTATCTATCAAAACTAGGTTGAGTTACAACATTGCATATATATGCTAACCTTACACGTACAAAAGGATTAGGAAGTTCTCCAAATACCCTTGTATCAAACCCAAATACTCAATTTTCTCGTGATTAAAATAAAAGTCCCTAAATTCATGATTTGAATAATAGAAAAATTATAATTTTGTGATTGGTTATTAAATGTTTGATAATTATCAAATTATAATTTTAAAAATAACTTTAATTATTACAGTACAAAATAAATTGTTCAATGAATGACAAAAATAAAATTATATTAGGAATGAGAATGACAAATTATCTATCATCCGACATGAGTTATACGATTCAATCTGCCATAAATATGCAATTTAATTGTATGAATTGTACCATCATAACCCTATAATTTACTTAATCCGTCACATATTATTCTATCCAATCCGTTTTATCAGGCCTAACATGCAGTACATATTCTTAAACCCTTATATTTATTATTATTTTTCTTCATAAACCAGTTATTTAATTTAATTTTACAATGCACACATGCATATAATTCCAAACTTGAATCCTGAGAATGATTGGAAGGATTAAGAGATAAGAAATATATTATCTTCCATTTTGTAACTCAATTTTGGTGTGAGCCTTATATATAATAATTTTATGGGCAAATGTCACCATCCTATATGTGGACAAGTATCTCACTTAAAGAATTGTTTTTAGAATCCACCATTTCCAAAGTCCTTCATGAGACATAATTGTAAGACCCCATAAACAAAAAAAAAGTAACGTCCCATCTGAATGAGTCCAAAACTATTAAAAAATTGTAAGTGCACTAACTACTAGAAATAAAAATATATAAGAAAGGTATTAAATAAGTTTAGATAATTAGACAAAAGGACAACATAGATAGGTTCCGATCAGTTTAAGTGATAAGAGACTTATAACTTTGGTGGCAGGCCACAGGTTTGACTCCTTCTTAAAGTATTACGACGGTAAATTATCAGAAACGTGTAAATAGGCGGACGATTTGTACATTTTAGACTTGGTGTCGTACCATAGTGTTCAAACTACAACGATTATAACTGAAAAAAGAAAAATTACAACACAGATCAAGTATATATATATATATATATATATATATATATATAGAAAACAATTGCCATAAACATCGAAAGCCGTTATTGGTGCGAGGGAAAGAACAACCAACAATTAATAAAGAAGATGGTCCAACTCCTCACTTGCCTTGATTAGCGACTCCCACCCTACCACCGGTAGGCACGTGAAGGCTATTGGGCAACCATACAGTGGCCCCTCCCACAGTGACAGAAGTCAAGGCCTCACTGCATAGCCTTCCATTGACACAAATTAATTATTGTTTTCTACTCAATCCGAAGAAATTGCTCTCTCTGATTTGACAAAGACCTCAGCCTCAAGGACAATTCTACCCTCACTTTGCACCATGGATGGCCTTCTTCTTTTTAAATGGTTATGTCATTCTTATTATCATCCACTTTTGGTGGATTGTTGGTATTATTATTGAAAATTTTTAATTTTTTTTATTTATAATTTTTTAATATTTATCTTATAACTACGATATTCTTTCGCCAAAAGTAAAGATATATAAATAAATAAATTAAAATGTCGCAATCCTTTAGTAAAAAGAAGTGGATAGAGAAAAAGAAATGAAAGTAGTCGCTTTTTTTCTTCCTTAAACATGAAAGAAGTATAAGAAAAATTATATAATAAGAATAGAACACTATTAAATAACTTTAGGAAATAGTTATGTAAAGTAATTTTTTTAGTTTCTCTCTTATTAAATCAAACCATAAAAACAAATAAGTTTCTTTTCACTTCTCTATTATTTTTTATCTCTTATGAATTTCTTTCACTTCTCTGCAACTAAACACATAACAAGAGTAGGACTCAAAGTGTACAATAATTATTTTTGTTCATAAAAACCTCACCATCATTATTTACTCAAACCCCAAAAAGTAAATGAATTTTGGGTAGCTCACTAATTGATTAGCAAAAACAATATCCCATTAGAAAAACGGATACACACCAGAAGCTTTAAGTGCCTTGTGTAGGCACATCTTTTATTAATTTATGATAGTAGAAAAAGTTTAAGAGGCCATTTTGGGAACTTTGTGATAAGCCGTTAGAAACAAAATTTAGTAAGACAATCTGACTTTTGACGACAAATTTTGTTGTTTGCAGCGAAAGGCACAGGCTGCCTGTAGGATATAACCTCATTTTCATCACCAGCTATGTTTTGGTTAACTCTCCCATGACCTAATTAATTAACCAAACTATGCTTCCTTTTTAAATTTCTCTCAGTATATAAACTGACTCGCTCTGTGTTTCTACGCAGACAGAGTTGTACTTCCAAAAAACCCATTTATATATTTCTCAATTGTCTCTCACTGCTGTCTTCTGCATTGAAGGAACAGCAGCAGAAAATAGAAATAAAGCAATTAATGGAGATGGGCTGTTGCCTTCTTCCATCATCAGCTTCCCTGAGGGCTGTTCTTTCCATCTTGAGTGCTCTCTGCATTTTTTCTGAGCTTGCACTTGCAAAGCATGCAGGAATAACAAGGCATTACAAGTTTGATGTAAGAACTGCGTTGCATCAACATTGCATTTTTAACATTCTAGGGGTTTAAAGCATTGCATGCATTAGTTCGAGCAATGGCTTGTTTAGGAAGTGATTCTTCTCAATGATTATTAATTTTAATGACCCTAGTATTCAACATTGGTCCCATACCTCCCATTTTCTTGTCGAAAACCACCGGGGATGCATTTTTGAAGCCTTCATAATTTTTTATAGAACAATTGTGCGTTTTCATAGAACAAGTGACGTACTTATTATGGATATAACTTGGCATACTACGCTTGCAGATAAGGCTGCAAAACGTGACAAGGTTATGCCATACAAAGAGCATTGTGACAGTAAATGGGCAATTTCCGGGACCTCGTATTATTGCAAGGGATGGGGATCAAGTCCTGATCAAGGTGGCTAACCATGTTCAAAACAATATCACTATTCACTGGTATCAGCTCCTCACCATTTTGACTTGATCCTAGAAGAATTTATTATTAGCTGCAGTTTATTAATTTGATAGTTTTGCTTTCTGTGATCTCAATTGGGAAAACCAGGCATGGGATAAGGCAGCTGAGGAGTGGGTGGGCAGATGGACCTGCCTATATCACACAATGCCCAATTCAAACAGGGCAGACCTATGTATACAACTTCACCATCACTGGCCAAAGAGGGACCTTGTTTTGGCACGCCCATGTCTCATGGCTAAGGGCAACTCTCTACGGACCCATCGTTATCCTCCCCAAGCATCGCGTTGGTTACCCATTCCCACAACCCTTCAAGGAAGTCCCCATCATTTTTGGTAAGGCAAAGTTTCACCATCCGACACAAACCAAGTTTACACATAGCCACATTATTCATGATATGGACACATAATTTATATTTTTTAAAATATGTAGTAAATAGATTATATATCAATATCTAAATATTTGACTACAGAGTGTACTTATCTAGCTAGTGCAGTAATATTTTATCAAAATTATTAGTTACTAAAAAAATAAATTCAGCGGTAGTATTTGTCCTTTATTTGGGCAAGCTGAGGAGAGTTGTGCATTTCAACCTTTTATTTCCTTGAGATTGGCCTCACAAACATGAGCATGCCTTAAATAAATTACAGGAGAATGGTGGAATGCTGATACAGAGACAATCATCAACCAAGCAACACAAACAGGGCTTGCCCCCAATCTCTCTGATGCATATACCATTAATGGTCTCCCGGGACCCTTCTATAATTGTTCAACCAAAGGTACATTAATTAATCCATTACTTAATTAAAAATAGACCTTTGATTGCTTTAGCTAGAGTCCTTAATTCTGCAAATATATAATAAAAAGCAACTTGTTACATATCTTGCAGATACCTTTAAGTTAAAGGTGAAACCGGGGAAGACGTATCTCCTTCGTCTCGTCAATGCTGCACTTAATGATGAGCTCTTCTTTAGCATTGCCAACCACACCCTCACCGTGGTCGAAGCTGATGCAGTTTATGTGAAGCCATTCAAAACAAACATAATTCTCATCACGCCTGGACAAACCACTAATGTTCTTCTCAAAACCAAACACCGACACCCCAATGCCACCTTCCTCATTGCCGCTAGGCCATACGCCACTGGCCCTGCAGCTTTCGACAATACCACAACTGCAGGAATCCTTGAATATGCTCGTAGTACTACTTCTACCTCAAACACAAAGAGCCAGAAGCTTCCCCTCCTCAAACCAGCACTTCCGGCATTCAACGACACAAATTTGGCCACAAGTTTTAGCAAGAAACTCCGCAGCCTAGCCACCCCCAAGTTCCCAGCAAAGGTTCCAAAAACTGTGGACAAACATTTTTTCTTCACTGTGGGACTGGGGTTGATCCCATGCTCACAAAATCAAACATGCCAAGGACCCAACAACACTAAGCTAGCTGCTGCTGTGAACAATGTATCATTTGTCATGCCAAGCACAGCTCTTCTCCAAGCTCACTTTTTTCAACAATCCAAAGGGGTTTACACTACGGATTTCCCAGCAAACCCACAGTCCAAGTTTAATTACACGGGAACTCCACCGAGCAACATCATGATGAACAGTGGCACAAAGGTGGTGGTGCTTCCGTTCAATACTAGGGTGGAGTTGGTGATGCAGGACACCAGCATCATTGGTGCAGAGAGTCACCCACTGCATCTTCATGGCTTCAACTTCTTTGTGGTAGGACAAGGTTTTGGGAACTTTGACGCTAAAAAAGATCCACCAAAGTTCAATCTTGTTGATCCAGCTGAGAGGAACACTGTGGGTGTGCCGTCGGGGGGTTGGGTCGCAATTCGTTTTCTTGCAGACAATCCAGGTGGGTATGCAATACGATTAGAACTCATTAAATTAACCTGACCTTGGATGTGGTCGTGCATTTGGTATCTAAGTACTTGTCATATGCACGAGTCGCATTTGTTTCATGCGCAATAAATTTTGCATCGATTAAATTTAAGAAAACGAGTGGGACTTACTGTCATATGACAGGGATTTGAATAACATTTAGGTGCACGGGCATGATAATAAATTCTTTTGCTAATTGATGTGAAGTAATGATTTGGTTTAATCTGTCTCCCATTGCTTAGAATTAATTGATATGTGAACATGCAGGTGTGTGGTTCATGCATTGCCACTTGGAAGTTCACACGAGTTGGGGCTTGAAGATGGCATGGGTAGTCATGGATGGAAAGCGGCCCAATCAGAAGCTACCTCCTCCACCATCTGATCTACCCAAATGTTAAAACTACATTCTTATCTAATTTCCTCCAAAGATGGGATTGCTTAATTAGGTGTTCTTTCATTTTTTTTCAAAGATGTAATTTTTCATTCATTTATGACTTTTCAACTTCTACCCACAAGGGGTATAAATACGATTGTATTAGCATATGACCATTGTTATCAACACTTGTGTGCTCCCATTTCGAAAATACAAGAGGAGTTTTTGCTTGAATCACACTCTTTTTGTTGCTTCATGTGTAACTTTTTTTTTTTTAAATAAATTTTTACATTGGACCAATTAGTTTTATCAAAAAGTCCAATTTTGAAAGTAATTTGTGAAGACTTAGGGAGTGTGGGTACATTTGGATGTAGGTCCATTCACACTTATGTCATCTCAAAGCACTCTAAAACTTGACTTATCAAAAGGATTTGACATTTCTCATATGTATATTTATCCCTCTCTCTCTCTCTCTCTCTCTCTCTCTCTCTCTCTCTCTCTCATCTAAGCACTTTTAATCGTTCTAGTAGTGATGAACATTGCCAATACGATGTTGTTCCACATTATTGTTATTAAAATTTAAGAGTGTAACATATGAAGGCCACCAATTCCTAGTAAAAAAAAGAGAAAATAATAATAATTTACAATATATGGCAATAGTATACAATAATAAGTAGGATCGAAGCATAAAAGATGGCTTAGCTCAATCATCCTCTAACATAAAAATGTCCCTTGAGGTTGTGAAAAATCACAGTTATACTACTAAATATGATGGTTGAGATATCAATATCCAATACCAAAGAAAAAGTATTAGCATTTTTTTTTTCACTTTAGACATAGTTTGTAACGACCAGTTTATTTAACCATTTTTTTTTTATTAATAATCAATATCATAATTCTGACAAATTATAACCTATCTGGACCCATGGTACCAGGGGTACACCTGAAATACAGTACTGATATCTAAGCAGCATGAAACGTAATAACATACACATATTAAATTTCCATTCATCACAATACCAGAGTTTACTACCACCATCATTTGAATACACACAACCCAAAATAACCAAATGAGTCCTAGGGTCGCCATCCCAAAAATCCGTCTGACCCTAGCAAAAGACTTACCCTTCAAAACAGGGTAGCACAACTGAATACTAACGCTGTGGAGCTTTATTTGCTCTCCTATTCGGGGCTCTTGAAATGTTTATATAATTTGGGACGAGACACCTCTCAGTAAAGGAAAATAAACTAATATCAGTGTGTGACAATATGAGTATTTTCATGTTATACATATAACAGTACATAAACATACTTAATAAAACTGTGTGTGTCATATTTTGGAAAACATATATAATCATAACATGATATAATATACCGAATTTCCATATACATAATTCATCTTATATAACTATACATAGAAAACATCTTGGATGGTTAGCTGGTTGGTGCCATGTCTTACCACCACATGATTGGGTTGTGCGGCCCGAAGGCGGGACCTGACAATGGCTGGTCGACCACTGTCGAATCAAAAGCAAAAGTGTGTAAGTACGATGGGTCTGCCTCTCCTGGTCTGTACACCAGGGGCGCCAACACTATAATAAACCACATCGACTGCCAATCTCCCACTGCCCCGTATGGCAAGCGGTAGCACTAACATAATCATGATCGTAATCATATAACTATGGTACCGTGCTTCGTGAAAGCCTAAACCAAGCCAACCAGGTTCTGATAACATATAACATACTTCCAAATAATGATACATGGCTATACATAATCATATCTGATAGCTTTACCGTGATCCCAAGAGGGGGGGGGTGAATTGGTACTTTTAAAATTTAAGTCATAGGTCAATCTCCTAACAGCAGTATTTTCATAACCCTATGGTCAATCTAGTGCAAGTAATATAAATCAGTTGTATGTACCAGTAATTAAATAAAGCAATCTAATTAACAACACAAGCACTAGAAAGCAGTAAAGTAAGAGTGACACACAAAAATGTTATCGAGGTTCGGCCAATTGCCTACGTCCCCGCCTTGGCTAACAAGCATAAGGATTTCCACTATAATTGCTCACTTAAGCGGGTGGAGCGGCACCTATAACAAACCAAGTCAATTACCACAGGGCTGACCTCAACATTTACAACCAATCTTTACCGGGCTGGATTACCGCCCCTTCAGGCCACGCTTGGAAAGACAACAGTATTCTCTCAAATAGAAGGTACATAAATAGTGCTTTCATGTAAAGCAGATATGTACCCAAATACGCACATTCACATACACATCAATGATATGGATATAGTGTAAGCTCAGTGATGCATGTTTTGTGCAATCAACACTCAATACAATATAATCAGTATGATGCTCAAGAGTGTTCAACACAAGCAATATCTTGGAATCTAAACAAAGTATTTCAATAGCAAATCAATATTCCAAGTATACGAATCAGATAATCAAACTAATTTAAGAAAGTTTTCTTCAATGTAATATGCACAATACTATTTTGAAAATATTTGCTTGTTTGAAAAAATCTTTGCACACCAAAAACAAAGCTATTGGACACTTGCAACAGAATGCAAATATCCAAAGCTTCATTGGTTTAATCCCACACAAGATTTATAATATGAAAATCTGTGGGATAAACCAAAGTTAAACTCCCCAGAAAATTTATCTCAATCACACAAACAAGTGGGAGTATTTAGCAAAGTATAGCGATCACAATCACACAAAAAGAACTCTCACAATCTCAGAATTTATCAAACGGATGAAAGTTTGAGAGTATTTGGCCAAAAAATGAATTTTCAAGAGAGAGAATTTTTTTGGCTACTTACTTTGCTAATCGTTGTCTAATCTTGCAAATGAACTCATATTTATAGCCAAGGATAAAACTATAACTAGTTGGGACATGTTGGGAATAATTAAAAAAGTCCCAAATGGTTAAAATACAATCAGCCAGAATTAACCCTGTTTTACTATGGTTAAATTAATTTTAATCGGCCGGGGTTCGGGTGGCTGAACTAAGGTTTGGTCGCCCGACAAGACTTAATAATAAATTTTATTAAACTATGTTCGGTCGCTCGGTTTCACATTCAGAGACCCGAATCAAAGTCAGTAGCATTGCTTCGTGACTTCGGGTGCCTGGTCCTATATTCGGTGGCCCGAATCCATGCATTTGGTCACCCAAGGTCCTTTTTGAAGTAAAATAGTCGGTCACTTGAGTTGGTGAACTGTCCCTTTCGAGGGGTTCAGGAGCCTACGGAAGATATATGTATTTATGGATCGGTCGCCCGAGAGCCTGGTCAACTGTTAACTTGTCAACAATCGGGCGCCTGAGGAGTTTTGAACTCCAAGGGTTTGGTCGCCCGAGCTCTCTCAAGTTACTTAGAAATGTTCAATTCAAGCACAATTTCAACACTCTTATATATTATATGCTATGTGTGTGAGTGTTGGGACCTAGAGTCTTGCTATGGTCTTATGGAGCTTACCATATATCCTATATGCATGATGTATAAGTAAGATAAATACAAACAAAAGCCTAGGTTACTATTATAGACCTATATTACAGACATCGAATTTACAATTACAAATTACAAGTCTTCAGGGTCTTCTGGTTGTTTCAAGTGTTCTTTCTTGGGATATTCATTTGAGCCTGCACAAACACTTGACAATCATCAAATACCTGAGTATTTGTCATTATTAAAACCGATTGTGACCTATAAGGTCAACATTCTCCCACTTTTTGATGGTGACAAATACATCATGCAAAAAATGGGTATAACCTTAGGAGGCTCCCCCTAACAATGTGCATCATGTAAAAAGCTAAATAATATTTTCAATTCAATTCAATCCACAATTTCAATTTAATCTAATGAGTTAACCCAAATTTTGCCCCTACATCTCCCCCTTTCACAAACAGCAAAAAGGGCCATGGGAATTAAGAACTTTAGGCAAAGGGTAAACACCATATTTATACATTACAAGTTTTGGAAAGATTTTGAAAAATTTTGGCAGAGTGCCGTTTGAAAATAGGACTTTCCAAAACAGATCCTGTATAAATAAAATCCTATTTGAGTTTATAAATCCTAGCAATTTATCCATAACTACTCAAACAGTTCCAGTATGATCAACCAGTAAAACATAAAGCTCAATATTATCATGCTATAGATATAAGAATTATACACACAAGCAATAATCAATATTTACAAAGTCTAAGGCAATAAGGCATGTCAACAATAATATTGGTTACTAAGACTTGTAAATTTCACTTGAGAGCTCCCCCAAAATTTATGCAAACTATGAAACATCTAAGAAGCTTCTCTACTGTGCATTAGACCTAACTCATGTCTAATTTGTATGAACCTATCTTCTGGAAGTGGTTTAGTGAAAATGTTCGCCCACTGTTCATTAGTGCATACAAACTCAAGAGCTACATCTCCTTTTTGTACATGATCACGAAGAAAATGATGTCTAATCTCAATGTTGGTGTATCCCAATCATGTGAGGGTAGGTTCTCTGCAAATCCTCCAATGTTTTCTAATGAAAATTTTTCTGATTGGAAACTTAGAATGACTATCTTTATAAAATCATTGAATTGGAGGAGTTGCAGAGTCATTACTCAAGGGGATATCGTACCTATAAAGAATGTCAATAATGTTGAAATCCCCAAATTAGAAATTGAGCTGAATGATAACGATATGAGTTTAATTCAAATAAATTTTGATGCCATGAATATTCTATGTTATGCTTTAGATGCTAATATCTTTCGTGAAGTAAGGGCATGTCAAAATGCTAAAGCAATATGGGAGGAACTTGAAAAGAGATATGGAGCATCTAAGCTTGAAACGTCTATAGCTGAGTTTATTGTTTTACCAGGATGGACCCTGGAGGTGGCAGCACGTATGCAAGTGGTAGTGAGGCTGTTTGACCCTCGGGTGCAGTTGGTGGCTACTTAGACGTAGTATTACACAGCGTGGCTCAGCAAGTCATGGCTGAAATTGCCAGAAGTTCCAGGGAGCAGAGAGGTTTGTTTACAGGCCACAGTTGTATGATTGAGAAGTTTACAAAGACGAATCCTCCGACTTTCTCAGGAGGAACTGATCCTGCAGTCGCTGAGAATTGGATGCAGGAGATTGAGAAGGTGTTGGCAGTGCTACAGTGTACAGAGGAGTAGAGGTTTCTATTTGCCACATATAAACTGACAGGAGAGGTCGAGAGATAGTGGATGGAAGTGAAACTTCTAAAGCAGCAGGGTTCAGTGCCTATATAGATGACATGGGACCGATTTAAAGAAATATTCTTCGACAGATATTTTTCCGCCACTATTAGAGAGGCCAAAGTGGAAGAGTTCCTGAATCTGATGCAGGGACAACAATCAGTCTAGCAGTATGTGGCAAGGTTCATAAAGTTGTCTCACTTTGCCTCGTATATTGTTCCTAATGAAGTAAAGAAAGCAAGAAAGTTTGAAAGAGGTTTGAGGCAAGAAATCCTTAAGAAGGTAGCAGTTTTGAAAGTGTTGGATTTTGCTGAATTGGTAGATAGAGTAGTTATGGCTGAGGCCAGTGAGCGGATGGACGTAGAGGAGCAGCAACAGAAGAAGAGATCCATGACTTCAGGCTTCCAGCACGGATCCAGGTAGGGTTAGTGGAGGAGAGGAAACTATGGTAGAGGACAGAGGCAGGAATGTAATGACCTCAAAATTTATATCATCATTTTTTTTTGTTCCGATACCCCCTACTATGAAAATCATGCCTCATAAGGCACTAGGGTAATCCTATATACAATAATCATACCTATGCAGCGAAAACATAAATCATACAACCGTAAATATCATACAATACCAGAAATCTGTATTTCTAAACCATAGCTATATAATACATCTCTCTCCAGTAATATCTATCCCAAAAATACAAAATCCTGTACAATCTTACCCTACAACTAGGGCAACCAAGTAAACTCTCTATTCGCGAGCTTGATCTGCTCACCTAACTGGCTCACCTGAAAAATGGTAAAGTAATGGGGTGAGACGATGCTCAGTAAGTGGAAATATGCTATTACTAGTGTGTGGTGACCGAGTCGTAAAACTATAATAATAGTATTTAAAACTGCATGATCTGGAAAATCTGTAAAACACATGTATAATAGCTTAAAATATTTGTATCATTTGAACTTTCTATCGTTCATATTGCTATATCATACTACAACCTCTCCGAGCACAGTTTGATGGTACCCACACACTATCTGAGATATGTGATTGCACTCTATTTGTATTAGCAACGGTACCATGCTCTATATTCTGTATCTGTATCTGTCTATAATCTTTTCACGGGGATATGATACTATATATATGCTATACTATACTATACTCTTTATACTGTTTTCATTATGTTTCCAAAATAACCATAACACTATTAATCTATACTGTAAATACTGTAATATCTGTAGCATCTTGATGCTATACTATATCATCTGTCTGTATACTCTGTCTGTATATTTTGAGTGTTATGGCATTTAGGAAAACAAAGCTTTCTATATACATTGTATATATTGATACGAATAAACATTTGTATACTATTATATATACATATCTGTATGTGTATTCATCTGAATAAATACTGTATATGTATACATATTCTATCTATATAAAATTTGTAAATATCTAACTATATCTGCATAACTTAATATACTCAAAAACTTTATAAAACTCCATATCAGATAATATCTACTCAGGCCATACATACTTTAAAAATTCATATTCTGTATAATAACTGGTATACATGCATATATATATATATATATATATATATATATATATAATTTCTGATAAGATAAGTAAATCTTCTAACATAGCATATTTCCCTTACCTAATTTCTAAAAAGTCCCTACTGTACTCTGGCCCTATACCCGTAAGGTTCTCCACTTAACACCCTGAAAACGACATCCCCTAAAGCAAAACATCAGTATTTTCCTGCATACAACATTTCCTATAACTACAGGGAAAGTATATTCTGAATAAAACACCTTACCCTGAATTTGGAATGAATTTCAAACCACTTCCACCAATCATCCGCTCCAGTAGACTTGTAGAGAACTTTCCCAAGAGTGTCATAGTGGCTTCAGTTCGTCGATCCGGCAAGAAATAGAGCTGGGATCGAAGAAAGAAGGAGAGGGGTGCATTTAAGAGAGAGGGAGAGAGAGGGAGAGAGAGAGAGAGAGAGAGAGAGAGAGAGAGAGAGAGAGAGAGAGAGAGGGAGGGTTTGTGCCAGTTTTGATGGAAAAATATGGTTTTTCACTATTTATAGAGCCGGATTCGTTGACGAGACACGTCACCTCGTCGACAAGTCCTGAAGGAAGTTCGTCGATGAACCGTCTCTCCTCGTCAACGAATTTCAAACATCCAAAACTCCCTCTCAGTATCTTCTCGTCGACGAGACCTCTTGTGCGCTTGTCGACAAACTCCTTGTATTTGTCGATGAGGCCCTGAGTAAATCTTCTGGGTTATTACATTCTTCTCTTATAAAATTTTGTCCTTGAAATTTACTATTCGTGTTGAACCATCATTTATATAATTTATCATCCCCAGAGAAAAATGGTCTACTTATTTTATTACCTGCCCTCACTTATGGTAGGGGAATACCGTGGTTACATACTATGTTCTGGGAGATTACACAAATAAAATTAAGACCACCTACTAACTAATTCAATACATGTACTTGCAAAAGAAACTTTATCTAACTATTTACATTACCTGATTACTCTTAGAAAAAATGTGTGTATTTCTTTTTAATTTCATCCTTGAGTTCCCATGAGGCTTCTTCCATAGCATGGTTCCTCCACAGAATCTTCACTAGCTGAATTTCTTTAGTACGTAGTTTTTGTGTCTTTCTGTCTAAAATCTATACTGGCGTCTCTTCATAAGCTAGTGAATCCTTGAGTTCTATCTCTGCATAGCTGATTATGTGGGATGGGTCTGGGACGTATTTCCTTAACATAACAACATGAAATATGTCATGAATTCGAGCCAGAGCTGGCGGCAAAGCTAGCCTATAGGCAACTGACTCTATTCTCTCTAGGATCTCAAAAGGACCAATATACCTAAGGCTCAACTTGCCTTTCTTCCCAAACCTCATAGCTCCTTTAATAGGAGCTATATTAAAAAATACTCAATCTTCTACATCAAACTCTAGTTCTCGGTGGCGAGTGTCTGCGTAGCTTTTTTGCCGACTCTGCGCAATACTGATTCTTTCTTTAATTAGTCGGACCTTGTCACAAGCTTCCTGTACTATCTCTGGACCCAAAACTCGTCTTTTTCCTACTTCATCCCAAAAGAGAGGAGAATGACATTTCCTACCATACAATGCCTCGTAGGGGGCTATGCCGATACTAGCCTGATAGCTGTTATTGTAAGCAAACTCGACTAACGGCATAAACTGATTCCAGCTACCCCCAAAATCAAGCACACAAGCATGAAGCATATCTTCAAATGTCTGGATCATCCCCTCAGTCTGACCATCTGTCTGAGGGTGGAAAGCAGTGCTAAATGCTAACTGTGTACCCATAGCTTCCTGAAAACTCTTCTAAAATCGTGAAGTAAACCGAGGATCTCAGTCAGAGACTATGGATACTGGCACACCATGGACACGAACTATTTCCTGAACATATATTTTTGCCAATATATCCATGGAATAACCGACTTTAATCGGAATGAAATAAGCGATTTTTGTCAAACGATCAAAAACCACCCAAATCGCATTCAATCCCTAACGCACTGACTGTAATCCTATAACGAAATCCATCGAAATATGATCCCATTTCCATTCTGGAATAAACAATGGCTGCAACTACCCTATTGGTCTTTCGTGCTCAGCTTTAACTTGCTGGCACATCAAGCATTGCTGTACAAATTCAGCTATTTCTCTCTTCATTCTACTCCACCAGAAGTACTCCCGCAAATCTTGATACATTTTAGTGCTACCTAGATGTATGGTGTATAGGGATTTGTGAGCCTCCTCCAATATAGCTCTCTTGATCTTGCTATTTGTAGGAATGCAGAGCCTAGTATGGAACCGCAGGGCTCCATCAACTGATATGTTGAATTCCTCACCTTAACCATCTCGCACCCTAGCCATTACCTCTGCCAATTCCGCATCATCACTCTAAGCTGTTTTAATCCTTTCGTATAGCGTCGGATGAACCACTAAACTAGAAATGACTGCCTGAGGACTCTCCTCTATCAACTCTATGCTCTGAATCTTCATGGCTGCTAGTGCTGGTCCCACATATTTCCTGCTCAGAGCATCAGCTACCACATTTGCTTTCCCTGGGTGGTAACTAATGGTGCAGTCATAGTATTTAATGAGTTCAAGCCACCTTATTTGCCTCATATTTAGTTCCTTCTGAGTAAAGAAATACTTCAGACTTTTGTGATTCGTGAAAATCTCGCACTTTCCACCATATAGGTAATGCCTCCATCTTTAGAGCATACACCACCGCAGCTAGCTCTAAATCATGGACAAGATAATTTCTCTTATATTCTTTAAGCTGTCTAGATGTATATGCAATAACCATGTCGTGCTACATTAATATGCACCCAAGTCCCTTCAGGGACGCATCACTGTCTATCACAAATCCGTCCTCACCTGATGGGATAGCTAATACTGGAGCTGAAACTAACCGCCGCTTTAATTCTTGGAAACTCTGCTCATAATCATCGGTCCAATCAAACTTTATATTTTTCCTCGTAAGCCATGTTAGTGGACCTGATAACCTAGAGAAGCCATCTATGAAGTGTTGGCAATAGCTTGCTAATCCTAGAAAACTTCTAACTTCCTAAACACTTCCCAACCTTTCCCAATTCAATACTGCCTCTATTTTTCTCGGATCAACTGATATTCCTGTCTCAGAGATCACATGACCGAGAAAGGTAACCTGTCTCAACCCGAATTCACACTTCTTGAACTTCGCATATAACTTTCTTTCTCTTAATGTTTACAATACCAGTCACAAATGATGCTCATGCTGTAACGACCTGCTTAATTAACTGATTTTTTTTCCATTGTAATAATTATCATACTCTGATACCATAACATAATCCTAAGCAGTGAGAAGCATAATCATATAAACAAAACCTAAACCATTACATACAATACCAGGGTTCTGAAATGTTTTGCAAAATATACAACATAACTGTATCCCCAAAAATTGCCCTCAACTAGCTAGGGTTACACAAAATCATTCCCAAAAATGATACTCACTCTCTGATGGGGCACTACAGACGCCCTCTATTTGCAAGCCTGAGCTGCTCGCCTACTTGGATCACCTGAAAAATATATCAACACTGGGATGAGCCAACGGTCAGTAAGAGAAAATATGCTATTACTAGTGTGTGACAAATGAGCTACTACATATCATGAAATTTGTTTCATATAAACATGAATAACTGAGTACAAAAGTACAGTACAAATGATAAAACACACCACCCATTTCCCCTCTTTCTTAACATATAAGTATTATGGTTATAATTCAAAATACTTCTAGTGTATATAGTAGGATCCCTATTTCTATAAATCAATACGTAAGTAATAGTAACTGAAACTGTTCCCTGTGGCTATCTGTGTCATGACATGCCCCTCATGACGAGGTTGTGCGGCCCGTAGGTTGGATTTACCTTGGCTGGCCAACCAGGAATAAATCACTGAACTCCGTCAGTCGACCTGCCCACCTCAACCCATATCTGGATGGGGAGCCTAGCCTCTTCAAGGGCCTAGGTGGTCGACCATACCACGTATATCTGAATAGGTGGTTGCACTCATATAGTAACAAAGTATCTGTAGCAACGGTACCGTGCTTTGTAGCTGCAAGTCGAACAGGGTCTGATATCGTATAATGTATTTCTATATAAATGTCTATCTGATTTACCATGATTCTGAAGTACTGAAATAACCATGATACTGCATAACGTACTGAAATCTAAATAATCATAACATGGAACTGCATATTCGTAATACTGGAATTCGTGTTATCATGGTACTGAAATTCATAAGATCATGGTACTGAAATATAGTAAAATTATGGTATTGATATTCGTATAATCATGGTGCTGAAATGCGTATAATCATGATACTGAAATTCATAAAATCATGAAACTAAATTCATAAACTATTCCCCATACCATATACATAATCATAAGCCACACCATACTAAAATACATAATTTTTGTAAATAAATAAACTGCATAATATTCAGAACTTTCCTAGCATAGCATATTTTCTCTTACCTTATCTCTGAAAAACCCCTACTATACTCTAGCTTGATACCCGCAGGGCCTCCTACAAAACACCCTGAAACCAATATTTTCCAGAACTAAATATCAGTATTTTTTCGTCTATATCATTTTCTATAACTACCACAAGGCCAAAAGGAGATTAAAAGGCCTTACCCTGAATTTGGGATGATTTCCAACTCTGATTTCCCGATGATCTGCTCTGGTAGATGCGTAGAGAATTCTACCAGGAGCGTAGTAGCAGCTTCGGATTGTCGATCCGGCGACTGGTGGGGTCGAAAATGAAGAGAGAAGGGAGAGAGAGTTGTAGAAGAGAGAGAGAGAGAAAAAGAGAGAGAGAGAGAGAGAGAGAGAGAGAGAGAGAGAGAAGCGAGTGAATGACAAAAATCCTAGGTTTCCACTATTTATAGGACCGGGTTCATTAACGAGACACGTCACTTCGTCAATGAGCCCTTCACAAAATTCGTCGAAGAAGCCTTGTGTTCGTCGAAGAAATTCAGAGAAACCTGAACCGTCTCTCTATATTTTCTCATCAACGAAGCCCTGTATTCGTCGACGAAATTTTGAAGATCTTCGTTGACAAGACCCTGTGTTCGTCGACGAAGTCTACGACCTCCTTCTATTTCTGTATCTATTTTCTCTCCCTCTTATTATTAAAAAGCTATTATTCTTCGGGTTCGTCCTCAAGACTCCTCGAGTAGACCAGTATATCATCAATAAATACAACTACAAACTGGTCCAAATACGAATGGAACACTCGATTCATTAAATCCATGAATACCTCTGGTATGTTAGTCAACCTAAATGGCATCACCAATAACTCGTAATGCCCATATCGGGTTTGAAATGTGGTCTTCAAAATATCCTCTGCTCTAACTTTTACCTGATGGTAACCCGACCGTAGGTCAATTTTAGAGTAAACCTGGGTCCCCTAAAGCTGATCAAATAAATCATTGATCTTAGGGAGAGGATATTTATTCTTGAATGTTAGTTTGTTGATCTCCTTATAATCGATGCACAATCTCATGGTTCCATCTTTCTTTTTCACAAACAAAACTGGCGCTCCTCAGGGCGACACAGTGGGCCTAATAAACGCCTTGTCCAACATTTCCTGTAGCTGATCTTTCAACTCTTTTAACTCGGTTGGAGCCATACGGTACGGTGCTTTAGAGACTGGTGCTGATGCCGGCAACAAATCTATAGTAAACTCAATTTCACAGTCAGGCGGCAAACCAGGTAATTCTTCTGGAAAAAACATATGGGAATTTCCTCACTACTAGTATGTCAGCTTGTCCCAATTCTTCTTTTGGTAATTATTTTATGTATGCGACATACCCTTGGAAACCACCCTGCAGCAGTATTCTCACCTGAATGGCCGACACCAACTGTGGCCCGGCACGTATACGTGAACCCACAAATCTATACTCTTGTTCATCCGGGGGTTTGAAAATTACTTCTTTCTGGTGATAATCTATAATGGCGTGATGAGTTGCTAGCCAATCCATGCTCAGTATCACATCAAATCCCTGAATATTTAGGACCACAAGATCGGCTGACAGCACTTTCTCCTGAATACTTACTGGAAAATTCCGAAGCACCTTCCTGCATTTTACCACAAATCCCATCGGCGTACCCATAGATAATTCTACATCTAATAGCTGTGTCTCCATCCCAGTTATTCTGACATATCCCACTGATATAAAAGAGTGGGTGACACCTGTATCAAACAAAATAATAATTTTATATGGTAAAGCAATAAGGGTACCTGTGACCACGTTTCCAACCATCTTGGGGTCTCCTGGCATCAATGCATAAACCCTTGCAAGCGCGGTTCTGCTGACCTCCGCGGGGCACCTGGTATCCTCCCTGAAATGGCCTAGGAGCTGGTACATAACCTGGTGGCATCTGACAGGATCGAGCCATATGACCGGACCTCCCACAGCGATAACAGAAATTCTCCCCCAGCTGGCACTCACCAGGGTGTCTCCATCCACATCTAAGACATATGGCAGGAAACTGTCCACTTTGAAATCCACTGTGCTCTACCATTTGTCTCTGACCTTTGCCAGATCTACCTCCTCTCTAAAGGAATCGATTGGGACCCGCCTGAAAACTCGAGGGCGTAGTCCTCTTCCTTTGACTTTGTGTTTCAGTCTCCCTGAGTAAACTCTTCTCTACTATAGTAGCTCTGTCAACCAACTCTGCAAAAAATCCTGGATCCTCAATACCGCCACCTGCCTATAAATATCCCGCCTCAAGTTTCTCTCTAACATTCTGGTTTTCTTCACTTCATCGGGGACAATATATGGGCAGAAATGTGAGAGCTCGATAAATCTCGCTGCGTATTGTTGAACTGTCATCGACCCCTAGGATAGACTCAAAAACTCCTGTACTCGAGCCTCTCTGATCGAGGTAGGATAGTACCTATTGAAGAATACCTCCTTGAAACGAGCCCAAGTCATCGACACTGGTGTAGTCCTCTGCTTCTCTAATAGCCTGGTAGCTATCCACCACCCCTCGGCATCCTCCACCAGTCTATATGTAGCATATAAGACCCTCTGCTCATCGGTGTAGTGAAGTACTGTTAGGATCTTCTCTACCTCCTGCACCCAGTTCTTAGCAACTGCAGGGTCAGCCACTTCGGAAAAGGTTGGCGGATTCATCTTTATAAATTTCTCTATGGTACATCCCTAAATTGGAAATGAACCTCCCTGCTCTCTAGAGCTCCGTGCTATCTCAGCCATAACTTGCTGAGCCACACTATATAATACAACATCTGAATCTCCACCTCCCGTGCTAGAAGGACCCGCTCCGTCATCATCACTTGTGTGAGCGCTACAGCCTCCTGGGTCCATCCTAAAAATATATGAAACACTATTTCAGAATCCTTTTTTTCCACACAAACCTAACTTATTCCATTAAACAATCCCTCCAGATCCTAATCCTAAATCAACTCCTGCAACCTAAACACATGACTCGTCGATAGTTTACTATGGTTTTCCTGAAATCGTCACCCCAAGAAAAACATAGAAATCATCACGAAATCCTGTATCTAGATCACAGAACAAAATCTTAAATTCTTTTTCCTATATTTCGGTATTGTTTTCTGCTGCACTCTAGAGTCTACAGGACCTAAAAACCTAGGCTTTGATACCAAAATGTAACGACCTCAAAATTTATATCATCATTTTTTTTTGTTCTGATACCCCCTACTATGAAACTCATGCCTCAGAAAACACCGAGGTAATCTTGTATACAATAATCATACCTATGCAGCGGAAACATAAATCATACAGCTGTAAATATCATACAATACCAGAAATCTGTATTTCTAAACCATAGCTATATAATACATCTCTCTCCAGTAATATCTATCCCAAAAATACAAAACCCTGTACAATCTTACCCTACAACCAGGGTAACCAAGTAAACTCTCTATCCGCGAGCTTGATCTGCTCGCCTAGTTGGCTCACCTGAAAAATGGTAAAGTAATGGGGTGAGACGACGCTCAGTAAGTGGAAATATGCTATTACTAGTGTGTGGCGACCGAGTCGTAAAACTATAATAATAGTGTTTAAAGCTTCATGATTTGGCAAATATGTAAAACACATGTATAATAACTTAAAATATTTGTATCATATGAACTTTCTATCATTCATAATGCTATATCATACTACATATGACAAAAGCTGTAAAACTGTATACATATACATATACATAACTGTGCTCTTTCACTGGGATTTTGTATGTCATGATTTGACCCCTCATGACAGGGTTGTGCGGCCCGTAGGTGGGACTTAACCTGGTTGGCCCTCCAGGTAAGTCACTATACTCTACACTACCTCAGTTCGGCCAAACTACATTTACTCCTAAGCTTGGGACTGGTTGTTACCTCGTCAAGCTGGCCCCCTCAACCTAGTGAACTGGGGAGCTGCAACCTTTCCGAGCACTGTTTGACGGTACCTACACACTATCTGAGATATGTGGTTGCACTCTATCTGTATTAGAAACGGTACCGTGTTCTGTATTCTATATTTGTATCTGTATGTAATCTTTTCATAAGGATATGATACAATATATATATATATATATATATATATATATATATATATACTATACTATACTATACTCTTTATACCGTTTTCATTATGTTTCCAAAATAAACATAACACTATTAATCTGTATTGTAAATATTGTAATATCTGTAGCATCTTGATGTTATATTGTATCATCTGTCTGTATATTCTGTTTGTATTATCTATCTATATACTCTGAGTGTTATGATATTTAGGAAAACATAGCTTTTTATATACACTGTATATACTGATCTGAATAAACATCTGTATAGCTTTCTATATACATTGTATATAGTATGATATACTGTAAAAAAATTATATAAGTTCTTCATCACATAAATATCTACTTAAGCCACACAAGCATTTAAAATTCATATTCTGTAAAACTGGGTAATAAACTGGTATATACATATGTATAAAATCTCTAATAAAATTATAAGAATTCCTAACATAATATATTTCCCTTACCTTAACTCTGAAAAGCCTCTACAAAATTCTGACCCTATACCCACAGGGTTCCTAGTTCAACATCTTGAAAACCACATCCCCCAGAACAAAACATCAGTATTTTCTTACCAACAACATTTCTTATAACTATGAGAAAGACATAATATGAATAAAATGCCTTACTTTGAATTTGGGATGATTTTCAAATCGACTTCCCCCACGATCAGTTCTGGCAGACTTGTAGAGAACTTCGTCAGGAGCATCGTGGTGACCTCATATCCTCAATCCGGCGAGAAATGGGGCCAGAATCAAATAGAGAAGGGGAGAGGGGCGTAGAGAGAGAAAAGGGGGAGTGTTTTGCGCAAAATAATACTGAAAAATATGAGTTTTCACTACTTATAGGGCCGGATTCGTCGACGAGACATGTCACCTCGTCATCGAGTCCTTTAATTATTTCGTCGATGAACTTCCTCCCTCGTCAATGAATTTTAGACTGTCCCAAAAACTCTTCTCGGTATCTTCTCATCGACATACTCCTTGTGTTTGTCGACAAGGCCCTGCGAAAAAAATCTTTTGGGTTATTATCTTCAAAGTGCAATATCGTCGACAAACGCAAAGTGTTCATCGACGAAGCCTACTGCCTCCTTATGTTTCTATTTCCATTTCCCTCTCTCTTTATTTAAATACCATTATTTTTTGGGTCGTTACATTCTCCCCTCATAAAATTTCGTCCTTGAAATTTACTGTCTATATCTCCATCTATACACTCCATCATCCCGCAAAGGAAAATGGTCTATTTATTTTATTACCTGCCCTCACTTGTGGTGGAGGAATACCGTGGTTACATTTATGTTCTGGGAGATTACACATATAAAAACTAAAAACTATCTACTAACCAAAATCAATACATGTACTTGCAAAAGAAACTTATCTAACTATTATACTTTACCTGATTACCTCTATACCTCCTAAAACAACTGCGAATATCTCTGTCTGATCTGCTCCTCGAGTTCCCAAGAAGCTTCCTCTAGGCGTAATTCCTCCACAAGACTTTAACTACTGCCTCCTTCTGTTTCTGTTTTCATTTCCCTCTCTCTTTATTATTTAAATACCATTATTTTTTGGGTCGTTATAATTGTACTGGTGGCTTTCACACTATAACACTTTAAAAGGCACACACTTTCTTGATTAGTTAGGACCTCGGTAGTAGGTAGCCGTTTCCAGTGCATTGAAGTGCAAAGGTGGTTTTCCCCTATTTTTATTCCTTTTTTTTTTTTTTTCTTTTCTCTCTTTTTCTTATTTTTTTCCAACTAATCCCTAGCTTGTTTCTTGTTTTCATTTGCTTCAAACTTTTTTATTTTTATTTTTATTTCATAAACCACTAGGATAGGGTTCATTAGAGTCATAAACAACTAAAGTATACATCAACCAAAAATGATCTAAGGTAGTCTTTCTAAGTTTTCTGACCTGTGTAGTGTGTGAAGACAGACTTTCAACATCCTTCCCTTTGTTGAACTAAGTGAAATAGATAAAATTCTCTTTTGATTCAAGCTCGGTTGCACTACATCCTACATTTTCCATATCCTCAAAAAGAGAAAGAAAAAAAAAATAAAAAAAAAATTGGCATGTAATGTTCACAAATAAGGAATTAGCATGCTCTAAGCTCAATACCAGTATTTCCCAAAGGTGGACCAAACTAACATGCAAACATCAAATGCAAATATCACATTAAAACTCATCAGATGACAGCACACAATATCACATACAAATGCTCTCTCTCTCCCCCCCCAACTAAAATGTAACATTGTCCTCAATGATTGAAAAGAGAAGCAAAAGAATGATACTAAGGGAAGTAGAAGTGTACTTGGGTGGAGAAGTAAGGGAAATAAAAACTAAAACTAAGGGAAAATGTATCTAAAAATAAACTAAAAATGAAAAAAAATAAAACAAAATGAAAGTAAAGGAAAGAAAAACATCACAATATGTTTGGTGGAGGCATGGGAGGAATTTCATCTGGTGGGTGCGGGTTTATAAATTGAACAGACGAGTCTCCAAATTTGAGTCACCACAATAAATCAGTCTTGTTACCTGCATAAAAGTTAGCCTCAATTAAATCAATGCTCTCTAATGTACCAGAAAAAACATGTGCAAGTTGACTTCCTTGTTTTAATAAGAAAGGATCCTTATTCAATATATTTTCCAAGGAATTCACTTCTTGAAGAACCAGTCTTTGAGGAGAAAATGCTGGAAAAGCTACCTTCGGTGCTTCGGAAACACCAACATCAAAATTTTTACTTGGTTCCTTGAAAGTGGAACTCTTATTATTCTACTCAACCTCCCTATCTAGTGTACCAGTCACCTTACCACTGCGGAGATTTATTTCAACATTGCACTCCTTGACATTTACTCTAGTAGGGAGTGACGGTTCCATGACTACCAATCTTTGAGAATAAGGTACCACAGGTTGGTACTCCTTATTAGTCTCGACCTCCTCATTAACAGACTTCTTCACTTCTGGGCTCGCTTCCCTTGATTTTTCTCTGACTTCATTTGTCTCCATTGTAAGGTGTCTCATACCACTCTCCACCATGTATTGCTCTCAATAGTTGAGCTGTAATTGGTCTTCTGTCAATCCTAGTGTTCTATTGCCGAGCATAGTCAGTTAAATGATCCAGAAAACCCAATGCCTCATCAAGCTCATTGCCAAAGAAATCTCCTGAACACATAGTATGAACGAATTCTTTCAAGTTAGTAGTCAACACAATGCAGAAGTAGTTGACCAAGCGCCATGATTCAAATCCATGGTAGGGACACATATTGACAAGATCTTTAAATCGTTCCTAGCTTTCATGAAATTTTTTGCTACAAAAATTGAGTTCTCTGTGAGGGAGAAAATTTATGCAAAAATTCACGTTCCATATCATTCCAACTAGAGACAGAATGGGACATTAAAGAATTAAGCCACATCTTCGCTCTATCCTCCAAAGAGAAAGTAAATAAACGAAGTCTAGTAAATTCATTAGTTCTAGTACTACGAAAAAAAATATTGCAAGTCAACTCAAACTTCGTCAAGTGTCGATAAGGGCACTCGAATTCCATCTTGTAGAATTGAGGTATTAATGACGTTCTCCTACACTGAGTCATGAAATTGAGTGCATTATCAGATAAAATAGTGTAAGATGGTGTAATGGTGCATGTAGGCTGCAACAAATCCACAAGATTGTGTAATGCAGGTGCAGCCATATTTTCTTCAAAACTCAATTTTTTTATTTTTTTATTTTTTTTTCATAAGAAAAATTAAAATAACGGGAAAAACACTAGTTTGAAACTCAAACTGACATTCCCCCGGCAACGGGGCCAAAAACTTGACTCACTTCTAAAAATGAGTAGCGCAATGACTATTCCAAGTATAGGAGTTACATCGTGTAATAAGCAGTCCAAACAGATCAAATCGTGTCCTCAGGGAATGCAGATTAGTTTTAAGCTACCGTAAAACAGTAAAAGGAAAATATGAAAATATTTTTACTAAACATTGTTCAGATTCAAAATCTTGGGTTTTTGGAGAATTTGTGGTGGGATTTAAACGACGCAAATGAACATAAACTAAAATTAGCACTAGCTCAACTAAAAATAAACTTAATCTAACAATGCCTTAAACATAAATAAACCTAACACTAACGTAACAAAAATACCCAATCCACTAATTGACTCAACTAGTTATTAAAATGAGGAACAAAAAGTAAATAAACAATAAGGAATTCTTCAACAAAGAAATGGGTAAAACACACTAATTAACTTAAACCAACATTTAACTTTAACACTAACTATAATTAAAAACAAACTAAGCTTCACAATAAATATAATCCAAACTAGATTTAGTGGTCTTAAATAAAAATAAAAATAAAACAAACTAACTTTAATAATAAGAGTAACTCAAATAATATTCAATCCAAACAATGACTTTAAAAAAAAAAACAAACTAACTTTAATAATAAATATTAAACCAAACAACAGTTAACATTTGAAACAAAAGAGAGAGAGAGATGTATACCCAGTTAAAATAATGAATTAATCAAAGACTGAAGCATTCAAAACAACAAATTAAAGGGCAGGAAATTACTTAAACTAATAAACTACTCAAATAGTAAAGTAAATATTAATTTAAAGCAAAAATAAAATTTTCCAAACAATATATTTAAAATAAGCATTAAAATAAAATAAAGAAGAAGAAGAAGAAGAAGAAGAAGAAGAAGAAGAGAGAGAGAGAGAGAGATGGAGATGGAGGCCGTGAGCTGCTCGGGTCTCCCTACTGTCCAGTAGTGCAGCAGCTCCAGAGAAGAACTCCACAAGCCAACTCTCGAGCTCCTTTTTTTTTACCTAGCTACCCCCTTCACTAAAAAGCCCCTTTTTCATTTTAAAAAGCCTTCTCCAACTGGTTACTGCCCCAGCGCACACTCCTTCCCTTGCACACACACACACGGCCTGCCATTTTTTCTTGACCTAGCCTCCTTTTTTTTTTTTTTTTCATTTCCATTCCACTTTTGTTCTAGCATGTACAGGGCCATGGCCCTCCAAACCTCAAGAAATTAAGCCCAACTCACTATTTTCAAGCCCACAAATGTTGACTTTTTCAAATGCCTTCTAACCCTTTTCCTTTTCTTTCCATTTAATTCCCTTTCTTTTTGTGTGAGAATTCGGTTCAAGGACTTTCAGTACTGGGCGTGTTGTTGCACAGGCTTTAAGGCCCACTCACGTGGTGACATCAAGGTTAAAAATAACTTCTTTTAAAGCCGACCTCTTAGCTCCTTCACAGGTTCAAGTTCATGCATGCATGGCCTGGTTCCTTCACACATGCACATGGCTCGCGTACACGGTCTATCTTTGCGCACGTGGCTCGATTTTAATTTTCAAAAATTATCCTACAATAATGAAATATGAATATCCGTACATGGCTCATGTACACGGTCTATCTTTGCGCACATGGCTCGATTTTAATTTTCAAAAATTATCCTGCAATATGGAAATACGAATATCCGTAAATTTACAATAAAAATAGGATAATTAACTCAAATGAACTCAATGTTGAAATACTGGAGATAACTAGGCATTTAATTATAATTATAATTTTTATTTAATAATTTTAAACGCCTAATTACGCACTTTTGATGCGTTATCACACCTCCCAACTAACATTTTTTTAGTCCCTAGTAAATAATGTGAATGCAATCAGACCAGAACAGTAGCAAACCTAATTCCAATACTCATGAAAACCACATGCCATAAAAATGCTTAATGAGTTTAGAAATACAAGAAACAAATTAAACCAAGTTAAGTATCAACTAAGAGATTTATACACTATTTAGTAAAATAACCAAGATAATGGAGTGTGACAAGCTCACGTGTACAAGAGAGGATTAGAATTCCAAGATTGACCACTAGCAAACATTAATAGTTTCAAACACACCAATTAATCTGAGACAACCACATGGTCTTACTCTAATTCAAAACCATTGTACTAGTGGCTTTCATACTATTACACTTTAAAAGGCACCCACTTTCTTGATTAGTTAGGATCTCGGTAGTAGGTAATCGTTTCCAGTGCATGAAAGTACAAAGGTAACTTTCCCCTCTTTTTATTCTTTTTTTTTTACTTTTCTTTCTTTTTATTATTTTTTCCAATTGATCCCTGGCTTGTTTCTTGTTTTCATTTGCTTCAAACTTTTTTAATTTTTTTTTAATTTTTATTTTCTAAACCATTAGGATATGGTTCATTAGAGTGTTAAACAATTAAAGTATAAATCAACCAAAAATGATTAAAGGTAGTCTTTCTAAGTTTTCTGACTTGTGTAGTGTGTGAAGAAAGACTTTTAACATCCTTCCCTTGGTTGAACTAAGTGAAACAGATAAAATTCTCTTTTGAATCAAACTCGATTGCACTCCACCCTACATGTTCCATATCCTCAAAAAGAGAAAGAAAAAAAGTTGAAAAAAAATTGGCATGTAACGTTTACAAATAAGGAATTAACATGCTCTAAGCTCAATACCAGTATTTCCCAAAGGTGGACCAAACTAACATGCAAATATCAAATGCAAATATCACATTAAAACTCATCATATGGCAGCACACAATTGCACACAATATTACATACAAATGCTCTCTCTCTCCCCCCCCTACAACTAAAATGTAGCATAGTCCTCCATGATTGAAAAGAGAAGCAAAAGAATGATACTGAGGGAAGTAGAAGCGTACCTGGGTAGAGAAGTAAGGGAAAATAAAAACTAAAACTAAGGGAAAATGTATCTAAAAATAAACTAAAAATGAAACAAAATATAAAAAAAAATGAAAGTAAAGGAAAGAAAAACATCACAATATGTCTGGTGGAGGCTCGAGAGGAATTTCATCTGGTGAGTGCAGGTTTATAAATTGAACCGACGAGTCTCCAAATTTGAGTCACCACAATGAATTAGTCTTGTTACTTGCATAAAAGTTAGCCTCAATTAAATCAATGCTCTCTAAGGTACCAGACAAAACATGTGCAAGTTGGCTTCCTTGTTTTAACAAGAAAGGATCCTTATGCAATATATTTTCCAAGGAATTCACTTCTTGAAAAACCAGTCTTTGAGGAGCAAATGTTGGAAAAACTACCTTCGGTGCTTCAGAAACACCAACATCAAAATTTTTACCTGGTTCCTTGAAAGTCAAACTCTTACCATTCTGCCCAACCTCCCTATCTAGTGAACCAGCCACCTTACCACTGCGGAGATTTATTTTAGCATTACACTCATTGACATTTACTCTAGTAGGGAGAGACGATTCCATGACTACTAATCTCTGAGAATAAGGTACCACAGGTTGGTACTCCTTATTAGTCTCGGCCTCCTCATTAACAGACTTCTTCACTTTCGGGCTCACTTCCCCTGATTTTTCTTTGACTTCATCTGTCTCTGTTGTAAGGTGTCTCATACCACTTTCCACCATGTATTGATCTCAATGGTTGAACTACAATTGGTCTTCTGTCAATCCTAGTGTTCCATTGCCGAGCATAGTCAGCTAAATGGTCCAGAAAACCCAATGCCTCATTAAACTCCTTGGCAAAGAAATCTCTTGAACACACAGTATGAACGAACTATTTCAAGTCAGCAATCAACACAGTGCAGAAGTAGTTGACCAGGCGCTATGATTCAAATCCATGGTAGGGACACATATTGTCTAGATCTTTAAATTGTTCCCAGCTTTCATGAAATTTCTTGCTAGCTCTTTGCTTGAATTGATTGAAATGTTCCTGTAAAAATTGAGTTCTCTGTAAGGGAGAAAATTTATGCAAAAATTCACGTTCCATATCATTCCAACTAGAGACAGAATGAGACATCAAAGAATTAAGCCACATCTTCACTCTATCCTTCAAAGAGAAAGTAAATAAATGAAGTCTAGTATATTCATTAGTCCTAGCACTACGAAAAAAAATATTGCAAGTCAATTCAAACTCTGTCAAGTGTCGATAAGGACACTCAAATTCCATCTCGTAGAATTGAGGTATCAATGACGTTCTTCGACACTGACTCATGAAATTAAGTGCGTTATCAGATAAAATAGTGTAAGATGGTGTAATGGTGCATGTAGGCTGCAAAAAATCCATAAGATTGTGTGGTGCAGGTGTAGCCATATTTTCTTCGAAATTCATTTTTTTTTTTTCATGAGAAAAATTAAAATAACGGGAAAAGCACTAGTTTGAAACTAAGACTGACAACAGTTAACATTTAAAACAAAGAGAGAAAGAGAGAGAGAGAGAGAGAGAGAGAGAGAGATAGAGAGAGAGAGATAGAGAGAGAGAGAGAGAGAGAGAGAGAGAGAGAGAGAGAGAGAGATGTATGCCCAGTTAAAATAATGAATTAATCCAAGGCCGAAGCATTCAAAACAACAAATTAAAGGGCAGGAAAATACTTAAACTTATAAACTACTCAAACAGTAAAGTAAATATTAATTTAAAGTAGAAATAAAATCTTCCAAACAATGTATTTAAAATAAGCATTAAAATAATGTTGACCTTATTGGTCACGCCCGATTTTGATTATGACAAATACTCATTGTATCTAATGAGTGTTTGAGGTTTTGTGCAGGAACTAAGGGTGTTAAAATAAAGATGTGCACAAAGTCAAGAAAAGCCCGAAGACCAAAGTTTTATTTCATAATGTAATATATTTAATTGGTTTGTAATAGTACGTAGGTACTTGGTTTGTAATAAGTTCACACACATCACATGTATGATTTACTACGTAAGCTCAAACAAACCATGAATAAGAAAGGACCTTAGAAAGACCTTAGGGTGTACCCTTTGGTTGACCGACACCAGACTTTTTCGGTGTCTCTATTTTGGACCCAAGTGACCCTAAGACACATACATGTACACATATGTTTGTTAGGCACTTAAATAGGGCTTGATTGTGTCAAGACGAGACCGAAATGCACACTTGACCAAGGTCATTTTTGGCCTGGTCGACCGAACCATAACATGGTCAACCGTTGACCAAGGTCTCGGTCGACCGAGACCCTGTAGTTTATTTGACCCCGGTCGACTGAACCACCTAGGAGTCAACATTTTGACCTCTTGATCGACCGACAACTTTTGTACTCCAACTACCTGGTCGACCGGAGGGTCCTCAAGAGAATTCCCAGTGGTTTGGTCGACCGAACCATGCAGTTCAAAAAGGCCCGGTCGACCGAACCTTGGAAGTTTGGGAAATCTCTCTCCCCGGTCGACCGAGCCTTTCAGTTCAAAAGTCCCCTGGTCGACCGAGCCATTTGAGTCCTGGTCGACCAAACCATTTCTGGTCGACCGGACCTCTCGGGTTGCCCTGATTTTTTTACCGCAGTTAATATTTTTTAAACAGGGTTAAAATGCTTTAAACATCATTAAACTTTTCTAATAATACCCAATAGGTCTCCAACGGTCATATTTTCTCCCATGTCTATATATATGACTTCATTTGAGAAAATTAAGATGGATTAGCCACTTTGATTAAGTGAAAATTCTCTGAAAATCCAAAAGCCCATACTACTCATTCTTAAGCCTCCTACACTCATACTTACCTTTTCATACAAATTAAACCCTTTGTAAGTTGATTGAGTGCTAGTCTAAATAGGTTTGCTCTCCCACTCTTGATTGATTGATTCGGTTTTTACGAGAACTAAACCTAAGTGTTCTTAGGGGGCTTTTACTAATAAGCCTATCCTAAGAAGACTTGTTAAAGCTCCTGAGTATTGCATTTGTGTTGCAATTTCTTAGGAAGCTTGTATTTGTCTTTGGGTTGCAAAATCATTTTCAAAACATACTCAAATATCTTGTGTGATTTATATTGATATATTTATGAAAAGATATTTGTGTTTTTGATTGTGATCTTTGTTGCAATATTCACTCACTCATATATTATTTGCTGAATACAAAGATTACGCATCTTTTGCAAACCGAGCATATACTTCATTTGATACTCACATTTTTGAAATATCCTACTGATTGAAATACCTGAGACTAGACACCTTTGTGTAAGCTTATTTATTGAACATATCTTGTGATACAAAGATTGTTTGTTTGACACTCTCACGTATGCTTTACACTGATAGAACATAGTTGAGAGTTGAACCATCTAGACCACGTTGAGCTTACATATTATTTCATATTGTGGTGTATGTTTATTGCCCGCATTTGTGTACATATCTGCTTTACACAAAAGCTTATTCATTGTACCATTTGATTGTATTTCAAATACTGTTGTATTTCCAGGCACGGGCCTAAAGAGGGAGACTAGCCCTGGAATAGTCCCGGATTGGCTTAGACCCGGTTAGGAAAGCTAGGTGCGTCATCTTGTTAAGGCGTGTAGGTTGAGGTCAGCCCCGCTAATTGTCCTGGTGAAGGTTGAGGTTAGCCCTGTGTTAATTTGACCTGGTTGTAAATGGTGTCGCTCCACCCTTAAGTGAGCCTTTAGTGGAATCCTTTAGCTTGCGAGCTAAAGGCAGGGACGTAGGCACAGTTGGCCAAACCCCGATAACATATCGTATGTTCATTTACATTTCCGCACTTTATATTTACAGCACATGTATGTTATGGGTGAATGATGCATATGACTTAATTTTCACATTATATTTATCTATGCATTTGGAAATTGAATAGACTGACCCTAGGTTGTGTATGTACTGCTATTGGATAGATTAACCTAGGAGAAAAAGTTTTAAATTCCAATTCACCCCCCCTCTTGGGAATACACCAATTCTAACAAATAAAATAAACAAGAAGAGAGAGAGAGAGAGAAGTAGAGAGAGAGAGAGAGAGAGAGAGAGAGAGAGAGAGAGAGAGAGAGAGATGGAGGCCGTGAGCTGCTTGGGTCTCCCTACTGTCTAGCGGCACAGCGGCTCCAGAGAAGAACTCCACACGCCAACTCCCTAGCTATCCTTTAACCCTAGCTCCCTTTTTCTTTTTCTTAGCTGGCCCCTTCACTAAAAAGCCCTTTTTTCATTTTAAAAAGCCCTCTCTAGCCAGTTACTGCCCAAGCGCACACTCCTTCCTTTACACAAACACACGACCTGCCCATTTTTTTCTTTTGCATAGCTGGGTCACATCATAACCCAACCTCCTTTTTTTTTTTTTTCATTTCCATTCAACTTTTGATCTAGCATATACACAACCATGGCCCTCCAAACGTCACACAAATTAAGTGTAACGCCCTAGACCCACCACGTGGGGGCCTGGAGTGTTAAGAGACCGATAGGCGTCTCTGATACCATTTACGCAGTGGAAAAATCATAATAAAACCTCGGACATTAAATAGCAGAGTTCTATATTTGTACATCAACAAACTTATACCATGTATCCATATTTACCATACTACAAACTTGGAAGAAATATAAAGAAACATAAAAACTAAAACATAACTGTTATAGTTTCACTTACAAAACTACCCCACCCTGGAGCTATCTAAGCTCGATCACCTAGATAACCTGAAAAGATTTAACATATGACGGGGTGAGACACCTCTCAGTAAGGACAAAAATATTTTACAATAGTGTGTGATTGAAGTGTTTAATATACAATTAAAATATCTATCCAAAGTGCATCCACGATATGCAAATAACCCAAAATATCATGCTCATCATCACACATAGTCAATGACTTTGCCAACCAATCACATTCCACAATCATCAATATTTTATTGGTAATTCCCGAGAATAGAGAAATCTACCCGCCCATACAAGTAGTTTCCTTCTGCTCTGGTGCTAACACTAGGACACTCACCTTTCTCTATAAGCCCTCGAGTTATGTATTCAAGTAAAGTCACCAAGAATAGGGAAGATCACCCGCCCATACAAGTGGCTTCCCTCTACTCTGGTACCTACAATTTATTACCAGAGTACTCGCATTTCTCAGCAAGCTCTCGGGTGGAGTAATCTACTTTACCCAAACTACTTAATTAATTAAAGTCACACTTATACCTTTATCACAATCAATTCACGCAGAATGTTCATACAGTTTCCAATTTTACCCACACAGGGTTTTCATCCACATGTCATGTAATCGTCCACATAGGACTCTATAAAATCACTACATAAATGTCCACAAAGGATTGGTCCACACAGGACTAATCAAACCACAACAAAAATGTCTACACAGGACCAATCAAATCATAGCAGAAATGTCCACACAGGATTGGTCCACACAGGACTAATCAATTCACACCAAAAATGTCCACACATGAATGATCACATCACAACATAAATGTCCACACAGGACTAACAAATCACTGCAGAAATGTCCACAAAGGACTATACAAGCCACACACGAAACAAGACAACACTCCATTCATAGTAAATAGGTAAACAACATCCTTATACCATTGCCAATGTTTACCTCCCAATATAATCGTCCATATAACGACCTCCTCATACCAATGCCGACATTAAATGATGGTTATACTAGGTACAATACAACGACCTCCTCATACCACTGCCAACGCTACTTCGTAATTTACATGAACCACACAACCGAATCAACAGAAATCAACCGTACAACATACCCAAGATTTCACCATGACATACCCAACATCAACATATTCAATCAACCAGAATTTCACAATCAATCAATAGTCACATTCTCAACAATTCCTCACTCCACATTGTTCACAATCATTTATTTATCAAAAATGATTTCAACCGCACGGTTTTTTTCCCGATATAATTTATCTATCTAAAAAAAAACAACATTTTCAATACCAGCAAGGTTTAGAAATTTATACTTGTAAATATATATGTAAATTTATACTCAAAACTAGTCGTTTAAAATTATTAAAAAGCCATTATAAAATATTTCCCCTTACCTGCTCCTCAAAATTCATCCCAAAATCAACAAAATGAGACCCTGTAATTCAGAAATTCCAAATTCCTCAAATCTTAGAAAAAACACCCTTATAACACTTCCTAGACTCCAAATGACAATATTTGTTAAGGAAATTCAAAAATAATTCACTTACCTTGGTTTTGGGATGTTTCCCAAACTACTCAAATCAAAGATCCACTCCGCCTATATTGTAGAGAATCTTTCCAGGAGTCTCGTGGTAGCTTCTGATAGCCGAACTGAGATAAATCCGGCCTGGAATCGAAGAGAGAAGGTGATATGGCCAGACGTTTTAGAGAGAGATGGGAAACATGCAAGAAATTTGTGCTAAAATGAAAGAACTCCACTATTTATACGTAGTGAATCGTCGACGAGACATGTCAATTCGTCAATGAGCCCTAGTACACAGTTCGTCGATGAGACAGCCAACTTGTTGACGAATTTTAGTCATGCAAAGAACCCCTCCTGGTAATTCCTCATCAACAAGACACGTACCCTCATCGACGAGCTAAGAAGAACATTTGTCGACGAGACCAGTTTATTCGTCGACGAATGTTTGTTGCCACCTTTTCAAATTTGTTCTTCGTTCCCTTTCTATCTTATTTATTATCTTAAATTATTTAAAAATTACCTGGGTTGTTACATTCTCCCCCTCTTAAAAGAATTTCGTCCCCAAAATTCGTTAATCACCCATTTACACACCATTAAGCTAATTAACCTCATTCACAAATCCTAAGCAATTCTAACATGTTCAACATCTAATCATACAAAATCAAAAAAAATTAACACACATACTAATGTAAGCATATTACATATAAGCATATTACCTGAGCCCTTAGTCTCTCCCTCCTCAGGTGTACCCAATTTGTAGACGCGTGCCGGGCCTCCACCGCTGCGAGGCGCCGAGTTGTTCCTTTGGTTCTGATTTTGGTTCGGGGCTGGAGCATTATTTGGCAGTTCTCAACATTCCCGAGCTATGTGACCCTGTTTGCCACACCTGTAGCATATAATACTCCTACCTCGGCATTCTCCCCAATGTGGTTGATTACACATCTAGGGCAATGGGGGTGTGACGAATCGCCCTACCGTACCCGATCACTTCTTTTTGACCCTTGATCTGCTGCATCTCTGTCTTCCTTCCACTACCCTTGTGAAATTTGTTTGAGATCGTGGAGACACAGGCCTCTTCCTTCGTTCTGATGCCTCTGTACCCCTCTGCAGACTCGACTTTGCCACTGTAGGCTTCTCCACCAACTCCGTGTGAAACCTAAGGTGTAGTTCTAAGAGGGGGGGGGGGTGAATTGGGTTTATTAAAAATTTCTTTGATCCTCTTTATGAGCTCTTGTCTCCTTTTACAATCTCTTAAGGTTTTCTCGTATTTTTGTTAGTTAGGCAATACACACTAACTCCTATTTCCTTTTAATCAATTCAAAATCAATAAACCCAATCAATTAATTTACCATTCACACACAACAACCACAAGACAAGAAATCAATTCGGAATATTTAAAGGTCCTGCAAATGAATGTTCAATTCTTGTTGTTGATTTATGAATTTGAACATTGCAATGACAACCAAACACCTTTTCAATCTTAGAACTTAATTAAACCTTCAGCTAACAAGTTTTGGGTGTTAACCAATCAACGTACTTCCTTTTGGTTTTCGAAAGAGATCGATTAACCAACGTACTCCCTTTCGGTTTCCGCAAGCCCAAGAACAAATTAGGCCTTTTTGGGTTTACTTAAATTCTAATAAGTATTACTTTATGATTTCAAGTATTAAAACATTCACGCAAGTTATATTGTTGTTGAAATTAAAAGAGAGTAAGGAGAAGAGAATAACACCACCACTTTTTACAAGGTTTGACTTACCCCAGCCTACTTCCTCGCCTTAGGTCAACCACCTAAGGAGTTAACTAAATCTTGTTCCTTCCGAGTGGAACAAAAAACCTTACACAATTTACCCTCTTTTTCAGGAAAATAAAAACCTCTCCAAGCACCGGCCTGTGCTTGGTCCAACAATCCAACCGATTGTTTGAACTGTTCAAAGTACAAGAAGATGGAAATTAAATCTGCGTACAAAAAAAAAAAAAAAAAAAATACTCTCAAAATTTAAAGCAGGTTGTACAAATTGAGATCTAAATTATACTTCTAAAAACCAAAGCAAAATAGAATATATAAGCTCTAAAGTTTTAGAAGTCACCGATGGTTTTTAAAAAAAATTGAATTACAACCCGGAACCGAGCTTTGATATTTTCAATCTACCAAAATGGTAGAATTCCTCTCTAGCAAAAGATGTGAGCAAATTGAACTCAAGGAGAATTTCTTTCTCTCCAACAAAATGATGTGGACATATAGAGCTCAAGGAGAATTTTAGCACAAGAAGAGTTTCAGCAAAAAACTTATTAATCTCTCTTCTTTTGTATTCTATATTTTGTGTATTTTTCATTACTTAAGGTGGTATTTATAGGTTTTTTCAAAGATCAATGTCCCCATCAAGTTAGGTAATATTAAAAAAAATTGTTGACTTAATTTTGAATTTCAAAATTTTTCATTATCTAAAGAGGTATTTATATGCTTTTTCAAAGATCAATGTCCCCATTAAGTTAGGTAATATTTGAAAAAAAATGTTGACTTAATTTAATTCAAAATTTTTCATTACCCAAGGAGGTATTTATATGATTTTTCAAAGATCAATATCCCCATCAAGTTAGGTAATATTTGAAAAAAAAATAAAAATTGTTGACTTAATTTTAAAATTCAAAATTTTTCATTATCCAAGGAGGTATTTATATGCTTTTTCAAAGATCAATATCCCCATCAAGTTAGGTAATATTTGAAAATAAAATTGTTGACTTAATTTTAAAATTCAAAATTTTAAAAGAAAACTTTCTGTTTGAGATCTGAAATCTACTCTGCGTGACAATTGTCTGCCACGACATGGCAGTCTTCTGTCATAGTTAAATCTGAAACTCAAAATGCTGGCAGACGTCTGCCAGAATATAGGCAGTCGCATGTCAAATTATTTCACCCATATATTTCAAGAACAGTAGGGTGGTAGTCGTCTATCCATATGGTGACAGTTGTCTGTCCATGAACAAATCAATTTTTTTAATAAACACAAAAGATTGATAGTCGTTTGGCAGAACATTCACAGACGTCTCAATTTTCTCTGGCAGTCGTCTGTCAAAACCTTAACAGTCGTCTGTCAGGCTTCCATCTTCTGTTTAAAACACTCAAATTTTGCCAGTCGTCTGTCCACAAACAAACAATCGTCTGTCAGGTGTCTGGCTTCTTTTTATTTTTGAAACTTTTCTTCCTTTAAGATTTTTGTTACTTTGATTTTAAAAATATATTTTAAACTCTTTTAACAAGGTGTTTCTTAGTTTTTTTTTTTTTTTTGGGTTTGTGAGAGATTCACATATCTAAATGAAATTTGGTTTAAAAGTACTTAAAACAGTCCTTCTACTTATGATCTCCTTAAATCAGTGGGTCCTTCAGCCTTCTGCAGCCTCTTGAGGTTTGCTTTTGACTTTGGATTTGCTTGCCCTTAACTTCTTCATTTGTCGTCCATTACCTTTGATATTCTGAGGAGCTTCCACTAGATTAGCATTGAGATTTTAGTTTATCAACCTTGAGTGTCCTTTTACCTAAAAACACATTACTCAACACCACATGTTAAAGCATCTTTCATTTTTTTATCATCAAAACAAGATTGAAAAGCCTAGTTAGGCCAACACCGTGAAATCTTGAATCTGCACACACTCCATATGCTCGTGGATCCTCTAATTCAGGCCCCTCTAAAACCACCTCACCTTCTGATATTCATTTGGAACCATAGAAGGTGCAAAACAGGATAACTCCATAAATTTAGCCGCGTACTGTTGAACAGTGAGGCGCCCTTGAGTCAAGCTGAAGAATTCTTCCGCCTTTGCATTTTTGGTGTTGGCAGGAAAATATTGGTCGTAGAAGACTTGCTTGAAGTGAACCCAAGTCGTTGCTATAGGCACCGATCATTCTTCCTCTAATAGTTTCATTGCATGCCACCACCGTTCAGCTTCTCCATCCAATTTGAAGGTGGCGAAGAGGACCTTATGCTCCTCGGTACAATTCAACATGGCAAGAATTTTCTCCATTTCCTGCATCCACATCTCAACCTTTATCGGATCGGTGCCACCCTCAAAAGACGAGGGTTTCAGACGAGTGAACTGGTCAATGGTGCATTGGTGGATAACTTGTTCCCCCAAAATCCCATCTCATTTCTTCCCTAACCTGACGAGCTATTCCTCGTAATAGCTGAGAGGTGTCAACCTCGTCCCTGCTGGAAGCTCCCATTTTGTTTCCTCCTCCTTCATCCATGCCCTTGCCTCTAGGATCCATCCTTGAATATAAATGTACAACAAAGGCAATTTAGAATCTCCACATCTTTATATATTTGACATACACATCATAATGGAAAACTAAATTAATATCCATATCCTCAATTAAATATCCAAAATCCATTTATCCATAATAATCTGAACTTCCAATATTTAAATTCCAATTCTCGGTTTCACAACTCGAAAACATCACCGTCAATGGATTTACCGTGGTTTTTTAAAATCGTCGACTGATTCAGAAAATCATAGAAGTTCGTTAAGGGATTTCTGCCTCCGAATCACGAAACAACCTCAAAATCCTATCAATACCCTAATCTACCCATTCCTACCCTTATTCAATTCCAACCTATACTCTGGTATTAATCCTTTTAAAGTCCACAAGACCATTATGCTCTGATACCAATTGTAACGCCCCGGATCCGCCACGTGGGGCCCGGAGTGTTAAGAGATCGACTGGTGTTTCAGATACCATTTTCGCAACAGAAAAATAATAATAAAACCTCGAACATTAAATACTAGAGTTCTATATTTGTACATCAAAAAACTTATACCATGTATCCATATTTACCATATTACAAACCTGGAAGAAATATAAAGAAACATAAAAACTAAAACATAACTGTTCCAGTTTCACTCACAAAACTACCCCGGCCTAGAGCTATCTAAGCTCGATCACCTAGATAACCTGAAAAGATTTAACATATGATGGGGTGAGACACCTCTCAGTAAGGAAGAACTAGTTTACAATAGTGTGTGGCTGAAGTGTTTAATATACAATTAAAATATCTATCCAAAGTGCATCCACGATCTCCAAATAACCCAAAATATTGTGCCCATAATCACACATAGTCAATGGCTTTGCCAACCAATCACATTCCACAATCATCAATATTTTATTGGTAATTCCCAAGAATAGAAAAATCTACCCGCCCATACAAGTAGTTTCCCTCTGCTCTAGTACTAACACTAGGGCACTCACCTTTCTCAGTAAGCCCTTGGGTTATGTATTTAGGTAAAGTCACCAAGAATAGGGAAGATCAACTGCCCATACAAGTGGCTTCCCTCTACTCTGGTACCCACAATTTATTACCAGAGTACTCGCCTTTCTCAGCAAGCTCTTGGGTGGAGTAATCTACTTTACCCAAACTACTTAATTAATTAAAGTCACACTTATACCCTTATCACAATCATTCCACACAGAATGTTCATACAGTTTCCAATTTTACCCACACAGGGTTTTCATCCATATGTCATATAATCGTCCACATAGGACTCTATAAAATCACTGCATAAATGTCCACACAGGACTGGTCCACATAGGACTAATCAAACCACAACAGAAATGTCCACACTGGACTAATCAAATCACAGTAGAAATGTCCACACAGGACTGGTCCATACAGGACTAATCAACTCACACCAGAAATTTCCACACAGGACTGATCACATCACAACATAAATGTCCACAAAGGACTAACAAATCATAGTACAATTGTCCACACATGACTATACAAACAACACAGGATACAAGACAATACTCCATTAATAGTAAATAGGTAAACAACCTCCTCATACCACTGCCAATGTTTACCTCCCAATATAATCGTCCATATAACGACCTCCTCAAACCACTGCCAACGTTATATGATGGTTATACCAGGTACGATAAAATGACCTCCTCATACCACTACCAACGCTATATCGTAATTTACATAAACCACACAACCGAATCAATAGAAATCAACCGTACAACATACCCAAGATTTCACCACAACGTACCCAACATTAGCATATTCAATCAACCAGAATTTCACAATCAATCCATATTCACATTCTCAACAATTCCTTACTCAACATTATTCACAATCATTTATTTATCAAAAATGATTTCAACCACACGGTTTTTTTCCCAATATAATTTATCTATCTAAAAAAAACAACGTTTTCAATACCAGCAAGGTTTATAAAATTATACCTGTAAATATATATATATATATATATATATATATAAATATAAATTTATACTCGAAACTAGTTGTTTAAAATTATTAAAAAGCTATTATAAAATATTTCCCCTTACCCACTCCTCAAAATTCGTCCCATAATCAACAAAAGGAGACCCTATAATTTAGAAATTCCAAATTCCTCAAATCTTAGCAAAAACACCCTTATAACACTTCCTAGACTCCAAATGAAAATATTTGCTAAGGAAATTCCAAAATAATTCACTTACCTCAGTTTTGGGATGTTTCCTAAACTACTAAAATCAAAGATCCACTCCGCCTATATTGCAGAGAATCTTCCAGGAGTCTTGTGGTAGATTCTGATCGTCAAATCGAGCTAAATTCAGCCCAGAATCGAACAGAGAAGGTGGTATGGCTGAAGGTTTTGGAGAGAGAAGGGAAACATGCAAGAAATTTGTGCTGAAATGAAAGAAATCCACTATTTATACGCAGGGATTCGTCGACGAGACACGTCAATTTATCAATGAGTCCTTGTACATAGTTCGTCGACGAGACAGCCAACTCGTCAACAAATTTCAATTATGTGAAGAACCTCTCTCGATAATTCCTTGTCGATGAGACACGTACCCTCGTCAACGAGTTAAGAAGAACATTCGTCGACGAGACCAGTCTATTTGTCGACGAATGTTTGCTGCCACCTTTTCAAATTTGTTCATCCTTCTCTTTCTATCTTCTTTACTATCTTAAATTATTTAAAAATTACCCGACTTGTTACATTAAGCCCAGCGCACTATTTTCAACCCCACCAATGTTGACTTTTTCAAATGCCTTCTAACCCCCCCCCCCCCCCCCCCCCCCCCCCCCCCGTTTTTTTTCTTTCCATTTAATTCCCTTCCTTTTGTTTGAGAATTCGGCTCAAGGACTTCCAACACTGGGCATGTTGTTGCACGGACTTTAAGGCTCACTCATGTGGTCACATCAAGGTTAAAAATAACTTCTTTTAAAGTCGGCCTCTTAGCTCCTTCACGGGTTCAAGTTCACGGTTACATGGCCTAGTTCCTTCACACATGCACATGGTTCGCGTACACAACCTATCTTTGCGCACATGGCTCAATTTTAATTTTCGAAAAGTAGTATGCAATAATGAAATTCGAATATCCGTAAATTTATGATAAGAATAGGATAATTAACTCAAATGAGCTCAATGTTGAAATACTAAACATAACTAGGCATTTAATTAGAATTATAATTTTTAATTAATAACTTTAAACGCCTAATTACGCACTTTTGACACGTAATCAACCATCCAGAATACAGATAACCAGAGTTCTATACATCCATACACATTCCAATAATCCATAACAAACTCTAGGGGATTACACAAACACATCCCCAACAAAAAATTCTTACCTTATCTATCAAGGTATCGGCTCCCCTCTATCTTGGAGCTTTATCTCCTGGTCTGTTACGGTTTCCTAAAACATTTAAATATTTGGGTGAGACACCTCTTAGTAGAATGGAATAAATTATTTAAAGTGTGTGGCACATGAGTTTAGTTATAGTATAATACACTCATTTTAATGATTATATCTTTTGAGAAAATATATAGATATGTACTCATAATCATATACTTATAAAACATAATTTTATAAGCTTTGATACCATTTCTTATACTCACACATATGTAACCAATATTTATCAGTGAATTTCCTGAGGATAGGGGAGATTACACGCCCATACACATAACGTCTTTCTACTAAGATATCGTTTATAACTTTGCTCGATTAACTCGGGTGCGACTACAATTGATACTTATCAGGGCACTCGCCTTATTCAGTAAGCCCTTAGGCAGAGAGTTTTACTCCGCCCTAATTTTTTATGCAATTAAACTCACACTCTTTCCTTTCTCATTTTCATTTCACAAAACTAGCTCATGAATGTCCATGCTAACCAATACACATCTTGTTTGTAACTCATGGCTTCCCTGAGGATAATCACATGATCATGCTTCCCTCCATGACTTGGTTGTGCGGTCCGAAGGCTGGACCTAACCACGATTGGGATACTCGGTTAGATCAAAATAATGAAACTACCTATCTATAGTACAATTGGCCTACCCACTTTTGGTTCGAACGCAAGGTGGCAAAAGTACCCTTCTCACAAACTCAATTGACTACCACACCACACTCTCCATAAGACCATGTGGTTTCACTAACACTTCGCTGGCAACGGTACCATACTCTCTATCCAACTCCACTCCATCAGAGTTCTCATTTCAACATTTTAGCATTCGCATTTCAGTATTCACATTTCAGTATGTTGGTACATTTCATCACATCAGTAATAATCTCATCATTTTTTGTATCATTTTCATCATTTCAATACACATTTCATCTTATATCAATATAAAACTCAATTCAATATTTTTGTATAGAACATTTCTGTACCAACATATCTTTCTATCACATATATCATTCTTTATATGAAAACACATCTGTATCTCACATTTATCATAACAATGTAAAAATATGTCTATATAACATATTTCATCATTTTCCAGTAAAAATACATCTATGTTTCACATTTCATCAATTTTGTATACAAACCTCGTATCATCATACTTATATATATATATATATATATATATATATATATATATATATATGTATGCTACTGGGTTTCCATTTCTTCATATTTATATAAAATATTTCGATATAATCATATCATAATCTCATTTCTCAGTACAATTCACATATTTCAATTTCAATCACATTCTCAGTATTAAACGATCGTTTCATATTTCCTCATGCCACACAATTTTTCACCTGATATTCATAATATAATAACCACCACGAACATATCATATTTTCATTTTCACATATTTACTCAACCAGTAATTTTAAAAAATAATTGTTATAATTTATTCCTTTTACCTGACTTACTGAAAGTCTTGCTAACAATCCCTAAATCCACATCTCATGGCGTTCGAAGCTCAAAATCCTAAAATTACATTTTCCCTAAATTAATCAACTCAATCCCTAGAATATTTCTGATTTAGTATTTCCTAGGCCCCATATACTCCAAATTAACAATTAAACCCTAAAATACCTCAATTACCCTAATTTTGGAGTGGTGCCCAAGAATCCCAGCTCAATGATCTGCTCTGATTAAATTGTACAGAATCATTCCTAGATTCTTGTGGTAGCTTGTGATCGTCAATCCATGCTATAATTGGAGCGAAAATGAAGAGAGAAGAAAGAGAGCTTCATAGGGTTCTGCGAGAGAGAGAGAGAAAGAGAGAGAGAGAGAGAGAGAGAGAGAGAGAGAGAGAGAGAGAGAGAGAGAGAGAGAGAGAGAGCTTTTGTTTTGTTTTAAACAAACTATCACAGGATCCCTTTAAATCCCTCTCTGCGAAAAAAACCGTCGATGGTTTTCTGCACCCCTTGCAAAACCGTTGACGGTTTGGGCTTTTTAACCTACCCTTTTTACCATTTTACCTATAACATGCTTACAGTAAATACAAAATTGTTGACAATTTTCTGCACCCCTCACCAAACCATCGACGGTTTGGTCTTCACCAAAACAAATTTCCTCTTTTCCTTATTTTTATTATTATTTAAAATTTGTGGCGTCTCCACATTCTCCCCTCCTTATAAAAATTTTGTCCTCAAAATTTGCTATCTATCACATTTTCCATCCTTAAGGAGAAATACCAAAATTTTATTAATTACCCTCATCTATAGCAGAGGAATACCATAGTTACAAGGGAGGGTTCTAGGAGTTTACAATCATATATAGAAAATTCTCCCAAAACCATTCATATACTAGAACCAAAAACACTATTTATCCTATCATACACTACAAAAGTCAAAATACATACATTGTCATTTACTTTTTCTTTGATTGGCTTAGCTCTGAGCTCCACTGAATAGATGTGGATATCTATGGCGCATTTGTTCCTCTAATTCCCATGAAACTTCCTCAACTGTATAATTGCGCTATTGAACTTTTACCAGTAGAATCTTCTTTGTGCGTAGTTCCTGTTCTTTTTGACCCAAAATCTACACTGGCATTTCTTCATAAGACAAGGTATTACCATGCTCCAGTGCCTTATAACTGATCACATGGGAGGGATCTGGGATGTATTTCCTTAACATGGAAATGTGAAATACGTCGTGGATTCTAGATAAGACTAGTGGTAAGGCTAACCTGTAGGCAACTGGACCCACTCTTTCAAGAATCTCGAATGGTCCCATATACCTAGGGCTCAGCTTACCCTTCCTCCTAAATCTCATAACCCCTTTCATTTAAAAACACATGATCTCCTGTGTCAAACTCTAACTCTCATCGGTGAGTATCTGTATAACTTTTCTGCCGACTCTGTGCTATTCTGATCCTGTCTCTGATGAGTCAGACTTTATCATAAGTTTGCTGTACTAGCTCTGGCCCCAAGATTTCTTTTCCCCCAATCTCATCCAGTATAATGGGGATCGACACCTCCTGCTATATAAGGCCTCATATGATGCTATCTCGATGCTAGCCTGATAGCTATCATTATAAGCAAACTCAACTAGTGGTATGAACTGTATCCAACTGCCTCCAAAGTTCAGCACACATGCTCGTAGCATATCCTCCAGTATCTGTATTGTCCTCTCCGTCTACCCATATTTTTGAGGATAAAATGTTGTGTTGAACGACAACTGAGGACCCATGGTCCTTACAAACTCCTCCAGAAATGAGATGTGAACCATGGGTCTCGGTTCGATACAATGGACATTAGCTCGCCATGCAGCCTAACTATCTTCTAAATATACAACTCCGCCAATATGCTCAGGGAGTAGTTGACTATGATAGGAAGGAAATGGGTAGTCTTTGTCAATTGATCTATGACTACCCAAATGATGTCTTGTCCATGAAGTGTCGGCGGTAACCTTGTGACAAAGTCCATTATTATACGCTCCTACTTCCACTTAGGAATATAAAGTGGCTGCAATGATCCCGCTGGTCTCTAATGCTCAACTTTCACTTGCTGGCATGTCAAACACTGATTAACAAATTCAGCAATTTCTTTCTTTATATTGCTCCACCAAAAAGACTCCTGAAGATCCCTGTACATTGTAGTGCTACCAAGGTATACAATATACAGCGATCGGTGTGCTTCTTCCAAAATAACTTTCTTAATCTCGGCATCAGTAGGCACACACAACCGGGTATGGAACCTCAAAGCCCCATCATTTGAGATACTGATTTCTGCCTCTTGACTATTTTGTACTTGATCAATAAGCTTTACTAACTCTGCATCACTCCTCTGAGTAGCTTTAATTATTTTCTATAGGGTTGGCTGTAATACCAGATTGGTGTCTGATGATCACCCTCTACGAGTTCCACTACAAGTCTTCCCAAATCCATCTAGACTGGATGCTGAGTCCCTACTACAGATACTGATGAACCCATTGATTTTTGACTCAAAGCATCAGCCACCACATTAGCTTTTTCGAGAATATAGCTGATGGTACAATCGTAATCTTTCATCAGCTCCAACCATCTCCTCTGCCTCATATTTAATTCTTTAAGCGTGAAGAAGTACTTCATACTCTTATGATCAGTGAAAATCTCACACCTACCCCTGTATAGACAGTGTAATGACCTTATATATATATATATATATATATATATATATATATATATATGAACTACTCTGATACCCCCTGCTATGAAACTCGAGCCTTGGAAGGCACCGAGGTAAATCTGAATATAAAATCATACCTATGCATCGGAAACGTAATCCATACAACCATACACATCATACAATACCAGGAATCTGTATTTCTAAACCATAACTATATAATACATCTATCTCTAAAAATATCTGTCCCAAAATACAAAACCTTGCACAAGCTCACCCTCTAAACCAAGGTAATCAATAAACTCTCTATCCGCGAGCCTGATCAGCTAGCCCAGCTGGCTCACCTAAAAAATGTTAAAGTCATGGGGTGAATCGACGCTCAATAAGTGGAAATATGCTATTACTTGTGTGTGGCGACTAAGTTGCATGCCGTTAAAATAACAACTGAATTGTAATGAAATAGTAATTTGTAAAGCATGTCCTTCACTTCCAAAATTTAAAATATAACTGTATCTTCTGTATATTCTACTTTTCATACTACTAATATCATACTATACTCATCAAATACTATAAAACTGTATACATATACATAACTGTGCTTTATCCCTGGAACTCTGTATGTCATAATTTGACCCCTCATGACAGGCTTGTGTGGCCTGTAGGCGGGACTTAATCTGGTCAGCCCTCCAGATAAGTCAATATACTCTACACTACCTCAGCCCGACCAAACTGTATACTCTCCTAGGCGCGGGACTGGCTGCTACCACGTCAAATTGGCCCCCTCAACCCAGTGAACTGGGGAGCTGCATCCTCTCTGAGCACAGTTTGACAGTACCCACACACTATTTAAGATATATGGTTGCACTCTATTCTGTATACAACAACGGTATAGTGCTCTGTATTCTTTATCTGTGTTTGTCTTTGATCATTCCTCGGGGATCAGATACTATATATATATATATACAAATATACTCTTTTATTGTTTTCATCATATTTCCAAAGTTACCATAACGCTATCTTTCTATACAGTAAATTTTGTAATCTCTATACTCTGTATCTATAGCATCTTGATGCTATCTCTGTATATCTTTCTATGAAATATATATCTATATACTCTGAATGTTATGGTAATAGGAAACATGGCATATTGTAAATGCTATATATGCTGATCTGAGTAAAACAGTAATATACTATTCTGGGTAAAATCTATAATATTCTAATCTGTATAAAACTATAACATACTAATCTGAGTAAACATTTGTATACATATATATATATATAAATGTGTATATATATTTGTTTTGTGAAACTATTTGAATAAAAGTTGTATATGTACGTATATTTTTCTGTATAATCTCTGTGAATATATGGCTATATCTGTAAGTTCTATATAACTTCATATACTGTAAAAACTGTATAAAGTTCTACATCAAATATTATCTACTCAGGCCACACATACTTTAAGAACACATATTCTAAAAAACTACGTAATAACTAGTTGTAACGACCTGAAGAATAACGTTATTTAAATAATAAAGAGGGAGAGAAAAGGAAACAAAAATAGAAGGAGGCGGTAGTGTGAGTTTAGCATGTGTGAGTTCTAGCTTAAGAAGGTTACATTTTTAGGCCACGTGATCTCAGGAGATGGTATATTAGTGGATTCCATCAAGATCGATGTGGTAGTGAATTGGGCTAGGCCGAAGAACGTGCAGGGAGTCAGAAGTTTCTTGGGATTGGCAGGTTATTACCATTGATTTGTGGAGGGATTTTTGGCTTTGGCAGGACCACTCACACGGTTGACCAGGAAAAATGGCAGATTTGTGTGGGAAGAAGAATGCGAGTAGAGCTTCCAGGAGTTAAAGCAGCGGCTCATCATTGCACCAGTTTTGATGATTCCATCAGGAGGTGATGGTTATGTTATTTACAGTGACACGTCTTTGAAAGGGCTTGGTTGTGTACTGATGCAACATGGTAGGGTGGTGGCGTATGCGTCCAGATAGTTGAAAGAGTATGAAAAGAACTACCCTACTCATGATCTGGAATTGGCTACAATTGTACATGTCCTGAAGATCTAGAGACATTACTTATATGGTGAGAAATGTGAAGTATTTTCGGATCACAAGAGCCTAAAGTACTTCTTTACACAGAAAGAGTTGAATATGCGCCAGAGGAGATGGTTAGAACTCATTAAGGATTATGACTGCACCATTAGTTACCACCCAGGTAAAGCAAATATGGTAGTTGATGCATTGAGCCGTAAATCAGGAGATACAGCACAACTAGCAGCAGTAGTTCAGCACCCGATTCAGATGGACTTGGAAAGACTCGGTGTGGAATTAGTGGAGGATGATCCTTAGGCGCTTATTGCCAGTCTGATTATGCAACCCACATTATATGAAAAGATTAAAGCTGCTCAGAGGGATGATCCAGAATTGGCAGAAGTGATAGCCAGACTACAAGATGGTCAGGGGGAAGAATTCAGCATTTCAGACGATGGGGCTCTGAAATTTCGCACCAGATTATGTGTGCTTGCAGATGACGGTATCAAGAGGATGATTCTAGAAGAGGCACATAGATCTCTATACACTGTCCATCCTAGTAGCATGACAATGTATAGGGATCTGCGGGAGTATTTCTGGTGGAGTGTCATGAAAAGGGAGATAGCAGAACTTGTGCAGGAGTGTTTGATGTGCTAGTAGGTTAAGGTTAAGCACCAAAGGCTAGCTGGTCAATTGCAGGCACTTTTCATTCCTGAGTGGAAGTGGGACCACGTATCCATGGATTTTGTTACTGGGCTACTGCCGGCGCTGCATGGTCAGAATGCCATCTGGGTAATTGTTGATAGGTTGACGAAGACAGCGCACTTTCTGCCCATTAAGGTTAGCTACCCTATGAATAGGTTAGTAAAGATTTACATACAGGAGATTGTTTGACCTCATGGAGTGCCGATATCCATAGTCTCGGACCGTGATCCACGTTTTACATCACGATTTTTTAGGAGTTTGTAGGAGGCATTGAGGACTCAGCTAGCATTTAGCACAGGTTTCCACCCTTAGACCGATGGTCAGACGGAGAGAACAATCCAGGTATTAGAAGATATGCTTCGTGCCTGTGTGCTAGACTTTGGAGGTAGCTGGATTCAGTTTTTGCCGCTAGTTGAATTTTCTTATAATAACAGTTATCAGACTAGCATCGGCATGGCACCCTACAAGGCATTATATGGTAGGAGATGTCGATCTCCTCTTTTCTAGGATGCAGTAGGTGAAAGGTGAGTTATGGGACTAGAGATAATTCAGCAAGTGCGTGATAAATTCTGACTTATTCGGACAGGATCAGTGCAGCGCAGAGTAGGCAGAAAAGCTACGCGGATACTCGCCATCGAGAACTGAAATTTGAAGTGGGTGATCATGTATTTATGAGAATAACAACATTGAAGGGGATCTTGAGATTTGGGAAGAAGGGTAAGTTGAGCCCTAGGTTTATTGGCCCATTTGAGATACTTGAGAAGATTGGGTCAGTAGCCTATCGGCTAGCTTTACTGCCATCTTTATTTCGAGTTCAAGATGTATTTCATGTTTCCATACTAAGGAAATACGTCCCAAATCCTTCCCATATCATCAGCCATGCAGGACTGGAAGTCAGTGAGGCTTTAGCATATGAAGAAGCTTCAGTACAAATTTTAGATAGAAAAGAACAAGAATTGCATAGCAAGAAGATAGCATTAGTAAAAGTTCTATGGAGAAACCATGCGATTGAGGAGGCTTCCTGGGAGCTTGAAGATGAAATCAAACGGAAATATCCCCACTTGTTTGATGAATTAAAGTATTGATGTATATGCTAGGATGGAAATTTCATTTTTTTGAGTCCAATGTAATTGTAATGTAGAGCATAGGTTAGGTAGTATTTTGGTTTTGGGGGCAATTTTTCTTTTATAGTTGTAATCTCCCATAACTACCCATGTAACCACAGTATTCCTCTACCATAAGTGAGGGTAGGTAATAAAATAAGTAGACCATTTGCCTTTATGGGATGATAGAAGGCAATACAAATAGTAAATTTCGAGGACCAAATTTTATAAGGAGGGGAGAATGTAACGACTCGAAGAATAATGTTATTTAAATAATAAAGATGGAGAGAAAAGGAAACAGAAACAGAACGAGGCGGTAGACTTCGTTGAATAATGCGACGACATTGCACTTTGGGGATAATAACCCAAAAATTTTTCCTTGGTTCTCTTCGATGAATACAGGGGATTCGTCGACGAGGGTACAACAGGACCTCGTCGACGAGATCAAGCTTCGTTGATGAGAAATACCGAGAGGGGTTTTAGGCCATCTGAAATTCGTCAACGAGGAAGTAAGGTTCATTGACGAAATTACTTAAGGACTCGTCGATGAGATGACATGGCTCGTCGACGAAGGCTGCAGTATAAATAGTGTTTAACTTGGATTTTTACATAGAAATTTCAGCCGAAACTCTCTCTTTCTCTCCTTTATGGCTCCTCCTCCATCTCTCTTCGATTTCAGCCCTATTAATCACCAAATCGACGATATGAGGCCACCATGAAGTTCCTGGCAGAGTTCTCTACAAGTCTGCCGGAGTGGATCGGCGGTGGGACGAAGTTGGAATTCATCTGAAATCCACGGTAAGGTTTTTTATTCGGAGTTTGATTTTCCAGCAGTTGTAGGAAATGCTGTAGATGTAGAAATAGGGACATTTTGTTCTGAAATTTATGATTTTCAGGGTGTTGAGTGGAGAACCCTACGGGTGTAAGACCCGTCTCAGTAGTGGGATTTTAGTTGAAATCAGGTAAGGGAAATATGCTATGCTAGGTAGTATGAAATGTATATTTTTACAAGGTTATTATTCACAGCAGGACATTATATAGTTTATTAATTATGAATATTATGTATTAAATTACTGTGTGGCTTGAGAATATAAATATAGTACACAAGCATGTTTTACAATATTTTTAAGGTATGTTTTACAAAATATGCAACCAGTGAATATGTTTGATAGTAATTACAGAATACCATGATTATGTAGTTTCTAGTACCATGACTTACAAATTATAGTTCAGTTCAGAAATACAGTTGACACAGTTACAGTTTATTTCATTATCGTGGTTAATACAATTATTTCAGAATCATGGTAAATCAGATAGTTGTATATATAGAGATGTATTATATAGTATCAGACCCTGTTCGACCATACAATTTACAAAGCACGGTATCGTAGCCTACAGATATTTCAGTTCAGAGTGCAACCACTTATTTAGATAATACGTGGTAGTAGGTCGATCGTGCCTAGAGGTGGACAGGCTCCCCATTAGATATGGCTTGAGTAGTGGCCGATCTGACTAAGGGAGTATCGTGATTTACCTTGGTTGGCTAGCCATGGTAGATCCCGCCTACGGGCCGCACAACCTTGTCATGAGGGGTTAAATCATGACACACAGTTATCCATAGGGAAGTTTTCAGTTACCATTACGTATATACAGATTTACAGAGACAGAGAATTTACTTATGTACATTAGAACTATTTTGAGTAGAAACCTAAAATATAGATATGTTAAGCAACATGGAAATGGTGGTGGTTTCTATTACTTGTACTGTATTTACAATTTCAGTTATACATTATTATTTAACAACAAACTTTCATAATATTGTATTCATTTGCCACACACTAGCAATAGCATATTTTGTCTTACTGAGCGTTGGCTCATCCCGTTACTTTAACATTTTTCAGGTGATCCAGGTAGGCGAGCAGACCAGGCTCGCAGATAGAGGGGCCTTAGTATTGCCCTGTCAGTAAAGAGTGAGTATATTTTTGGGAGTATTTTTGTATAGCCCTCACCAGCTAAGCATATTTGGGGAAACAGTCGTATGTGTATATTTTGGGAAACATGTTAGTACTCTGGTATTGTATATAATTATATGTGGTTATGTTTATTTGATTTTCGCTTCTCACTGCTTAGGATGATGGTTGGATTTAATTCAGTTTGGTATCAGAGCATTATAGTTGTTATAGTATATTAAAAAAAAAAAAACACATCCAAATAAATGTCAGGTCGTTATAACTGGTATACATACATGTTGGTAAAATTTCTTTTAACATATTCAAATTTCCTAGTATAACATATTTCCCATACCTTATCTCTGAAAAGTCCCTACTGTACTCTAGCCCTATACCCACAAGGTTCTCCACTCAACACCTTGAAAACCACATCCCCCAAAACAAAACATCAGTATTTCTTCGTGTATTGTATTTCTTATAATTGAGGAAAAGAAAAATACTGAATAAAATTTCTTACCCTAAGATTGAGATGAAATTCAAACTAACTCCACCAACGATCAGCTCCAACAGACTTGCAGAGAACTTCGCTAAAAGTGTCATGGTGGCTTCAGATCGTCAATCTGGCGTAAAACGGGGCCGGAATCGAAGAGAGAAAGAGAGGGGTGCATTTTAGAGAGAGAGAGAGGGGGGTAATTTGCGCTGAAAATATGATAAAAATATGAGTTTTCTCTATTTATAGGGCCGAATTCATCGACGAGACACGTCATTTTGTTGATGAGTCCTTAAGTAATTTCATCCACTAACCCTAACTCCTCGTTGACGAAATTCAGACTGCCCAAAAACTCCCTCTCGGTATCTTCTTGTCGACGAGGCATAGATAAACTCCCTGTGTTCGTCGATGAGGCCCTATGTAAAGTTTTCCGAATTATTATATTCAAAGTGCAATGTTGTCGACGAAACCTGCTGCCTCCTTTTATTCCTATTTCCATTTCCTTCCCTTTTTATTATTTAAATACCATTACTCTTTGGGTTGTTACATATAGTGTCTCCAAATTTGCAGCTTATAGACCACCGCTGCTAACTCTAGATCATGGGTAGGGTAATTCTTCTCATATTCTTTAAGCTATCGGGAGGCATACACTACAACTCACCCTTAATACATTAGAACACATCTGAGCCCTTTATGTGATGCATCATTGTAAGTCACGAAACCCACTTCTCCTGAAGGAATCATCAAAACCAGTGCAATGATGAGTCAATGCTTCAACTCCTGAAAACGCCATTTGCATTCATTAGACCACTCAAACTTCACACCTTTCCAAGTCAATCTAGTTAGTGGGGCTGACAATTTAGAAAAACCCTCAACAAATCTACGGTAGTACCAAGCCACTCTCAGGAAGCTTTTGATTTCCTGCACATTCTTAGGTTGCACCCAGTCTACTATTGCCTCGATCTTGCTCAAATCCACCGAAATACCACCCCTGGATACCACATGTCCAAGGAAGGTAACTTGCTTCAGCCAGAACTCGCACTTCTTGAATTTCGCATACAATTTTTTTTCTCTCAGCACCTGAAGCACTATCCTCATAAATTCCTCGTGTTCCTCTAAGCTCTTTGAATAGACCAGTATGTCGTCAATAAACACTAAAAACGAACTGGTCCAAATAGTGGTGGAAGACCTTGTTAATAAGATCTATAAACACTATAAGAGCATTTGTCAATCCAAACGACATAACTAGGAATTTGTAGTGGTCATACCGAGTCCTGAATGCTATCTTTGGCACATCTTCTTCCCTAACCTCCACCTTATGGTACCCAGATCATAAATCAATCTTGGATAATGTTTGTGTCCCCTGTAATTGATTAAGCAAATTATCAATGCAGGGAAGCGGGTACTTATTATTGATTGTCACTTTATTAATTTCTCTCTAGTCGATGTACATTCTTATTGACCCATCTTTCTCCCTCACAAATAATACTAACGCTCCCCATGGTGATACGCTGGGCCGAATAAACCCCCTAACTAACAGTTTCATTAGTTGTTATTTCAATTCTTTCAATTTCACCGGTGCCATTCTATACCGTGCTTTAAAAATCAGCGTTGTCCTCGAAACGAGTTCAATAACAAACTCTACCTCACAAACATGAGGTAGTCCTTGTAAACCCTTGGGAAATATATCAAGAAAATACCTCACCACCGAGATATCTTCTAACCTCAACTCTCCTTTTGATACTATCTTCACATAGGCCAAATATCCCTGACAACCCTCCAGCATATAATCTCCCTGCCTAAATGGCGGATAGTAAATATGGTGGGGTGCACACACATAACCCCAAAAATTCATGCTCTTGCTCTCTTGGAGATCTAAGCACTACCGCTCTCTGATAATAGTCAATACTGGCACAATGGGAAGCTAGCCAGTCCATCCCCAAAATTACCTTGTACCCATGCATATCTAAACCCACCAAGTTAGCTAGTAAAGACCTCCCCTGAATACCAACTAGATAGTTCCTGAGTACCCTCTTACATAACCCTACAGACCCAGTCGGTGTAGCCACAAACAAACTGACATCTAACGGCTGAGTTTCCAACCCACAAAACTTGGTAAACTCTTGGGCTATAATGGAGTGAGTAGCCCTTAAATCAAATAAAACAATTGCTTTATATGACATAATTGGAACAATACCTGTCATGCCATCTCTTTCCGCCTGAGCATCTCCTAGTGTTATAGCATAGACCTATATTGGGTTGGTATTCCTCTACTGATGGCCTTGGGGTGCCTGGTGACCTCCTCGGTACAGTCTAGGAGTAGGCGCATTTACTGGTTATACTCAGTAGTCCCTCGCTATATGGCTAGGCTGATAGCATCGATAATAAACCATCTCTCTGACCTGACACTCTCCTGGGTGGCTCTTATAGCATCTGGGATAGAGAAGGGCCATCATTCTGCCCTTATCACTCGATCTCTCATCCCTTGTCTCCGACCTCCTCTACTATCCTGCCTCCTCTAAGGTCCCTAATTGGAACCTCCCTGGAAATCGAGAGGCGTGGGCATCTTTCCCTAGCTTTGTGCTCTAGAACCTTTCTGTAGGCTGGTCTTAATCTTTATAGCTTTATCTACAAGTTTTGAAAATGTTTCTACCTGAAAGCCCACTACCTGCTTATACAAACCCTATCTCAGGCCCTCCTTGAATTTTATTGCATTCTTTTCCTCATCGACCACCATATACGAGGCAACCCGGGAAAGCTCGATGAATCTAGAAACATTATGTTGTACCATTATATGTCTTTACGTCAAGTGCAAAACTCTGCTGTCTTCACGCTTCTACTAGTAGCTAGGAAGTATCCCTTTAAGAACAACTCCTTGAAGCAGCTACAGGTCACTGCTATAGGCTCAGGTATCTAGTCCTTTAATAGTCTCGATGATATCCACCAGAATTTTGCCTCACCTATCAACTTAAATGCAATAAAGGTCACTTTTGGCTCCTCAGTACAAGGGAGCACTGCCAACATCTCATCTATATCTTGGACCCAATTCTCAGCCATGAATGGGTCGACCCCTCCGGAGAACAATAGGGGTCTCATGTGCATGAACTGCTCAATCGTGCAACTTCGCTCCCTTGAGCTCTTATCCATCTCTGCCATCACCTGCTGGGTGATGCTACATAGCACTGCATCAGCATCTTCCCCGCCTATACTGGAAGGCCCTGCCTTATAACCTCCAGCATGTGCACTGCTACTCCCAGGTTCCATTCTAAAAATGATACAAAACAGTCTTAGAATTCTATCATCATAACACCACTAGTAAACTCAACAAACTAAAACCCATAAAATAATCTTCTATAACAATTCATCTTAACATCTTCAATCCCAATTTAAGATCCAGTCCTACCACTCAGAAACAAGAATCGACGATAGTTTACTATGGTTTTCCTGAAGTTACCACCCCAGGAAAATCATAGAAACAACCACGGAACTCCTGCCTCCAAGTTGTAAGATAGAACCTTAAATTTCCAATCTCATCCTCTAATAATAACTAACTCATATCTCAATCTACTCATCTCCTATTCTCCTCACAATCCATTCCTATACTCAAGTATCTTATTCTGCTATTTACTAAAGTATGTAGAACCCAGCAACCTAAGCTTTGATACCAAATTGTGACAGTCTAATTTTTCATAATTTTTTTTATACAAAAAATAATCAATAAATCAATGATCTGCCACGTCACAAACTTTGATACCAAATCAACATAACCCGACCTGAAATAGGGTACCGGGTAATCAGACTATCTCATACAATGTACCTAACAGCAAAAGTTAAAATTTACATGCCATCTAGAACACAGATAATCAGAGTTCTATACATACATACACATCCTAAAAATCCATAACATACTTTAAGGGATTACACAAACATATGCCTAACACAAAACACATACCCTGTCTATCAGGGTACCAGCTCTCCTCTACCTTGGAGCTCTCTCTCCTGGTCTGTTACAGTTTCCTGAAATATTTAAATATTTTGGTGAGACATCTCTCCGTAAGATGAAATAAATTATTTATAGTGTGTGGCACATGAGTTTAGTTATATCATATTACACTCATTTTAATGATTATATCTTTTGAGAAAATATACAAATGTACACTCATAATCATATAATTATAAAACATAATTTTATAAGCTTTGATACCATTTCTCATACTCACACATATCACTACAAAAAATTAGGTTATTAGTGATGGTTTTGAACTAGTCGCTATATTTGCCGTTACTAATACTTATTAGTGGCGAATTTTTGAAACCGTCACTAATAATAGAGTATTAGTGACAGTTTAAAACCGTCACTAAAAAATCTAAGTTCGTCACTATAAATTGTACACCGGCTCCATAAAAAATCGTCACTAAAGCCATATATTGGTGACATTTTTAAATTCGTCACTAATGCTCTATTATTAGTGACGTTTTGAAAATCGTCACTAATACTCTTTTATTAGTGACGGTTTGAAAATCGTCACTAAAACTCTTTAAAAAAAAAAAAGAAAATTATTAGTGACAGTTTTGAAACCTTCACTAATACTTAAATTGGACAATTAGTAGTGACGGTTTTAAAATTGTCACTAATAATTTTAAATTAATTTTTTTTCCAAAATTTCTGTAATTACATTTTCGTATACGTAACATTAAACCATAATTGCTAAAAAATTCATAAATTATTCAAAATTCAAATTCAAATTTAAATAAAAATAAAAATATATTATACAAATTCAAATTCAAATACAAATATATTATACAAATTCAAATTTAAATAAAAATACATTATACAAATTCAAAATTCAAATTCAAATTTAAATAAGAATACAAATATATTATATAAATTCAAATTTAAATTGGACAATTAGTAGTGATGGTGATGTGAGCTTCGACAGTGAGAGACCATGGCAGCATGGGTAGCTATGGCTTGCTGCAGCATCATCCTCGAGGGCGAAGTTCTCCAACAATAAGGCTCAATCTGTAATCTAGGGCCCAACTTCAGAATCCTTGACCTTGATGGTGATGGAGTAGACAACGAGGTCATGGAGGATGATGAAGGACAATGAGGTCTTGGATGACAGAGAAGAACGACGAGGCTGTGGATGGTGGTGGCTGCATCAATGATTCTTTATCTAGTTTACCCAGAGTTTTTTTTCAAAATTGATTTGAAATGCTATAAGTCTGCCCATGTAGACAAAATGAATTTTAGTTTTTCATATGATAGGTTGTCGCTTATAGTTAAGGTATGATTTAAATATTAATTTTATTTCTCTTGAATCTTGATGCCCTTGTTGTAGATGGAATATTAATGACCGCAAGAAGGGCATCAAGATTCAAGCGAAATAAAACTAATATTTAAATCATACCTTAACTATAAGCGACAACCTATCAGATGAAAGGCTAAAATTCATTTTGTCTACATGGGCAGGCTTATCTCATTTCAAATCAATTTTGAAAAGAAATTCTAAGTAAACTAGATAAAGAATCGTTGATGCAGCCACCTCCATCCACCCCACTATAAGAGTACCTGAATCTCCCGATTCTTACCTCCATGTCCATCATAAACTCCAAAGAATAAAGTGGAAGCATCCAGAATAGGATATGCAACATGCTAGCAAATCAAACATTCATAGTCAATAACAAAACATTCATACTATTAGTTAAGACATTTAACATGAAAGTTCAAAGTCTCAAGTCATAATCAGGATATCCTTTTTAGGCTAACAAGAAAAAAAAAATTAATATAATAAATGTAGGAACTATGTTGTAGGTAGCCTATTTATGCATTACTTTGCATATTTGTAAACCCTAGCATGGATTAGTTCATCTATGTACAAGGAATCAACCCTTTAGTTAGACAATTTCTCACTTATTCATAAGTAGGGTTGATTTTTTGGGCAACTATTTTAGAAACCGGTTTAAAAATTTTTACCTAAACCTCGTTCATCTCAAAAAAATAAAAATAAAAATAAAAATAATATTATTTTAGGGTGCCCGAAGTTTGACCTCTATAAAGGAAATGTCCCTAAGCTTAGTTACGAGCTACAAAATTTAACAACCAACTCCTTTTCTGACCATTATTTTTCTTTATCTTAAATGTCGTTAATAAATATGCTTATTAAAGTATTGTAACACTTAAAGCTATATATTCACTAGATAGTCATTTACTTTTTGTCTCATTAAATCACGATAATAGTTGAAATTGTCAGACTCCTTAAGTTACTTTACGAATTATTCATTGTTCGTGATAACTTCATTAAAAGAAGATTGTCATAATCCAATAACAATTATTTATATTACAAATGATATCAATACTCTCAGAATAAATATATTAACAATTATCTGGAGTATCTATTAAAACTTGAAAATGTAAAGACCTACGGACTTGTGACATCACAAGCTCTGACTTTTAACTTTACTCATTCAAACCAGTTTTACAAACTAGACGCACTTGAGAAACAATCGCCCTAAGTGTATTATACTTTGAAACCGAATTGACATTTTCAAGGATGTTGCTTCAATTACAAGGACTTTCTTTTTGACTCGTACCTTTCAAGGTCAAATTTTTCAAGACATTTATACCAAATTAGCCGTTCTAGTCAAATTATTTGAAAGCCTTATTTTCAAATTATCTCAATTTGTGCTTATTGATCAACTTGTGGGCCCAAATGTCAACCATCACTAGAAGAAAATTTTTAAAAAATAAAAATAGATTTGAGTCTCGGAACCAATAAACCAACTAAAATGGAAATTAAAATTTGGAAAAGCTGAGACTTTGAGAAGGACAAGATCCATACCTGGAAGAAATCATGTGCTTGGAGATCTGGAATTGAGTGGCGCACCATTCTCTCTCTTTCTCTCTCTCTCTCACGATATAAACTCTCGTGACTGACAACCGAAGAAGGTGGATTTTCGAATCTTCCATGTTGTTGAAATCAAAAAAATCCAAACATATAACGATATGCAGACACGTAACATAGAATAATCAAAAATCAAAAATCTGAAAGCGATACACAATAGAGGCAGGGACACACAGACATAGACAAACCTTTGCTGATACCGTTGACATTAATAGCAAACGCACACCTTTGTTGCATCCAAACAAATCGTTTGGAAAAAACCCTTCTACCTACGCAGATCATGCAACATTCTCACCCCAAAAATTATATTATTGAATTTTTTTAAATTCATAAATTTAAATTCAAGTCATGAAATTTATGTTTCTAAATATTATCTATTAGTATGAGTGTATTGTATTGATGGCTTTAATCCAAGACTTGGATTTCCACAACTGGTGCAAAAAATTGAGACCAAATTAAAGGGTGGGGGGGGGGGGGGCAACGAGGCAATTTATTAATTCTACAATGGTGCAAACTGCAAAGCACACCACAAGGTGAACACAATTCTCAGTCATATAAATATAATCATCAATTCAGGTGAATATTCAGGCATAATTACAGAATAAAAAAAATGATTACAACACGGCTTGCGGGGTTGCGTCCACTGTGGAAGGTAAGATGCAGTTTGGTTTGCTCAGAGTACATTGATATGTTTTAGTTTTCACGATCAACTAATTTCTGAAGAATAGCCTACCAACACAAACAAATTAATTTAGAAAATATTGAAAGCACCTCCAAGTATTTTGTAGCAAATTCTGAATCACGCTTTCTGACTTATGGAAAGATAGGAAGACTACAATGTGATGTTCTTGACAAATGGAAGATGTTAGACTCCAGAGTCCAGACAAGCATATATACATATATACACACACATACACACATATATTCTTGCTTTCATAGACAGGACAATGAAAATCCAATTATTCTTGAAGTAATTACAGGGCAACATCGATTTGATTTCAACCCATGATGTAGTTCATTGTCTGAAATAAGTAGCTTCCCAAGACAAAACTCAATAGACTTGTTGTGTCCCACATTGCCCACAAAGCAGATCAATTCCTGTTGTAGAAGATGTTCAAATGCCTGTAGAAACGGAGGGTCAAAATATGCAAAGAGATAAACAAGTAAATAAATAAAGCAGAGGATACAAATTGAGAAAAGTTAGGGTTAGGGTTTGATGGTACCGTTGGAGTTGGCGCTGGGCTCCAAAGCCCTGCTCACTGTGGTGGAGTTCTCAGTAGCTACACAAAGAGGAGAGAGAGTGAGAGGGGCGGAGGCGACCCCCAATGTACAGAGAGAGAGAGAGAGAGAGAGAGAGAGAGAGAGAGAGAGACAGGTAGGAGTTAGCCCGCGGGGGTCCTGGGCTGATCGGTGCGGTCCAATCGACGCGTAGACCGCCATATTAGGCTGCGTGGATTGAGTTTCGGGAGGATTGCGCTGCGTCCATGGAGGAGCGAGGAGGGAGGGGCAAGAGGGAGAGCAGAATGAAAGTTGGGGAAAGAAGAGACCGTAGGAGGGAGAAGGAGGCAGGAGGAGAAAGAAGAAATTTGGGGAAAGTATGGGAATTTAAGATTTCGAGCATCAGTGACGTTTTCAAAACCATCACTAATACCCCCTTATAAGTGACGGTTATCCCAAACCGTCACTAATACCCTTAACAATTTCTTTTTTAATATTTTTTAAATAAAAACTTAGTAGTGACGGTTTCAAAACTGTCACTAATACCCCCTTATTAGTAATGGTTCTCCCAAACCGTCACTAATACCCTTAACTATTTTTTTTTAATATTTTGTAAATAAAAACACTAGTAGTGACAGTTTCAAAACCGTCACTAATACCTTTAACTATTTATTTTTTAATATTTTTTAAATAAAAACCTAGTTGTGACGGTTTCAAAACCGTCACTAATACCCCCTTATAAGTGATGGTTCTCCCAAACCGTCACTAATACCCTTAACCATTTCTTTTTTAATATTTATTAAATAAAAACACAAGTAGTGACGGTTTCAAAACCATCACTAATACCCCCGTATTAGTGAAAGTAACCGTCACTAATACCCTTAACTATTTTTTTAAAAAAATTTTTAAATAAAAACACTAGTAGTGACGGTTTCAAAATCGTCTCTAATAACCCATTATTAGTGATGGTTCTCCCGAACCGTCATACCCTTAACTATTTTTTTTAATATTTTTTAAATAAAAACACTAGTAGTGACGATTCTCCCGAACCGTCCCTAATACACTTAACTATTTCTTTTTTTAATATTTTTTAAATAAAAACACTAGTAGTGACGGTTTCAAAACCGTCACTAATACTCCCTTATTAGTGACGGTTCTCCCAAACTATCACTAATATCATTAACTATTTATTTTTTAATATTTTTTAAATAAAAACACTAATAGTGACGGTTCAAAACCGTCACTAATACCCCCTTATTAGTGACGGTTCTCCCAAACCGTCACTAATACCCTTAACTATTTCTTTTTTAATATTTTTTAAATAAAAACACTAGTTGTGACAGTTTTAAAACCATCACTAATAACCCCTTATTAGTGACGGTTCTCCCAAACTGTCACTAATACCCTTAACTATTTCTTTTTTAATATTTTTTAAATAAAAGCACTAGTAGTGACGGTTAACCATCACTAATACCCCATTATTAGTGACGGTTCTCCTAAACTGTCACTAATACCCTTAACTATTTCTTTTTTAAAAATTTTTAAGTGAAAACATTAGTAGTGACAATTTCAAAACTGTCACTAATACCCTAAAATCATCGCTAATATTTTTTCGAAAAAATTTACTGCGCTGTTTTTAGTGACGAAAGTATTAGTGACGGTTTTAAAACCATTACTAATAGTGTCATATTAGTGACGGCTGCTAAAACCGTCACTAATGCTTAGACTATTAGTGACGGTTCTTAAAAATCGTCACTAACACCAACTTTTAGTGACGAAATTGAATTCGTCACTAATATTTTCGTCACTAAAAACCAGTTTTTTTATAGTGTATGTAACCAATATTTATCAGTGAAGTTCCCGAGAATAGAGGAGATTACACGTCCAAACATGTGACGCCCCTTTGCTCTGATATCATTTATAACCTTGCCCGATTAACTCAGGTGCAGCTATAACTAATACTTATTAGGGCACTCACCTTACTTTATAAGCTTTCAAGCGGAGAGTTTTACTTCGCCCTAATTCTCTATGCAATTAAACTCACAATCTTTACTTTCTCATTTTCATTTCACAAACTAGCTTATAAGTGTCCACAGTAACCAATACACATCTTGTCTCTAACTCATGGCTGCCCTAAGGATAATTACATAGTCATGCTTCCCCTCATGACTAGGTTATGCGGCCTGAAGGCTAAACCTAACCGCAGTTGGCCTACCTGGTTAGATCAAAATAAGAAACCACATGTTTGTAGTATGATTGGCCTGCCCACTACTGGTCCGGACGCCAGGTGGCGAAACTACCCTTCTCACTAGCTCAATTGACTGCCACACCACACTCTCCACGAGACCGTGTGGTTGCACTAACACCTCGCTGGCAACGGTACCATGCTCTTTATTCAATTCCAGCCCATTCTCATTTCCAAATTTCATCATTCGCATTTCAATATTCACATTTCAATATGTTGGTACATTTCATCGCATCAGTTAAAATCTCATCATTTTCTGTTTCACTTTCATCATTTCAATACACATTTCATCTCATATCGGTATAAACACATTTGTATCTCACATTTTATCATAACACTGTAAAAATATGTCTGTATAACATATTTCATCATTTCCCAGTAAATATACATCTATGTTTCACATTTCATCAATTCTATATATAAACCTCGTATCATCAAACTTATATATATATATATATATATATATATATATGCAAATATTATTGGGTTCCATTTCTTTATATCTGCATAAAATATTTCGATATAATCATCTCATAATCTCATTTCTCAGCACAATTCACTTTTTTCAATTTCAATCTCATTCCCAATATTAAACAATCATTTCATATTTCCTCATGCCACACAAATTTTCACCTGATATTCATAATATAATAACTACTGTGAACATATCATATTTTCATTTTCACATATTTACTCAACTAGTAATTTTCAAAAGTAATTGTTACAATTTATTCCCTTTACCAAGCTTACTGAGAGGCCTGCTAACAATCCCTAAATCCATGTCCCACGGCATTCGAAGTTCAGAACCCTAAAATTACATTTTTTCTAAATTAATCAACTCAATCCCTAGAATATTTCTCATTTAGTATTTTCAAGGCCCTATATACTCCAAATTAACAATTCAACCCTAAAATACCTCACTTACCCTGATTTTGGAATTGTGCCCAAGAATCCCAACTCAACGACCCACTCCGATTAAGTTGTAGAGTATCATCCCTAGATCCTCGTTGTAGCTTCTGATTGTCAATCCTGGCTATAATCGGGGTGAAAATGAAGAGAGAAGGAAGAGAGCTTGTAGGGTTCCGAGAGAGAAAGAGAGAGCTTTTGTTTTGTGTTTAACAAACTATCGCAGAATCCCTTTGAATCCCTCACAGGATAGAAAACCGCTACACCCCTCACAAAATCGTCGATGGTTTGGGCATTCTAACCCATCTTTTTTACCGTTTTACCACAGTAAATACAAAATTTTTGATGGTTTTTTGCGCCCCTCACCAAACCGTCGACAGTTTAGTCTTCATAAAACCGAATTTCCTCCTTTCATCATTTTTCTAATTATTTAAAATTTCCCAAGTCTCTACATTCTCCCCTCCTTATAAAAATTTCATCCTTAAAATTTGTTATCTATCACATTTTCCATCCTTAAGGAGAAACACCACAATTGTATTAATTACCCTCACTTGTGGCAGAGGAATACCATGGTTACAAGGGAGGGTTCTAGGAGTTTACAATCATACATTTAATATTCTCCCAAAACAATTCATATCCTGGAACCAAAAACACTAGCTCCACTAAATTGATGTGGACATCTTTGGCGCATTTGTTTCTCTAATTCCCATGAAACTTCCTCTATTATATGATTGCGCCATTTAACTTTTACCAGTGGAATCTTCTTTGTTAGTAGTTCCTATTCTTTTCGATCCAAAACCTGTAGTGATAGATTTTCATAAGACAAGGAATTACCAAGCTCCAGTGCCTTATAGCTAATCACATGGGAGGGATCTGGGACGTATTTCCACAATATGGAAACGTGAAATACATCATGGATTCTAGATGAGACTAGTGGTAAGGCTAATCTTTAGGCAACTAGACACACTATTTCAAGAATTTCGAATGGTCCAATACATTTAGGGTTCAGCTTACCCTTTCTCCCAAATCTCATAACCTCTTTCATTGGTGCAACCTTTAAAAGCACATGATCTCTTGCGTCAAACTCCAACTCTCATCGGTGAGTATTTGCATAACTCTTCTTTCCACTCTCTGCTTTTTTGATCCTGTCTCTAATGAGTTTGACTTTATTATGAGTTTGTTGTACAAACTCTGGCCCTAATATCTGTCTTTCCCTAATCTCATCCAGTATAATGGGGATTGGCACTACCTGCCATACAATGCCTCATATGGTGTCATCTCAATGCTGGCATGATAGCTGTTATTACAAGCAAACTCGCTCAATGGTATGAACTGTATCCACTTGCCTTCAAAATCCAGCACATATGCTTATAGCATATCCTCTAGTATATGTATTGTCCTCTCCATCTGCTTATCTGTGTGAGGATGAAATTTTGTGCAGAAGGACAACTAAGAACCCATGGCTCCTTGCAAACTCCTCCAGAAATGAGATGTGAACAGTGGGTCTCAGTTCGATACAATGGACACTGGCACGCCATACAGTCTAACTATCTCCTAAATATACAGCTCCGCCAATCTACTCATAGAGTAGTTAACTCTGATAGGAAGAAAATGGGCAGTCTTTGTTAGTCGATCTACGACTACCCAAATGGCGTCTTGTCCATGAAGTGTCGGTGGTAACCCTGTGACAAATTCTATTATTATATGCTCCCACTTCCACTCAGGAATGTGAAGTGGCTGCAATGATCCCGCTAGTCTCTGATGCTCAATTTTCACTTGCTAGCATGTCAAACACTGATTCACAAATTCAGTAATTTCTTTCTTCATATTGCTCCACTAAAAGGACTCTCGAAGATCCCTGTACATTTTAGTGCTACCAGGGTGTACAGTATACAAGGATCGATGTGCTTCTTCTAGAATAAATTTCTTAATCTCGGCATCAGTAGGCACACACAACCGGGTATAGAACCTTAAAGCCCCGTCATTTGAGGTACTGAATTCTTCCTCTTGACCATTCTGTACTTGATCTATAAGCTTTACTAATTCTACATCACTCCTCTGAGCAGCTTTAATTATTTCATGTAGGGTTGCTTGTAATACCAGATTGGCATTAAATGTTTGATGATCACCCTCTACGAGTTCCACCCCAAGTCTTCCCAAATCCATTTGGACCAAATGCTGAGTCACCACTACATATACTGATGAACCCACTGATTTTTTGTTCAAAGCATTAGCCACCAAATTAGTTTTCCTTGGGTGATAACTGATGGTACAATCGTAATATTTTATCAGCTCCAACCATCTCCTCTACCTCATATTTAATTCTTTCAGTGTGAAGAAGTACTTTAGTCTCTTATGATCAGTGAAAATCTCACACCTACCCTCGTATAGATAGTGTCACCAAACTTTCAGTGCGTAGGCCACCATTGCTAACTTCAGATCATGGATAGGGTAATTCTTCTCATATTCTTTCAGTTTTCGGGAGGTATACGCTACAACTCTCCCTTATTGCATTAGAACACATCCGAGCCCTTTATGTGATGCATCACTGTAAATCACAAAAACCTCTTCTCTTAAAGGAATCATCAAAATCAGTGCAATGATGAGTCGCTACTTCAACTCCTGAAAACTCTGTTCGCATTCATCATACCACTCAAACTTCACACCTTTCCTAAACAATCTAATCAACGGGCCTGACAGTTTAGAAAATCCTTTAACAAATCTACGGTAGTACCTAGCCAATCCCAAGAAGCTTCTAATTTCTTGCACATTCTTAGGTTGTACCCAGTCTACTAGCGCCTCGATCTTACTCGGATCCACCGAAATACCACCCCTGGATACCACGTGTCCAAGGAAGGTAACTTGCTTTAGCCAGAACTCGTATTTCTTCAGTTTCACATACAGTTTTCTTTCTCTCAGCACTTGAAGCACTATCCTCAGATGTTCATCATGTTTCTTTAGGCTCTTTGAATACACCAATATGTCGTTAATAAACACTACCACGAATTGGTCCAAATACTGGTGGAAGACCCTGTTCATCAGATCCATAAACACTGCAAGAGCGTTTTTCAATCCAAATGGCATAACCAGGAATTCGTAGTGGCCATACCAAGTCTTGAATGCCGTCTTTGGAACATCTTCTGCCCTGACCTTCACCTTATGGTACCCAGATCGTAAATCAATCTTAGAGAATGTTTGTGTCCCTTGTAACTAATTAAACAAATTATCAATGCGGGGAAGTGGGTACTTATTGTTGATAGTCACTTTATTAACTTCTCTATAATCGATGTACATTCTTATTGACCCATCCTTCTTCCTCACAAATAATACCGACGCTCCATAGGGTGACACATTGGGCCGAATAAACCCCTTATCTAATAGTTCCTGTAGTTGTTCTTTCAATTCTTTCAATTCCATCGGTGCCATTCTATACGACACTTTAGAAATCAATGTTGTCCTCAGAACTAGTTTAATAGCAAACTCCACCTCACAAACAAGATGTAGTCCTAGCAAATCCTCAGAAAATACATCAAGAAAATCCCTCACAACCGAGATATCCTCTAACCTCAACCCTTCCTCCTTCTGATACTGCCTTCACACAGGCTAAATATCCCTGACAATCCTCCAGCAACAATCTTCCCCGCCTGAATGATAGATAGTAAATGTGGTGGGGTGCACACACATGACCCCACAAATTTGTACTCCCACTCTCCTAGAGATTTGAACACTACCTCTCTCTAATAATAGTCAATACTTGCATAGTGGGAAGCTAGTCAGTCCATCCCCAAAATTACCTCGAACCTATGCATATCTAAAACTACCAAGTTAGCTGGTAAAGACCTCCCCTGAATACCAACTAGACAGTTCCTGAGTACCTTCTTACATAACCCTACAGCCCCAGTCGGCATAGCCACTAACAAACTGACATCTAACGACTGAATTTCTAACCCAAAAAACTTGGTAAACTCCCGGATATATAAAGGAGTGACTCACCCATGAATACATAATTGGAACAACACCTATCATGACATCTCCTGCCACCTCAGCATCTCTTGGTGTCATAGCATAGACACTACAAAAAATAAGGTTATTAATGATGGTTTTAAACCATCACTAATACTCACAAAACCGTCACTACTAGTTTTAGTGACGGTTATATGAGTATTAGTGACAGTTTTCAATTTGTCGCTATACCTATCGTTACTAATACTTATTAGTGACGAATATTTCAAACCGTCACTAATAATAGAGTACTAGTGACGGATTTAAATAGTCACTACTAATAGCGTATTAGTGATGGTTTTAATCCGTCACTATAGAATCTACACCAGATCGATCAAAAACCGTCACTAATGCTCTATTATTAGTGACAATTTTAAATTCGTCACTAATTCTCTATTATTAGTGACGACTTAAATTCGTCACTATTGCTTATTATTAGTGACGATTTTATATTCGTCAGTATTACTCCATTATTAGTGATGATTTAAATTCGTCACTATTGCTCCATTATTAGTGACGGTTTTATATTCGTCACTATTACTCCAGTATTAGTGACGGTTTTAAACCGTCACTAAAAACATAGTATTAGTGATGATTTTGAATTTGAAATCGTCACTAATACTTAAATTGCACAATTAATAGTAAAGTGTATTTTTTTTCCAATTATTAATTCCTGTAAAAATCTGATTCAAATTAATTCATGTAAAAACCATAATTGCAATTCAAATATAAGTACAAATATTATACAAATTCAAATTCAAATACAAATATATTATACAAATTCAAATTTAAATACACAACGTTATAAAAATTCAAATTTAAATATATTTCATTTCTTCAGATAAAAAAAGGATGGAAAGCTGCATCCGAGCTGCATGACATTGTCTTGACGTTATCACAGCTGCAAACCCTACAAATTAAGAAAGTTAAAAAAATTAGTATACGGTTTTTGAAAATAAATCACTACGTAGCACATATACAGGCATAAAAAATAAATCACATCAACATCAAATTGTAGAGGATGAAATAATCCACCCCTCAATTAGTACACACCAATACAAAGAATGAAAAACACTGCAAAAATGCAAATTAGGTAGCGCACACTAGCACAAAGCAACACTATAGAACTTCAAAGGATAAGTTCAAAAAGCAGTCATGACTACAGAATTCAGTATTCTGGGAGGAATCACAGATATACATACCCTCGAATAACTGCAGGCACTTAACCAGCCGTGCTGATACTCAATAAACAATCTAGCAATAGCTAGAAGCATTTGCAAGTAGGGCTAGGTGATCACGTACGCACACAACATCATTACAGTATCTTCACTTGCAAACCACTTAGAAGAAGAATCAGAAACATTTGTAAGTTGTCTTATACTGAGGTAATGCATTGAAGATGTATTTTGGACTGCCACCAAAACCTTGAGGCTTTGAAGGACATAATGTGAAATTTAACCAGTTAGATGGAAGCTATCATGGCTAAAATAAGCTTAAGTTTTGATGGCCTTGAAGTTGTAAATATAACATCATAAACATTAATCAAACTACACAGTTCTCACATAGGTGAGCCTATATTGCCAAGTAGAAAAAAAATTTATATATACTTGGACAATTACTACACCATGCCTGCAGCAGAGAACACGGTGGCTGCCAAGCAGCTGCGCATGAAACAATGACATCAAATTCTTAGTTCTGATTCATTCGTTGAAACTAAGAGAAGGTGTTGTAATAAAATGAAAAAAATATGATTAGTTAAGGAAAGTTAAGAAGAAACAAGGCCAAGACACCTTGACAGTTCTTACCTCTTGAAAAGTATGGGTCTCTTGAGAATTTTTAGGAAAAGGAGAAAGTTAGGACACTCACTTATTTTGGAAATGTGATCTTCTTGTAACTAGTCTATACTGGAATATTGTTGTAATCTTACAATAATAAATGTCTTTATTCAAATTATTCTTTCACCATCTTTTCCTTGTAAACCTCATCTCTATATTATAAGGTAACCATTGTTAGGGAACAGTACAAGGAAAGACTATAACGTGAGATAGGGAAGACCACATTCTGAGATAGGAAACAAAACATGTTTGGCAGGAGATGTGCACAAATAACTTTAAAATATATCTAAGCATCTAATCTAATCAGCAGTAAGGTTGCAAGAACATTTGAGCTTTTAGAATACTGTAGGTATCATGGCCATCTCCTAAAGTTTCCTTCCTTTTGGCAAAATGTCCCATTGGAGAGAGAGAACCCCCACAAGCTAGTTTACCCATGAAGTTGCTTTCAAACAATATCCTAGTAACATATTCTCTGATATATATATTCTCGGGAACAAACAAGATGTTAATGTCAAATTGATATCAGAGAAATGAAATATTATATATATAGGAATAGGGCCAACATCATATTTTTATCTTCCCCTCTGCTCACATCATCTCAAATTATTATACATTAAAAACAAAAAAATATATTTAATGTTGTGTTACGCCACACACTACCAATTATAATTAGTGGAGCTGGAGAATATTCATTTACACTGTTCATGGTGACCTTCTCAACAAGTACCTCTACTTGTCTGGGAGAGTAGATTTGAAGCAAATTGAGAAGACAATTCAATATTTGATTGGATCAGGAATGGTAAGGTCCTTAACACATCATGACAGTGTGGTTTCATAACCATTTTTTAGCTTTGGAATTATACACTTCAGAAAACATGAAACAAAAGCAATTTTTTGGTAAATCCATAATTTTTTATGCAAAATAACAGCCACTACTAATGCTTTTGGAGTAGTAGGCTGCTGATACTTAGCTGAAGGCAATTGATTTTGCGGTGGTGCATGTGTGTGCTTGTGTGGGTATGTGTGTGAAATGAAATAATCTCTTTCCAGAAGTTGAATGGAACTCAAATCTTTATTATTTTATCTAGGCTGTGGTTTGTCTAGGCTGTAGTTATTTTATGCCATTCTTCTTGATAGTAGATTTTATAATTTTTGAAGAACAAAGATATTCTTTTTAAGACGTGCCTAATGTGTGTGTGCAAAAGACCTAGGATGTTATTCCTGGTCTCAAATCTCACTTAGGAGTTCTCATATGGTAAAAGTTGTCCTTAAGGATTTCTTTAGCTTTCTACTTCTTTCTACGTTGGGAAAACATTGATTGAGAAATTTGAATTATTTGTATGTTTATTCATATATTAATCATTTCTAGACATTGCTTACCCTGCCCATTGAATTCCCATCCTCACTCCTCCCTCCACCCCCCAGAAAAAAAATTAAAATTAAAATTTGCATTAATTCATTTGTAACTTGAATAGGAAATGAAGGCAGTGGTAAGGTGGCCAGAGTGTCTGTATGCATGTAAACAAAAGCTTAGGAGCATGGGGGGAAATGTTCACCTTGAATGCTTTGTTATGTTCCTGATATCTCTCTTTTTTTTGCTTTTCTTTGTGATTTTATAGGATCCCCGTATAGAAAATAGCCCGTACCTTTGGTTCATCTACACATCATTCCAAGAAAGAGCCACCTTTATCTCCCATGGGAACACCGCCAGGCTCGCGAAGGAACATGGGGACCTGAAATTGGCTCAGATATGTGGAACTATTGCATCAGATAAGAAGCACCATGAAACTGCCTACACCAAAATAGTGGAAAAGCTCTTTGAAATAGATCCCGATGGTACCGTGTTGGCTTTTGCTGACATGATGAGAAAGAAAATCTCTATGCCAGCCCATTTGATGTATGAAAGACATGACGACAACCTCTTTGAGCACTTTTCAGTTGTTGCTCAACAGCTTGGGGTCTATACTGCCACAGATTATGCAGATATATTGGAATTTTTTGTGGGAAGATGGAATATGGAGAAGCTAACTGGACTTTCAGGTGAGGGGCGGAAAGCCCAGGATTTCCTTTGTGGGTTAGCTCCTAGAATCAGGAGGCTAGAGGAGAGAGCTCAAGGGAAGGCAAAGCAAGTTACTACCGTTCCTTTCAGTTGGATTTTTGATAAGGAAGTGAAGCTGTAGGTGCAAGTATGGAAAAGCAAAGGTCAACGTCACTCCTAAAAATCTTTTTCCAAACAGATGCAAGCTGATATTCTAAAAAGTATCCTTTTCTTTTCATTGTTCTCATTAGTTAATTACATTTATTCCAGGGTCCATATCTAAACAAACAAAAGAATCAAGTTTTAGGGGATGACAATGTATTGATTGTCAAATTTTCTAATAGAGAGATAGACCTCAACACTTCGGCAACCTGTTCTGGTAATCATTACACTGCCTACAGAAGTATTGCAAAGGAAGGAATTCTTGTAGGTTTACGTCGTTATCAATTTTTTGGTGAGTTTTTCTTTTCCCATTCATTCATGCTTTTGGTTTGGTTAATTTTGAAAATTTATGTCCTGATTCCTTTTGTGTCCTAATCATGAATTTTTATTGGTCTGTTGTTGATCTAAGTCAATTCATGATAGTTTGTTGTAAGGAATTCTTGTTGGTCTATGTAATTACAAATTTACCAAGACTTTATGAGTATGCTTTTAGTATGATATTCAATTGAACTATGTACTGCTCCTAGTGATTTTCTTTGCTCCCATTTGTCATTGTTATATTTTAATTGCTTCAGGTATTAATTAATTCAAGTGCTTTGTTAAGTTTTATGGTTTTAGGAGTTAGATTTCCTTGATAGAAGTGTTTTTTGGAAGAATGATGTGAAAGAATGTTGGATGTTAAGGGTGCATTCGATTCGAGACAACAATGGAATACTAAACTAAATTAAACTTGATTGTTCTTGTAATTGATGAACTCAAACTCAACTTGACTACGAATTCTTAAAATTTGAGCTCGACTCAATTAAGCTCTATTTAAAATATTATTAAATATATTTATAAAATTTATTAGAATATATACAATTTTTATAAGACATATAATATAGAACTTATACAATATAAAAAAATACATAAATAACAAAAGCTTGATTAGGATGGTCATTAGTGCTGTGAAAGTCAAAACTCAATTTGTCAAGGTACTCGAGTAGCTGGAAGTTGACTCATTTACACACCTACAGCCCTATGCTTGCTTGTCATGTCAAATTTATTTAGCCTTCTTGCTTTTCCCCTTTCACATTTCTCTAGCAGATATCTACCTTATTTATTTGCCAGCATTAAAGGATTTCAGAACCTGTCCTTGATTTTCCCATACACCTACATTCTTACAAAAATTTTGAGCTTTGTTGTGCCACTATGAAAATCTGTTTGAAAGCAGAATTAACCTGCAGTGCACCATTTTATTTTGTGTCCATCTTTTATTGGACCATGTCTTCTAGACATTCTGTTTTATCTTGAGACTATTTGGATGTTTTTCCAAACTGAGACTATTGCCTATTCACTTGTTACGTTCACTGTAGCTAATATGTAAATTCATGTTTTATACATTTGTTGTGGATAAAATTTATATTAATGGAGGGTACTTTCTACAATGTGAGCTTTAGGATTATTTGCTACAAAAATTTAGTCTGTTGATGAAGTCTTTTAAAAAAGAATGATTGATAATATAGGTTTTGTGTTTTTCATCTGCTGATTTGGATCAGTTGAATTTGGTCTACTAGATGGGCAAGATATCATCATAAGATACAAATTTCTATTATGTTCATATGCGCATGACGTCAATATGAAGTTATGAGTTTGTTTTACATCCATACATTTAATTTATAACAAGAATCAGATTGTAATTCATGCAGGGTGCATGGCAACCATCTTTGAACATTTCAACTGTGCTAATAAGCATTGGGTTGTTACTAAGTGAACCCAACCCTGATGATGGCCTTATGTGTGAAGCAGTAAGTCGATGTACTTTCAAGTGTTTGGGATGGGGTTTGTGGTTAAAGGCATCTCTTTGATTTATTAGTATGTTTGGATGAGTGTATAGAGCAGGGAATACAAATACAACTGACAAGCTTTTGACCAAAAGGCACGATCTATGACTGAGAAATATGCCAAGGCTGGAGTCAATGGGGACACTAGAGGGTTAAAATATCAGAATGCTTCAAGCTCGAAATAAGAAGGAATAATCTTTTTTCTGCAGTAACAAGTTTTAGTAATCTTATGAGTTCGCTCAGAAATAGAAATAGAAATACAATATTATAATACAAGTTGACAAACTAGCCATAATTTGTCTCATTTGAAACACCCTCTATTAATTAAATGGAAATAATAGTTATAAAAACTAAATATGTCCATATCAGATATATCAGCATTCCATCAGAAGCACAAAATCATTAGCCTCCAAAATTACAGACAGCAGAAATAGAAGTGCTGCCCATAAGCCCAACTGGGTTAGTAACTATGCAATCCTTAAACCAAAATTCTTATGCACTGCAGAAACTTTGCACACTTAGAAATAGAATATTAATTATTGTGTGTACTTAAACCAAAAGTTTAACAATGTTTCATGTCCTAAGTGGCAATTACTTAATCTCTAATTTAGCCTGCAAGCCATGAGTTCAAGATATGTGCATTCTGTATTTTGAACTTAACTTCCTAATTCCTCAAACTTGGAGTTGTCATATGTGACAAAGGAGAAAGAACCAAGAAAATCATATTTTCTTAATTTTCATGGTGTTTATGTCATTAACTTTTCAAAATTATTTGGAAAATTCTCTTGAAATCAAACTACATCATACTCTACCATTGTAGTGTGTGACTTTGAAAGCCATTGCTGGATGCAAGCCTAGCAAAATCATCACCACACAATTATTGCTATAGTGCCATAAAAAAAATTAAGTTCCTCCCAAAAGGAGGCTGCAAATTTAAAAAATCCAAATAAAAAATAATCAAAAGAGCACACAAGATAGGCCTCTTATAATTTCCTTAACAAATTAGAGCCCTACTTTCCATGAATTTCCAAAGGACCAAAAATCAAAACATTGCCCAAGTTCGGGGGCATCGAGGTCGATCATTTGGTTGTCTGTGAAAACAATTTAAGGTTAGAAATCAAGCTCAAAACACGACCTTAATTTTTTTTTACCAAAATAATGTAGACTTAATGAGAAAAAAAAATCCCAATTCAATTCCACGCTGGTGCACATACAAGCAAGTTACTTGTCACATAAAATTGATACTAAGGTCCTTGTGGATCAACCAATATGGATAAGATTTGAATGGAATTAAAATTTTGGCAACAGGCTGACCCTTGGGAATTTTGTAGCAGCAAATGCATTGGAAATATGAAGTTGATTGTTCAAGAGTGAACCTAGAGTGGCAACTTCTTGGATCAAGGACTAAGAAAAATGGACGCTGTGGTTATAGCTCAAGTTTTAACAGAAATTTACATGGAATTTTCTTTCATTCTCTAGCCAAGAAGGGAGTAGAAAAAGAGACGATCCTTGTTGAAGAAAGGATAATACTCCTTGCTTTTCTATTTGCAGGAGGCATTGAAGGGTGGTGATGCGATGGTACAAGCCATGTCTTGGGTGGTTTGGGCAACCTAGGGGGGGGGGGGTGTGTGGAGATTGGGGAGGATTGGGGTGTTTGGTGTGATTTAAAGGAGTTTTTTTTATGTACTCACTGCTAATTCAGCGACCCACTGCTGCAAAGTACATGTCTCTTTCTAGCTTTTTAGGGGTCTTTGCTTCAATTCATCGCCCTAGCGACTGTGTTTTTGTTTATGGAGTTGCTAAACAATTCTTCAATCTCACTCATGATGTTGAGTGTCTTGAAAGGATTAAGATGCTAATCATGATTTCTTTGTTCTTCAATATGCTATGGTGTGTAGATGCTACAAGTGAGTTCTTTGAGCAAAGTGCTTTATGTAAATCTTCAGCTTTAGCTTGCAACTTATAAAGAATAATTTTTTTTTTTTTGTAGAAAATTTGGTTTTTCAAATTTAATTTTAGTACCCTCTATAAAGAATGTCTTTTATGTATAAATGTGCAAATTCAATTCCTAACATGCCTATAGTTCCAATTCTTATGGTTCAAGTTCATGATTGGATTCTAGACATATACCTTGGAAAATATTTTTAAAAGAGTGTCTCTACATATCCATTTGATCTGTCTACCATATCATAGTTCTATATTGAATTTGTACTTGAAAGTTCAGTTCACTCTAATTAGGTCATTGATTAGATAGGCAGACCATAACATTATACCAATAATTATTAAATATCTATTGATGTATTTTGAAAGTAAAAAAAAAAAAGGATAGGGTATTTATTCTAATTGAAATCCTCATACATTTTCTATTTCAATTAATTGTCACTAGCTTTTACATACCTTCTAATGAGAGGAGTCACCCGCATCATCTGGACGGGATTGGCGCATCATTTGTTCCATCTGCACTTTCCAATCCTTGATGGCTTGCATCTCCACTTCCCAGTTCGAGATCTTTTCTTTCAATTGCTCATTCTCCACTTCCACCATTTGCACCTGGATAACCATCGCCTCCTCTCGAGCCTCGGCAGCTCGACGCTCTTGGTCAATCTTAGCACGAGACACCGCATTGAAAGAAGATGATGATGTTGGGGTGATGTATCCACTCCCAAGACCATTCAACTAGCCACCTGATCATTGCCCAAGCACTTGAGTGTAGATCTTGTCATCCTTCATCGGTTGATTGCCCTCTGCAAGGGGTGCATCCCGCAGCTCAAGCATCCTTGCCTATTTTCAGTCATTAAAATGATGAAAATGAAGAAATAAGAATACAACTGACGTTTTGAATAAGATAATGAACTAAATAATATGCTTGACTTACATGTTTCATCTGCGCACCCTGGCACCACTCCCCCGATGTCCTCGATGTGTTCTCTGATACAGGTCCCGCCTCGACTCCAGGTCGCCAGTGATGGGATCATGCTACATTATCATATAAAAGTTCATTAATATGAATTCAGTGGTGTCAATATAAATAACACTTGTCAAGTGATGGTCAGATATTTTCATAGAAATTACCTTTCGATGATTGACGAACAATTTCAAGCCACCATAATGCGTCGTATCTAGTTTGCTACGATTCGCAACATTTTTCTCATAGATAGCCTACAAAATAGATGTAATCACTTTTTATTATTCACATAAATATGAAAAAGTAGTTATTGTAATTAATAGAAACACATCACCTGATAGTTAGGGTTGCGAAAATGGGGACACACCACCCGCCAATCCTCTAAGGAGATCTTATCGTATGGGTGCGCTTCTGCCTGATCTCCCATCTCCCTAAAATGGTTGCGCATTTTGCTGTGATAGGTCATAAACCGAGAGCACAGCTGCGTGTTCACCGCCTTGTTCACATGGTCTGCGGTGAAAATGTCCATATCAAACTCTTCCTGCATATGAAATATATATATTGAATATTAGAGAATCTTTAGTGTAATATATTAAAAGTGAAAGAAATGTTTTAGGGTTATTACAGATGCGTGCATGATTAGAAACCAAGCGCTGGGCCTTCATCACCTTTGAAAGGTGAAGGTGAGGTGAGCACGTGACTACGCATATATTGGCAACATATATTGCCAAAGATCCTTGACCAGGTGTGCACCATCATCAAGCGGGGGCCGTAAAGCCTTGAGGAATGTCGATAGGATCCGCCGCCACAAGTCCTCTCCAGGCGCTTCTTTGACAACATTATTCGTTGCATGCGGCTGCAACTGTATCGTCATTAGAGGTCGATCCTGAAGGAAAAAGAGTGTTGTTAAAGAAACAATAAGATAATCATACACGTGAAATGACAGTAAATATATATTCTAAATCAAAAGACGGGTTGTTTGTAACCTTACCAACGATGCTGATTATGGAGCAACTCACCTGGGCTTGATCCCCAACTGATTGGATCAATGGCGGATGGTCAGAGGGCTCAGATGGTGCCGCATCAGCACCGCCTGCTCAGTTGCTCTCGAGGATGACCCATCTCATCGCGGGATGATGTCATCGATAGCGTAGATGGAAGGAGTTAGTAGGAGGCGGCCGGGACCTCCTGGGGCCATTGTCGCAAAAAGTTCACAAGAAAGAAGATTTGGATATTAGATGGATTGCCATAGTAAATATTTTTCAATTGTTTTCACATTCAAATAACCGGTTGACAACAAACCCGCTTACCCCCTATACGTCCTCAATATCAGTATCATCCTCACTTTCTAGAGTGACTTCCTCTTCACTGCAATACTCAACCATAGTTTCATCTTCCCCATTAATTTCATCATTGTTAATGAAGTCAACGTCTACAGAGGGTTCAATTCTAATGCCAGCAGTTCCTACGTGTTCTGCCGTGGCACCAACCCTATTTAATGGTATAGGATCGACTCCTTCCTCGGCAACATTGATAGCAGATTGCGTTGCTACGGGATCAGATGGATGTTCTTCTTGGAAAGCATCATCGCTGACACTCTTCTCCCCATTTGCGACTTCTTTAATATCATACAAACTTCGAGGAAGAATTTTTTGGGCCACATGCCATTCATCCTTTAATTTTGTGTCCTTAAACTATAACACTTGTTCTGCTTGTGTTGCAAGCACAAAAGGGTCGTTTTGATACCATGTTTTACTGAAATTGACACTAGTAAAGTTGGCATCCGTATTTATCCTACTCTTTTTATTGCTAATGTCCCACCAGGTACACTTGAAGATGTGGACAAGTCGGTTAGCTCCATAGTGAAGCTTCATAATGTCATCCAACACACCAAAATAATCAATTTCCTCATCTCCTTTTGTGCCTAGCACCGCAATGCCACAATTTTGGGTTCTTCTATGTAGTTCAAGGGACTTAGTATGAAAGCGTAAGTCGTTGACAATGCAACCGCTGTAGCGGTTAACTCGTTGATTGGGGCCATATGCCAACGTGTATAAATCTTTACTAGTTGTTGGTTCTTTATTATAATACATGACTTTCATTTATTAATTACAAAGGACTTTAGATGAGTAAACCGTCAATATTGAAAATGTACATTGTAGCGAACTCAGGTAGTAGTTGTTACTTACACAGCACTCAAACCAATTGAAAAATTCCTTCTTATGTCTTTTGTCAACATTCTTTTCATTTTGAGTGAAAAGTTCAACTTTATGTTCGCTATATGCAACAATAGTACATGTTAATGTCAACTAAGTATATATGCATATGTAAATACAATGGGAAGTAAGGAGTTTTGAACCACATACTCGATATATGGAATAATTTTATCACAATTATTGAGGACGTAAAAATGTGCCTTTCGTAGGTCATCCATATCAATGAAATCATAAACCCGTGCACCAAACGACTAAACATTTCCTCGAAATATAGAGCTCCTCGGTTCTTCATCTTCGACATTAATAGCATGAACGTTTGCATTTCGCTCCTCACGAGTGAATATCATGTAGATACATTGAGCAAAATGCAAGACATTCACTGTCAATGTATGCTTCAATGATTGAACCTTCCGGTCGTGCCTTATTGCACACATACCCCTTCAAAGTGGATAAAAACCTGTGCAATTTACACAACATTAGTGAGTTGTACACAAAAAAAAAAAAAAAACAAGGTAATCATGAGAACATTGTATGACTTTATAATTTACCTCTCAATATGATACATCCAACGATATTGGACCGATCCTCCAATTATGGCCTCCATTGGTAAATGAACAGCTTGGTGGACCATCACATCGAAGAATGCTGGCGGAAATATTTTCTCTAGCTTGCATACTATGATCACAATGTCCTCCACTAACCATTCAAGTACGTTTACGCTCAATTTCTTGGAGCACAACTATCGAAAGAAGATCCCCAATTCAATCAGCACCGAGCGAACATCTTCGGTCAAGTGTCCACGAAGGAAAACAGGCAGAACTCATTGCAAAAGGATGTGACAGTCATGACTTTTCATTCCTAACATCTTCCCTTCCCTCGTGCTTATGCATCGAGATTTTTTCGATGCATATCCATCAGGGAACTTCACTGATTTCAACCATTCGAAGAAATTATTCTTCTCATCTTTCAAAAATGTGTAACAGGTTGATGGCATAAGAAGTTTGTCCCCATCATGAATCAAATGCAACTCAGGCCATATTCTCATATCTTTCATATCCTGATGAGCATTTGCGTTATCCTTTGTCTTCCCATTTATATCCAACAATGTACAAATGACATTCTCATAAATGTTCTTCTCGATGTGCATCACATCCAGGTTGTGGCGTAGTGGAAAATCTTTCCAGTATGACAACTCGAAAAAGATGCTTCTCTTTGTCCAATTTAACTCCCACTCAGCACGTTTCCTTTTTCTACTACTAGGTGATTTCCCAAATTTAATATCTCCGATCAACCTGAGTTGGTTTAATATCTCTTCCCCACTTAGTCAGTTTGGCTACAACCTTCATTCAGGCTTTCCATTAAAGCTTCTGACACCACGAGTCCTCCAAGGATGTCCAGGTCGTAAAAAACGACAATGACACATAAAACATAACTTGCGTCCATGCTTTAAGGATAAGGACCTAGCATCCTTATTAGACACTGGGCATGCTAAGTAACCTTTTGTGCTCCAGCCCGACAGATTGCCGTAGGCGGGGAAATCATTAATTGTCCACAAAAGTACAACATGCATCTGAAATGTTGTCCCGGTTTGCACATCAAATGCCTCCACTCCTTTTTCCCATAGTTCTTTCAACTCATCAATTAATGGCCTCAAGAAAATGTCAATATCATTACCAGGTGCCCTCAGTCCAGGAATAAGCAGAGACATATAAATGAAGGGTTCTTTCATGCATCGCCATGGCGGCATTTTGTATGGCATCATCATAATTTGTCACATGCTATACGGGTTGTTCATGTTACCGAAAGGATTGAACCTATCTAAAGCAAGGCCAAGTCTGAAGTTGCAAGGATCACTAGCAAACCACAGATGCATTTTATCAAACTTGGCCCAAGCTTCGGAGTCCGCTGGATGGCTAAGGGTGTTTCCATCTTCAAGACGTTTCTCTTTATGTCATCTTATATTTGTAGCAATCTTTTTGCACATATACAATCGTTGCAGCCGTGGGATTAATGGACAATATCGCAAAACTTTTTGGGGGATCTTTTTTCCCTTCTTCTAATTAGTTGTATACCTCAGTTCACCACATTCTGGACACTCATTCACGTTTTCGTGTTCACCATAGAAGAGTGCACAATCATACCTACACGCATGTATTGTAGTGTAACCGAGACCCAATTCACGTATGTATGTCTTCGCCTTATAAAAGGCTTTGGAAGTGTTTCACCATCAGGCAGTGCTGCCTTAATGAGGCTTAAATGCATGTTGAATGCACTCTGAGATAACCCATGCATTGTCTTTGCATGAAGCAACTTTATCAGGAACTCTAATTTTGAGAACTTTGTACAGTTTGGATATAGGGGCACCCGTGCATCCTTCACGAGATTAGCAAATGGTTTACCAAATCGATGTAACGTACTAGGATCACAAGGTATGGTACCTACTGAAGTAGATTCATCACCAGTACGCGACACACTGATGTATTCCATGTCCATTGCAATCCCCCTTTGTAAGTCACCTAACATTTCGATTAACCCTTCTGAACGTGTGTCACCACCTACTATATTTGCCCCCTCATCTTCATCGTCATCATCATCGCTCTGAACTGCATAATCTTCACTGTGGAACATCCATATTGTGTACCTTTTCTTCATTCCAAAGTCTAATAAATGTGAATGGACCAGATCAATGTGTTTGAATGTTATGTTTTGACATTTCTTACGAGGACACCTTATTCTATTAGCACCGTCAGCACGAGGACACGCGAACTCTATGAAATCATGTACCCCTTTCACGTATTCTGGCAAAAACCTACCCCGAGCGTTCATCCAACTTTTATCCATGTTTATTAATTCCCTATAACATGTTCAAGTAAATGGTGTTGATTACATTGTCAGAATGTTTATGACGCATGCATTGTGAATCCTATAATCAACCACCTTCCGTCTAAAGGGTATGGATCCTATCCCATTCAGGAATGTTGCAATTACATTGCGATCAATCGCTCAAATTCCTTCGTCATAGTCATTATAAATTTCAGCAGCATCTCCCCATGGCTTTTCAAGTACATGAGATAGGGGAAGTGCACATCATCTGCTAGTTTTCCATCACTAACAAATTGTCACCACACCCCACTATGCACCCAGAGAACACAAGTAGAGACGCGATCAAAATATATAATGACAATGACAAAAGCATAAACGATGACAAGAATGTAAATACAACTTCCTAAACTATCCACATTGGACAATTTAATAATGGTTGAAATACAAACATAACTAATCGTAAATGAAACAAATAATCGACATGTTCAATTGATTATTAGTCTACATAATATGACTAATACTCAATTGAATTTTAACAATTGATTTGTCCCACATGTACGATGAGGCATGAATGTATAGTAACCATTCTTGAACAGGTCTAAGCTTTGATATACACATGAAATGACAATAATTAATTTTGCATAAGGAGCCCGTGATAAGTAGGCAAGGCATAAGCCTTATGGCATTAAGGTGTAAAACTTCCCTCCCTCTTTGGTTTTTTCTCTTTAGATGGGACTCTCCCTTGATGTAAGGATCTTATTTTTCATGTTCCTCAAAGGCAGTGATGGTGAAAATAATGATGCATGCATGGTTGATGGATGTCTTATGACTCTTATTAACCCAATGCAAAGTCCATGTATATGCGATTATTTTTAATATATATATTAATATTATTTATATGTGGAGTCAAGAATGAAAAAGAGAGTGGTGAATTATATGCTACAACTGCATATTATCGCCACAAGAGAACAAAGATAAAGTGAGCATAATTTGGAAGAAGTTAAAGATTTAGAAGCATTAATTGATGTTTTTCATCTACGCTTTTCTAAAGTTTGTGATGTACCTATAATTGTTTTTATTTGTTTATATTTCTAGTTTAATTTTAATCTAGAATGACAGATAGCTAAGAAAATATGGAAATTCTTGGATGATTTTATTGATTTGGTTTCCAAAAATAGAGTCAGCAAAGCATTCCATAGGCAACTTTTTTATTTTTCTATGCTACTGTATGCTGCTGTTTCTTTAAACTTTTAGGCTTGTATGAATAGTTGTGAGCAAGACACCAATGATACACATAAGATAGTTCAATAAATTGTTGTGCCCTAGGAGCATTTATGTTTGTGTTTATACATAAATGCATGTACAAATAAGAATCAAATTCTTTTGACAACTAATCCACATACGACAATTGACTCAACTATTTTGTCCATTGAGTGTGTCTGTTATGCACATATTTATATTATTCCATGCACAAATTACAGGCATAGTTCCAAAAATAACCCAACAACATACCACATAGTAACGAAAACTATTTTGGCAACTAAGGTGGCTTTGGTTCGTGGAATCACAACATTATGATGACATTCTTAGGAATCTCATTTTTGGGAATGTGATGCCTTCCTTGGAATATGTTTGTTTGGTTCATGTTGTAAGATTCTTAGGAATGTACATAAGATGGTCATGTTAGTGTTTGGTTGAACATGGGAATTGCATTTTAATTGATTGCCATTTATACACTTGATGCGTGTACAAACAATATATGAATTACAATCATTTCTCTGCAAGAGAAACCTACTGAGAGTATGTAACAAGGTAATTCCATGTCCTAAAAATTTCAACCATTATAAATGAAAATATTCAACAAAACAATAATCCAATTGACCAAACTAACAGGGCGCAATTGTCCAAAAATTTCAACCGTCATTTTATATTATTATAACATTATTAAAATAATACTCTTGTTCCTTCAATTATAATAATTTATTATTATAAATATAATAACGTGTAATAAAATTTTTTCTCGCAGCCAACAAGCCAAAACTGAGGGGATAATTTAGTCCCAAAATAGGATTCCAATTTCCCATGGGAATGGGATTCATATGAAACTTTCCCATGAGAGAGCATGGGAATGGATTTTCATGCTTAGTTGGAATCTTTTATTCCTAGGGACTGTTATATGCCATATATGAGTCTAGCCCAAAAAAACCAGGGAATGAGATGGCATGGACACTACAGCTCCACGAATATTGAAAATGCCCCAACCAAAGACCTTGTCAGGCTACTAGATAACAATGGTTTGACCCAAGCTCTCAATTTACTTTCACAATTTGTTAAACCAATATTTTGTTTCAGATAGGACGCTAAGGGGTAAAGCTATTTTTAGCATTTCTGTTCCTTCTGATAAATTGCTATCAACCTCAGTGCTTCTTAGTGGATGCACTGATTTTTTAAATATTTTTTACCAAGACTTTTGACCCTTCAAATTTTGATTTTTCTTATATACCATGGGAGAACATATTCAACCACATTTTACCCCTATTTGAGCTAAAAATGCATATAAATCTTAATTTTCATCATTTACAAATCCATAGAGAATGTGTTCCATATATGTGACCTGAACCCTTATTAAAATAATATGAATATGTTCCATTTCATCAATGGAGAAATGGAACGCTTACTAAAATAAACAACCAAAGCCCAACCTTTTGTGGCATGTGCTCAAAGTTAAGATTCATTTTTTGCTTGTTGCATAGCCATGGACAATTGTGTGACCAAGCCAAAGGAAGCATTTTACTAAATGATGACACAAAAATTATACACACCTGCGCATGCCCATTGACAAAGAATATGTGTAGGCTGCATGCTGCCTTAATAAACTAAGATAATTCTTTTTCTGGAATAAGCTCAATGGCTTCAACTACTACTACTAAATTGGTAGGAGAAAAAGGGTTTCAAACAACCTTCGTTAACAGTTGTGAATGAATACAATGTCTTTGAAAATCAAATTATAACCCAATTTGTATAACGAATTGGAAAAGTTAGCTTAATAATATACTCTCTGACAGAGCTAGGAATGGGAAAATTTGGAAGCCAAAAGCACTCTGAACCTTAAATAATTGAGTTGATTAATTCTAATTTCCCTGCAGAGGAGATAGTATTCTTCGGCCAAGCATCAATATTATTGGATATCTTACTAATTAGTGGAGAGTAGTGCATTGCATTCAACCTAGTCGATGCTAGAGGGATGCCTAAATAACGAAGGGGGAATTCACCACGAGAAAAACCAGTTAACTCCATAATTTCATCAAGATCATTATCTCTAATACTTGCAGTAAAATATTAGATTTAAGTAAAGATATTAGATTGAACTGCACTATCCTCTGTTGATGATGCTATACTGTGCATTGGACTACAGATGGTGGTCTAAGGCTTGAAGTTAGGTGTCTTAGGCTCCATGGGATAATTTCAGGAGAAGTTAGGTGTCTTGTGCTGGTTGCTTGTGATCTGGTGGTTGTCAGTTCATTTGGGCTGCAGACTTAACTTGGTAGTGCTAGAAGATGTATCTGGTGTGATTCATTACTGGTGGCTCAGGTTTGAAGTTTGGAGGCTTGAATGTTGTGAGTGTGCAGTGAGGGCTATTTTGTTTGGTAGCAATTTATTTAATTTCAATTTCCTTTAGGATAGGCTCATGGTGATCTGTTAGTGTTTTTCAATCTTGCATTGGGTTGTTGGATCTTTTGTGATTTGTTAGTGACTCTTTTGCCAGCTAAGTCCCTATGGTGGTTAGAATAGGGTTTTATCATGAGTCTAAATTTATTAAATTCAGGGTTGATACTCTGTACCTGCAAGATTCTGATGCTGGTGGTTCCTAATTCAAACATGAGTTTTAACTAGTGGAGTGTGTTAGTGAAGAAGTGTCTCAGGTCTAATCTGGAAGTTTTGTGTTGGTGTTTTAATTATCCTACAGGTCTGGTACTTCTGCAATGGAAGTTTGTGATCTGTTATGGCTTTTACATCTGCATACAATTGTTGGACTTCTAGTGTGAGAAGTGAGAGTTAGAATGTGAGATGAAGTGTTTGGGTCTAAGTGAGGTGCTACCCTTGAATACTTGGTTGAAGGGACTTGTTCTCTTATGGATTGGATTCTAATCTATAGTTCATTGTTAGCTTAGATAGAGCTATTAAAAAAAAAATGACTCTAATCATGTAAAATGGTATCACAAATAACCAAACTCAAGCTATCCCCAAGGACCTTTGCAGTTTTCTCGTACACACTAGTTACTTAGCCAATAGGCCGAAATTACAGCCCCTTAATGGATAAACTCTTCTTAGGCACTAAGGTGATAAAGGTAGCACAAAAAAACAGAACATAAAATGCATCGTATCTTACTGTGGAGCAGCGAGAACCTGGAGGAGACGACGGGGATGAATGATGCCTGTGGCTGTGGTCTGTGGAGCTTGTAGGAGATAACGACTCGAGCTGGTGATCGTTCGCACTTCACAGGCTCGCAGCACTGGCAGGTCTGGCACGTAGCAACGCACTAGAGGAGAGGAGAGGATTGAGATTTGAGAGAGGGAGAGCTGAGAGGTCAGAGGTCAGAGATGAGGGAGGCCTTGGTAAGAGCCGCGGTGCGGGTAGGGGCCATTAGGGTTTTTTTTTTTAAATTAAAGTCTAAAGTAGTAGTGACGGTTCCAAAACCATCACTAATACCTCATTATTAGTGACGATTATACCAAACTATCACTAATACCCTTAACTAATTTTTAAAAATAATTTTTTTAATAAAAACACTAGTAGTTACGGTTTTAAAAACCGTCACTAATAAACCTTATTAGTGACGCTTTGTGATAATCGTCACTAATATTTTTAATTAAGTTTTTAAAATAATTTTTTAAATAAAAATACTAGTAGTGACGGTTTCAAAACCGTCACTAATACCACTTATTAGTGACGGTACTCCAAAATCGTCACTAATACCCTTAACTATTTCTTTTTAAATATTTTTTTAATAAAAACATTAATATTGACGGTTTGAATATCGTCACTAATACCAATTATTAGTGACGGTTTTTTCTAATCGTCACTAATTCGCTTAAAAATTTCTTTTCTAATATTTTTTAAATAAAAAAACTAGTAGTGACGGTTTTGAAATCGTCACTAATATAATAAAATCGTCGCTAATATTTTCCCGTTAAAATTTTCGCACGAAAATTTTTACCGCGCTTTTTTAGTGGCGAAAGTATTAGTGGCGGTTGTAAAATCGTCACTAATAGTATCATATTAGTGATGACTGATAAAATCATCACTAATTCTTGAACTATTAGTGACGATTATTAAAAACCGTCACTAATACTAACTTTTAGTGACGAAATTAAATTCGTCACTAAAAACCAGTTTTTTTTGTAGTGAGACCTGCGCTAGAACGGTATTCTTCTTATGATCACCTTGGGGTGCCTGGTGACCTCCTCGATACGGTCTAGGAGTAGGCACCTTTATTGGCGGTGCTCGACAGTCTCTCGCCATGTGGCTAGGCTGATAGCATCGATAACAAACCATCTCTCTAGCCCGACACTCTTTTGGGTGGCTCTTATAGCATCTGAGACAGAGAGGGGGCATCAGTCTGCCCTGTATCGCCTGATCTCCTATCCCCTGTCTCCAACCTCCTCTGCTATCCTGCCTCCTCCAAGGTCCTTGGCTGGAACCTGCCTAGAAATCGAGAGGTGTGGGCCTCTTTCTCTAGCTCTGTGCTCTAACACCTCTCTATAAGCTGGTCTCAATCACTATAGTTTTATCTACCAGCTCTGAAAAGGTCTGGACCTAAAAGCCCACTACTTGCTCAACAAACCCTATTTCATGCCCTCAAATTTTCTAACCTTCTTTTCCTCATCCGACACCATATATGGGAAAAACTAGGACAGCTCGTGAATCTGGCATAATGTTGTACCTTCATATACCTCTATTTCAAGTGAAAAAAGTTTGCTGCCTTAATGCTTCTGTTGGTAGTCAAGAAGTATCGCTCGAAGAACAACTCCTTGAAGCGGCTCCAGGTCACCGCTAGAGGCTCAGGTCTCTGGTCCTCTAACAGTCAATATAAGGGAGCACTACCAACATCTCTGTTGGCCTTACAAGGCTTAAAATCTTGTTATCTTGTTTTGATACTAAAAAACAAGTGGAATTTAACGTGTTTGTGTGAGTAATGTTATCTCAGGGCTCATATATGAGAAAGCAAGGTTAAAGTGCTCACAAGGATCAAATGAAACTTAAAAGAGTCAAAGCATGGATTTAAAGATAATATTTTAAAGTTTGAAGAAAATGAGGGCATGGATGATAAGCCAAAGAAAAGTGTGAAGTCAAAAGAGCAAAAGAAAAGCAAAGAGAAAGAGCTCAAAGAAAGACAAAGCATTACGACTCAACAACCTAGAATGTGAAAAGTCTTAGAAGTCTTCATGTAAGTACTTTAATGTTTAAATATCGTTTGAAATATTATGAAACTCTTAAGTTAACTTCTTGGACCTAGATAACTTTTAACATACTTGGAAAATATTTTTATAAGATCAAAAATTGTTTTAAAAAGGTTAGAATCATTTTTGGAATGAAAACACCAAAAAGTTGATTTCCCAATTGTTGTCATTTTTCATACATCCGCATTGAGGTGCACTTTTATCTATCAAAGGCTCCTTATTTTAATAAATTTTGAACATGAAAGTTGTATAATTTTCTCTTATATTTCTTTTGACACCAAGAACACCTAATTTGGAGTTGAATATAAAAATATATGACAAAAATACTGAAGTGGGGTCGAAGCTGTCAGCCAACTAAACACTGTTCACGGCGAAACATCAAAAGACTGAACTGGACACTTTGGTCGTTTGACCACCTCGGTATTCTGATGAATATCTTCATTTGACTGAAGATTAAGTTCAGTTATCTGATGTTTTTGCTGAAATTTTTCTAAAGAAGCAGAACCACCTCAGACGTCTGAACTCAAAAGTTCAAACGTCTGAACACTATTAACAGGCATATTTTTCAAAAATTCTACTTTTAAAATATTAGTTTCTTGGGCTCCAAACTTTTTAAAAACTTGGGAAATACTCCAAGTAAACTTAGGCAACAAGAAAACCCTTTTGAATGCCTATAAATACATGGTTTTGCAAATCAAAATATACCATGAATTGAAAAATCTATTTGAGAAGCTGAAAGCACTCTTGTTCTTATAAAGTTCTCTTGTTCACTCATTGAAAATCTCTTTTAGTGAGATATTATGAAGTGCTGATCCTTCCTCCTCTGAATTCCTACTGCTAATCCTTATCTAAGAAGGATATTGGTGAATTCTACACTTAGGCTTCATTCTATTTCATATTGATATTTCTACATTGAAGTATATAGTGTTGAAATTGTACTAACTTGCTCTTTGAGAGAGTATATTTGTACGCAGATTATATCTTGTTTCTTGTAGTTCTTTGACTTTCCAAGGATTGTTTGGATCGTTGGCTAAGCAAGGAGATATTGCTTAGAGAGGTGAGCTCTTGTCTATTTGAAGGAGTGACCGAACGAGGATACATCGTTTGGAGTAGGCGGGCTCTAGCCTTAACCAAGGAGTGTTGTAAAGGTTTGTTCCGCTCGTTAAAGGAACAGATTTAGTGAATCCTTTGGTGGTTTATGAAAGGCGAGGATGTAGGTTGGGTATAAGCCGAACCTCGTAAAATCCCGGTCTCACTCTCTCTTTCCCTACTCTTTCTTTTCAACATATTTAAATTGCGTGGATGGTGTAAATTGGAAATCATATATACTACGTATATTTGGAAATCAAGTAAACTTAAAGTCTAATTTTGATTTGGATTGCGGAAACCGAAAGGGAGTATGTTGTTTAAACCATATCTTACGGAAACCATACAAGAGTATGTTACTTGGTTAAACATCCCAAAGATAAATTACCTGAGAGTTTATTTGAATTTTGAATATTGGGAAGAGTATGAATGTTATGTTGGATCTTATATTACATATCATATTAAGCAAATCAATTAATACAAGGTTTCACATTAGCGAACACAAATTATCATTCACTATAGGGCTTAATTCAAATTTATAACCAGGGCTGACAACAAAAGCTATATTATGATTGAATGGTTTAAAAATTGATATTGAGTAGTTTGTGTTTATATTTCAAAGAGTGTTGAATCTTGCAAATTTACATCAATCTAAATTGTGCTGCAGGTAACTTGTGCTTGGAAAATCATTTGGCTGTTTGTTTTTAAAATTGTGGATGATTTTCTTGGTTACTTGAATGATTGGTTTGGTTGCTTGGCTGTTTACATAGTTGTGTTGATTGATTGAATTAAAAGAACTAAGTTCTTGAGTGCATAAAGAATTAAACAAACAAGTTAAGAATTAGCTCAAAGAAATAAAATAAGGTTAAGGATTCTTAAAAGGAATTAAAAGAAATTTTTATAATCCAATTCACCTCCCCCCCTCTTGGGACTACACCATACTTTTCAATCTCCTCTATATCTTGGACCCAGTTCTCGTCCACGAATGGGTCGGCCCCTCCGGAGAATGACGAGGATTTCATGCACGTGAACTGCTCAATCGTGCAGCTCCGCTCCCCTGAGCTCCTAGCCATCTTTTTCATCACCTGTTGGGTGACGCTACCTAGCACTATATCGGCGTCTTCCCCGCCCATTCCTGAAGGCCCTACTTCATCATTTCTAGCATGTGCACTACTACTCCCAGGCTCCATCCTGAAAATGATACAAAACAATCTTAGAATTCTATCATCATAACACCACTAACACACTCAAAAAACTAAAACCCATAAAATAATCTTCTATAACCATTCATCTTAACATCCTCAATCCCAATTTAAGATTCAGCCCTACCACTCAGAAACAAGAATCAGTGATAGTTTACTATGGTTTTCTTGAAGTCGTCACCCTAGGAAAATCATAGAAAGAATCACGGAACTTCTGCCTCTAGGTCGCAAGATAGAACCCTAAATTCTCAATCTCATCCTCTAACAATAACTAACTCATATCTCAATCCACTCATCTCCTATTCTCCTCACAATCCATTCCTATACTCTGGTATCGTATTCCGTTGTTTACTAAAGTCTGCAGAACCTAGCAACCTAGGCTCTAATTCCAAACTGTGACACCCTAATTTTTCATACAACTTTTTTTACATAAACAATAATCAATAAATTAATCATTTGCCATGTAACAAACTTTGATACCATATCAACATAACCCGACCTGAAATAGGGTACCGGGTAATCAGACTATCTCATACAACATTCCTAACAGCGGAAGTCAAAATTTACATACCATCCAGAATACAGATAACCAAAGTTCTATACATCCATACACATCCCAAAAATCCATAACATACTCTAGGGGATTACACAAACACATACCCAACACAAAACACTTACCCTGCCTATCAAGGTATCAGCTCTCCTCTATCTTGGAGCTCTATCTCCTGGTCTGTTATGGTTTCCTGAAATATTTAAATAGTTGGGTGAGACACCTCTCAGTAAGATGAAATAAATTATTTATAGTGTCTGCCACATGAGTTTAGTTATATCATAATACACTCATTTTAATGATTATATCTTTTGAGAAAATATATAGATATGTACTCACAATCATATAATTATAAAACATAATTTTATAAGCTTTGATACCATTTCTCATACTCACACATATGTAACCAATATTTATCTGTGAAGTTCCCGAGGATAGGGGAGATTACACACCCATACATGTAACCCTCCTTTGCTTTGATATCGTTTATAACCTTGCCCAATTAACTCGTGTGCAACTACAACTGATACTTATCAGGGCACTCACCTTACTCAGTAAGCCCTTAAACGAAGAGTTTTACTTTGCCCTAATTTTTTATGCAATTAAAATCACACTCTTTCCTTTCTCATTTTCATTTTACAAACTAACTTATGAGTGTCCACGGTAACCAATATGCATCTTGTCTGTAACTCATGGCAGCCCTGAGGATAATCATATAGTCATGCTTCCCCCTATGATTGGGTTATGTGGCCCGGAGGCTAGACGTAACCGCAGTTGGCTTACCCAGTTAGATCAAAACAATGAAACTACCTGTTTGTAGTACGATTGGCCTACCTACTCTTGGTCCAGACACCAGGTGGAAAAACTATCCTTTTCACTGACTCAATCGACTACCACACCACACCCTCCACAAGACCGTGTGATTGCACAAACACCTTGCTAGCAATGGTATTATGCTCTTTATACAATTCTAGTCCTTCAGGGTTCTCATTTCCACATTTCATCATTCACATTTCAGTATGTTGGTACATTTCACATCAGTAATAATCTCATCATTTTCTGTATCACTTTCATCATTTCAATACACATTTCATCTCATATTAGTATAAAACTCTATTCAATATTTTTGTATAAAACATTTTTGTACCAACATATCTTTCTATCACACATATCATTCTTTCAATGAAAACACATATGTATCTCACATTTTATCATAACACTGTAAAAATATGTCTATATAACATATTTCATCATTTCCTAGTAAAAATACATCTACGTTTCACATTTCATCAATTCTTTATATAAACCTCGTATCATCATACTTATATATATATGCAAATATTACTGGGTTTCCATTTCTTCATATATGTATAAAATATTTTGATATAATCATATCATAATCTCATTTCTCATTACAACTCACATATTTCAATTTCAATCACATTCCTAGTATTAAACAATCATTTCATATTTTCTCATGTCACACAATTTTTTACCTAATATTCATAATATAATAACCACCGTGAATATATCATATTTTCATTTCATATATTTACTCAACCATTAATTTTCAAAAATAACTGTTATAATTTATTCCCCTTATCTGACTTACTCAGAGGCCTACTAACAATTCCTAAATCCACGCTCCACAGCGTTCGAAGTTCAAGACTATGAAATTACATTTTCTCCAAATTAATCAACTCAACCCCCAGAATATTTCTCATTTAGTATTTCCTAGGCCCCATATACTCCAAATTAACAATTAAACCCTAAAATACCTCACTTACCTTGATTTTGGAGTGGTGTCTAGGAATCCTAACTCAACGATCCGCTCCGATTAAGTTGTAGAGAATCATCCCTAGATCCTCGTGGTAGCTTTTGATCGTCAATTCGGGTTATAATTGGAGCAAAAATGAAGATATAAGGAAGAGAGCTTCGTAGGGTTCCAAGAGAGAGAGAGAGAGAGAGATTTTGTTCTGTTTTTAACAAACTCTCGCACGATCCCTTTAAATTCCTCATTACACATAAGATCGTTGATGATTTTAGGCACCCCTCACAAAACCGTCGACGATTTGGGCCTTTTAACCCGCCATTTTTACCATTTTACCTATAACTGGCCCGCAGTAAATACAAAATCGTCGACGATTTTCTGCACCTCTCATCAAATCGTCGATGGTTTGGTCTTCACCAAACTGAATTTTCTCCTTTCCTTATTTTTCTTATTATTCAAAATTTCCCGAGTCTCTACAATGAGGATGGAAAAGGAGGGTCAAACCTATCTCAGTCACATAATGGTGTTTCCTTTTCACATGATTGTTTTGGGCGGTTGTATATGGGTAAGAGAATTGATGATGAATGCCAAAGGTATAAAGGTGTGGTTTAAAGCAGTTGCTAGTGAGTTATGCACCACCATCACTCTAAAATATTTTTATACGGGCAAAATTTTGATTGTTCACAAATTTTGAAATTGAAGAAAAGTATCATAGAAGTCAGATTTTAATTTCAATGGGTACAGTCAAGTGAAACGGGAAAAATCATCAACAAATAAAACATAGTATGCAAAACCCAAATTCGACTTTACATGATAAGGGCCCCATATATTATAATGAATGAGATCTAACACTTTGGATGATCAGTGTTCATTATGAGTATAAGGCAATTGATGATTCTTCGCAATTTGACATGAACTACATAATAAAGGAGATGACAATAAAGAAGTAAGATAAAGCTATCATATTTTTTTATTTAAAAAAGAGATAACGGAATGGTTCCCGTGTTCAAGATGAGCATGCCATAAATCATACGAAGCATGAAGAGATTTATTTTGAAGGACATAAACAAAAGAGAAAATTTCGTGTTCTAGCATATATAAGCCGCCATCTCGTTTACCAATTGCCACCACCCTTCCCGTTTGGTGATTCTGAATAGTAAAAAAATTATTTGAAAATGCAACGGATAATGGGAAATCAAACATTAATTTACTAGTGGACAATATATTTTTAGTGATGTCAAGGACAACCAAAACATCTAACAATTGAAAATCAAGGGAAAGGGAAATTTTACCAGTGTGGGTGATCAGTAGGGTTGCACCATTCCTGACAATAACACAATCCTTACCCATATAAGTAGTGGTCCGATCCAAGTTGGATTTGGTGGGAGTCATGTGGGCTGAAGCTCTTATATCTAAATACCAATTTGAGGCCTCATATCTAGAGATGGAACATGAGGAGGTGAGGGCTATGGCAAGCTGAGCTTTAAAGGCATGACTAGGGCTATCATACCGTTTGTTGCATCGATTTGCATAGTGACCCTCTATGCGGCATATTTGGCAATGTGGAGAACGACATCCAAAGGAGAAGCGCCATGTCCTCGTCCATAGCCTCCAGTTCGGCCTTGCTGAGTGTAGGAGAAATTGGATCTCAGGTTTAGTTTCACAGGGTTACGATGGGTAGTAGTGAACGCCACAGTGGGCGGGGCAGCAAGTTGCAATGATTTTTGAAAGAGCTCAAAGCTCTCGACTTTGGGCACCAAGTCAGGAAAACAAGGTAATAGGGTGAGAACCATTGATGCCATGGAGAAACTTAATAATTTCGAGCTAAGACCTTTGAGGAACCAGTGTACCTTGTCTGTGTCATCAACATGTCGTCCAAATGCATGAAGTTAAGCATAGAGATCATTGAAGGCTCGAATGTACTCCAAAACAGTCCGCATTTCATCGGTTGCAAATCATCATTGAGACAGATTTCATGGGTCTTGGAGCGATGGCTGAAGGTGTTCTCTAAGGTAACCCAGATCTCACGTGAAGTGGAGAGACCCACGACTTCAGCCATGGCCTTCTCAGTGAGGGAGGATAAGAGAAGGTAAAGGAGACGTTTTTTGGTATTTTTCTACGCCACATGTTTGATGTTTGGTGTTTAAGAATCTACAGAATCAAAACGAGGTGGCGGCACAAGAGTTCCATCTACATGGCCAATCAGTTCTTGTCTCTCTAAGAGACGAAGAAATTGTCTTTTCCATAGGAGATAGTTTGAAGAGGAGAGTTTGATTGTGACCATGTGGATAAAGGTGTTGAAAGGAAGAAGAGGGAAGGAGATTTCGGCAGCTATGAGTTGGCTCGGCACTGCTAGACCTGGCATCGGACTAGTAGGCTTCATAGCTAGAGCCAGAGCTGGGATTAGAGTCGGCAGAGAGGCGAGTAGCAGCAGATGAGGGACAAGAGGTGGTGTCACTAGTGACAGGCGCGCTCACGGTGGTAGCATGCAATGGGGAGGCGTAGTGGGAACTTCAGCATTGAAGTTGCTCGTGGTTGAAGCTGGCGATGAAGAGTAGAGCACAAGGAGAACGACTTTGGGATAGGGTTTGAATCTACGTAGGCGATTGGTGCTGCTGATTTGAGGTAGTCTCCAAGGATTTGAAGGAGTCTCTGTAGTCTGATTCGAAAAAAATTCCTATGGCGCTGGGAGATAGAGGAGTCGCTAGAGATTGCTGCGATGACTCTAGCGGTGTGTGACGAAGATGCCGCGAAGAATCTGTGATGGCCAAAGATTGCTACGACAACTCTGGCTTGGAGCTTCAGACTTTAGAGGTTAGAGTTGCGACTTGGGAGATGGGGCCTTGGGGCAGCCGGTTGTGGAGAAGGGCAAGAACTGAGTCAATTTCCTGTGGTTTGAAGGGGGCTATGGGGTTGTCGGCTGTGCGATGGCGTGGAGATTGAGCTGCAGCGGCAAGTGCAGCGCTAGGAAGATTGTTGGGGTGCGACGCTGGAGAGAGGAGAAAAAGTTTAGGGTTGCCAGGAAGGGAAAGACAGGTGGGGTTGTGGCAACGGTGCCTAATAAGAAGTTGGGTTGGATCGTTTAAGCTCTGATGAGAATGTTTGAAAACCACCACACTTGTAAAGCAGTGAGTGTTGGGTATTTATAATAATTTATAGATTATATTGTATAATTACAAATTAATGACCTATTAATTAGAGGAAGGATGGCTGGAAACATAATATATAATATTCTCCTATAATGAAGGTAGAGGATCCTAAATAGAGATAACAGGACGGTGCATGCAATGACGCTGGGAAAGGATTAGGTCAGTGTTTTTAGGTAGAGAGCTTTGGGCGTGTCAGAGTGAGATAAGAGGGGTGGTCTGGTCGGAGCAATATGAGGTCGTGTTAGTGACGGTGCTAAAGGCCGATTGCGTTTAGGGTTAACAAGACAGATGGGAGGAAGGAGAAAGAGGAGTGGTCTATGTGTCAGCATGCATGGCATAACCGGTTAGGCTAGTTCACCGAGTTGTCTGATTTTTGTTTTTTGTTTTTTTATTTGTTGTTCTTTAACCTTTGTATTTTTCTTTTTTCTTCTTTTTGTCCTTAATTTTTCTTTTTTTTAAAAAGAACATAGACCACCTTTAAAATTTTAAAAGTTTTACATATCACCTCAAAATTTGACCAAAAGATACAAACAACTCTTAACGTTTTACAATTCTCATGATTCATGTGAGAAATATATATATCCTTAGGGTTGTCCCTTTTACAAATATCAAGAGAAGTTCATGTATTTTTGCGAAATCTTAAACGAGGCTTGTGCCTTCTTGTTAAACCTCAAGGAAGGTATACATCTTTTTACCAAACATCAATAGAAGTCAATATCTTGCACCCTAATTTTCATTTATAAGAACCTTGTGGTTATTATTGACTAACATCCAAAAAATAAATAGATTTTCCAATACCCAAAAATACCCAAAACCAAAGTCACATGCTCATATCTTTAAATTTAATGTAGATCTACTAACTTGTATTAGTTGATATTAGGTAATAGAATAAATTTAGGAGGCATTTTGGGAACTTTGTGAAAAGTCGTTAGAAACAAAATCTAGTCAGATAATCCAACTTTGGAAGATGAAGTTGACAAGCAGCTAGCAAGCAGATGCAGTTTGTTATTTGCAGCGAACGGCACATACTGTCCGTAGGATGTAACCTCATTTTCATCACCAACTTTGTTTTGGTAATATTCTCATCACCTAATTAATTAACCAAACTAAAATTCTTTTTTTAAATTTCTCTCACTATATAAACTGACTCACTTGCTCTGTCTTTGCACCCAAAGAGAATTGTTCTCACAGGAAAATCAATATATACATATTGCTCGTCTCTCACTCTCTTCTGCATTTAAGGAATTGAGGAATTAATGGAGATGGGTTATTGCCTCCTTCCATCATCAGCTTTCCTGAGGGCTGTTCTTTCTGTCTTGAGCGCCCTCTGCATCTTTTCTGAGCTTGCACTTGCTGAACATACAGGAATAACGAGGCACTACAACTTTGATGTAAGAATTGCATTTATTTTGGCTGCATTTTTTAACATTCTAGAGAACTTAACTAATGCACTGCATGCATTAATATCATTTTTAATAATTTTGATATATAAATAAAATATAGTAAAAAATGAATTTCTTCCTTTTTTTTTTTTTTTTTTCTTCATATGAAGAAAATTCTTCATTCAAATGGAGCCTATAGAATCAAGCAGTGAAACCTTATAAAATATAACTCGGTAAAATTTTCAAGATTTATCTTTTTCTCTTTGGTGAAAAAAGTAACAATGCTTGATGTCATTATTCCTTTAAAATATTATGAATATCTTTTGACATATTATGCTTTCAGATAAAGCTGCAAAAGGTAACGAGGCTATGCCATACAAAGAGTATTGTGACAGTAAATGGCCAGTTACCGGGGCCTCGAATAATTGCAAGGGAAGGGGACCAAGTATTGATTAAAGTGACTAATCATGTTCAAAACAACATTACTATTCATTGGTATGAGCTCCACCTCGTTCTTGTGCTCGTTGTTCTTCATTAATTAGTAGAATTTATTGATAGTTGCATCAGTTAATTTGATAATATTTCTTCTTATATTTTCATTGAATCGGGGAAAAATAGGCATGGAATAAGGCAATTGAGAAGTGCATGGGCAGATGGACCTGCGTATATCACGCAGTGCCCAATTCAAACAGGACAAACCTATGTATACAACTTCACGATTACTGGGCAAAGAGGAACCTTGTTCTGGCACGCCCACATCTCATGGCTAAGGGCAACTGTCTATGGACCCATCGTCATTCTTCCAAAGCAACATGTTGGTTACCCATTTCCACAACCCTTCAAGGAAGTCCCCATCATTTTTGGTATGGGAAATATTATTTGCAGTACTTCAACACAGATAAATCAACTTTATATGTAATCACATTATTCATGATCTTGACCGTAATTTAGATATATGTATTTTAAAAAAATATTATATATTAAACAGATTATATATCTATATTTAAGCATTTGACAGTAGAGTCTAGTTATCTATTTGGCGTAATAATATAGCCTCACTGTTTTTTATAGTTCAAAATTGTTACAAGTTGTGAAGGAGGAAAAAAGAAAATTAATTTCCATTATCGGGATCACTAACATGAAATTGTCTTCAATTACAGGAGAATGGTGGAATGCTGATACAGAGACAATTATCAACCAAGCTACACAAACAGGACTGGCCCCTAATATATCCGATGCATACACCATTAATGGTCTTCCAGGACCCCTGTATAATTGTTCAACAAAAGGTATATTAATTAATTCATTATTTCGTTAACAATAGACCTTTGACGGATTCATGATAGAGAATAATTATTTCTTTGAACATAATGAAACATGAATTGTTGCACATGTTGCAGATACATTTAAGTTAATGGTGAAACCAGGAAAGACGTATCTCCTTCGTCTCATCAATGCTGCACTCAATGACGAGCTCTACTTTAGCATTGCCAACCACACCCTTACCGTGGTTGAAGCCGATGCAGTTTATGTGAAACCATTCAAGACCAGTATAGTGCTCATCACCCCTGGACAAACCACTAATGTTCTTCTCAAAACCAAACATGGCCACCCCAAAGCTACCTTCCTCATCGCCGCCAGGCCGTACGCCACAGGCCCTGCCACTTTCGACAATACCACAACAGCCGGAATCCTTGAGTACGCTCACAACAATACCTCTACCTCAAACGCCATGAGCAAAAAGCTTCCTCTCCTTAAACCAGCACTCCCAGCATTCAACGACACAAACTTAGCCGCCAGTTTTAGCAAGAAACTCCGTAGCTTAGCCACCCCCAAGTTCCCAGCGAAGGTTCCGAAAACTGTGAACAAACATTTTTTCTTCACCGTGGGACTGGGGTTGATCCCATGCTCTCAAAATCAAGCATGCCAAGGACCCAACAACACCAAGCTAGCTGCTGCTGTGAACAATGTATCATTTGTGATGCCAAGCACAGCTCTTCTCCAAGCTCACTTTTTTCAACAATCCAAAGGTGTCTACACCACTGATTTCCCAGCAAAGCCACTATTCAAGTTTAATTACACAGGGAACCCACCTAGCAACATCATGGTGAACAGTGGTACAAAAGTGGTGGCGCTTCCATTCAATGCTAGCGTGGAGTTGGTGATGCAAGACACTAGCATCATTGGTGCTGAGAGTCATCCACTTCACCTTCACGGATTTAACTTCTTTGTCGTAGGACAAGGCTTTGGAAATTTTGACGCTAAAAGAGATCCACCAAAGTTCAATCTTATAGATCCAGCTGAGAGGAACACCGTCGGGGTGCCGTCCGGTGGTTGGGTCGCCATTCGTTTTGTTGCAGACAATCCAGGTGGGTACCCATGGCTCTTAGAAATTATAGAACAAACATGACCTTGCAAGTGGTTGTGCACCGAGCGTCGAGGTGCTCAATATTCCTAGCTAGTGTCTTCTGCTCATTTCGGGCTGAAATAAGTAACTTGTTTTAAGGATTAAGAAAAAGAGTAGAAATGGTTGTCAGGTGGGCACTTAAATATCACGCGTTCACGACCACGTGGACCAACAGATCTATTCTATAATTTCTCATAACAATCCATTTGTTGCAATGAGGTCATGCTGATCTTCCATTATTTAAAACTAACATGTGTGTGAATATGCAGGTGTGTGGTTCATGCATTGCCACTTGGAAGTTCACACGAGCTGGGGCTTGAAGATGGCATGGGTGGTCATGGATGGAAAGCGGTCAAATCAGAAGCTCCCTCCTCCACCATCCGATCTACCCAAATGTTAAAACTACATTCCTTTCTAATCTCCTTCCGGAGTAGGTTCCATTTAATCAATTGTTTTTCCTTTTGGCATTTCCTACTTCTACCCACAAGGGGTATGAATGCGGATGGATGCCTTAGCAATGGTTGTTGTCATCAACGCATGTCTCTTCCCATTTCAAAAAATATAGGAGGATTTTTTGGTTGTAATACAATTTTTTGCTACATCATATGTAATAATATTACCCTATTCTTTTAAAGAAGCTATGCCATTACTTATTCTATCATATTTGCCTTCCTTTTCTTTTCTTTTTGGAAGATTGCAATGTTGCACGTATGCCAAGTTAGTTCTTCCATATATGTTTTTTTTTTTTTTTCCTTGTATCTTTCAAAATTTAAGATTTAAAAATCACAAGAATAGGCCAATTTACGATGGAAAAAATCATAATGACGGTAGACACCCCAATTGTAATCAGGCTTACCTGAGAAGACCCAATGCAATAAAACTGATTTTGAATTCTGAACAACCTCGAGTTCCAAAAAAATAAGCCCTTTGAGTCTTAAGTTTTAAATTTCAATCCTATTTTTAGAGTCTTGATTTATTTCAAAATAGTCTTTCTATTTTCAAGTCTAAGTCCCTTTTAATTTTCATTTTAAACCAACTCTTACAAAATAGAGACTGTGAAATCTTCAAAATCAAGTTGTTAGATCAGGTTTTTAAATTAGTTGTAAAATTAATCTCTTTCATGGGTCTAGGTCTCAAAATTTTAAAACCAATTAGGCTAGGTATGGTAGTTTGAGTCTTAAAATCCAAAAAATAAATTGAGTCCCTTTGAACTAAAGTTTCTCTAACTTTAGAATTTGTTTCTTGTATTAGGTTTTCAAAAAAAAAAAAAAAAATCGAGTCCTCATAGTTGAGTTTTTCAAACTTTTAGTTGAATTCTTAAGTTTCAAAAATTTAGTCCTTTTGTTTTGTCAAATTGAAAATCGAGTTTTCCATTTCTTTAGTTTGAGACCAGGAATTTTTAAATTAAATCATTCGAACTTTTGAATTGAGTTTTAGATTTTAAAATCGAGCTTTTCAATTTTTGAAATTGGACTTTAGTCAAGTCTCAAAGTCATTTTTATTACCCGAATTTTTCTTTGAAAAATTTGGTCAACTATGGATTTGGGTTGCTAGTCAAATTTCAAAAGAAAGAAGCATATATGATATCATATTTTATTAGGAAGGTGCACGTGCATAGTATGAGGGTGTAAAGAGAGCCTGCAAATTATGCTATAGTTACATCAGCAAATAATACCAAAGTGAGCGTACAAAGAAAGTTACAATTGAGAAAATACAAAGGAAGGAAAGTTGGTACAAACCGTGGTTGCAGTACAAAAGGGGATGAGGGTACAAATGGAAAACACATAAAAATTACAAAAAACAAAATGTCAAGTCCTCCATTCCTTGGGTGCCATCTGGCCATGCATCCCTCAAATCCCCTGTGCACAAGCACGGTTAGCAACAAAAATTCAAAAATAAAATAAAATAAAAATAAAATCACTTGGGGAGAATAAAATATTCCCTGCCAGTGCAGGGAATTTTGTTGGGGGGGGAGGGGGGGGGAGCACCAAATCACTCCAAAACCCCTCTATAAATAGGGAGGCTCACACGGTAGCTCATGGACCATAAGAGAGTAGTAGAAGAATTACAGAAATTAAGAGTGAAAGAAGAGAATTAGAAGAGGGGGGTTTTGCAGAAATTGAGAGAAAAATTAGAGGTTAGAGAAGCTCTGCCAAATTGCAGAGAGTAGAAAAGAAGAGAAGCAAAAAGCACAAAAAAAAAAAAAGAAGCAGAGAAGTGAAGAAGCAAAATTCAAAAGTAGTCCGAACCTCTTAACCAAACACCCTGAATAGATGAATATATATATATATATATATATATATATATATATATATATAGAGAGAGAGAGAGAGAGAGAGAGAGAGAGAGAGAGAGAGAGAGAGAGAGAGAGAGAGAGAGAGGGTGAAGGAGAAAAGACTTGGGGTAAAACTTAATGATCTTCCCTTCTTTTCATTTCTATAATCCATGTGCAATATCATTTGATTGTGAATATAGGTGTTCACCCCAAGCCTTAGGTTCCAGCTCGAACCTGAGATGGCTTTAAATTAGACCAAGTCTAACCTCCCAAACCCGAATCAAGGTTTGAATCCCTAGATCTGAACCTGAGCTCAGACCCATACCCACTTGCCCGAACCAGAATCTAAATTTGGATTCAAACACCCCAACTCGTCAATCTCAAATTCTCCTAACACCCACCAGATATTCAGAACCCGAACCCTTACTCGACTTGAGACCGATATTCGAGTTTGAACAGCCTGAACTAAAACCCATCAAAGCCCAACCTCACTTTTGAAATTCCCTAAAGCCCATTTGTATTATGACTAACAAGGCTAATTTTTTTAAAAAACCAACCCAACCCATTTTGAACCTCCGATCACTCGAGCCCAATTTGAAAACCCACCTTTCTTAAAATTAAACTAGCCCAAATTTTAAAATATCTCAGCCCCAGCCCACTGTTAAAACTTCCCAAGGCCCACTCGCTTTTAAAACCTCTTACTAACCAGGCTCATTTCCAAAACTAACCAAATCCAATTTGATTCCAACTCATCACACGTGTTAAGTCCACCACGTGAGCCCACCGAACTTGACTCGGGCCTAACCGAGTCACTTGACTTACCAGGTTGACTCATGTGAGTCAACCTTGTTCGCCATTCACCGGGTTCGGATGCGTCAAGCTCGTCCCTGAACCCTGAGGCTTTGAATCGGGAAAAGCCTAAACCCAAAAATAAAGAACCCTAACCTACCCTGCTAGAGCCCCAACCTTCTAAAATCATAGAATCCAAACCAGTGTAGAACACACAAACAATGCTGAAACATAATAAACAGTAAATTACAAAACACACACACTCATTACACTAAAATTGCATTCAATCAGAACAGAAAGGAGAAAAGAAAAATTCTACTTATCTGACAAATTGGGGTTCAAGCTCAATTTGAAAAAAAACTTCTACCCAAATCTTTGTCTGGCTCTCATGTCGAGCCATTTTTAGAGCTCCAGAGGCTTCAAAAGCCTTCACAGGGAAAGTTAAGGCTTATGTTTGAACAAGGAGGGAAAGTCACTGAGAGGGAGGTTGGGGATTTTCTACACACTCGGATAGCTCAGAGTGGGTATCTCGTGAAGAAAAGAAAGAGCTCGAAGCAAGGTGTTAGAAAAAAAAAAAAAAGAGCTAGGGTTTTCTTGCTCGGAGAATTGAGAGAAAGAGATTTAGAAAGAGAGAGAAAAGCGGGGTATTGGGTTTTCCAAGGGGCTGAGTTGCAGAGAACAAGAGCTCGGAGCTTGGGTTAAAGAGACAAGTCGTGGAACTAGGGTTTTCAGATAAGGGTTTCAAAGGAAGAAAAGGGAGAAAGAGATATAATTGTAGAGGAAAAGATGGATGAAGCTTCAAAGGGAGCTACAAAAACCATTAAGGTTTTTGGTTCACAAAAGAAGAAAGGAGAGTGAGAGGAAGTGGAATCAGGGGCTAAGGTTTAAGAGAGACTTCAAAAAAGAATAGAAAATGAAAGGAAAGGAAGAAGGCTTGAGAAGGAGGGAAAGCTTGCAGGTTGCAGAGAAGGAATGCTCGAGGAAGAGGAAAGAAGAGAAAAAAGAAAGATTGGAAGAGATTGAGAGAGCCCCAGAAGAAATCCTAGGGTTTCATGGTGTACAAACAAAAGGGAAGAGAAGAGAGAGAGGGGCTGTAAGAAGATGAGAGGGTGAAATGAGAAAGGAAAAAAATTTTGGTTTAAATATTTCCCACTTCGGAGCAATGAGATCATGACATGTGGCATTTCATCGTTCGTTCGATGAGAGAGAGGCGTGGTCAAATCGCAGCTGTTGGACATGTATTTTCTCCCAACACCCCAGATTGAAGCCACATCAGCGCTTCGTGTTCACTCCACTCTGGCCGTTAGACCTCTGCCTTCGACAACGGTCTAGATTGCCCCAAGGTAGGTGACTCTTTGAGTTCTGCCTTTTCCATATGCTAGGTGACATGTGGTCACTTGTTCCCCAAGAGGGCAGGAGCATGCGTGTTGGCTTCCCACTGTTGGATCTCCACCCTCAATGGACGCTTGAGATAGAGTCACGTGTTCAATCCAAGCCACATGCCTGCTGTAATAACCCAAGAAAAAAAAAAGAATAATAATAATAATAATAGTTAGTATTAAAAAAGAAAGTGTTTCTCTGTTAGGATCCTTGATTTCATGTTTGATGCCTAAGAAAGACCTTGTCTAAGCGAGTGCTCAGAGACCATTGCGGCTCAGTTGCTCCCTGGAGGTCAGTCTAGTCAAAATGAAATTTCATAGGATAAAACAGGGTAGACACTGTTTATATACATAAATAAGTACATAAAATAATGTTTTAACTGATATAATTTATAAAAATATATGATAAAATAATAATAATATAGGTATCCTATGCGGGGCCCACAAGACTGTGTGGAGCCCACATGAGTCCCGAAGCCGTATGGAGGTTTACACGAGTCTCAAAACTATTTAGGATGCATAAAATCGTATAAGAATTATTCGAGTTACGTAGGATCCATTCATGTCTCGAAGTTGTGTGGGGCCCACAAGACCGTGTGGGGCCCATATGAGTTTTCAAAATTCAAATTTAATTCTTATTCAAAAATAAATAAATACTAAAAATGGTTCAAAATTAATAACAATGATAATAATAATGATAATAATGATTAAGAAAAATTATAAAATAATAAAATAATTAATTAACTAATTGATTAATCAATTAGGTAAGTGATTAATTAAAAATTTATTTAATGGGAATGGTGGCAAGCACTCCCACATGGCCTCCATCCCCATCCCATACTCAACCTATACCTTGCTCATCCCTTGCCCATTCTTTAATTTTTAAAAATTATAATTTCACCCATCTCCCCACACTTTTATAAATTTCATTTCTTCCCTAAAATTTTCCTATAAATAGGGAGCTCTCAACCTTCATTTTTCACAACAATTTTCCAAGGAAGAGAAGGATTAGTGAGTGAAAGAATTTGTGGTGGAGAGAGAATTTTAAGTAAGTTCTCACTCACCCACTCTTTCCGATCTCATTGCTTAAAGATAGTTTTTGTGTTCGTAGCACATGGTAAAAGAAGAAGGTAAGTAAATTTTGATTATGTTAGTTTTTTTTTTATTTAAAATTCATACCCGAATTTATTTTATAAGTAAATTTCAATTATGTTAATTAGTTTCACAAAATTTCCATGAATTTATTTTTACGCGTATTTAATTATACCAGTTCTATCTTTAATATACTTGCATCTATTTTTGGGTTAAGAAATGTTCTAATCCCCTCGGGTAAATTTTCAGCATTTCTTTCTATTCAAAAATAAAATTATATATATTTTTAACACAAAAATTGTGTGGTATGAGTTTATTTCTACGTTGCATTTTTTTTTTTTTTTATGAAAAAATGAGTAAAGATGAGATTTTCACGATATTATTTTAAATTACATAAATTATAATAAGATGATTTTAAAACCCCTTATGGCAACGAAAGTTCAAAGTTACAGATGCTTGATACCGCAGTTTAAAGTTTATACGGATCAAAGTACACCCACACTGTTTACAGAGTGGTTATTTATGTTAGTGGATTTCTTCTGAGTGCACACCTGGTTCCAGACCAGGACTTAATAAGGAAAATTTCACTTAAAGTTTACGTACGTTGATTTAGTTAGGTCGGCCAACCAGCTAAGTCCAGTCTTCGGACCGCACAACCCAGTCATGGGGGTAAACATGACTTACGGCAAAAAGGCCTAAGGGTGATTTTTTTATATATAAAATATATGTTTATACATATTTAATTACGTGTACAAAGTTACTGATGATTTGAAGGAAAATTGTAAGTTTACGTGAAAATGATCATTCTGGTGCTTAAATGACGATCTAAGAAAAACGTATAAGGAAAAATATATGTATGTTTATCATAAAATATTTTTACAGTTTTAAAATTAAAAGTTTAATTTAGCAGTTATAGTATATGATTATAAAAATTTACTATTGAAATTGATGACAAAAGTTTTATGCAGAAATTTTTAAATTTATATTTATTCTAAAAGCAGTATTAAAGTTATAGTATTGAATATTGTTTTACGAAATTCTTTAAAATCTCATTTTGACCACACACTAATAATAATCTTATTTACTTACTGAGTGTTGTCTCACCTCAAACGTATTTTATTTCAGATAACTTTGAAGGACATGTCGGAAATCAAGCTTAGCAAGCATGCGGGTGGGGATTAGAAAAATAAAGATTGATTAGAAATATTAGTATGATTTTAGATATTTATGTTTGTGTAATTTTTCTTCTTTTGAAATAAATGATTGTAATATGGATGATTAGCGCTCTGGTTTAATAAAAATTGAGTTTATTTGCTTCCGCTATAAATTAGTAGTAAAAAGTTAATATCCCAGGCCCCTCGGGGTTGGGGTGTTACATTTGGTATCAGAGCAATAGGTTATAGGTTCTGTAGATTTTAAGAAATAATTTTAACAGAGCATAGGCATAACCATGATGTGGGTATGAACGGGTAAATTAGGATGTTTTTCTTTTGCCTAAAAATTTGATAAAATTTTAAAAATGAGGTTATGATTTTAAAATAACTCTAGTCCTTTCCCTCAGAATGGACCCAAGGAACAACAACGTAAGTGTTGAAAGAAACAAGAATAATACGAGTACTCGCAATGGAGAAGACATCAATGCTACTATAGTGTTGCGTGACGTGGCACAAGTCATGAAGGAACTTCTGCAAAACTCCAAGGATCGAAATGATCCACCAACCCATGAAGGTTGTACGGTTGAACAGTTCAATCGAATGCACCCTCCGACTTTTGAGGGAAAAGCCGATCCAATTGCTGCAGAAGATTGGATGCAAGCAATGGAAGAAATACTACGAGTCCTTCATTGTACGGACGAACAGAAGGTGCTATATGCAGCCTATAAAATGATTGGTGAAGCCAAACGTTGGTGGAACTCGAAAAAGTTACTCTTGGAGGAAGGACCAAATCCAACCGTCCTTACGTGGGAGCGTTTTAAGGAAGTCTTCTTTGAACGATTTTTCCCCAAAACCACCAGAGATGCTAAGGCCAGGGAATTTTTGGAGTTGAAACAAGGAAATATGAATGTACAACAATATGCAGCAAAGTTCATTGAATTATCTCGTTTTGCATCTGATTTGGTTCCAGATGAATCAAAGAAAGCTCGAAAATTTGAAGAAGGATTGACCTCAAGGATTTATGAGATGGTAACAGTATTTGAGCTCGAAGACTTCTCCAAATTGGTGAACAAAGCAACGAAGGCAGAAGAAAGTCTACAAAGGAGTGCGGAGATATCCGAGTAGAGAAAGAGGCCCATGCCACAAGGGTCTCACCCTGGTAGAAATCAAGGACCTTGGAAAAGGAGCAACAACAACAACAGCAACAGTAGCAGCAGCAATGTGGGGCGAGGGCAAACAGCGAGAAACCCAAACAATGCACATAGCACCCCTTGTCCAAAATGCAAAAAATTACATGGGGGAGAGTGTCGAGCCGAACTAGGGGTATGTTATCGATGTGGTGAACCTGGTCACATGCAACGAGAATGCCCACAAAATCAACAAAGAGGAGGCAACCAGGCACCTCGAAGTAACAATCAACAGAACACCACTCAGGCATGTGTCTATGCCCTCACTCCAGGAGATGCCAAAAATACTAGTGATGTGGTAACAGGTATTATTCCCATATTCTCCAAGAAAGCAGTAGTATTATTTGATTCTGGAGTCACACACTCCTTTATATCTACAGCTTATGTTAAAATATGCGGGGTAGAGACTCAGCCATTAGAGACTGAGTTATCTGTGGGTACACCAATGGGAATGTCAGTAGTATGTAGAAAAATACTTAAAGGTTACCCAATTTGTATTGAGGAAAGAATACTACCGGTTAACTTGGTAGTATTTAATATGCACGGGTTTGACGTAATTCTTGGGATGGACTGGATAACTTCTAATTATGCTAGTATAAATTGCTATAATAAGGAAGTGGTGTTTAGACCTCCTGGAGAACAAGAATACAAGTTCAATGGAACTCGTGTATACCCTTCACTGCAAATATTGTCGGCAATCCAGGCAAAGAGATTACTCTTGAATGGATGTCAAGGGTACCTAACATGCATGGTGGAGGCACCAAAGGAAGAATTGAAGCTCGAGGATATCCCAATAGTAAGGGAATTCTCGGATGTATTCCCTAAGGATTTACCTGGGCTACCTACTGACCGCGAAATCGAGTTTGTTATCGATCTACTACCAGGGACGACACCAATATCTAAAGCTCCATACAGAATGGCACCAGTAAAATTGAAAGAACTGAAGGAACAATTACAAGAGTTTCTAGACAAAGGATTCATCAAACCCAGCCTGTCACCATGGGAAGCACCAGTACTGTTTGTTAAAAAGAAAGATGGATCGATGAGAATGTGTATTGATTATCGGGAAATAAATAAAGTGACCATTAAGAACAAGTACCCAATACCTCACATAGATGACTTGTTTGATCAACTCCAAGGAACACAAGTCTTCTCTAAAATTGACCTCCGATCAGGGTACCATCAAGTGAAAATCAAATCAGAAGATGTTCCAAAGACCGCATTCCGAACGAGATATGGTCACTATGAATTCTTAGTCATGCCATTTGGACTGACCAATGCTCCTGCTGCCTTTATGGACCTTATGAATAGGGTTTTTCATGAATATCTAGATCAATTTGTGGTGGTCTTCATTGATGATATTTTGATTTATTCAAAAAGCCCCCAGGAACATAAGAACCATTTGAGGCTAGTACTCAAAATGCTAAGAGAAAAGAAACTCTATGCCAAACTACGAAATGTGAGTTCTAGCTAGAAAGAGTTGCATTCTTAGGGCACGTGATATCTAGGGATGGTATTTCTGTGGACCCAAGTAAAATAGAGGCAATAGTGGATTGGGCGAGACCGAAGAATGTTCATGAGATCAGGAGTTTCTTAGGTCTGGCAGGATATTATCGTCGATTTGTGGAAGGGTTTTCTAAAATATCTGGTCCTCTGACGAGATTGACAAGAAAGAATGTGAAGTATGAATGGACTTATGAATGTGAGCAAAGCTTTCAAGAATTAAAGCAACGACTCATCACTGCCCCGGTGCTAACAATTCCATCAGGAGAAGATGGTTTTGTGATCTACAGTGATGCATCTCGGAAAGGGCTCGGGTGTGTATTAATGCAACAGGGGAAGGTCATTGCATATGCTTATCGACAACTCAAGGACTACGAGAAGAATTATCCCACACACGATTTGGAGCTAGCAACTGTGGTATTCGCATTAAAGATCTGGAGACACTATCTCTATGGTGAAAGTGTGAGATTTTCACAGACCATAAAAGTCTCAAATACTTTTTCACACAAAAGGAATTAAACATGAGACAGAGAAGATGGTTAGAATTAATCAAAGATTATGATTGCGCCATCAACTATCACTCGGGAAAAGCCAATGTGGTAGCAGATGCATTAAGTCGAAAGTCAATTAATGCGTCAATCTCGGCAATGGTGACCCAACATCAAATTATGATGGACCTGGAAAGATTTGGTGTGGAAATAGTGGCAGTAAATCATCAAGCTCTTATTGCTAATCTGGTAATCCAACAGACCTTACCAGAAAAGATTAAGGCTGCACAGATGGAAGATGCAGAGCTAGTGAAGATTATGGGTAAGGTACAGAGTGGACTGAAGGGAGACTTTAACATCTCTGACGATGGAGTTTTGAGATTCCAAACTAGATTGTGTGTGCCCAATGACAAAGATATCAAAAGAACAATCTTGAAGAAGCTCATCGATCTCTTTATACAGTGCATCCGGGAAGCACGAAGATGTATAGGGACTTTAGAGAGTCTTTTTGGTGGAATAACATGAAGAGGGAGATTGCACAATTTGTGGAACAGTGTCTTACTTGTCAGCAAGTAAAGGCTGAGCACCAGAGACCAGCAGGACCACTGCAACCACTCCACATTCCTGAATGGAAATGGGAGCACATCTCCATGGATTTTGTAACTAGGCTACCTCTAGCACTCCATGGACAGAACGCCATCTAGGTGGTTGTTGATCGTCTAACAAAGACCGCTCACTTTATTCCAATCAAAGTTAACTACTCTATGACCAAGCTTGCAGAATTATATGTTCAAGAGATAGTTAGACTACATGGCATGCCCGTTTCTATCGTATTAGATCGAGATCCACAATTCACATCACAATTTTGGAAGAGTTTGCAAAGAGCCTTGGGATCACGACTTACCTTTAGCACAGCATTTCATCCTCAAACTGATGGACAGTCAGAGAGAACCATTCAGATATTGGAGGATATGTTGAGAGCTTGTGTACTGGATTTCAAAGGAAGTTGGATTCAGTATCTACCGTTAGTTGAGTTCGCCTATAACAACAGTTATCAGTCCAGCATAGAGATGGCACCATATGAAGCGTTATATGGTCGAAAGTGTCGATCCCCATTATATTGGGATGAGGTTGGCGAACGATGAATTTTAGGTCCCGAGATTATACAAAGAACCTCTGAGAAAATTAAGCTCATCCGGGACAAAATAAAAACCGCTCAAAGTCGGCAAATGAGCTATGTGAATACCCGTCGGCGTGAGTTGGAGCTTGAAGTGGGGGATAAAATATTTTTAAAAGTAGCTCCAATGAAAAGAATCATGAGGTTTGGGAAGAAGGGCAAACTAAGCCTCAAGTATATTGGACCATTCGAGGTATTGGAGAAGATTGGTCCAGTCGCTTACAGAATTGCCTTACCTCCTGCACTATCGAGAATTCATGATGTATTCCATGTCTCAATGTTAAAGAAGTACGTCCCAGACCCTTCCATGTCATAAGTTATGAGTTGTTAGAAGTTAGTGACACTTTATCATATGAAGAAGTATCAATCCAGATTTTAGACAAGAAAGATCAGGAGTTGCGCACAAAGAAGATTTCACTGGTAAAAGTGCTTTGGCACAACCACAACATTGAGGAAGCATCATGGGAATTAGAAGCAGAAATACGCCAGAAATATCCACATCTTTTCGACGATAGCAGGATCGGGTAAAAGCACAACATTATACAAGGTACTCATTTAAATCTTTGCAAATTTCGAGGATGAAATTTTTATAAGAAGGGGAGGATGTAATAACCCAAGAAAAAAAAAAAATAATAATAATAGTTAGTATTAAAAAAGAAAGTGTTTTTCTGTTAGGATCCTTGATTCCATGTTTGATGCCTAAGAAAGACCTTGTCTAAGCGAGTGCTCAGAGACCATTGCAACTCAGTCACTCCTTGGAGGTCGGCCTAGTCAAAATGGAATTTCATAGGATAAAACAGGGTAGACACTGTTTATATACGTAAATAAGTACATAAAATAATGTTTTGACTGATATAATTTATAGAAATATATGATAAAATAATAATAATATAAGTATCCTATACGGGGCCCACAAGACTGTGTGGGGCCCACATGAGTCCCAAAGCCGTATGGAGGTTTACACGAGTCTCAAAGCTATTTAGGATGCATAAAATCGTATAAGAATTATTCGAGTTACGTAGGATCCATTCGAGTCTCGAAGTTGTGTGGGGCCCACAAGACCGTGTGGGGTCCACATGAGTTTTCAAAATTCAAATTTAATTCTTATTCAAAAATAAATAAATACTAAAAATGGTTCAAAATTAATAACAATGATAATAATAATGATAATAATGATTAAGAAAAATAATAAAATAATTAATTAACTAATTGATTAATTAATTAGGTAAGTGATTAATTAAAAATTTATTTAATGGGAATGGTGGCAAGCACTCTCACATGGCCTCCATCCCCATCCCATACTCAACCCATACCTTGCCCATCCCTTGCCCATTCTTTAATTTTTAAAAATTATAATTTCACCCATCTCCCCACACTTTTATAAATTTCATTTCTTCCCTAAAATTTTCCTATAAATAGGGAGCTCTCAACCTTCATTTTTCACAACAATTTTCCAAGGAAGAGAAGGATTAGTGAGTGAAAGAATTTGTGGTGGAGAGAGAATTTTGAGTAAGTTCTCACTCACCCACTCTTTCCGATCTCATTGCTTAAAGATAGTTTTTGTGTTCGTAGCACACGGTAAAAGAAGAAGGTAAGTAAATTTTGATTATGTTAGTTTTTTTTATTTAAAATTCATACCCAAGTTTATTTTATAAGTAAATTTCAATTATGTTAATTAGTTCCACAAAATTTCCATGAATTTATTTTTACGCGTATTTAATTATATCAGTTCTATCTTTAATATACTTACATCTATTTTTGGGTTAAGAAATATTCTAATCCCCTCGGGTAAATTTTCAGCATTTTTTTCTATTCAAAAATAAAATTATATATATATTTTTAACACAAAAATTGTGTGGCATGAGTTTATTTCTACGTTGCATTTTTTTTTTTTTTATGAAAAAATGAGTAAAGATGAGATTTTCACGATATTATTTTAAATTACATAAATTATAATAAGATGATTTTAAAACCCCTTATGGCAACGAAAGTTCAAAGTTACAGATGCTCGGTACCGCAGCTTAAAGTTTATACGGATCAGAGTGCACCCACACTGTTTACAGAGTGGTTATTTATGTTAATGGATTTCTCCTGAGTGCACACCTGGTTCCGGACTAGGACTTAATAAGGAAAATCTCACTTAAAGTTTACGTACGTTCATTTAGTTTGGTCGGCCAGCCAGCTAAGTCTAGTCTTCGGACCGCACAACCCAGTCATGGGGTTAAACATGACTTACGGCAAAAAGGCCTAAGGGTGATTTTTTTTTATTATATAATATATGTTTATACATATTTAATTACGTGTACAAAGTTACTGATGATTTGAAGGAAAATTGTAAGTTTACGTGAAAAGGATCATTCTGGTGCTTAAATGACTATCTAAGGAAAACGTATAAGAAAAAGTATATGTATGTTTATCATAAAATATTTTTACAGTTTTAAAGTTAAAAGTTTAATTTAGCAGTTATAGTATATGATTATAAAAATTTACTGTTGAAATTGATGACAAAAGTTTTATGCAGAAATTTTTAAATTTATATTTATTCTAAAAGCAGTATTGAAGTTATAGTATTGAATATTGTTTTACGAAATTCTTTAAAATCTCATTTTGGCCACACACTAATAATAATCTTATTTACTTCCTGAGCGTCGTCTCACCCCAAACGTATTTTATTTCAGATAACTCTGAAGGACATGTCGGAAATCAAGCTTAGTAAGCATGCGGGTGGGGATTAGAAAAATAAAGATTAATTAGAAATATTAGTATGGTTTTAGATATTTATGTTTGTGTAATTTTTCTTCTTTTGAAATAAATGATTGTAATATGGATGATTAGCGCTCTGGTTTAATAAAAATTGAGTTTATTTGCTTCCGCTATAAATTAGTAGTAAAAAGTTAATATCCCAGGCCCCTCAGGGTTGGGGTGTTACACCTGCTCCTTTACCCATTGCGTGACACCTGGCACTTTTGCCTCCACATAACACGGACACCGCGTGGTCCTTTCATGACTCTCCGATCAGAATCTCCTAGAGACGACTTCAATTCAGCCACGTGGCCAACATGAGACATGTTTTATTGTCCCACTCCTCCACTGACGCATGGCGATGGTCTTGACCAGACCTTAAACCGGTCTGCCCAGACTGGTCAAAGTTTTCCCGGTTCTCCCCCTTAAACCTATTTCGACCGGTTCTTCTTATTTTGATTATTTTATTTGTTCTAATAATTTAAATAAATTCAAAAAAAATTATATAAAATGTAGAAAAATTCAGGAAAATCCTCAAAAAATATTTTGAAATTTAAAACTTGTTTTGCACTTGAATAATTCCAAAAATTTCATAAAAATTTACAACAAAAGTTCTCAAAAAATATGTTGAAGCTTAAAAAATGTTTTGCACTTGAAAAATTCTAGAAAAAAACCATAAAAACTAGAAAAATTGCAAAAATTCAAAAGACCTAGGAGTGTATTTTTATAACCTATTTTCTTGATTTTCCATCTTGATGATTTAAAAGGGAGGCATGAGCCCTTTGGAGTACGGTATGCCCTGATTCTAAGGGAATACTTATATAGTATTTTTATTGTGCATTTTCTTTACAATTTTTGAAAGGGAGTAATTTCAAGGACTTATTAAGTTAATCTTGGGATAATTTTTTATTAATTAGGTACCGTTCGTAGGACGATTGCGTAAGGGGTGCTATTGTCTTCCCCTTGCGTAGCCAAACTGTCAAACCTAACTCTAATAACGCAGACCGATTCTACCCTTAATTAGGAAGTAATCAAGTGTTTTAACCACACTAAAAGGTTAGTAGTGACTCCATTATACCATGTTTTCCACAAGAATATTTTTAAAAACCACCTTTCAAACACTCTCGTTCAGTTTGCATCCGGGAACGTCGCGACAGCTTGATGGCTCCGTTGGGAACAAGTTTGAGAGTCGAGCCAATAATTAATTGAGAGTTGTCCCAATTTTAAATATAATAAGCCTTTTGATTACTCCATAATGTTTTGTACATAGTGTTAATATTTGATTGAGTGTTTCCATGGTTATTTGAATAAGCATGTGATTAATATTTTGTTAAGCATATGATTGATTGTGAATACTTTAAACAAGCAAGATACTTTGTTTCCTTTGCTATTTTATTAAGCATAAGATTACTTGTGAATATTTCATTTGAATAAACATGGGCATGAATGTGGGGTAAAAGGATTAGGTTAAAATTGGAGAAATTCACACACTTGCGCATGCTCTATACCCGAGCTTTCCTTGTTAGAATTAGAAATGAGTGCAATATCGTTTCTCACCATGTGGTAAGGCTTGTGGGGACTCGCGATCCACTCCACTTAGTTTGAATTCTGTCCAAACCCTTTTAGGAGAGGGCGGACCTCAGATTGGGAACCTTTTTGTCGATAGGATTTAGAGCCTAATCACACATGTTTTATCCTAAATCCTTTCTCTAGGATAGAGCTTTGGAGAATCCCATGTATATACAAACCTTCCCTAGGGGTAGTACATAAGCTCCATCCTTGTCCATGTGGTTTCATATTTGTACATATTGTCTTAAACTATGTGATATTATTACTAACATATTGCATCCATATAGGCTTCCCATCCACTTTACCAAGGTTCCAGATATAATCTGATTCATCGATGGAGAGCACTGTAATCTATCGAGAGACAGAATCAGTAGTCCAGCTATATTCCGAGTGTCATCAGGGGCAGTGGGGTGACAATGTGAGCAAAGAATATGTGATCGAGGTACTAGATCGAGTCAACATAAATGCTCGGTCTAATTCTTTTGAGGAACTAAAGAACAACTGGAAAGGGTGGACACCTCAGCGCCGCTTAAAGTTCTCTCAGTTGTATGGGCACATTGGCTTCTTATTACATGTATCAGTAAACCTCCAAGTAATCAAAGTACTGGTGGAATTCTGGAATCCTTCATACTATTGCTTTACCATGGATGGCGTGGATCAGGCTCCCACCATTAAGGAATGTACTTCGTTGTTGCATCTTGCCAAGATGCCAACGCCATACAAAACATATTTGCATGACTCCAAAACATCCTTTGCTAAATAATTGCATTATCTCATCCGAGTTAAAATCTAGAAGATGAAAGATACAAGAATCACCTGGCAACATTTGAAGGAGCTGATGGAAAAGGAGGATAGGGAAGAGGTCCATTTGCATATGCTAGCCCTTGATATTTATGGCCTGCTTTTATTTCCAAAGGAGTTGGGAACCATTGACCTCACAACCATTTCTTTTGTGCACAGGTGAAAGAGGGAGTCAATCCGGTTCATGGGATTCTAGCTGAAACTTTCTAATCTCTCCATAAGTGTCAGACTAGGAGGCGTGCCAAGTTGACGTGTTGTGTACCACTATTGTGTGTCTAGATAATGAGCCACCTACCATGTATTCAGGGATCCTTTCGCTCTACCTTCTCAACAATCAAAATCCCTTTGGCTGAATTTGGGACAGTTCAGTGGGAAAAACATGCTAGCAAGTCTTAATGGAAGGCAAGGCTGCGCCATCTGGTCAGTAGGGGGCTCGTCTGGCAAATGCCTTGGATGGACTGGCCCAATGGCATATACAGGTGCGGAAATTTCCCATGGGTACCATTGCTAGGTCCTTGGGGAGATATAGCATACGCACTGCTCATGTTCAGAAGGCAGGTGATAGCCTAAAGCTTAATTCACATATGATGCAGATGATAGTCAAATGCTAAACTCACATATGAACCAGATGATAGTTAAAAGCAAGTCCGAGAATTTGCAGTGTCCTGGAAGCATGTGTACTTAGTAGAAACAAACAATCAGGGCTTGGGTGTTCAGGGGGACTATGAACTATGGTTTGCGAACAGAGTGAATATGCGGGTCAGAAAAATGCTAAAAATCCTCGCAGCTCAAATCAAAGCTCCTGTGGAAAATACACAGTTAAAAGAAAGCATGCACCCGACAAAAGGGGAAGTCTTGGGAGCAGTAGTAGAAGATCAACAGACAAAACAAAGGGAGGAGGATTTGGTTGCCTACTATCGCAGAGAAGTCAAGCGGTAGAGAACTCGGTACATGCAATCAGAGGAAGAGGTAGTAGCTTTGGGAAAGGAAAGACAAGCACTTGAAGTAGCCCTCAACAAGAAATCTCGGATGATAGAAGGTGCCAGAGCTAAAATTGAAGAAAAACCCCTCTACATATAGGAGCTGGAGAGTCAGTGGGATAAACATAGGGATAAATACAACCAGGTGCTATATAAGTTGGAGCCAGGTATGACAAAGGCAAGCTACTAGGAAGCCAAGTACCAAGCCTTTGCACCGGAAGATGGCTAGTACTGTGTCTCAATAGTCAAAGTTAGCTTAGGAAGTCACAAGCAACTCAGTCTGGGGCAAGCTAGGGATTCCGAATCCAAGATCTGTTTAACTCAGTCAATGCATTTTGTATTTATGAAAATATTGTATAGAGATGCCACTTTTAAGAATTTTTTATACGAAATGATGTTGATCTTTTCCAAGAACCTGGTTAAAGTACAATAGGTTGCATACATATTCATGATTATGTGTGTATATATCCATGCATTAACTTAATTCATGCATTGCATGTCCATTGGAATAACGCATTCATGCACTATGGTTCTAAAAGAAAGTTTTCTATACATAAGGTAAGCAGAAGCAAGGTGTAAAGTCAAACTGCAACAATCAAGACCTCTACCCACCCTTACAATGTCATAACGAAAGGAGGAATCATGTGGAGTCAGTTGGAAAACTGTGTAAGGGCTTTTGAGTAGAGTCAGGAGAAGATTCATTGAGAAATTCAAGATATTAAGGATCAGATGGTCAAATTAATGGGGATAACCACCCCTTTGGGGCAAAATTGTGCAATCTCCAAAACAGGCTGCTAGTAAGTATCCTTCATTGCAATTGGTGGAGTCATTGGTTGGCTTGGGCCCCACCTTGCACACATTCGTCCTGACGACTCAGAATGTGAAGACCCGGAAAAGTAAAAAAAATAATAAAAAATAATAAAAAAATAATAATAAATATTAATTATTAATTAAATAATATTAATATATATATGAAGATGTTTCTCTCTCTCTCCTCACGTGTCCGTCTCTCTTGCCTCTCTCTCTCTCTCTCTCTCTCTTCGATTTCGTCTGCCAAACATGCGCCGATTGGAAAATGAAAAATACCCTTGGGTTCCATTCTCCGCCACCGACATTTTAATGGGAGTGGATTTGTCGTAGGAGTATCGTAGGCACCACTCCTAGGATAAAGTAATCTCTCTCTCTCTCTCTCTCTCTCTCTCTCTCTCTCTCTCTCTCTCTCTCTCTCCCCTCAATTTTTTCTCAAATCTTTAGCCAAATTGACAATCAGATACCACCACGGGGTCCTAGCGTCGATCCTCGTTATTTTAATCAAAGCATATTTTTAATTTGGGTTTCCTAGGCACCACTCCAAGGCTAGGGTAAGGATAATGAAATTATATCCATTAATTATTTTTAAAGTTTAATTAGCTAATGGGAGTGTGTAGGCTTAGGAAATATTAAAATAATTATTATTCTGAGTTTGAGTTGATTGAACTAGGGAAAAATAATTTTAGGGTTTTGAGCTCCGAAAGCTGCGGGGGTGGAATTTGGAATTTTAGCAAGCCTCTTAGTAAGCCAAGTAAAGGGAATAAATTATAACAGTTATTTTTGAAATTACTGGTTGAGTAAAATATGTGAAAATGCAAATTTGGAGTATAGTTTTAGGGAAATGGTGATATGAAATAATATTTTATGTTGGGATTGCAACTGCAAGCTTCGGGGAACGCTTTTAATCTTGGTCTAGTGCTGAATTTGATTTTACCTCCGATGTTTGAAATCCAGAATTTTGAGAAGTTCAGTGGGTTCGAATGTCTGCTCACTCATTTAGGGACGTATCTCCAGAAGATGGCTGCACATTCTGACAATGATGATCTTCTTATTCACCGTTTCCAAAATAGTTTGATAGGGGAAGCTCTAAGATGGTGTAGCCGAGTAAAAATTCACACATAGAGGGATTTAGCTCACGCTTTTATTACTCAATACCACCAAGATGCAACTTTAATTTCGAAGAGTATGGAGGAGAAGATGAGTGAGTACTCTCATCAAGGGGAAGATATGATAGCATAGGATCACCCCTCGGTTAAAAATAGAAAATTAATTCATCCATGTGACAATCCTCTCAAAAATACATGTGTTGTCCATTTCCCCATAAGCATTCCCCAGAATGGTCCCGAATGGGCAATCACTGAAAAGTGAACTGAAGAGGCAATCAAAGTAAGGAAAGCAAAGTGTACAGGGCTAGAATGAAGCTTGCCAAAAAGGGTCGGGAAAAAGGAATAAAAATGGGAAAATAACATAGCCCAAGAACGTGCGCGGTCGCATTTGGGTTCCTCTTATTCCCCTCGTACAATGGAACAACTTGATTTACAGATGTAGAGGAAAACAAAATAAATAAATTCAGCCAATCCTGATGACTTACACAAAATTATTTCCAAAATTGGTTGAAAAATGTTTAGTTGTACCTGCACCGGGAGTATGGATACAACCCCCTTACCCAAGGTGGTACGATCCAAACACTCGTTGTGAGTATCATGCTGGGGCGGTTGGTCATTCTATTGAAAAGTGTTGGCAGCTTAAGCACAAGGTGCAAGCTCTAAGAGATGTCAGATGGTTAGTGCTTGATACAGAAAAGCCTAGAAAATGTGGACCCACCATTGACCAGACATCACATGTTAGCACGAAGCCCCAGATCATTTCTCAAGCCTACACCCACCCATCTAGAGTTTTAGAAACATGGATTGGGTCCTAATAGGGTTGAATCAATTCCTATGCCCTATTCAGAACTGTTCCCTCAATTGCTTGAAAGAAATCTCATCTCAGTCATCCCCGGCATAGCTGGCATAGTTGAACGACATCCCCTCCCGCAGTGGTACAATCTGAATCCCCGGTGTGCGTATCACTCCAATACCCTTGGTCACACCATTGACCGCTGCTGGGTGCTTAAGCATAAGGTACAATCACTAAGAGATGATGGGTGTTTGGCGTTCGATGACGAAGAGCTTGGTATACATGGGAATCCGCTACCTAACCATAGCAGAGGGCGTAGTTAAGACCAAGACCAATCAAAAAAGATGTAGAACAGGGATCATGACCTCAAATGAACATTACCATTTTGTTTTGAACATTTTGAAATTTGAATTAAGAAATGCATTTTAGTCTCATCTTGTTACCTTGTTCTAAATGTTGTCCACTTTTGCTTACATTGCACGCACTGATGCAGGAAACAATTTTATCAGAACAAGGGACTTGGAGTTAGAAATTGATTTTGGAAAACCACTCAATGGGATTAAAAAAAAAAAAAAAGATCCCACTGCATAATATGGACAAGAAGCATTGTTGATTTCAAAATAGTGGAAAAGAACAAAACATAAAGCTTCACATTGGTTGGTTGAAATTGTTTAGCGTGATGGTTATATTTTGATCAAATGAAGGGTGGCCATTTTTGGTCGACCAGATTTTTCTTGAAAAAGAACCAAATAGTCATTTACCATTCGCTAACCCATTTGAACCTGAATGAATATTGTCAAATCAACTCTTTCTTAAAAAGTTAGTTGACCATAAATTAAGCCTGGGTTTGGGTCTTCCAGGGTTTGACAAGTCATTTGAAATAAAGGTCACCACCAAAGGGATGGCAGACTATTCTTCTACTACCCAAAATAAGGTAAGAAAGAAATCCCTTGCAAGCCCTCTTGTGCCTAAAAGGTTTACTTCTTGACTAACCTGTCAAATGATCACACTCAACACTGGGGCAATTTAAAATTTTAGTCCCAAATGGAATTCAAATGAGAATGAAGTTAAGATTTGTTAGAATTGGTGTATTCCCAAGAGGGGGGGTGAATTGGAATTTAAAACTTTTTCTCCTTGGTTAATCTATTCAGCAATAGTATATAGACAACCTAGGGACTTGTCTGTGCCATTTCCGAATGCGAGATAACAATGATGTGGAAATTAAATTAAACACATTATTCACATAATAATATATATGTGCAGTAAATATAAAGTGTGGAAATGTAAATGAATACACGATATGTTATCAAGGTTTGGCCAACTGTGCCTACGTCCCCGCCTCTAGCTCGCAAGCCAGAGGATTCCACTAATAGCTCACTTAAGCGTGGAGCGGCACCATTTACAACCAGATAAAATTAACACAAGGCTGACCTCAACCTTAACTAGGTCAATTAGCGGGGCTGACCTCAACCTACACTCCTTAACAGGACGAGCACCTAACTTTCCTAATCGGGTCTAAGCCAATCCGGGACTATTCTAGGGCTAGTCTCCCTCTTCAGGCCCGTGCCTGGATATACAAAAAATGTGTATATAACTAGATGGTACAGTGATTGTGCTTTCATGTAAAGCAGATATGTACCCAAATGCGCGCAATAACATACACCACAGTATGATTCAATATATAAGCTCAATGTGGTCTAAATGGTTCAACTCTCAAGGGTATTTTCTATCAGTGTAATGCATACATGAGAGTATCAAACAAGCAATCTTTGTATCACAATATATTCAACAAATAAGTTCACACAAAGATGTCAAGTCTCCAGTATTTCAATCAACAAGATATCTCAAGCATGTTGGTATTAAATGATGTATATGCTTGGTTTGCAAAAGATGTGTAATCTTTGTATTCAACAAATAATATATGAGTGAAAGAATATTGCGACAAAGACCACTATCTCATAAACAAATATCTCTTCAAATGTATTTATCAATATAAAGCACACTAGATATTTAAAAATGATTTTGAAAAGATTTTGCAAACAAAATACTATACGATCTTCTCAAGATATTGCAATGAAGGTGCAAGCTTAGAAGATCTAACAAGGCCTTCTTAGGATAGACTTATCAACAAAGTCCCCTAAGAATCCTTAGGTTTTGCTCTCAAATAAAATTATGTCAAGCAAATAAAATAAGGAGAGCAAACCTTCCCAAACACACACTCAATCCACTTACAAAGGGTTTAATCAGTATGAGAAGGCAAGTATGAGTGTAGGAGGCTCAAATATGAGTATTATAAGATTTGTAATTTTCAGAGAGTTTCTCTTAATCAAAGTGGCTAATCACCCCTAATTTTCTCAAATGAACTCATATATATAGGCATAGGAGAAAATATGACTGTTGGGGACCTATTGGGTATTCTTAAGAAAATTTCATGATGTTTAAAGCATTTTAACCCTGTTTAAAAAATATTAACTATGGTAAAAAAATCAGGGCAACCCAAGAGGGCTGGTCGACCAGAACAAGTTCGGTCGACCAAGTCTCATATGCTTCGGTTGACCAGGGGACTTTTGAATTGAAGGCTCGGTCGACTAGGAGAGGGCGATTTCTCAATTTTCTGAGGTTCGGTCAACCAGGAAATTTTAAACTACTTGGTTCGGTCGACCAAACCACTGGGATTTCTCTCGAGGACCCTCCGGTCGACCAGATAGTTGGAGTACAAAAAGGGTCGGTCGACCAGATGGTCAAATTTTTGACCCAGTGAGGTTTCGGTCGACCAGGGCTTTTTGAACTACCTAGTTCGGTCGACCAAATGGTCAAAATTTTGACCCAGGGAGGTTTCGGTCGACCAAAGCTTTTTGAACTAACTTAGCTGGTCGACCAGATGGTCAAACTTTTAACTTAAGGAGGTTTCGGTCGACTAGGTCAAAATGAACTAGCTTGGCTAGTCGACCGAAAGTGCACCATGTGTGCATTTCGGTCCCGTTTCGAAACAAACAAGCCCTATTCAAGTGCCTAACAAACATATGTGTAAATGTGTGTGTCCTAGGGTCACTTGGGGTCAAATTTGAGGACACCGAAAAATCCGATGTCGTTCGACCGAACCCTAAGGTCTTTCGAAGGTCCTTTCTCATTCATGGTTTGTTTGAGCTTACGTAGTAAATCATACATGTAATGTGTGTGAGCTTATTACAAACCAAATACCTACTTACCATTATAGACCAATTAAATATATTACAATGCTGAATTATAAATTGGTCTTCAAGCTTTGCTTGCTTTGTGCACATCTTGATCTTAACACTCTTAGTTCCCACACAAAACCTCAAACACTCATTAGATACAATGAGTATTTTTCATAATCAAAACTGGGCATGACCAATAAGGTCAACAAGATTCATCCATAAAAGGAAAAGCAAAAGTGTGGCATAAAAACAAAAGAAAAGAGGAAAATAAAGAAAGAAGCAAGGGATATAATTCATATATGATCTTTGACTAACTCCCTTGATAAAATGGAAAAATTTTGAGCCGGATTTGATCCTTTCCTTCTTTAACCAATATCCTTTAGCCTACATTACGGTCCAAATGAAAGTCCTGACCAAATTGGTACCTACTGTTGTCTCAAATAACTTTTCAGACTCAATATTGAGTTTAAACTACGTAATGACCTGATCCTGAAGAGGTATGTAGGCAGCTTGTTTAAAAGACAAGTTCAGTCAACACTTTACAAAAGCCTAATGATACTGTCTTGGGAAGGAAAATTTGATGAGCCTTAGTTTCCTTATGCTTGTTGAAACCTAAATCCCTAGCCTAAATTTCGTCTCGTGTCTTAAAGAGCACCCTGAGATTGGAATACTAATCAAACTACTTAATAAGACACTAATCATAATTCAAAACTGAAAGATTGACACAAGCAAGAAAGAATCCCTTAGTGGTGATGCAATAGGGAATTTTGTTCAAGAGGTCGATACATAAAAAGTAGGAGAAAAGAGAAATATGTTTGCCTATTGAAGTGACTCCTTATGTTCGCAAGTACTGGTAAAATTGTTTCCAGTGTACGAAGCATAGTAAGACATATAAGATTGAGTCTTCCATTCAATGAAAGTGAGACATCTGATTGCATATTAATTTGAATTTCAAATTGATTTTAAAACATTAAGGAAGCTAATAAAAGAGTGCCCTAGCTGAGAATGCAAAGATGGCTAAGATCAACCCTAGACGAGCTTAATTGGGGCAGACTTCAAGACAAGTTACAGAGGAACTGATTTAGGGGCAAATTCTGTGTCGAGCTTTATTGAAGTCGGTTCTAGTGCCTTTGAATCCAATTGGAATTTGGAACATTGCCAAGATCAATGACCAATATAAGTAACTGGGGCAGCTTCAGTGGAATGCATTTAGGTACCTTCTTATTAGATTGAAATTTGAAAACATGACCGAGATTAAAGATTGGGTTATCGATCACAGGCACGCAGGGAAAGTGGATTCATGCATTTCATGCATTGCATAGAAAAGAAAACAAATGTAAACACATCACATCAACATGCATACTTACCCCCGTATTTAGGCATCATAACTAGCAACATGCATACACATAGCAACAAAGCACCATTCACACTGGCCCTATCGAATAAGCTTTCAAATAATCACTCGACATACTTGACTGAGCACTTCTGGTTTTGCTAATCTCTAGAAACTGGGGCAGCTGACCCCAGACACACAATGATTGACCTGGAAACTAGTGCAGCTGGCCCTAGGCACACAATGATATACTTGAAAACAGGGGTAGCTGACCCCAAGCACATAATGATTGATTTCACTCGACATACTTGACTAAGCACTTCTATTTTTTCTAATCTCTAGAAACTGGGGCAGCTGACCCCAAACACATAATGATTGACCTGGAAACTAGGGCAGCTAGCCCCAAGCACACAATGATATACCTGAAAACAGGGGTAGCTGACCCCAAGCACATAATGATTGATTTGGAAAATGGAGCAGCTGACCCCAAGCACACAATGATTGACCTAGAAATTGGGGCTGCTAGCCCCAGACACACAATGATATAATTGGGGCTGCTAGCCCCAGACACACAATGATATACCTGAAAACTAGGGCAGCTGAACCTAGGCACACAATGATTGATCTGGAAACTGGGGCAACTAACCCTAGGCACACAATGATTGACTTGAAAATTAGGGCAGCTGACCCCAGGCATATAATGATTGATCTAGAAACTGAGGTAGCTAGCCTCAAGCACACAATGATTGACTTGGAAACCAAGGTAGCTGACCCTAGGCACACAATGATGTACCTTAAAAATTGGGGCAGCTGACCCTAGGCACACAATCATTGACCTGGAAACTGGGGCAACTGACCCTAGGCACACAATGATATACCTGTAAACTGGGGTAGTTGACCCCAGGCACACATTGATTTTCCTGGAAATTGGGGCTGCTAGCCCCAAAGACAAACTAACTTGAGCATTTATTTGGGATCTCAGAGCCATGCATGTAATTAAACTTCCCTAGTGAAGTAACAATTTTTCCAAACACAAGATTTCACACCTAAACACTCAAGAAGAAGTTTTGGCTCGGGTCAATGAACATGGTTCGGGTTGGATTATCACATCTGTAGCAAGCCATCATGGAGAAGTTTTGGCTCGGGTTGCTGTACCCACTACAGCTCAAATTATCACATTCGCAACAAGCAATGTTAGAGAATTTTTGGGTCGGGTCATTGTACCCACTACAACTCAGATTCTAACATTCGTAGCAAGCCATTAAAAGGAGTTGTTTTGGCTCGGGTCATCGTACCCGCTGTGGTTTGAATTATCACATTCACAGTAAGCCATTTTGGAGAAGTTTTGTCTCGGGTTGTCGTACCCACTGTGGCTCGGATTATCGCATTTACAGTAAGCCATTATAGAGTTGTTTTGGCTTGAATCACCATGTTCGTTTTAGCTCAAATTATCACATCTACAGCAAGCCATTGTGGAGTAGTTTTGGCTTGGGGCGTCGTACCCACCGTGGCTTGGATTATCACATCCACAACAAGCCATTTTGGAGAAGTTTTGGCTTGGGTTTTCGTACCCACTATAGCTCGGGTTATCATATCCACAGCAAGCCATTTTGGAGAAGTTTTGGCTCGAGTCATTGTACCCACTGTGGCTCGAATTATCACATCCACAATAAGCCATCAAGAAGTTGTTGTTGCTCTGGTCATCGTACCCGCTATGACTTGGATTATCACATCTGCAGCAAGACATTGTGGAGTTGTTTTGGCTTGGATCACCGTATCCTCTATGGCTCGGATTATCATATCTGCAGCAAGCCATCATGAAGTTTTTTTGGCTCAAATCAAAATTTCCACTGTGGCTCAGATGATCACATCTGCAGTAAGCCATCATGGAGTAAATTTGGCTAAAATCATCGTATCCACTTTGGCTTGGATTATCACATCCGTAGCAAGCCATAATGGAGTTTTTTTGGCTCAGATTATGACATCCACAGTGAGCCATCATGGAGTAGTTTTGGCTAGATTACCATATCTGCTATGGTTTGGATTATCACATCCACAGCAAGCAATCATAAAGTAGTTTTGGCTTGGGTCGTCATACCCACTATGGCTCGAATTATCACATCCACAACAAGCCATCATCAAGGCTCGAATTATCACATCCGAGGCAAGCCACCTTCCCTCCTTTGTGATTTCATACTAACTACTAACCCCTAACCACCGCTAACTCATGAAAACAAAACAAAAAACAAACACTAATTTCCCAGAGAATAGTAACATTCCCATTTTTCCCTATTTGTTTTTGTCCTATCCCTATTTGATCTGAAAAGAATTGGCCAATCGAGTGGCCTAGTCAAAATAGGTGTCTTTTTATCTTTGCAGTCTTGTTGCTTCAAATAGCATAGGAGAGTTCCTAATGTTACATTAAGGTAACAAAGCTTACAAAGAGGGGTAGTTGTAGACACTCCAATTTTAACCAGGCCTACCTAAGCAGACACGGTGCAATAAAACTGATTTTGAATCTTGAACAACCCCGAGTTCCAAAAAAATAAGCCCTTTGAGTCTTAAGTTTTAAATTTGAGTCCTGTTTTTAGAGTCCCAATTTATTTCAAAATAGTCTTTCTATTTTCGAATCTGAGCCCCTTTTAATTTTCATTTTAAACCAAGTCTTGCAAAATAGAGTCTGTGAAATCTTGAAAATCAAGTTGTTAGATCAGGTTTTTAATTTAGTTGCAAAATTAATCTCTTTCATGGGCCTAGGTACTGAAATTTCAAAACCAATTAGGCTAGGTATGGAGGTTTGAGTCTTAAAATCCAAAAAAAAAAAAAAATTGAGTCCCTTTGAACTAAAGTTTCTCTAACTTTAGAATTTGTTTCTTGTATTAGGTTTTCAAAAAAAAAATCGAGTCCTCTTAGTTAACTTTTTCAAACTTTTAGTTGAATTCTTTAAGTTTCAAAAATTCAGTCCTATCGCTTTGTCAAATTGAAAATCAAGTTTTCCATTTCTTTAGTTTGAGTCAAGTAATTTTTAAATTAAATCATTTGAACTTTTGAATTGGGTTTTAGATTTTAAAATTGAGCTTTTCAATTGTTGAAATCAGGTTTTAGTCAAGTCTCAAAGTCATTTTTATTATCGGAATTTTTCTTTGAAAAATTTGGTCAACTATGGATTTGGGTTGCTAGTTAAATTTCAAAAGAAAGAAACATTCATGATATCATATTTAATTAGGAAGGTGCATGTGCACAGTATAAGGATGTATACATTAGCAAACAATACCAAAGTGAGCGTACAAAGAAAGTTACAATTGAGAAAATACAAAGGAAGGAAAGTTGGTACAAATAGTGGTTGCAGTACAAAAGCGGATGGGGTACAAATAGAAAATACATAAAAATTACAAAAAAAAAAAAAAACAAAATGCCAAGTCCTCCATTCTTAGGGTGCCACCTGGTCAAACTGAATGCATCCCTCAAATCACCTGTGCATAGAAGAGAGAAATAGCATAGTTAGTTAGCAACAAAAATTCAAAAATAAAAGAAAATAAAAATGAAATCAAATAGGGAGAATAAAATATTCCCTGCCAATGTAGGGAATTCTATTGGGGAGGAATAATTTTGGGCGCCAAATCACTCCCGAGTCACCCTATAAATAAGGAGGTTCGAACTGTAGCTCAGGGACCATAAGAGAGTAGTGGATACCCTGTAGAAATTAAGAGTGAAAGAAGAGAATTAGAAGAGGGAGGTTCTACAGAAATTGAGAGAAAAAGTAGAGGTTAGAGAAGCTCAGCCAAATTGAAGAAAGCAGAAAAGAAGAGAAGCGGAAAAGCACAAGGAAAAAAGGAGTAGAGAAGTGAAGAAACAGAATTCGGAAGTAGTCTAGACCTATCAACCAGACACCCCGAACAGAAGAATACAGAGAGAGAGGATAAAAAGGCTGAAGGAGAAAAGACCCAGGGTAAAGCTTAATGTTATTCCCTCATCTTCATTTCTATAATCTATGTGCAATATCATTTGATTGTGAATGCAGGTGTTCGCCCCAAGCCTTAGGTTCCAGCTTGAACCTGAGATGGCTTTAAATTAGACTAAGTCCCAACCTCCCAAACCCGAATCAAGGTTTGGATCCCCATATTTGAACCTAAGCTCAAACCCGTACCCACATCCCTGAACCAAAATCCTAATTTGGATTCAAACACCCCAGCCCATCCATCTTAAATTCTCCCAACACCCACCTAATACTCAAAACCCAAACCCTTAGCCGACCTGAGACTGGTATTCGAGTTTGAACAACCTGAACTAAAACCCATCAAAGCACAACATCACTTTTGAAATTCCCCAAAGCCCATTTCTCTTATAACTAACCAGACCAATTTCAAGAAAACAACCCAACCCATTTTTAACCTCCCAGCCCGGGTTTGAATTTTAAAGCAGAAGCCCATTGAACTCATGCCCAATTTGAAAACCCACTTTTCTTAAAATTAAACCATCCCAATTTTTAAAATATCCCGGACACAACCAACTGTTAAAACTCCCCAAGGCCCACTCAATTTTAAATCCTCTTACTAACCAAGCCCATTTCCAAAACTAACCAAACCCAATTTGATTCCAGCTCACCCCGCCCATCACACGTGTTAAGTCCACCACGTGAGCACTTCGAACCTGAATCGAGTGTATTAGCTTTTTTAGTCCAATCCCTGTTTTGATGCTAACAAAACACAAGTTACTTATGTGTGTTTTTAAGTGCTTAAACAGGTTTACTATTCAAGATACACATAAGGCAAAATGGAAAATGGAAACCAGAAGACTTAAAGCTTACTTCAATTAGCGTATTCCATGGAGTGAAGAGTAAAAGAAGAAGACATTTTGATTTTAGTTTATATTTCATTTAATTTTTATTATTTGGTCTGTAATAATGCATACATCTTGCATGATATGATTCGAATGATCACATGACCGTAATTTGACCATAGGGAACCAAATGACCTTAGGGCACTTAGCATTTTTAAGAAAAACCTTTTTCTAAAAGACTAAAATCATTCAAAATGTTTAGAAATAATTTAGGGTCATATTTGGGGCAAAAAAATTTGGTTGACCGACATTGGGTTTTTAGGCTTAATTCAAAAGCCTCGGTTAACCGAACCCTTTTAGTTCAAATCAGCTTGGTCAACCGAACCAGCCCTGAGTCAAAAGTTTGACTTGCTCGGTCGACCAACCCACTTTTGAACTAACCTTCCTCAGTCAACCAAACTCATAGCTCAAAATAGCCTTAGTCGACCGAACTTCAAAAATGGTCAACCGACCTTTTACCTTGGTCAACTGAACCTACAAAGGGTTTGGAATTGCCCTAATACGGTCGACCAAACCTGTAGTTAAAAATTGCCACGATCGATCGAACCTATATTATGGTCGACCAAACCTCTCAGGTTGGGTTATTTTCCAGCACAAATTAAGCTTAATTTTTTCATTAAAAAATTTATAAAATACCAAGTGTGTCCCTCAACGATCAAATTTCTTGAAAATCTATAAATACCCCCTCCATAACCCAAATTAGCAACTTTGATTAGCCTAAATTTTCTCTCAAATCCCTTGTTAATCAAAGTTCCCCCAAATCATTTTTAGTGCAAAAATCTTTCCTTTGGGGAAAAATTTTTCAAACAAATCTCTCCAACTCTCTTCCATTCTTTTATTTCAAAAATCTTTTTGAAGAGAGTACATTTATTTTTGGGCATTCGTATTGTTGATCCATAGCTTTTACTCCCACTTAGCTTTTATTTTGAAAATCATCTTTAAGAGTATTGCTTGGGTTTCTCCCGATTATTTTCATGATAAATATTTTTAGGAGAAATTATTTATAACACAAATATTTTCTTAAACTTAAAATCTCAGATTCTCCAAATATTTTTATTTGCAAAAATCTTTATTGGAGAACATATTTATAATATTCACATATATTTTATTTGTGCATTAACAATTTGAAAACACTCTTACTCTACTGAGCATATTTCATATCATATTAAAGAGTGCATTGTAGAGCTTTAACATGTACATCTTTGCTTGTATTTTCAGAAGCATTATCTTGTGTTGGAATTGGTGTATTCCCAAGAGGGGGGGTGAATTGGGAATTTAAAACTTTCGAGATTGATTTTAAATCCATAAACAGTATTTCCCAACCTAGGGTCTTCCTATGCAATCCCAAATGTGCAGCTAAATATAAAGTATGGAAATTAAGTGTTAGCTTTGGTGTATTCCCATGAACGGGGGGGGTGAATTGGAATTTAAATTTTTTTCCTAAGTTTGACCTAAATAGTAGCAGTACACTCACAACCTAGGGTTGTCTACCGAAAAGCGCAGATAAGTATAATATGCAGAATTTAAATCATGCGCATCATTTACACAATAACATACGTGTGCGGTAAATATAAAGTGCAAAAATATAAATAGACACACGATATGTTATCGGGGTTCGGCCAACTGTGCCTACGTCCCCGCCTTTAGCTCGCAAATCCAAGGATTCCACTAATGACTCACTTAAAGGGTGGAGTGGCACCTAATACAACCAAGTCAATTAGTATAGGGCTGACCTCAACCTCTACAAACTCTCCTTGCGAGGCGGAGAATGCCCTAGGTCAAAATCACAGGATTGACCCCAATCTGATCCTTCTGAGCTAGATCAAACCCCCTTAGGCCACGCCTGTAAATACAACAATATTTTTCACAAACTAACCGGTACAGTAATTGTGCTTCTCAAGTAAAGCAGATATGTACCCAATACACATAGTATAATCAATGCATCTCAATGATGTATGAACTATAAGTTCGGTGCTCTACATGTGTAATCAACATTCAGAATAATGACTTTATCTAATCAAGCACAAAAGTGTATATCAAACAAGCTATTCTTTGAAAACCAGATAAACTATATCTCAATCTCAGATTAGGGTTTCAAAGATGTTAGCAATAAAGTTAAAAAAAAAAAACTCAAAAATATTTTCTTCAATGTATCTAGCACAAGAGTTGTTTGAAATCTAACTTTGAAAAATATTTTTGCACACAAAAGAATAAGCTCAAATGAGTATTGCAATGAGAATGCAAACTCACTTAGCTATATGATTTTTCCCAACCACTAATTTGTCAAATGAAATCGGGGGAAAAATCAAGCTAAACCCTCAATATGAAAATCACATGCACAAAAGCAAGTGAGGGTTTTTAGCAAAATGGAATAATCAATAAAACACTCACCAAGCAATATTTCTCAAAGGAATGGTATTATGAGTGTATGGGCTTGGAATGAGCAAATAGGGTTTTGGAAATTTGAGAGATTTTTTGTCTAATCCTATTTTCTAATCATCTCTAATCTAAGCAAATGACCCCTATATATACCGTTGGGGGACACACAGGGCATTCCTAAATTTGTTTAAAAAATTTTAGCAAAATTAACCTTGTTTACTTAATTTTAACCCTGATAAAAAGTAATTTTACCTACGAGATTTGAACGCCTTGCCTGAGGTTCGGTTACTTGAATAGAGACAGTCACAAAAGGCATTTGACATAGTTCAGTCACCCGAAATTATCCTCGGGTGACTGAAACAAAGTTAGTAGCCCTTGTTCGTAAGTTCGGGTGCCCAGTTATATGTTCGATTAACCGAATTGCTAAATTCGATCGCCTGAGCCCATTTTTGAACGTAATCTATCAGTCGCCTGAGTAGTTGAAAAGTGCTTTGATATAGCTTCGGGTGCCCGAGGAGGATACGTTCAAAATAGGTTTGGGTGCCTGAACACCAAGTCAGCATGTTGACTTGTTCGGTCACCCGAGCCATTTTACATGGCATAGGTTCGGTCGCCCAAACCCTCTCAACTTTTTCCATTAAGTTTATTTTAGCCTTAATTTGATTTCCTTGATATAGTAAGTGATGTTAGGAACTTTGTTATGTGCAAGTGCTGGGACCTAGGGTCCTTTCTAAGGCCTTTTAAAGTATGCCAAAAACCTGGCATCGGTCGACCGTAAAGTCTCTATGGTCTGTGAGCTTTAGTTCCTACATGCATCTCATGCATTAATTATTATAAACCGTTCCTATATTACTATTACATGCCCAAATTACAATCATTGAATTTACAGTTACAAATTAAAGTCTTCAGGGTCTTTATGCTTCAAGTCTTCTCATGTGCCAGCATATGATTTGATAATATAGACCTGCACACAAACTAGATAGACATTAAATATCAGAGTATTTTTCATTATCAAAACAGGGCATGACCCATAGGGTCAACAATCTCCCCCTTTTTGATGATGACAAATACACTATGCAAAAAGTAGTTATAGCCTTGAAAGGCTCCCCTTGACGATATGTATAATGTTAAAGATTTGACAATGCAAACATTTTTCAATTTTCAAGTACCCAATTTTTGCCTCTTCTCCCCCTTTTGGCAACATCCAAAAGGGCTATAAATATAAAACATGAAAGCAAGGAATTTGAGTATGAATCATTTAAATACACGATAAGATTGGGAAAAATTTTAGAAATTTCGGCAGAATGTCATTTGAAAATAGAACATTTTCCCAAAAATACCTATATAGAAATGACCTGATTGAGTTTTAAATTTACATTATATCCACAATAATCAACTCAAATAGTTCAGTATTCTCAAAATATAAATATAACTATCAACATGCAAGAGATATGACAGTTTATGCATTTCATGGCAGAAACAAATTCATGGAGTATAAAGCACTGACAAGTTTGATAATTAAGCACACAAACTCTATAACTGGTCATTTAAAGATTTAAATGACATGAAAACTAAATTAAACCATAAATATGCACAAATCATGGCAATTGAAATATATTATAAGACCCGTGAAAGATTTGAGTTTAAAACACACAGCATATGATACCAAATAGAAGGTTTGAGCATAAAACAGTATAACTAGTTCACATGCATTTTCATGTGAAGTCGTTGAACCAGTTATGCAATTTCGAAAACATATATGTATATAATAATAATAATAATAATAATAATAATAATAATAATAATAATAAGGCAAGTGATAAAGAGTTTGTTTTGAAATTTTATCTTTCCAAGAGTATATTTAAATAAATAAATATGTATATACGTATATAATTATAATATACATCGCCTTTTTAATGTTTTCAAAATGGTGCTAGGGGTGTGCTTGCACAAAAGGAAACTTTAATTTTGAAACAAGCAAGCAACATTTTTCTGATTTTAGCATTTAAGTACCATTCATAATATAACCAGAAAACCAAAATGATAATGATCTTAAGATTCAACAATCACATGCAAGATCATATCGCAAACACAAACAGTTGTGGTAATATAAACATGCTTCAGATTATGATTTTCAATAAAAACATTTCATTCACGCACATGCCATAGAAATTTCAAAAACACATCTAAGCCTAAAGTACCGGTGAGCATAGCAAGATAAGAATTTAATTTAAGATGCTCCCCTTATCAATTTGAGTACGTGCTTAGATTCTTTAACCACTTATACTAATCAAGGATTAATTTCATTATGCTCAGTAGTATAAGCTATTTAATTTTGAAACTTAAATATCAACTATGCTGAATATTAATCACTTTATTTATTGGATAATTGTCCCTATAGATCATAGATGCATCAGAAAGTATATATTAAGGCATGCAATAATGTTCATGACCCAATAAAATTCCATATCAAATCATAATCCTTTAAGAATTGGATATAATATTTTAGGGTATTCTCAAGTGCCTTGATATTTCAGTGGATGAAAGTGATGCATATGGATTCTTTACGTTCTTTCCATAGGGATGGAGCTGGGTTTCCCTAATTATTTGATGATTATAGAAGGATGAATTTTTATTTTCTATTTGGTTTCACTCATCCTTTAAAAAATGTTTTAACATTAATTTTATCATAATCATCTTTAGCACAAGGTTTTATTTGGGAAAATTCCTGTCGAAATTTTGGCAGCATGCCGTCTGTAAATTGGACATTTTCCAAATTTTCATGCACCAAAACTTGATAGATTCAAGCAATCAATTTAAGATAATTCAATTTGAGCATGCGCGAACCTATTTTTAATACCAGCATGCAATAGACAACATACTGCATCAGTCATGTAGTTGGCGTTCCATACAAGCATGTACGTAAATAAATTTCTGCAATAGCCCTGCAGATGGCATACCAGGAATCCAGTATTATCAAATAGTATATTCAATAACAGTTCAAAATGCTAGATAATCACAAATCACTATCCATCAAGATAACATGAACAATAAATGACCATGGATAGTTAGGAATTCAATGCAATATTCATATGGGCATTTAGGAATAAAATAAGAATTATGAGAGCATTTTAATTAATATAACCATAAAAGAATGTATGCTCCCCCTGAGTTATGCACTTATTCAATTTATGCTTTTTAATGTCCAAATATTTTAGCCAAGATTCCTAAGATTTTTCAGTGGATTTTGGACTTGGCATGAATGCTTTAGGCTAATCGGACCAAAAAGTCACAGTGAACGTTCATTAAAGTGATAAGCCAATGTCTGCCTCTTTTCTTATGAATTTCAATATGTGAGATGTACTAGTTGGAATGAATTTCGATATTAATTACTTGTGCATAGGTCATTTTGAGATATACACATTCATCTAGATTTAGATCTAGTGCAACCAACTTAGTCATTCAACTCATCTCTAAGTACATAAAGCTCTAAAGGATATGACTTAATGATTTAAAAGCTTGTGAAGGGAAGATAAATAAATACTCTTTGAAAATTTAAATCACCAATGGGTACCAAAGAGTATTTGGGATAGATAGGACAATTTTCAAAATATTTCTGTGATGGTAATCATGTCCATGCTTGGGCAAAGAGTATAAAGGATATGTGACTACTGTGAATGATGCTCTTTGGTGATGGGAAAGTATCCTTTAAAAATTATTTCAATTTAGAACAAGGATACAAACAAAGGAATGGGTGAAACCTTACTGAATATGATTGTGGTTTGGTAAGGATTTCCTATGGATGAGATAAACCAAAATTAGAGAATTTTTATATTTTTTGTTCAAAGGGAATATTTTGTGTTGACTCTACGAGTCCAATCCGGTTTTGATAATGAAAAATCACTTGGTATTTGATTTGTGCATTGAGTTTGTGAACAAGAACCATATTAAGCATGCAGGAAAAGATAACGAGCCATGGAAGCCTTCAAGTGAAGCTTACAAATCTTGGCAAGATCCATGGAACTCAAAGAGTATGAGAACTAAGATGCAAGCGGCAAAGTTCAAGAACATCTTGGGAATGGGTATTTAGAACTCATGTACTTACATTTTCATATGATTTAATTTGAGGCTCAACATAACTTAGAATGATTTTAGGATTCATGCATTTCATGTAGACATTCATGGACGTAGAAATACTTCTAAAATAATTGAAAATATGTTTTATAAAAGACCTAAGAAAAAGAGCATAGCCAATTTTTTAAATTAAAAAATAAAAATTGAGAAAAAGGGGATTTCAGTAGCCCGAACTCACCCTCAATAGCCTGAAGAATTTCTTTAGGAGCCTGAAGATTAAGTTCAATAACTAAAGAATTAATGGGAAACATAGCAAGTTGGCCGAGGCTCTTCGGTCGCCTGACCTTGGGACCTCAGGAGCCTGACCTGGCTTCAAGAGCCTGACTTGGCTTCAGGAGCCTGAACTCCTCTCTTTAAGGGCTTGACCCTGCATTCCAAGTTAAGTTTTCAAAAGTTCAAGGAACTTCGGTCGCTTGGGCATTCACCCTCAGGCTCCTGAACCTGCAGGAAATTTGAAATTTTGATTTTTATTAAACGAACTCACAACCTATTTCTTTGATCCAACGGTTGAGATCAATCCTAAGTGTAAGACACTATATATACTGAATATCAAAACCCTAGAACGAAGAGAAGATACACAAGAAAGAGAAGAACACATCTTATTGAAAGAATATTGGAAAAATTGCTCTTATTGCTATACGATTGCCTACACTTCAATTTCTAATCATCGAACTTGGGCAAATCAACTCAGAATCTCAAAGAGAACTCATTTACTCATCTTGATTTTCATTCTAGTATTGAGGTTTGATCATTCAAATTATTATTTTCAAGAACTTCTCATCTCATTACTTGTTATTGAATATCATTAGAAAAGTTCGATCTTGAGTGTGCTCATACATATAAAAATTGCTTTTGAAAAGATCATTACTTGAGAAAGTTGTTCAGCTATTGGTTGATTGGTTTTTGATTCAAGAGTATATATATATATATATATATATATATATATATTGTTCATAGAGCTTATCATTGCAAAATCAATTTTTTTATTAAGTACTAAGAGGAAGATCTTGAGTGTGCCATATATATATTAAATCACTTTGATAAGATTACCACTTGAAAAAAGCTTTAGCTATTGTTTAAATATTTTAGGTTCAAGTGATTTTTTCCATTCAAAAACTTGATATTTTTTAATAGTACAAATCCACTTGATTAGATATCCTTGGAGTTCTTAAATACATATTTTGTGGAAGGATATTTTCTGAAATAGATCACATTGATTTTTAACCTTTGGAATACATACATATATATATATATATATATATATATATATATATATTCATATTGCAAAGGTTGTGTTGTGATTGAATATTTGAAAGAAAACTTTGTGATTTTGATTGATTTAATATCCAAGACAAAGTTTTTATTAATAAGTTCTCATCAAATATATTTGTGCATTTGTGCAAAGTGAACTAAGAATCCTAAAATTCTCCAAAGCGTTTTAAATATATCATTACTTGGGAGTTTTGGTTAAAGAGGGATTTGTGTGTTGAAGCATATCATACATAAACGATTGTATCGTTTCCATACATTCTGAGTTTCAAGTTATATCATATGTTAATGTGTTAGGAATTTGAATTGTACTCACGAGCTTTTGTTAGAAGCATTGTTGAGTATTGTTGTTCAGATTCTATTGTATACACGGTTCGGTGTGTGAACTGGGATTTGAAGAGAGAGTTGTATCTCTTGTAAGCAGCGAGTGAGGAGGAAGTTGCACCTCTTGTAAGCAGCGGAGTGTAAGGGAAGCTTTTTCCCAATTTAAGGAGCAGGGATTTAGTGAAATCTTTGAGTGGTTGCTCAAGGCGAGGACGTAGGCCAAGTCGGCTGAATCTCGTAAAAACCGTGTTTTTCTTCTCTCTTCCCTTTACTTTTTACTTTTAGCACTGCATTTAAATTGTTTATATTGCATGTATAGGTTTGATAGCCTTGCACATAAGTAATTGAGTAACAAGAATTCATTGGTATATATATAAGAAGGGTTTAAGTGATAAATAAGTGTCCAAGAATTTTTAAATACCCAATTCACCCCCCCCCCCTTGGGATTACACCTGATTCAACATTTGGTATCAGAATGGGCTTACATGGACTTGATAGTTAAGTTGTAAAAAGATCACATGGCACACATTGGTGTAACTCTATTCGGTGAGGGACACTCATCCACTAGACCACCCATTTTCTGTGGTGTAAATTACACCTATTGGAAACGTAGGATGAGCATATATCTACTGAATGTAGACTAGAAGGTTTGGAAAATAATGACTAAGGGAAATCACATTCTCATGAAAGTAATTGATAATATTAATGTACCTAAAACTAAAGATGAATATACTGAAGAGGATTGAAAGTCAGTACAAATCAATGCCATTGCCATGAACTTACTTTTCTGTGCATTAGATGTCAATGAATTTAATAGGGTAATGACATGTAACTTAATTAAAGAAATTTGGGAAAAATTAGAAGTTACATATGAAGGCACTAAGAAAGTTAAGGATAGTAGGATAGACATGCTCACTAGTGAATATGAAGTATTTAAAATGAAAAATGATGAATCCATACAATCCATGTACACTAGATTCACACACATCATTAACTCTTTCAATGCTCTTGCAAAAACTTACCCTACTTATGAGTTGATCAGGAAAATACTCAGGGGATTACCTCTAGTGTGGGAAGCGAAAGCTACAGCAATAGCAGAAGGGAGAAATCTCAAGGAGATGTTGGTGGACGAACTCAATGGATCGCTCATCACCTATGAGCTGGCAATAAACGAGAGGAAAAATGAGCAAAGCAAAGCAAAGAAGGTCACTACACTTAAAGCATCATCAAGCTACTCAAATGAAGGAAGTGATTCCGAAATGGATGATAACATGGCCTTGCTAACAAAGAAGTTCAGGAAGTTCTTGAAGAAGAATAAGAAGTTCAACAGAAAATTCTAGAACTCTAAATCGGAAAAAGGAGAGCAAAGCATGAAGAAAAAGAAGGAGGATCCACCAATATGCTACAACTGCCGAGAAGTTGGACACATCGCCTGAGTGCCCCAAGCTCGTGCAAGCCTCAAAGAAAAAGAAGAAGGCTCTCAAAGTCAGCTGGGATACACACAGCACTAGCGGTTCAGAATCTGAATCCAGCGACGACGAGGTTGCCAATCTGTGTCTAATGGCACATAATGACCTTAAGATATGCTTAAAATCAACATCCTCAAAAGATAGATGGTATATGGATAGCGGATGCTCATGTCATATGACTGGGGATAAAGCAAGGTTCACATCCATCACACCGAAGGATGACGGATTTGTCACCTTTGGAGATAATGCTAAGGGAAGGATCACAGGGGTAGGTAAAGTTGGTAATGATTCTTCATTAATTATTGATGATGTTTTACTGGTGGAAGGTTTAAAGCATAATTTGCTAAGTATAAGCCAACTATGTGATAAAGGCTACAAGTATCATTTGAACATGATAAGTGCATAGTTGAACACAAAACTGATAATAAGATACTATTCACTGCTGAACATCATGAAAACGTATATACCACAAGCTTTGATAACTTAACCTCACAAAGTGTAACATGCTTCTCTGCTATGAATGAACTTAGCTGGATTTGGCATAGGAGACTAGGACACGCAAACATGGATTTAATCTCAAAACTAGTTAAGAAAGAATTAGTTAAGGGACTGCCTAAGACTAAATTTGTGAAAGATAAAATCTGTGATGCATGCCAACTAGGAAAACAATCAAGAACAAGCTTTAAGAAGAAGAAAGAGATCTCCACTACTAAGCCACTCCAAATGCTATACTTAGACTTATTTGGACCAAATCCAATTCAGAGTTTAGGAGGAAAATCATACGCTTTTGTCATAGTTGATGATTTTTCAAGATTCACATGGGTAATATTCTTAGGTCACAAAGATAAAGCATGAACAATTTATAAACCTGTGCAAGAAAGTCCAAAATGAAAAGGGATATACAATTACTAAAATTCGAAGTGATAGGGGTAGAGAATTTAAAAATCAAGGCATGGAAGACTATTGTAATTAATTAGGAATTGCCTATAATTTTTTAGCTCTTAGAATACCGCAACAAAATGGTGTAGTTGAAAGGAAGAATAGGTTTATACAAAAAATGGCCAAAACTATGTTTTACGAACATAAATTACCTAAATACTTCTAGGCCGAGGTAGTGAATACTGCTTGCTATGTTCTAAACAGAGTATTAATCAGACCATCACTTAATAAGACTCCTTACGAATTATGGAATGGTCATAGACCAAACATATCATATTTTCATGTCTTTGGCTGTAAGTGTTTTGTGTTTAGAGACAATGAGCATCTAGGGAAGTTTGATGTGAAATCAGATAAAGGTATCTTCCTAGGATATGCCTTAGATAGTAAATCCTATAGAGTATACAACAAACGAACATTGACGGTCATAGAATCTATTCATGTAGTGTTCGATGAGTCAAATCTCTTCTCCAAAAGAACTAATGAAGATGAAATTGCATTAAACAAGGAATTTGAAGAACTATCAATTGAGAATGATTCGGAGAAGAAAAATGAATTTAAGGAACCATCCATCGAAATTGATCAAACTGAAAATGAGAGTAATAAACCACCTAGAGAATGGAAATACATAAAGAATCATCTCATAGATCAAATAATAGGTGAACCATTACGTGGAGTAGCCACTCGCTCCTCTCTTAGGAACATGGTTAGTCATTTTGCATTTCTATCTCAAGAAGAACCTAAGAATGAGAGTGAAGCTATAGAAGATGAATCTTGGGTGTTGTCTATGCAAGAAGAATTAAATCAATTTGAGAGAAACAAGTATGGACATTAGTTCCCAGACTTGAGGATAAGTCAATCATAGGGACCAAATGGATATATAAAAATAAAAAAGATGAACATGGAGTAGTTGTGAGAAATAACGCTAGATTAGTAGCTCAGGGATATAATCAAGAAGAAGGTATAGATTTTGAAGAAACCTTTGCACCTGTAGTTAGGATGGAATCTATACGAATGCTTTTAGCATATGCAGCTTTTAAGGATTTCAAGTTATATCAAATGGACGTCAAAAGCACATTTTTAAATGGCTACATAAATGAATAAGTGTATGTAGAACAACCCTCAGGTTTTGAAAATCATAAAAATCTTGATCAAGTTTATAGATTGACAAAAGCCTTGTACGGTTTAAGGCAAGCTCCTAGAGCTTGGTATGAAAGGCTAAGCGGTTTTCTATTAGAAAATGGATTTATAAGAGGAAAGATAGATACAACCCTGTTCATAAAGTCTAAGAAAGATGATATTCTCCTAATGCAAGTATATGTAGATGACATCATATTTGGCTCTACAAATAAAGAATTGTGTAATGAATTTGCCAATACCATGCAAAATGAATTTGAGATGAGCATGATGGGTTAACTAAATTTCTTCCTAAGACTTTAGATCAAACAAGAAAATCATGGAATATTCATAAATCAATCCAAGTATATTAGAGACTTACTCAAAAAGTTTAATATGGAAGATGGAAAAATACTAGGTACACCTATGAGTGCTTCATTGAAATTAGACAAAGATGAACAAGGTAAACCAGTAGATGTCCAGCTATATCGTGGAATGATAGGTAGCTTGTTATAACTAACTACCAGTAGACCTGATATAATGTTTAGCGTATGTTTGTGTGCAAGATTTTAGTCTGCACCAAAAGACTCTAATTTGCTAGCGGTTAAACGGATACTTAGATATCTGATAGGAACCGTGGACATTGGGTTATGGTATCCTAAGTACACATCCTTTGAGATTATTAGTTATTTAGATGCTGATTTTGCGGGTAGCAAAGTGGATAGGAAGAGTACTAGTGGTACTTGTCATTTCTTAGGACATTCCTTAGTCTCTTGGTTTTCCAAGAAACAAAATTCAGTTGCTCAGTTGCTCTTTCCATATCTAAGGCTAAATATATAGCGGCAGGTAGTTGTTGTGCTCAAACACTTTACATGAAGCAACAACTAAAGGATTTTGGATTAAGTTATGAAACAATCCCTATTAGATGCGATAATATGAGTGCGATAAATATTTCAAAGAATCTCATATTACATTCACGAACTAAGCACATAGAAATACGACATCACTTTCTTCGTGACCATGTACAAAAAGGGGATGTAACACTAGAGTTTGCATGCACGGATGAACAATGGGCAGATATATTCACAAAACCACTTGCGGAGGATAGGTTTATCCAAATTAGGCATGAATTAAGTCTCATGCATAGTCGATAGGTTGCTTAAAATTATGTTAGATGATATAATTCAGGGGGAGCAACGTCACTTACGATATAACGGCTTGGTATTGCATTAATCAACAATTGGTATAAAAAATCTGACATAACATTTAATTCAACATTTGGTATCCTCATGTAATCTTTGAAATGTATGCGTTAGCAAGGGGGATAGTTGATATCAAAAAGCATGAAAAGAATTTTTTTACTAATGATTGAACATGATTAAAACTTTAAGATTTCAAAAGGGAGAAAAACATAAAGGTATGTCCATTCATGTCATATTATTATACACCTTTTTTTTTTATGCCAAAAGGGGGAGAAAAATCGGGAGCAAAAACAATAACACACAAAAATCAGAAGTAAAGATAAATCGGGAACAAAAAGTGTTATTGAAGTTATGCAAAGGGTGAAATATACAAAAGGGGAGAAACTGTTGTTGATGTCATGGTTGAAACATCATGAGTATATTCATTATGAGTGTAATGACTTGCTTATCTTAATATAAAATCAAACATAATAAATAAAATTGTCAACCCAAACTCGTGGGTATCAAGGACACCTATCAAACACAGTGGAAACATAAGCAACAGTAAATTTAAATCATATTTCGTAATTATAAAATCCAAACACCAGAGTTAACTACATTCCTAAATATCTGTGTTTATATACAATCTCCCAAAAATATCAAAATAAACCTAGGATCTTACAACAAAAAACTCCTGATCCTAGATAAGAACTTACCCTCCTTGTAGGGAATTTCAACTCACTCAGCGGCGGCCCTGACCCGCCAGTCTCTTCGGGTTTCCTGAAATAATTTAAACTTGGGATGAGACACCTCTTAGTAAGGGTAGATAAATTAAAATCAATTGTGTGGCAACATGAATATTTAATGTTGTAATACATACACCATACATTTCACATACCATAAAATATAAATCATAATATGATTAGATAAACATATAATTTCACACTTCCAAGTAATTATACAAATCATGTATTATCTGATATAATCTATAATACGGAAAACTACCCAAGATGTATAGCTAGCTGATGTCATGTATTACCCCCCATGACGGGTTGTGCAGCCAGAAGGTGGGACCCGAAAATGGCTTGCTAACCACTGCCGAGTCAAAAATGTCTGTAAGTACGATGGGCTCGCCACACCTTGGTCCAAAATGCCAAGTGGACGTCTACACTCTACACTGAAAGCCACATCGACTATCTATCTCCCACCCCTCGTGGGGTGGTTAGCATCAATCTGATCATAGATATCTGATCTATAAGCTACGGTACCGTACTCCTGAAACTGAACTAAACTAACATCCGGGTTCTGATAACATATAGTACATAAACATATATTGTTTATCACAAACCAAATAATAGCACTTTCTGAATCTTACATTAACATAATAATTACGGCCTCACGCCAAAAACATGAATAAATACAGCCTCGCATCGAATAACATGAGTAAATACGACCTCGCGCCAAATAACATGAGTAAATATGGCCTCGCACCAAACATTAATCACGGCCTTGCGTCGAACATATCATATATTCTAAAATCATAATTTACTGTGTTTATCATGTTATTCCTAAAAATATCTATCAACATGCTTTATATTGTAAATCTAACTTGACATGGTATAATATATACATAAAATAATGTTCATGCCACACGAATTGAATGAAATTATATATTCCGTTCTGAAAACACATTTCCTGTACAATTGCAGCATTTTTTTAAACTTACATTTTCTCAATTATACTCATATATAATTGCATGCTTTCTGAAAATTATCCTACTATTAAATAATAGTACTTTCAATGAAAAATAACTGTTTTAATTTATCCCCTTACCTGGCCACTGAAAGACCCCTCTATAATACTGGTCTTACACCCGTAGGAAACCCTAAGCAGTACCCTAAAAATGACAATTCCTAGAACTAAACTTTAATATTTATTCGAGTACATCATTTCCTTCAACTGTGGAAAGACAAAATTTCGAATAAAAAGTCTTACCTCAACTCAGGGATGAATTCCAACTTGCTTCCACCAACAATCCGCTCTGGCAGATTTGGAGAGAACTTCCCTAGGAGCATCGTGGTGGCCTCAGATCGTCGATCTAGTGAACGACAGAGCTGAAATTGAGGAGAGAGGAGAGAGAAATCACAAGGAGAGAGAGTGACAGAGTGATTTCATAAATTGTGCGTTTAAATCCAGGTTTTTGATATTTATAGGGTCGGATTCGTCGATGAGACACGTCACCTCGTCGATGAGCCCTATAGAAAGTTCGTCGATGAACCTACACCTTCGTCGACGAATTTCAGACTTCCCCAAAATCCTCTCTCGGTATCTTCTCATCAGCGAAATTGTTTTCGTCGACGAGGCCCTTTTGTAACCTCGTCAACGAATCCCCTATGTTCTTTGATGAGGACCTGATAAATTCCTTACTCATTTCTCCCAAAGGGCAATGTCGTCGATTGCCTCCTTCTGTTACCGTTTCCATTTCCTTTCCTCTCTATTTAAATTACATTATTATTATTTAGGTCATTACATTCTTCCCTCCTTATAAAATTTTGTCCTCGAAATTTACTATTCATATAATTCATCATCCCTTAATAGTCAAAATGGTCTATTTATTTTGTTATTTGCCCTCACTTATGGCAAAGGAATACCATGGTTACATTTCAAGTCCTGAGAGATTACATATACCAAAATAAAATTCCCCCAAAACTAAAATACCACTTACTACTAGAATATTACATGTACCTGCAAAAGAAACATTACATAGTTACTCACATTTCGTAATCGCATATAGACTTCTTGGAATAATTGCAATTATTTCTGTCTAATCTGTTCCTCGAACTCCTTAGAAGCCTCTTCTATAGCATGATTCCTCCATAAAACCTTTACCAGAGGAATCTTCTTATAACGTAGTTCCTGTTCCTTCCTATCCAGAACCTACACTGGTACCTCCTAATAGACTAGCGAATCACTAAGCTCTAACTCACCATAGCTGATAATATAAGAAGGATATAGGACGTATTTCCTCAACATGGATACGTGGAATACGTCGTGCACCCTGGATAGTGTGGATGGCAAAGCTAGCATATAGGCAACTGGTCCCACTTTCTCTAAAATCTCAAATGGACCGATAAACCTAGGGCTAAGTTTTCCCTTCCTACCAAACCTCATAACCCCTTTTAACGGAGCTATCTTCAAAAATACATGATCACCCACATTGAACTCCAAATTCCTACGACGATTGTCAGTATAACTCTTATGTCGGCTCTGAGCCGTACTGATTCTATCCCTGATAAGCCGAACTTTATCGTACACCTGCTGTACCACCTTTGGTCCCATAACTCGTCGCTCACCCATCTCATCCCAATACAAAGGAGATCGACATCTCCTACCATACAAATCCTTAAATGATGTCATGCCAATACTGGACTGGTAACTGTTATTATACGCGAACTCTAAAAGCAGTATGAACTGAGTTTAGCTACCCCCAAAATCTAATACGCGCTCCTGGAGCATATCTTCCAATATCAATATCATCCTCTCATTCTACCCATCTGACTGAGGATGGAATGCCGTGCTAAACGATAGCTGAGACCCTAAAGCTTCCTGCAAGCTTCTCCAGAACCATGACGTGAAACACGGGTCTTGATCTGACATAATAGATACGGGCACTCCATGAGAACGAACTACCTCCTGGATGTAAATCTCTGCCAAATGGCTGAGGGATAGCTGATCTTGATAGGGAGAAAATGGGCGGTCTTAGTCAATCATTCTACTATCACCCAAATCGCATTCAGACCATGCGATGTCGACGGCAACCCCTGATACGAAGTCCATGGATATATGATCTCACTTCTACTCTGGGATAAATAACGGTTACAACTAACCCTCTAGCCTCTAGTGCTCAGCTTTTACCAGGTGGCACATCAAGCACTGGGTCACATACTCAAAAATCTCTCTCTTCATACCACTCCACCAATAAAACTCTCGCAGATCCCTATACATTTTCGTACTGCTTGGATGAACTGTATACAAAGATTTATGAGCCTCCTCCAAAATAGTTTTCCTGATCCCAGCATCAGCAGGAACACACAGTCTGGAACGGAACCGTAAAGCTCCATCATCTACAATACTGAATTCCTCACCCTGACTCCTCTGCACTCTGTCCATCACCTCTACTAATTATAGGTCTTCTTTCTGGGCAGCTTTAATTCTTTCCTGCAGAGTAGGTTGTACCACTAGGCTAGCGATACATACTGGAGTATTACTCTTGATTAGTTCAATGTCGAGTCTCTCTAGATCTATCATGATTAGACGCTGGATCTCCATAGCCATCAATGCTAATTCTTAGGACTTTCTACTCAGTGCATCTGCTACCACATTTGCTTTCCCTAGGTGGTAACTAATAGTGCCATCAAAATCTTTAGTTAAATCTAACCACCTTCTCTGCCTCATATTCAATTTATTCTGGGTGAAGAAATACTTTAAACTCTCGTGGTCGGAGAAAATCTCACACTGCTCGCCATACAGGTAATGCCTCCAAGTTTTCAATGCATGTACCACTGCAGCCAATTCAAAATCGCAGGTAGGGTAGTTCTTTTCGTATTCTTTCAACTATCTGGACGCATACGCCACTACTCTGTCATCCTGCATCAATACACAGCCAAGTCACTTCAAGGAAGTATCACTGTAGATAGTATAACCCTCCCCCCTAGATGGGATGATCAGCACTAGTGCTGTAACTAGCCTCTGCTTCAATTCCTGAAAACTTTGCTCGCAGCTGTCGTCCCATTCAAATTTGGAATTCTTTATAGTCAGTCATGTCAAAGGCTCTAATAAAATTGAGAATCCCTTGACAAAACGATGGTAATAACCAGCTAACCCCAAAAAACTCCTAATTTCCTGGATGTTCCTCGGTCTAGCCCAATTCACTACCGCCTCAATTTTACTGGGATCCACAAAAATTCCGTCTCCTGAGATAACGTGCCCCAAAAACACAACTTTCTCAAGCCAGAAGTTGCATTTACTGAACTTGGCATGCAACTTCTTTTCCCGTAGCCTCTGTAGAACCTGCCTTAAATGTATCTCGTTGTGATGACCCAAAAATATATATATATACGATTAAAGCACAATAATAATAAAATAATAAAAATGGTTATTAAGTTAATATCAATACAGAAGTATTTTTCTGTAGGATCCTTGATTCCATATTTGATGCCTAAGAAAGACATTGTCTTACTGAGTGCTTAGAGACCATTACGGCTCAGTCGCTCCCTAGAGGTTGGCCTGATAAAAATGGAATTTCATAGGATAAACATGATAGATACTGTTTGTACATGCAAATAAGTACATATATATAAAATAATATTTTTATAGACATAATTTGTAGAAATACATACTAAGATAATAATAATAATATAAGTATCATATGTGGGGCCCAAAAGACTATGTGAGGCCCACATGAGTCCCGAAGTTGTGTGAGATTCACATGAGTCCCGGAGTTATGTAGGGCTCATAAAACCGTATAAGGACTATTGGAGTTACGTAGAACCCACTTGGGTCTCGAAGTTGTGTGGGGCCCACAGACCATGTGGGGTCCACATGAGTTTTTGAAATTCAAAATTAATTATTTTTTTATAAAAAATAAATAAATAAATACTAAAACATAGCTTAAAAGTAATAATAATTATAATAATAATGATAATAATGATTTAAAAAATAAAACAATAAAATAATTAATTAACTAATTAATTAATTAATTATTAATTAATTGAAAATTTATTTAATGGGAATGGTGGTAAGCACTCCCACATGGCCTCCATCCCCATCCCCATCCCATACTCAACCTATACCTTGCCCATCCCTTGCCCATTCTTTAATTTAAAAAAAATTATAATTTTACTCCTCTCCCCACACTTTTACAAATTCCACTTCTTCCCCAAAATTTACCCATAAATAGGAAGCTCTCAACCTTCATTTTTCACAAAAATTTTCAAAGGAAGAGAAGGATTAGTGAGTGAAAGAATTTGTGGTGGAGAGAGAATTTTTGAGTAAGTTCTCACCCACCCACTCTTTCCGATCTCATTTTTTAGAGATAGTTACTATGTTTGTAGCACAAAATAAAAGAAGAGGTAAGTAAATTTGATTATGTCAGTTTTTTTTTTATTTAAAATTCATATCCGAGTTTATTTTCTAAGTAAATTTCAATTATGTTAGTTAGTTCCATAAAGTTTTCATGAGTTTATTTTTACGTATATTTAATTATATCAGTTCTATCTTTAATATACTTGCATTTATTTTTGGGTTAAGAAATGTTCTAATCCCCTAGGATAAATTTTCAGCATTTCTTTCTGTTCAAAAAAAAAAAATTATATATATTTTTAACACAAAAATTGTGTGGCATGAGTTTATTTTTGCGTTACATTTTTTCATGAAAATATGAGTAAAGATGAGATTTTCACGATATTATTTTAAATTGTATAAATTATAATAAGATGATTTTAAAACCCCTTATGACAACGAAAGTTCAAAATTACAAATGTTCGGTACCACAGATTAAAGTTTAAACGGATCAGAGTGCACCCACACTATTTACAGAGTAGTTATTTATGTTAGTGGATTTCTCCTGAGAGCACACCTGGTTCCAGACCAGAACTGAATAAGGAAAATCTCACTTAATGTTTACGTACATTGATTTAGTTTGGTCGGCCAGCCAGTTAAGTCCAGTCTTCAGACCGCACAACCCAGTCATAGAGGTAAACATGACTTACGGCAAACAGGTTTAAGGGTGGTTTTTTATAATATACGTTTATACATATTTAATTACGTGTACATAGTTATTAATGATTTGAAGGAAAAGTATAAGTTTATATGAAAAGGGCTATTCTTCTACCTAAATGACGATTTAAAGGAAACGTATAAGAAAAAGTATATGCATGTATACAATTAAATATTTTTATAGTATGTATACAATTAAATATTTTTATAGTTTTAAAGTGAAAAGTTTAATTTAATGGTCACAGTATATGATTATTAAATTTTACTGTTATAATTGATGGTAAAAGTTTTATGACATAAATTTTTAGATTAACATATAATTTAGAAGCAGTTTTGAAGTTATAGTATTAAATATTGTTTTACGAAATTTTTAAAAGCTCATTTTGGCCACACACTAATAATAATCTTATTTACTTACTGAGTGTCATCTCACCCCAATCATATTTTTACATTTCAGATAACTTTGAAGGACATATCAGAAATCAGGCATAGCAAGCATGAGGGTGGGAATAGAATAGAAAAAAAATGAAGCTTGATTATAGATATTAGTATGATGTTAGATATTTAGGCTTATGTAATTTTTCTTCTTTGAAATAAATAATTGTAATATGGATAATTAGCGCTCTGATTTAATAATAATTGAGTTTATTTACTTCCACTGTAAATCAATGGTAAAAAGTAAATATCCTAGACCCTTCGGGGTTGGGGTATTACACTCATGTTCCTTATAGCTCCTCGAATAGACCAGTACATCATCAATAAAAAATAAAAACAAACTAATATAAATATGGATGGAAAATCCTATTCATCAAATTCATAAATATCGTACGAGCATTCGTCAAACCAAATGACGTAACAAGAAACTCGTAATGCCCATATCTGGTCCTAAAAGTCGTCATCGATACACCTTCTGCTCTTACCTTTACCTGATGGTAGCTTGACCTGAGATCGATCTTGGAGTATACCCGTGTACCCTGGAGCTGGTCAAAAAAATCATTGATACAGGGTAAAGGATACTTGTTCTTGATGGTCACTTCATTAATCTCCTTGTAGTCTATGCACATCCTCATAGACCCATCTTTCTTTTTCACGAACAGTACTGGAGCTCCCCACAAAGATACACTAGGTCGTATGAAACCCTTATCAAGTAAATCCTACAACTAATCTTTTAGTTCTACCAACTCTGTTGTCGCCATTCGGTACAGTGCTTTAGAGATCGGCATTATACCTGGAAGTAGATCAATGGGGAAATCTACCCTACGATCAGGTGGCAAACCCAGAAATTCATCTGGAAACACATCAGTAAACACCTTTACTACTGGCGTACCGGTGAGCTTCACTTCATTCCCTATGGTTTCTTTCACGAAGGCCACAAATCCCTGACAACAACTCAGAAGCAGTCTTCTCGCTTGAACAGCTGAAACCATATGAGGTAGAGATTGCACTCGTGAACCTATAAATCTGAATTCTATTCTTCCTGACGGTCTAAATATCACTTCTCTTGCATGACAGTCAATAATAGCAGAATTAGCTACTAGTCAATCCATGCCGAAGATAATGTCAAACCCATGTATATCCAGCACCACCAAATCAGTTGATAAAATTCTCCCCTGAACATCAACTAGACAATCACGGAGTACCCTACTACATCTCACTGCTGACCCGATCGGTATAGCTACTAATAATTCAACATCTAGTGTCTGTGTTTCAGCCCCACATAATTTAACACATTCCACAGATGCAAACGAATGCGTTGCTCCTGAGTCAAAAAGTGCAATAACTTTAAATGAAAACATATTAATCGTACCTATCACCACATCTCTGGCTGCCTCAGCATCACCCGACGTTAAAGCAAAGACCCTGGTTAGGGCCATATCCCGCTACTGGCCTCCACATGGCACCTGGTAGCCTCCTCGAGCCGGTCTAGGAGCAGAGCAGCACCAATCTGTGCCGGACACTCCCTCATCATATGTCTTAGCTCCCCGCACCTATAGAAAACACCTCACCTGGCACGACACTCCCCCAAGTGTCTCGTCCTATAAGACGGGCAAGCTGGAGATGGTTGCACACCTTGAAAATCGCGATTCCCGATTTCCTGCCTCCGATCTCTTTAATAGCTACCTCTCTTCCATGAACCATGGCCAACTCCCTACTGAGAGCCAGAGGGTGTGGATCTCTTCTTCTATCTCTGCTACTCAGCCTCCATACGCTCTCCAACCTCTGCTATGGCGGCCCTATCCACCAACTCGGTAAAGTCCTGCAACTTTAGAATCGACGCCTACTTGTATAATGTACGGGGCGAAGCAAGATAGTTTGATGAATCTCGTCGCGTACTGCTGTACGGTCTGCTGTCCCTGCTTTAGATTTAGAAACTCCTCAATTTTTGCTTCCCTAGATGAGGCTGGAAAATACCTGTCAAAGAATATCTCCTTAAACCGCTCCTATGTCATCTCCACAGGTACTGTCCTCTGCTGCTCTAAAAGTTTCACCGTCCACCACCTCTCAGCCACTCCAGTCAGTCTGTAGATAGCAAATAGCACCCTCTGCTCCTCAGAATAGTATAACACTACAAATATTTTCTCTATCTCCTACACCCAGTTTTGAGCAACTACAGGATCTGTTCCCCCTGAGAAAGCTAGAGGATTCATCTTTATGAATTTCTCTATCGAGCTACTGTGGCCTGCTGACGGACCACCCTATTCCCTCGAACTCCTGGCAATTTCTGTCATAACCTGCTATACTACGCGGCGTAAGATGACATCCGAATCACTACCCATAGTGCCTGAGGGTCCAGTATCCTCATTCCCACTGGCATGGGCGCTACTGCCACCAGGGTTTATCCTGAAAAATAAATAACTTAACTCAGAACCCCTTCACTATACATATCACCCAACTAACCAATATAGTATATATTCCTAATTAATTCATCCATCCTGATCTTAATTCAAGGTTCAATCCTGCAACCTAGATACCCGATCCAACGATAGTTTACCATGACTTTTTGGAAATCGTCGCCCCAGGAAAATCACATAAACCACCACGGAAGTCCTGCATCTAAACTACAAAATCAGATCTCAAATCCCCTTACCCTATACTCTAGTATTATTACTGCTGCACTCTAAAGTCTACAAAACCTAGTATCATAGGCTCTGATACCAAACTATAACGACCTGCTTATCTTAATATAAAATGAAACATAATAAATAAAATGGTCAACCTGAATCTGTGGGTATTGAGGACACCTGTTAAACACAGTGGAAACCTAAGCAGCAGTAAAATTTAAAATCACATTTTCGTAACCATAAAATCCAAATACCATAGTTAACTACATTCCCAAATATCTGTGTTTATATACAATCTCCCAAAAATACCAAAATAAACCTAGGATCTTACAACAAAAATCTCCTGATCCTAGATCAGAACTTACCCTCCTAGCAGGGAAGCTCAACTCACTCAGTGGTGGCCCTCACCCGCCGGTCTCTCCGGGTTTCTTGAAATAATTTAAACTTGGGGTGAGACACCTCTCATTAAGGGTATATAAATTAAAATCAACTGTGTGACAACATGAATATTTAATGTTGTAATACATATACCATACATTTCACATACCATAAAACATAAATCATAATATGATTAGATAAACATATAATTTCATACTTCCAAGTAATCATACAAACCATGTATTATCTGATATAATCTATAATACTGAAAACTACCCAAGATGTATAGCTAACTGATGTCATGTATTACCCCCTATGACGGGTTGTGCAGCCCGAAGGCGAGACCCGACAATGGCTGGTCGACCACTGCCAAGTCAAAAATGTCCGTAAGTACGATGGGCCCGCCACACCCTGCTCCAGACTGCCAGGTGGACGTCTACACTCTACACTAAAAGCCACATCAACTATCCATCCCCCATCCCCTGGTGGGGTGGTTAGAACCAATCTGATCATAGATATTTGATCTATAAGCTATGGTACCGTACTCCTAAAACTAAACTAAACTAACATCCGAGTTCTGATAACATACAGTACATAAATATATATTGTTTGTCACAAATCAAATAATAGAATTTTCTGAATCTTACATTAACATAATAAGTACGGCCTCGTGCTGAAAACATGAATAAATACGGCCTCACGCTAAATAATATAAGTAAATATGGCCTCGCGCCAAATAACATGAGTAAATATAGCCTTGCGCCAAACATCAGTCACGGCCTTGCGCCGAACATATCATATATTTTGAAATCATAATTTACTGTGTTTATCATGTTATTCCTGAATATATCTATCAACATGCTTTATATTGTAAATCTAACTTGACATGGTATAATATATACATAAAATAATATTCATGCCACATGAATTGAATGAAGCCATATATTCCGTTCTGAAAACACATTTCCTATACAATTGCAGTATTTTCTCAAACTTACATTTTCTCAATTATACTCATATATAATCACATGCTTTTTGAAAATTATCCTACTATTAAATAATAGTACTTTCAATGAAAAATAACTATTTTAATTTATCCCCTTACCTGGCCACTGAAAAGCCCCTCTATAATCTGGTCTTACACCCGTAGGAAACCCTAAGCAGTACCCTGAAAATGATAATTTCCAGAACTAAACTTCAGTATTTATTCGAGTACATCATTTCCTTCAACTGTGGAAAGACCAAATTTTGAATAAATAGTACTACCTCAACTCAGGGATGAATTCCAACTTGCTTCCACCAACAATCCGCTCTGACAGATTTGGACAGAACTTCCCCAGGAGCATCACGGTGGCCTCAGATCGTCGATCTGGCGAACGATGAAGCCGAAATTGAGGAGAGAGGCGAAAGAAACCATAGGGAGAGAGAGTGAGAGAGTTATTTCTTAAATTGTGCGTTTAAATCCGGGTTTTTTATATTTATAGGGTTGGATTCGTCAATGAGACACGTCACGTCTTCAACGAGTCCTATAGAAAGTTCGTCGACGAATCTGCACCTTCATTGACGAATTTAAGACTTCCCTAAAATCCTCTCTTGGTATCTTCTCATCGGTGAAACTTGTCTTCGTCGACAAGGCCCTCTTGTAACCTCGTCGACGAATCCCCTGTGTTCGTCGACAAGGACCTGATAAATTCCTTAGTCATTTCTCCCAAAATGCAATGTCGTCGACTGCCTCCTTCTGTTACAGTTTCCATTTCCCCTCCTCTTTATTTAAATTACATTATTATTATTATTATTCGGGTCATTACAATGAGCATATTCATTATGAGCATATTTCATACTTCATTTGGATTCAGGCTAAACACATTGTGTATGATCATGAGCATATTGTTATTCATTGAATATTTGATGCATTAATTGAGGGGGAGCCTTGTTAGGTATAACCCGTTATATATTCTTTTTGCCCATGTATTTTTTATCATCAAAAATGGGGAGATTGTTGACTCTACGAGTCCAATCCGGTTTTAATAATGACAAATCACTTGGTATTTGATCTATGCATTGAGTTTGTGAATAGGAACCATATTAAGCATGCACGGAAGGATAACGAGTCATAGAAGCCTTCAAGTAAGCCTTCAAGTAAAGCTTACAAATCTTGGCAAGATCCATGGAACTCAAAGAGTACAAGAATCAAGATGCAAGCAACAAAGTTCAAGAACATCTTGGGAATAGGTATTTAGAACTCATGTACTTACATTTTCATTTGATTTAATTTGAGGCTCAACATAACTTATAATGATTTTAGGATTCATGCATTTCATGTATATCATTAGGGGACTTTCATAGACTTAAATAATTGAAAAAAATGTTTTATAAAAGACCCAAGAAAAAGAGCAAAACAGATTTTTTAAATTAGAAAAGAAAATTTGAGAAAAAGGGAACTTCAATAGCCTGAACTCACCCTCAGTAGCCAAAAGATAAAATGGGAAACACAGCAAGTTGGCCAAGGCTTTTCGGTCACCTAACCTTGGGATCTCAGGCGCCAAACCTGGCTTCAGGAGCCTGAACTCCTCTCTTTAGGCACCTGACCCTGCATTCCAAGTCAAGTTTTCAAAGGGTCAAGGAACTTCGGTTGCCTTGGCATTCACCCTTAAGCGCCTGAACCTGTGAGAGACTTAAAATTTTGATTTTTATTAAACGAACTCGCGACCTATTTCTTTGATCCAATGGTTGAGATCAATCCTAAGCGTAAGGCACTATATACACTGAATATCTAAACCCTAGAATGAAGAGAAGACACACAAGAAAGAGAAGAACACATCTTATTGAAAGAATATTGTAAAACTTGCTCTTATTGCTATACGATTGCCTACACTTCAATTTCTAATCATCGAACTTGGGCAAATCAACTCAGAATCTCGAAGGGAACTTGTTTACTCATCTAGATTTTCATTCTAGTATTGAGGTTTGATCATTCAAGTTATTATTTTCAAGAACTTCTCATCTCATTACTTATTATTGAATATCATTAGAAAAGTTTGATCTTGAGTGTGCTCATACATATAAAAATTGCTTTTGAAAAGATCTTTACTTGAGAAAGTTGTTCAGCTATTGGTTGATTAGTTTTTGATTCAAGAGTATATAAATATATATATATATATATATATATATATATATATATATTGTTCATAGTGCTTATCATTGCAAAATCTATTTTTTGATTAAGTATTAAGAGGAAGATCTTGAGTGTGCATATATATATTAAATCACTTTGATAAGATTACCACTTGAAAAGAGCTTTAGTTATTGTTTAAATATTTTAGGTTCAAGTGAGTTTTTCCATTCAAAGACTTGATATTTTTTAATAGTACAAATCTGCTTGATTAGATATCCTTGGAGTTCTTAAATACATATTTTGTTGAAGGAAATTTTCTGAAATAGATCACATTGATTTTTAACCTTTGGAATACATATCTATCTATATATATATTTGCATATTGCAAAGGTTGTGTTGTGATTGATTATTTGAAAGAAAACTTTGTGATTTTGATTGATTTAATATCCAAGACAAAGTTTTTATTAATAATTTCTCATCAAATAAATTTGTGCATTTGTGCAAAGTGAACTAAGAACCCTAAAATTCTCCAAAGCGTTTTAAATATATCATTACTTGGGAGTTTTGATTAAAGAGGGATTTGTGTGTTGAAGCCTATCATACATAAACGATTGTATCGTTTCCATACATTCTGAGTTTCAAGTTATATCATATGTTAATGTGTTAGGAATTTGAATTGTATTTACGAGCTTTTGTTAGAAGCATTTTTTAGTGTTGTTTTTCAGATTCTATTGTATACACGGTTCGGTGTGTGAACCGGGGTTTGAGGAGAGAGTTGTATCTCTTGTAAGTAGCGGGTGAGGAGGAGTTGCACCTCTTGTAAGTAGCGGATTGTAAGGGAAGCTCTGTCCCAATTTAAGGAGCAGGGATTTAGTGAAATCCTTGAGTGGTTCCCCAACCTAATCCTTCTGGACTAAATCAAACCCCCTCAGGTCACGCCTAGAAATAAAACAATATTTTTCACAAAGTAACCGGTACAGTGATTGTGCTTCTCAAGTAAAGCAGATATGTACCCAATACACATAGTATAATCAATGCATCTCAATGATGTATGAACTATAAGTTCGGTGCTCCACATGTGCAATCAACATTCAGAATAATGACTTTATCTAATCAAGCACAAAAGTGTATATCAAACAAGCTATTCTTTGAAAACCAGATAAACTATATCTCAATCTCAGATTAGGGTTTCAAAGATGTTAGCAATAAAGTTAAAAAAAAAAAAACTCAAAAATATTTTCTTCAATGTATCTAGCACAAGAGTTGTTTGAAATCTAACTTTGAAAAATATTTTTGCACACAAAAGAATAAGCCCAAATGAGTATGGCAATGATAATGCAAACTCACTTAGCTATATGATTTTTCCCAACCACTAATTTGTCAAATGAAATCGGGGGAAAAATCAAGCTAAACCCTCAATATGAAAATCACATGCACAAGAGCAAGTGAAGGTTTTTAGCAAAATGGAATAATCAATAAAACACTCACCAAGCAATATTTCTCAAAGGAATGGTATTATGAGTGTATGGGCTTGGAATGAGCAATAGGGTTTTGGAAATTTGGGAGATTTTTTGTCTAATCCTATTTGCTAATCATCTCTAATCTAAGCAAATGAACCCCTATATATAGAGAAAGGGTAAATTATGACCGTTGGGGGACACACAGGGTATTCTTAAATTTGTTTAAAAAAGTTTAGCAAAATTAACCCTATTTACTTAATTTTAACCTTGATAAAAAATAATTTTACCCGCGAGATTCGATCGCCCGGCCTGAGGTTTGGTCACCTGAATAGAGACAGTCACAAAAGGCATTTTAAATAGTTTGGTCGCCTAAAATTATCCTCGGGTGACTGAAACAAAGTTAGTAGCCTTTGTTCGTAAGTTTGGGTGCCCGGTAATATGTTCGATTAACCAAATTGCTCAATTCGCTCGCCCAAGCCCATTTTTGAACGTAATCTGTTGGTCGCCCGAGTAATTGAAAAGTGCTCTAATATAGCTTTGGGTGATCGATGAGGATCTGTTCAAAATAGGTTCGGGTGCCTGAACACCAAGTCAACATGTTGACTTGTTCGATTGCCCGAGCCGTTTTACACGGCATAGGTTCGGTAGCCCAAACCCTCTCAACTTTTTCCATTAAGTTTATTTTAGCCTTGATTTGATTTCCCTGATATAGTAAGTGATGTTGGGGACTTTGTTATGTGCAAGTGCTGGGACCTAGGGTCCTTTCTAAGGCCTTTTAAAGTATGCCAAAAACCTGGCGTCGGTCAATCGTATGGTCTCTACGGTCTTTGAGCTTTAGTTCCTACATACATGTCATGCATTAATTATTACAGATCGTTCCTATATTACTATTACATACCCAAATTACAATCATTGAATTTACAATTACAAATTAAAGCCTTCAGGGTCTTCATGCTTCAAGTCTTCTCATGTGCTAGCATATGATTTGATAATATAGACCTGTACACAAACTAGATAGACATTAAATACCAGAGTATTTGTCATAATCAAAATAGGGCATGACACATAGGGTCAACATTAAGTCATGCACACCATTCACAGACTATTGAAAGTAACATACATGTGCAGTAAATAAATTGCGAAAATATAAATTGCACACACAATATGTCATTAGGGTTCGGCCAATACTACCTACGTCCCTACCTCAGATCGCAAGTTCAAGGATTCAATTAATGCTCACTTAACGGGTGCAGCGGCACCGTATACAACCAGGTCAAATTAAAGCAAAGCTAACCTCAACCTTTACACACTCTCCTTGCAGGGCGAAGAAGGCCCTACCGATCCTTGCGGGGTAGATTAATGCCCCCTTAGGCCACACCTGGAATACAACCAATTCAGAATACAAAGTGTGTACAAAATGAGTGCTTCTCTAACAAGAAGATTTGTACCAATATCAATCAACGCACATCAACAAGATAGAAACTATAAGCTTAGTGCAATATGTGTTGTCACTCAATCTAATGTCAATATGCAATCAAGTTCAAGAGTATATAATCAATCTATCTTTGAAATTATGTATCAATATTAATCAACCACAACTAGGGTTTCAAAGAGTTCCAATAAGAGTATTCAAAATATCTCAAAAATGATTATTTCAAAAATATTAGCTCAAGAGATATTTGAAGTATAGACTAGATAAAAAATATTTTTTGCACAATCAAAATACAAGCCTCGGAGTCTTGACAAATGCCAAGACTCACGAGCTTCAAAGTTTTCCCTACATAATGAAGTTATTAAATAAACTGGGGAAAAAATTTAGGCTAAAACTCTCAATAAAAATCAATGTAAAAAAAGAAGCCAATGAGAGCTTGAGCAAGTAGAATCAATGTAAAATCACTCAAGGCACTCTCAACAAACTAGATTTAGCAAAGGAATAACAAGGGTGAGTGTATAGGCTTTGTTCTTGGAAGAATGAGCTTTGAAAATTTTCAGAGAATTTTCACTTAATCAAAATGCTAATCATCTTTTAATTGAACAAATGAACCTATATTTATAGACAGAGTCAAAATTATAACCATTGGGGATACCACAGGGATTATTAAAATTGTTTTAAATTATTTTAATAAAAATAACTCGTTTTAACCTTAGTAAAAATTGAGCAAGTCCAAAGTTTTGGTCGACCATATTTGAGGTTCAGTCGACCAAATCACTAAGTTCAGTTGACCGTGGCATTTTTGAACTAAGGTTTTGGCCGACCAGATTAATGAGATTTTGAACCCTCCGAGGTTCGGTTGACCAGAGCATGTTTGGTTGACCAAATTCAGAGGTTCAGTCGATCAGGTCAAATTTGAACTAAGATTTCGGTCAACCAAGGTGTTGGGAATTCTACACTTGTCAATTCGGTTGACCGTATGTGCCCAGTTCATTTGAAAATGATTAACCAACCAAAGTTAAAATATTGACTTCAGTTCGGTCGACCGAGCACACTTAGGTTGTGCATTTAAGTCTTGATTTTGAATATTAATTTCCCCTGATAACATATATGAAAATAAGGACTTACTTTAAATGTTTGTGCAAGGTCCTAGGGTCTTTCTAAGGTCTTTTTACTTAATCTAAAAAATCTAGCATCGGTCGATCGAAGGGTGATCCCTAAGGTCAAACTATGGTCTTAAGCTTATAATCCCTACCATGCATGAAATGCATAAGTTATTACAGACCCTTGGAATTATAATTACAGACCGGAAATAATTGAATATAAATTACAACAATAAACACTTTGGGTCTTCATTTCCCTTTAAGCCTCCTTATTCACCATATGATAATGTCAGTTCATGCAAAACAGATCCTACACACAAACTCGACAAACATTAAATACCAAGGTATTTGTCATAATCAAAATGGGATATGACCAATAAGGTCAACATCTTATACAAAAATGTTTTTATGTACTGGTTGGGCTCAGCCCATAAATTGAACTAGGGAGTCTCAGTCCCGTAAGTGAGATCGGTTGGGTTCAGCTCAGGAAATTAAACTGGGGTGTCTCCGCCTCGTAAGGGAGACCAATTGGGCTCAGTTTGGTAATTGAGTTGGGGTTTACCTCGCCTCGTAAGGAGAGGATGTAACGGCTTCTACTCCTCCTGTTTAAGTGAGCAGGTTTAGTGGAATCCTTGGGGGGTATGCCTAAGGCGGGGACGTAGGCTAGTTTGGCCGAACTTCAATAAAAAATATCATGTCTTTCTCTACTTATCTCATTTAATTACTGCACTTTAACTTCCGCATGTGTATGCTTTCATTTATCGTTATAATTATTTGCATGCACACCTCTATTTAAATGAGATATGAAGCACTCGTGTATGTTTGTGTAAATTGAAAAATCATTTTTCATACACGCTTTAAATTAAAATGAGATATGATGTGATGCATGTATGCAAATATTTAATTTACAGTGAATATCATATTTGCTTTAAATATTTGCTTACTTGATTGATTGGGGGAATTAAGAATGTTTAGACAGACCCTAGGTTGTGTAATACTGTTGTCATATGGTTAAATCTAGGAGGAAATTTTTTATACCCAATTCACCCCCCCTCTTGGGAATACACCAATTCCAACAAGCCCTAACCGAGTCGTATGACTCACTAGGTTGACTCGTGCAACTCAAACCTGTTCCCCATTCAACAGGTTTCAATGTGTCAAGCTTGTCCCTAAACCTTGAGGCTTCGAACTAGGAAAACCCTAAACCCAAAAACAGAGAACCCTAACCTACCCTGCTAGAGTCCCAACCTTATGAAATCATAGAATCTAGACCAGCGTGGAACACACAAACAATACTAAAACACAATAAACAGTAAATCACAAAACACACAAACTCATTACACTAAAATCGCATTCAATCAAAATAGAAAGGAGAAAAGAAAAATTCTACTTATCTGAAAAATTGGGGTTCAAGCTCAATTTGAAAAAACTTCTACCCAAATCTTTGTTTGGCTCTCAAGTCAAGCCATTTAAAGAGCTTGGGAGGCTTCAGAAGCCTTCGCAAGGAAAGCAAAGGCTTTGGTTCGAACAAGGAGGAAAGTAATTGAGAGGGAGGTTAGGGCTTTTCTGCACACTCAGATTGTTCAAAGGGGATATCCCGTGAAGAAAAGAAAGAGCTCGAAGCAGGGTGTAAAAAAAAAAAGGAGAAGATCTAGGGTTTTCTTGCTCGGAGAATTGAGAGAAAGAGATTTAGAAAGAGAGAGAATAGAGGGGTATTCGGTTTTCAAAGCAGATGAGTTGCAAAGAACAAGAGCTTGGAGCTTGGGTTAAAGAGACAATCCAAGGAACTAGGGTTTTCGGATTAGGGTTTCGAAGGAAGAAAAGGGAGAAGGAGAGATAGCTGCAAAGGAAAAAGGGGATGAAGCTTCAAAGGGAGTTGCAGAAACAATTAGGGTTTCTGGTTCACAAAAGAAGAAAGGAGAGTGAGAGGAAGATGAATCAGGGGTAAGGGTTTCAAAGAGACTTCAACAGAGAATAGAAAAGGAAAGGAAAGGAAGAAAGCCGAAGAAGGAGGGAAAGCTTGCAAGTTGCAGAGAAGGAATGCTCGAGGAATAGGAAAGAAAAGGATGGAAAAGAAAGATTGGAAGAGATTGAGAGAGCTCCAAAAGAAACCCTAGGGTTTCAGGGTGTTCGAACGAAAGAGAAAAGAAGAGAGAGAGGAGTTGTGAGAAGATAAGAGGGTGAAATGAGAAAGGCAAAAAAAATTGGTTTAAATATTTCCCACTTTGGAGCCATGGGATCATAACACGTGGCATTTCATCGTCCATTTGATGAGGGAGAGGCAAGGTCAAATCGCAATCATTGGACATGTGTTTTCTCCCAACACCCCAGATCGAAGCCACATCAGCGATCCTTGTTCACCCCACTCTCACCATCAGATCTTTGCCTTTGGCAACGGTCTAGATTTCCCTGGGGCAGGTGACTCTTCGAGTCCTGCCCTTCCACACGCTAAGTGGCATGTGATCACCCATTCCCCAAGCATGCAAGGGCATGCATGCTGGCTTCTCAATGTTGGATCTCTGCCCTCAATGGACACTTGAGATCGAGCTACGTGTTCAATCCAAACCACATGCCTGCTCCTTCACCCATTGCATGAAACCTAGCGCCTCTGCCTCCACATGACACAAGCACCGCATGGTCCTTTCATGACCCTCCGATCAGCATCTCCTGGAGACGGCTTTGATGCGGCCATGTGGCCAACCTGAGACACATTCTATTGTCCCACTCCACCGCTGACACATGGCAATGGTCTTGACCAGACCTTAAATCGATTCCCCTAGACCGGTCAAAGTTTGCCCAGTTCTCCCACTTGAACCGATTTCCATCAGTTCTTCTTATTTTGATTATTTTATTTGTTTTAATAATTCAAATAAATTCAACAAAAATTATATAAAATGCAGAAAAATTCAAGAAAATCTTCAAAAAATATTTTGAAGTTTAAAATTTGTTTTGCACTTGAATAATTCCAAACATTTCATAAAAATTTAGAAAAAAAAGTTCACAAAAATATGTTGAAGGTTAAAAAATGTTTTGCACTTGAAAAAATCTAGAAAAAACCATAAAAACCATAAAAATTGCAAAAATTCAAAAAAAAAGTCAGAAAAATTTTAGAAAAGATATTTTTGATTTAACCTTCATCATTTTGCTTAATTGCCTTTTTGTTATTTCAAAAGTCGGACAAAATATTGAAAAATCACAAAAATTACAAAATTCACAAAAATATTTTCGCAATTAGAAAAATCATAGGAAAAGCATAAAAAATATTTTTGAGGTCCCGAAAAGGGTTTTCATCCCAAATAAATCCAAAAACCTCCCAAGGTTACAAAAAATATATTTTTCCTTATTTAGAAAAATCCCACAAATTTCCAAAAGACCTAGGAGCGTATTTTTATAACATATTTTCTTGATTTTCCATCCTAATGATTTAAAAACGAGGCATGAGCTATTCGGAATATGGTATGCCCCGATTCTGAGGGAATACTTATATAGTATTTTTATTGTGCATTTTCTTTACAATTTTTGAAAGGGAGTAATTTCAAGGGCTTATTAAATTAATCTTGGGATAATTTTTGAATAATTAGGTATCATTCGTAGGACAGGTGCGTAGAGGGTGCTAAAATCTTCCTCTCGCGTAACCAAACTCCCAAACCTTACTTTGGTAACGCAGACCAATTCTACCCTTAATTGGGTAGTAATCAAGTGTTCTAAGCACACTAAAAGGTTAGTGGCGATTCCGTTTCACCATGTATTCCACAAGAATATTTTTAAAAACCACCTTTCAAACACTCTCGTCCAGTTTGCGTCCGAGAACATTGCGACAATAGAACCTAAAATCTCAATGGCTCTCATGGACAGCCCTACAACCCGTAAACCCCAATTTCCCATCCTTCCTCCATCCTTAGTCTTAAATCTTATTATTAGTTATGGAGCAGAAACATGAAGATAACAAGGCTCAATGCAGTTATACCACCAAGTGTAGGTGAGATATTGTTGAAGAGTGACTCTAAAAGAACCCTTGATTGCTTAAATTGGAAATGAAAAAAAAATGGAAATAGAGAAAGTAGCTCAATTTTCTGATCTCTTGTGTGAATGTTAGCAGTCGTTATCCTAATTAAATCTATTACACATTAAGAGGTCCAACTGGCTTACAATTATAGCTTGTGTGACAAATTACTTGGGTATAGTTGTCTGCCCGACTTTCATCAAATATCAAACAAATAGTTTTTATGTCGGGTCATGTTTACTCTATATTTTGAGCTAGAGAAGCACAACTATTCATGAGATTTTATTAACTTGGGTAGTAAAGACTTCAATTTCACATAATTTTAGGGACAATATCACAGTCAAAAATTAAAAATATAAACTAAAAACTAGTTACCAACAACTTGTTTGATTAATATTTATAAAATTAATATAAATTAAAATTTAATTAAAAAAGTACTCATTTTCATCTTTAAATCAAAATATTATAAAAATATGATTAAAATAATAAAATTACAAATAATACATATTAAAAATTACTATAATAAAAATAAAATTATTATAATTATTTTACTTAATTGTTATATTTTCAAATTTTACTTTAAAAAAAATTATTGGACATGATAATTGTAAAATAGTAAAAGTAGTTTGTAATTGGTTTTATTATTATTTTTACAATTTTGTGCATATTTTTATTTTAATTATATTTAAATTTATATGATCATTTAATTTTTATTTTAGTTTAAAAGAGTATAAAATAAATAATTTAATTTAAGTAAAAAACTATTTCTGAATATTAAAATTTATGGCAACAAGTTGTCAAAAACTGAAAAGCATAATTTTGATTTTCAATTTTTTAGCAAACAATTGAAAATCAAAAAAAAAAAAAAACAGAAAACTAACAAAAAAAAACAAACATATTTTTATAATTTGTTTTTTCATTGTAAAGAAATAGAAACAAAACAATAGGAAACAACAATAATATCAAACGGGCCCTTATTATTCCTTTCAATATGCATTTGCTAACTAGACTGTTTGGAGGGTGATGCATTTCTCCTCTTTTCCTATTTTCTCATTTTCCTTTCAATAAGGCAAGAGAGCTACTACACAAAAATTCAAGTTGAACATTTAATTATGCATGTTAATGTCATCACATTTCTCAAACTTTCATGTCGTCATTGTGTCATATGCCTAAATTATAAACATATTGAGAGCATTTAATGGAGTGCACTATGAGGTTTTTGTCAACCATTCTATTATTAGTTGTTGCTACCAAAAATCGAACGACCTTCACGAATTGTTCCTTGATCACAATCACCTGAAAAGAAACAAATAAAAATGGCTTGGAGGACCCAGGGTGTATCCCGAGAGATCACTCGGATGCTTAAGTAAGGGTCTTGTTGAGAAGTTAATTGTAAATGTAAAAGAATGGGTATGAATCAGATTTTTTACCTCTTCCCCACGTCCCCCTTTTATAGTGATGGAGGTTGACCCTTCATTGATCCGACATTTATGAGCACATTATTGCTCTTGCGGGAGTTACTTTAAACTTTATGGATATTGATTTGGGGATTTTAAAATATGCTTTTGTAACCGCCCCTCTCATCAATGTGGGTGATTTAGTCTTCTCCTTAGTTATGGAAGGCATTTTAATGAGGGAACCAAAACCGGTCTTCCTCTTTAATGAGGATATTTTTGGGGTATAACATTTACCCCACCTTTAGGTTTCGAATTTTTGAAACTTGTTTCCAAAGTTCGAAAACTTTGAATGTTATAGGAAGGTAGTCTCCTTTTTCTTTTTTTAGCCATGTATTCATCCAAGCTGCCTTGGTTCTTACCAAACAGCTAATCGGCTTATCCAAGCCGCTTCGATATCATCCAAGATGCATCGCACTATTCTCGACTCGTTCGAGTCGTCTTATAACTAGCCAAGTCGATTATTTGAGCCGTTTAAGGAAACTTCTCGACTCATACGAGCTGCCTCATTGCTGGCCAAGCTGATTATGGAAATGTGATGAACTCTGAGGAGTTGTTCGATTGTATCTTCATGTCCAAAATCCGAGCAACTCCTTTGATTGGATTTTTTAATCCAAGGAGCTCTTTACACAACTCCTAATCCGAGCAGCTTCAATCTGAGTAGCCCTTCATTCAGATTTCAAAGTTCAAGCAACTCTTTAAGCAACTCTTGGTCCGAGTAGCTCTAATCTGAGCAACTGATGATCCAAGCAGCTCTTCATTTGGATTTTCATAATCCGAGCATCATTTCGTTTGGATTTCAAAATCCAAGCAGCTGATGATTTGAGTAGCTCTTCATTTAGATTTTCATAATCCAAACAGCTCTTCAGGCCTCATGAGCTTTGCTCATTAGTTGAGCTTTTTTTTTTTATGCCTTATGAGCTATGCTCATTAGTTTGTGTTATCTTTTCAGGCTTCATAAGCTTTGCTTATTAGTTGGGTTGTTTCTTTATGCCTCATGAGCTGTTCTTATTTGTTTAGGCTGTCTTCAGGTCTCATGAGTTTTCCTCATCAATTGTGTCATTTCTTCATGCCTCATGAGCTTTGCTCATCTGTTTGGGTTGTCTTCAAACCTCATGAGATTTTCTCATCACTTGGGTCGTTTCTTCATGCCTCATGAGTTGTGATCATCCATTTGCGCTATCTCTTTAGGCCTCATGAGTTTTGCTCATCATTTGGGTCATTTTTTTCATGGCTCACGATCTGTGCTCATCTATTTGGGCTAGCCCTTCAGACCTCATGACATTTGCTCATCAGTTGGGTTGTTTCTTCATACCTCATGAGTTGTGCTCATATGTTTGGGCTATCTCTTCCGGCCTTATAAGCTTTGCTTATCAGTTAGGTCGTTTCTTCATGCCTCATGAGTTATGCTCATTTGTTTGGGCTATCTTCTCTAGCCTTATGAACTTTACTCATCAATTAGGTTATTTCTTCATGCCCAAGGTCTGGTAATCTATTTGGGCTATCTTCAGACCTCATGAGCTTTACTCATCAGTTGGGTCATTTCTTCATGCCTCATGAGTTGTGCTTATCTATTTGGGCTATCTCTTTAGGCCTTATGAGTTTTAGTCATCAGTTGGGACGTTTCTTCATGCCTTAGGAGGTGTGCTCATCTTTTTGAAGTGTCTCTTCAATAATATTTTGATAATTTATGTACTGTAGAACCTTACTGTGATTTTCAAATGATAGGACAAGTTGCTCCCATTATTCATTATTTAATCAAAATAAAAGCTAACACCAAATGGCCAGTTGTGGGTTCCATAGTACTATTTTTATCTTTTTTATGGAAATTATAATATTTAGTTCATCATGGCTTTAATTGTATGCAAGTCGAGTGTAAAATATTAGGTTCTTGCTAAAAGAAACCAACTTGAAGGAGAAAAGTCCATACCTTGAGAATCAGGCAAGGATGACTAGCCTAAAACTTCAGTACACCCATGCACGCTGGCTAAACGAACCATGCAAGGCTCTGTTTGAGCGGAAACCGCTATGCCATGGTCACCAAATGGCACCGCCAATCCATCTGTTTTCATCACCCCAACTAAAAATGGCAAACTCAGCATGAAATTTCCAACATTACCTCCCTTAAACATTGGCACCATCAGTGAGTATTGTGAATAGTAAGCAATCCCTGGTGGCCTAAGAGGCCCACTCTTTGACTTGGGCCTTCTATGTGGTGGAGGCAAGGCCGGCTTAATGCCACCATCTCTTGATAAAGAACAGGGCCTACATTAACACCAACTAGGTACCCTCAGTATCTCTTAATGACATCCAAAGAGGGTTATATAGTTTTATATATATACATTTATATCTAATTACATACATTTTTATTATTTGGCAAGAAATTCTTTCAAATCAAAAGTCCTTTATATCTTGCCTTATTATTACATACATACATACATACATACATATATATATATATATATATATATATATTTAAAATTGCATAACTGGTTCGATAACTACACATGAAAATGTATACAAACTAGTTAGACTGTTTTATGCTCAAACCTTTTACCTGTTATCATATGTCGTATGTTTTAAAATCAAATATTTTATGGGTCTTATGATATGACTTAAATTGCTATGGTTTGCGGATAATTCTAGTCTAATCATGTTTGTTATGTCATTTTAAATTTGAATGACTAGTTATATTGTTTGTGTGCTTAATTGCTATATTCTTCAAACCCCAGTTATATTTTACAAGCCCTTTTTTATGTTACCAAAAGGAGGAGAACTTAGGTAAACTGGGTACCTTAGGAAAATGTTTGAATTTTTCACATCTTTACATTTTCCTTATGCATATTGTTAGGGGGAGTCTTTCAAGGCTGTACCCACTTTTGTATGGTGTATTTGTCATCATCAAAAAGGGGGAGAATGTTGACCTTATTGATCATACCTGATTTTGATTATGACAAATACTCAAGTATTTAATGTCTATCAAGTTTGTGTTCAAGTTCATATTTGTAAGATCACTTGATGACATGAGAAGACTTAAAGTCTAAAGACCCAGAAGATTTATTCTTGTTGTAATTTATTTTATGCTCATCTGGGTCTGTAATAGTAATATAGGAATAGGTTTGTAATAGTCACTACATATCATGCATGTAGATTCAATAAGCTCAAAAGACCTTAGATCCTTGAACATGCACATAAGTTGTCCCTGAAAATACATATATCAGGGGAATTAATTGAAGTAAAACTAGACTTATAGCGTAAAATCAATGAGGCTTCGGGTGACCGAATAGTTGTGTTCAAAACACTTCAGGCGACCAAACCATTAACCAGTCAAAGTATTGACTTGGTTTTGGGCGACCGAACCAAAAGGAATGTAGCGTCCTCGGTTAACCGAATCACAATTCTGACTTTTCCCACCAACTCGGCAACCCAAACTTCACGTTCAAAATGCCTCGGGCTTCCGAACACATGAGTTTGGTAAACCGAACTATGGACCAGGCGACCGAACCTCGAACATAATAGAAATCGCCTTTAGTCAGCAAACCGAACCCACACTCAGGCACCTGAACTTCAAAAATCAACTTTTTCCATTGTGTCTGTTTGGGCGACTGAACCATGAGTCAAGCATCTGAAACTCTCAGGTTTTTTTAATTTTTACCATGGTTATTTTAAGTTAAACAAGGTTAATTTTCTTAAATGGTTTTAAAACAAATTTAATAATGCCCTATATTCCCAACAATTATAATTTTAACCTATTCTATATATAAGGGTTCATTTGCTTGGATTAGCATGTGATTAGCCATTTGATTAGCAAAAAACGCTCTGAAATTTTCCAAATCCTATTTTCTCACACAAAGTCCATACACTCATATACTCCCATTCTTTTGAGATATTTAGCATTGTGAGTGTTTTATTCATTGTTCTATATTACTAGAAACCCCCATTTGTGTAGTGTTCACTTGATTTTTGGATTGAGGGTTTAGCTTGATTTTTCCCCTTGATTTTATTTAATAAATCTTTGGTTGGGAAAAATCTTATAGCTTTGTGGGTCTTTGCTTTATTATTGCAAGACTTATTAGGGCTTATATTTTTTGTGTGCAAAAATATTTTTACAAGATCAGATTTGAATATCTCCTTGTGCTTTAATATTGAGAAAACTATTTTTGAGATATTCTAAATTTCTATTGGTTTGAATCTTTGAAACCCTAAATTGAGATTGAGATTTTATCATTATAAAGTTTCAAAGATTAGCTTATAGATACACTCTTGTGCTTAAATTTGATTTAATCTTTACTTTGAGTGTTGATTGCACATATACACCATTAAGCTTATAGTTCTTATATTATTGATGTGCATTAATATACTGTGCTGAATTGTCGTACAAATCTACTTGTGTTAGAAGCACTTTTCATTGTACGAAAAATTTTATCTGAATATATTCAAAGCGTGGCCTGAGGGGGTTTGATCTAGCCCATAAGGATCGAGTTAGGGTCAGCCCTGTGAATTTGACCTAGGGCCTTCTCCGCCCCACAAGGAGAGTTTGTAAAGGTTAAGGTCAACCCTATGAATTTGACCTGATTGTAATCGGTGCCGCTCTACTCGTTAAGTGAGCAATAGTGATAATCCTCAGGCTTGCAAGCTGAGGCGGGGATGTAGGCAGTTAGCCGAATCCCGATAACATATCGTGTGTGCACTTTACATTTCTGCAATTTATTTACTACACGTGTTTGTTATATTATGAATGTTGCGCATGATTTAATTTCCGCATCTTACATTTATCTGCACATTTGGGTTTATAAGTATATAGACAGACCCTAGGTTGAGTATTACTACTGCTGATTTGGACATACCTAGGAATAAATTTTAAATACCCAATTCACCCCCCCCCCTCTTGGAAATACACCAAAGTCAACAACTGCTTTATTTTACGGATGCCCAATTGGTCTATGCTAGGCTTCAGATGTTGTTCTTTCACCAACTAGTGCTAAAACAAAAGACTAAGTAGCAGAAAAAGCCATCGGCATTGGATGGACACCATCTTGACATTTATCGCAAAGAAGAGTCACCCTCGTGCTCCGATCCTTCACAAGAAAATAAAATTGGTGAAACTCAAGATAGACATTATTGCTACGAGTGAAATTATGAACAAAGATTAAGTTCTTGTGAATATTAGGAACACAAAGAGTATTAGTCAATTTAAAAAAGCTTTGAGGAAGAGGGAAGAGACATAGGGCCAAGATGTGTGACTCGCAAACCTGAGCCATCACCAATGACGACCTCATCCATGCCATCATACTCCGAGTGAACGAAGAGATTGGCAAGATTAAAGGTGATGTTATGAGAAGCAACAGAATCCAAAAGCCACTTTTTGTGAGTGGACACGTTGGTAGCAACAAAATTTATAGACTTCACTCCTAAAGTCGAGTGACAAGTCTTGGCCTAGTGTCCCACCTTGTCACACAGCTCACAAATGATCCGAGGCTTAGCAAATTGCTCCATCCGATTATAGAGACCAAAGTTGGAGCAATGCAGACCATTGGAACCAGGGTTGGAACGTTGGTTGCGGTTGAATGTAGAAGCGGTAGTGCAGCGCTGAGTGGGGTTTGTAGTGGCAACCAGGGTAGAATTGGAAGCATGAACACGTTGCAAGTAACTTTCATAGCCAACTAGCATGTCATGAAGCTCCTCAAATGTAAGAGAGGTCTCACGTGCTTGAATAGGCACTGCAATCTCACGAAATTCAGGACCAAGACCGTTAAGGATATACAGAGTAATGTCATCCGTTGAGATAGGAGAGTTAATCATAGTAAGTTCATTAACTAAAAACTTGACGGCATGGAGATACTCCAAGACTGAGCGAGAATCTCACTGAGTGAGAGTCAACTCCTCCTTAAGTTGCTTAACACGAGTGCATGAACGGTTGGCATACAATCGTTGCAACTTGGACCAAGCATCATGAGCAAGTGGTTGAAGAGGCAATGAGCGGAATAACTAGTTCGGATACAGATGCAAGGATGGCATGAAGGATCAGCTTATCTTGTTGAAGCCAATGCCAGAAAGCCAGATTTGACACACTTGTAGAAGATGAACCGATAGAGGAGGAGCTGGGAGAGAGTGATCATGACGGACATATGGCGGTACCGTCTAGATAACCTCGGAGGTCATAGCCAATGAGCAATGGTGTCAATTAGGCGAGTTAAGAAGGGAAGTTGGAAGGGGTCAACTTCAAAGGAAGTTGGGAACCAACATTCAGGGCAATAAGAGGAGTGTTGCCACTACTAGGAAGCTCGAGAGTTTTGACAATAACGGAATCAGAAAAAGAGGCCATTAGGAAAAACAAAAAAACTCACTAGAGAAGGACTCTGATACCATACAAAAAATTCAGCACCGTTTCATTGATGTGGAGATGTTCTATATGTAGAGACCCGTAGAATTATGGTAATTAAATAATAAAAGAAATGAGTGAAATTAGGAATAGCTTCCCAAGAGGGGGGTGAATTGGCTTTTAAAAATTTATTTTAATTCCTTTTTAAAATTCTTAAACTTATTTTATTTCTTTTAACCAAATTGTGACTTGTTTGTTTAATTTGTTAAGCACTCAAGAACTTAGTTTCTTTATTTAATCCTTAACCATACAAACATCCAATCATTCAACCAAACCAATCAACTATAATTAGAAAGCAAACAACCAAGCCAATATACAGCACTTATGTAATATAAAAACTCAAAATAGTTGTTTGTTGATATTACCCAAATTTAAACCAAGTCTTGTAGTGAATGAGAATTTATGCTTGCTGATGTAAAGCTCTATATAAATGAATCCAATCACTCTTTCCAATTATTTAGAACTTAAATAAACTCTTGGTAAATTTATCTTTGGGATGTTAACCAAGTAAAGTACTCCCGTATGGTTTCTGTAAAATATGGTGTAACCAATGTACTCCCTTTCGGTTTCCGCAACCCAAATCAAAATTAGACTCTAAGTTTATTTGATTTCCAAATATGCGTAGTATGTATAATTTAGATATTTAAAACATCCACGCAATTTAAATATGTACTGAAAATAAAGAGTAGGGAAAGAGAGAGTGAGACAGAGATTTCTACGAGGTTCGGTTTATACCCAGCCTACATCCTCGCCTTTGGTAAACCACCAAAGGATTCACTAAACCTGTTCCTTTAACGGGCGAAACAAACCTTTACAGGACTCCTTGGTTAAGGCTAGAGCCCGCCTTCTCTAAACGATATCCCCTCGTCCGATCACTCCTTAACTAGGCTAGAGCCCGCCTCTCTAAGCAATATCCCCTTGCTTAGCCAACGATCTAAACAACACTTGGAATCATCAATCTACAATAAATACAACCACAATATGTGTACAAAAATTTTGCTCCTCCAAAAGTTGATTAGTACAACAATTACAGCACAACTAATATACTTCAAAGTAAATCACAATATGGAATATAACTTGAAGCTCAGGGAAGTGTATCACCAATTTGATTATTTCAATGGATGAAAGATTTCATAATTGTAGCACAAACTTGGTGAGTAAAATCAACAAGAACTCAATAAGCTTCGTGCAAGTTGAGAGCAAGAGAGAGCCTTGAGAATTTGAGAGCAATTTGAGAGAGATTTTGAATTTTTGCTGAATTTGAATTCTTGGTATATGATTCAATAACCTTTGAGGCTTATTTATAGAATTTAAAGGGTAAGTAACTTGGTTCCCAAGTGTGTTGAAATATCTCCCAAGTTTTCATAAATTTTGAGCCACAAACAACCCCATTTAAAAATTTGACCGTTATGAGAAAAATCGAAACAGCTGCGTGGCAGTGGCCTGCCCCAATCCTCCAGTCGCCTGCCATGTTATTTTTAAAGGAACAGCATGAGCAGTAGCCTAGCAGTCACCTGCCAGGACTATGTCAGTTGCCTGGCGTGATCACCCAAGCGCCTGTCTTGGTTCAGGCAGTCTACTGGTTGCACACATGCTGCTGTCATCTTCGAGCACCCTTTTGTTTTCCAGTAATAACTTTTTTTTTATAACTCCGAATTTGCTAATCTTGGTGTCAAATGAAATCTAAGAGAAAATACTACAACTTTCATGTTGAACACTTTTTAAAATAAATATTTTTTAATATAAAAAAATACACCTTAATTCAGATGTAGAAAAATTAATAGCATTTTGAAAATCCTCTTTTTGGTGCTTTTCATTCCAAAAATGATTCTAATCTTTTTGAAACAGTTTTTAACCTTATAAAAATATTTTACAAGTATGTTCAAAGGTTTCTAGGTCCAAGACATTAACCTAAGAGTTTCATGTATCCATATTGAAAGTATTTGAAGTACTTACATGAAATTTCCTAAACTCTTTCAAATTTTCAATCATTGAATTCCTTGAGGTCTTTATGCTTGCTTTATCTTTCTTTGAGCTTTCCATGTTGATCACTTAGGCTTTTATTTTTGAAGCTTTTTCTTTAATATCAGTGCTCTCATGATCTTCAAGCTTTAAACTTTAAATCCATTTTTGAATCCATGCTTTAAGTTTCATATTGAATTCATTCTTTGAAGTACAAGCTTTCATCAATTCTTTAACGCTCTATCCTTGAGTCCTGAAAATATATCACTTAAACAAAACATGTTAAGTTCTACTTGTTTTTTAGCATCAAAATAGGATATTAAGCCTTGTAAGGCTAACAATTTCCCCCTTTTTGATGATGACAAACAAGAAGCAAAAATTGGAGTAAGCCTTAAGAAGACTCCCCCTTTCAATAAGCATTATCTTAACAATATTTACAAGATTAATATCAATTTCAAAACCTCTTTTACAATCATGCTCATCACTTCATTTTACAATCATGCTCATTACTTTATTCAAGTTCAAGTTTATCAATCAACATCAAGTACTTCTCCTCCTTTTGATATATTATGTTCATGCTTAGTTTTTGCAATTTGCAATGTTATGCTTAATTTTTGCTTTAAAACTTCTCCTCCTTTTAACATCCATCAAAAAGAAAAAAAAAATTAAGTTCAAGTAAAATCACATGTTGAGTATATCATCAAACATGCGTATCAAACATATGAACACACTCAATTTATTATTTTTCAATATAGCATGTGTAGTGTGTTATAACATTCAAGTATAAGAGTTGTAACTTCATTACTAACAACTTTTTCCTTTAGACAATATTCAAGATTTCAATTGTTGATTTAATGATACCGATTTAAAATTGAATTCATGATATCTATTTAAAATTCATGATACCAATTGAGAATTGATACCAATTTAAAATTTAATTCACGATACCAATTGAAAATTCTCTGAATTGTTTAATGGGGAAACAATCATAATATGAACAATATGACATAACACTCCCCCTGAATTCAATACATTCCGTTTTTTTTTTTTTTTTTTTTATCAATTTTGCTTTCATCATCCTATATTTCAAAACATTGATCCACATCATGTATCAAATATCAATATCATGCCATGCTCACAAATATAATTATACTTGTCATGCTCAAAAGCAAATTTAACTTTTAGATTGTGATGCCAAGTGAGCTTTTTAAATTGTGATACCAATTAAAATTTTTAAAATGTGATACCAAAAATATTCATGGATACTAAAGACTTTATACATACCAAAGTCATTATCACATTACACACAGCTCATAGATACCAATATAACCGTTATATCTCTTATAACTCATGGATATCAATATAAAAAGCAGTAAGTCTATCTATGCAATTCATCAATAGCATACATGATCAAGAATTAATCTCATGTCAAAATTCATGCTTATACTCAATAATCTCATGCATAATTTTTCAACATAATGAGCCATAAATTTTCAATATAAGTCAAGCATATCATGTAGCATTTCATAGAGGCATGTAAGTATATAGCATCTCATATAGTCATTCATTTTCAAACTTATCTTAAACTCATCTTTAAGTTTTTCTATTTTAACTAGTTTGTTTGTTGATCATGAATTAAGTTACTTTCTCAATTTTTAAGGGGAATGACTTAATCCATGGAGTTTTTCACTTATGAACTAGTCTTTCATCTTGGTACCCATACTTTCTTGGGTCTAGTTGGTTTAACAAGGGATGATTCCTTAATTCTCCATACTTGTTTAATTTTCATACCCTTTCTCTTAAATGGACATTCAAACTTTATATGTCCCTTTTTCTTACATTGAAAGCATATGGTATTTGTGTAAGCATTAAAGGATGTGCTTGCATTATCTTTGGAGGCTTTTGAGAAATAACCGATGTAAAGATTCCTTTTCTTTTTATTTTCAATTCCATTAAATCCAATGTCTTCTTTGTTTAGAGACATTCTTTGTGAACCAATCATCTTATCAAGGTTTTCCTTTCCTTTTGTAAAGTTGTAAATAATTTTATCCTTATCTTTGATTTGATTCTTGAGATCATTTAACTCTATGTCTTTCTTGTTATCAACCTTCTTTAATGATTTCTTTAACTCTAGAGATAATATTCTGATTCTATCCTCTAATTCAGAAATATACATATCTTTCTCATATACGGTAGAGGATAGGGATCGAAGGTCTTCTATCATTTGTTCATTCTTACTTTCTAGTTTCTTGATTTTCAATTTGTTTTCTTTTTCCGTAAGATTTTTGGATTCTATTTCTTTCATTACTGATTCATAATTATGTTCTACTTGCTTGAGTTTTGATTCTTTATCTCTTTCGGCATTCTTTAGGGATTCTAACTCTTTCATTAAACTTTCATTCTTATACTTCAATGAGGTGTTTTGTTTATTTGTTTTGATCAACATCTTATGTACTTTGAATAGATCATTTTGAAGTTCATCATAAGATGACATGCCCTCATCACTTGATTCATCACTACAAGAATTATTTGAAAATTTAGTTGTGGAGTTTTCTTCATTATCCTATGCCATAAAGCACGTATAAGCAACCTCCTGGTCACTTATTTCATTCTCTGAACTACTTGTACTATCCCAGGTAGTGTCTTTCATGGCCTTCTTGTTTTTCTTTTTAGACTCTTTCTTTAATAGTGGACATTCCGGTTTTAAATGTCCAACTTTATTGCTATTGTAGCATTTAGGAGTTTTATTCTTTGATATATTTTTGCTGATATCTTTTTCTTCTGATTCGGAGTCTTGATTTCTTCTTTTGAATTTGTTTCTCCTTCTTAGTATCCTTCCTAGCTTTTTAGATATAAAGGCTTCTTCACCTTCATCATCTTCACTACTTGCGTTTTATTTTAAGGCTTTAAAGGCTATTAATTCTTGGGCTTTGGTTTTTCCATTCTTTTCATTCATTGTCATTTCATATGTAAGAAGAGAACCTATAAGTTCATCTAAGGAAGTATTTTTCAAATTTCTTCCTTCGGTTATGGTAGTGGCTTTTGGTTCCCATACGTTTGGTAGCCCTCTAAGAATTTTCCTTATTATTTCATAAGTAGTGTAGGTTTTTCCTAGTGCATTTAGGGAATTGATTATGTGAGTGAACCTCGTAAACACATTTGTAATTGATTCATCTGAGTTCATCTTAAAGGCTTCATACTTGCTTGTGAGCATATCAACCCTATTATCCCTAACATCCGTTGTTCCTTCATAAGTAACTTCTAACTTATCCCATATTTCCTTAGCTAATTTACAAGCCATTACTCGATTAAATTCATTAGCATCCAAGGCACAATATAAAGCATTTATAGCACTTGAATTTGTTTGGAGCATTTTATAATCTTGATCAGTCATATCTTTCTTCTCTTTGGGATTTGTTTTCCATCTACTATCTTAGTGGGAATTTGATCTCCATCTATAACAACTTCTCATACTTTCCAATTCATCATTTGGAGATAGATTTGCATTCTCTTTTTCCAAAAAGTATAGTTCAAAGCACAAAAGATTGGTGGCCTAGTTGAAGATTGTCCCTCTCCAAAGGGAGCTACACCTAAGTTAGCCATTAAGATCTTTCTATAGTTACTTGTTAAGAATTACTATAACCCCGCTCTGATACCAATTGAAATTCGGAATAGCTTCCCAAGAGGGGGGTGAATTGACTTTTAAAATTTTCTTTTAATTCCTTTTTAAAATTCTTAAACTTATTTTATTTCTTTTAACCAAATCGTGACTTGTTTGTTTAATTTGTTAAGCACTCAAAAACTTAGTTTCTTTATTTAATCCATAACCATACAAACATCCAATCATTCAACCAAATCAATCAACTATAATTAGAAAGCAAACAACCAAACCAATACACAGCACTTCTGTAATATAAAAACTCAAAATAGTTGTTTGTTGATATTACCCAAATTTGAACCAAGTTCTGTAGTGAATGAGAATTTATGCTTGCTGATGTAAAAGCCCTGTATAAATGAATCCAATCACTCTTTCCAATTATTTAGAACTCAAATAAACTCTTGGTAAATATATCTTTGGGATGTTAACTAAGTAAAGTACTCCCGTATGATTTTCGCAAAATATGGTGTAACTAGCGTACTCCCTTTCGGTTTCCGCAACCCAAATCAAAATTGGACTCTAAGTTTACTTGATTTCCAAATATGCGTAGTATGTATAATTTAGATATTTAAAACATCCACGCAATTTAAATATATACTAAAAATAAAGAGTAGGGAAAAAGAAAGTGAGACGGAGATTTTTACGAGGTTTGACTTATACCCAGCCTACATCCTTGCCTTTGGTAAACCACCAAAGGATTCACTAAACCTATTCCTTTAACGGGTGGAACAAACCTTTACAACACTCCTTGGTTAAGGCTAGAGCCCGCCTTCCCCAAACGATATCCCCTCGTCTGGTCACTCCTTAACTAGGCTAGAGCCCGCCTCTCTAAGCAATATCCCCTTGCTTAGCCAACGATCCAAACAACACTTGGAATCATCAATTTACAAGAAATATAACCACAATATGTGTACAAAAATTTTGCTCCTCAAAGAGCTGATTAGTACAACAATTACAGCACAACTAATATACTTCAAAGTAAATCACAATATGGAATATAACTTGAAGCTTAGGGAAGTGTATCACCAATTTAATTCTTTCAATGGATAAAAGATTTCATAATTGTAGCACAAACTTGGTGAGTAAAATCAACAAGAACTCAGCAAGCTTCGTGCAAGTTGAGAGCAAGAGAGAGCCTTGAGAATTTGAGAGCAATTTGAGAAAAATTTTGAATTTTTGCTAAATTTGAATTCTTGGTATATGATTCAATAATCTTTGAAGCTTATTTATAGAATTTAAAAGGTAAGTAACTTGGTTCCCAAGTGTGTTGAAATATATCCCAAGTTTCCATAAATTTTGAGCCACAAATAACCCCATTTAAAAATTTGACCGTTATGAGAAAAATCAAAACAGCTACGTGGCAGTCGCCTGCCCCAATCCTCCAGTCGCCTGCCATGTTATTTTTAAAGGAATAGCAGAGGCAGTAGCCTGGCAGTTGCCTACCAGAAATAAGTCAATCGCCTGGCGTGACCACCCAGGCGTCTGTCCTGGGTCAGGCAGTCTACTGTTTGCACACATGCTACTGTCAACTTCGAGCACCCTTCTATTTTCCTATAATAACTTTTTTTTTATAACTCTGAATTTGATGATCTTGGTGTCAAATGAAATCTAAGAGAAAATACTACAATTTTCATGTTGAACACTTTTTAAAATAAAGAGTTTTTAATATAGAAAAATACACCTCAATTCAGATGTAGAAAAATTAACAGCATTTTGAAAATCCTCTTTTTGGTGCTTTTCATTCCAAAAATGATTCTAACCTTTTTGAAACAGTTTTTTCCTTATAAAAATATTTTCCAAGTATGTTCAAAGGTATCTAGGTCCAATACATTAACCTAAGAGTTTCATGTATCCATATTAAAATTATTTGAAGTACTTATATAAAATTTCCTAGACTCTTTCAAATTTTCAATCCTTGAATTCCTTGAGGTCTTTATGCTTGTTTCATCTTTCTTTGAGCTTTCCATGTTGATCACTTGGCCTTTTATTCTTGAAGATTTTTCTTTAATATCAGTGCTCTCATGATCTTCAAGCTTTAAACTTTAAATCCACTTGTGAATCCATGCTTTAAGCTTCATATTGAATTCATTCTTGGAAGTACAAGCTTTCATCAATACTTTAACGCTCTATCCTTAAGTCCTAAAAATATATCACTTAAACAAAACATGTTAAGTTTTACTTGTTTGTTAGCATCAAAATAGGATATTAAGCCTTGTAAGGCCAACAAGGAGGAAGTAAAGGAAATCCGAGTTCGTCAACGAACAGGATTATTGGGATCGTTGACGTGGACACGTGTCTCGTTGATGAGAAGATACCGAGAGGATGGTTTTTAGGACCTAAATTTCGTCAACGACGAGTAAGGGTTCATCGACGAAACTCCTCTTGGACTCGTCGACGAGGTGACATGGCTCGTCGACGAGGCCACGTGTCAAGACATCTATAAATATGCAGGGAACGAGTTTTCAGCAAAGGAAATTCTCTCTCTCTCATTTTCTCTCTCTAAAAATGGGATTCTCTCACTTCTCTCTAAGTTTTCGGCTCCGTTTCTCCCCGGTTCGACGATTAGAAGCTACCACGGTGATCCTAGGGAGATTCTGTACAACATAGTTGGAGTGAAATGTCGATTTGAGAAGTTTGGAAACCATCCCAAAACCAGGGTGAGTGGATTATTTGGGCATTTTCAGTATTACTCAGTTCATTTGAGGTCAGATTTAGTATTATATACGAATATACTAGAGTTTTTTGAAGTAAAATTTGGGTATTATATTTTTAGAAATAGGGTGTTTTGGGACCCTGCAGACATAGGTTGGGGACCCTAGTGAATATTTTCAGGAGCTCAGGTAAATTATAATCCAGAAAATTTATGAGTATGTAGGCTTAGGGAAATATAGTTGATTTATTGGAAATATGCATATGTGTATTATTTCAGTATTTTGGTGATAGTGCGTCGTGAGCATGAGGATTAAGTTGGAGGTGAGCCTCCTAGCCAATTTGGTAAGGGAAATATGCTATGCTAGGAAATTCATAAATATTATTAGAAAAATTATAACATTTGTTTATTAAGGTATAAAGTATAAAATTATACAGTTTTACATATTTCGGAATATGAGTTGTATTAATTGTGTGGACTGAGTAGATATTTGTCTGATACAAAATTTATATAGTTTTTCAGAATATCATGATTTACAGTGTATATATATATAGACAGATATATTTACCAGACAGATATTACAGATATTTTACAGACCAGTATTTTACAATAAATACAAAATGTCATGCTTTCCAAAACCATAACACTCAGACATTACAGATTATTTAGTTAGATATTATTGTCAGTCATACAGCTATAACAATTAGATACTACAGTTATTTTAATCAGATATTATAGTATTTTCATATCTGATTTAAAGTGTTATGGTTATTTTGGAAACATGATGAAAACAGTAGGACAATTATAGAAATAGTATATACAGTATTAGACCCTAATGAATCAAGTTATGTTTAGTTAGTAGAGCACGGTACCGTTTCTATATTCAGATTAAAGTGCAACCACATATCTTAGATGGTATGTGGATTCCCTCAATCGTGCCTATGGAGAGATTGCAATCTCCCCAGTACTCTGGGTTGAGGAGGTCGATTTGACAAGGTAGTTACCAGTTCTGTGCCTAGGAGAGAATGCAATTTGGCCGAACTAAGGATTGGTAGAGTACAGTTGACTTACCTAGTCGGCTAACCAGAACTAAGTCCCGCCTACGGGCTGTACAACCCTGTCATGAGGGGTTAAATCATGACGTATAGTTTTCCAGGGTAAAATCTCAGTTATGTGTATGTATACAGATTTACAGAATTTCAGCAAATATAGTATGATACTAGAAATATAAAAGAATAGAAAACTCAGATATTGCAACTATATTTTAAACTATGATAAAAGTGAGTTATATCGTATATTGATTTACTAGCTTATACAGTTTCAGATATTGTCATTATAATATTTATTCAACTCAGACGCCACACACTAGTAATAGCATATTTCCTCTTACTGAGCGTTGTCTCATCCTAGTGGTTTAACATTTTTCAAATGATCCAGCTAGGCGAGCAAATCAAGCTCGCAGATAAAGAGATCTTTTGTACTACCCTATTATAGGGTAAGTGAATTCAGGAGATTGCATTTTTGAGTAGCTGATATTAGGATGATGTGTAATATGTTTGTATGGTTGGAAATACTGAATTCTAGTATTGTAAATATGGATGTATGACTTTATGTTTTCTATTGTGTAGGTGTGTCGGTTTATGTATAGGGATACCTCAATGTCATATGGGCCTTAAGATGATTATAGTAGGTATTACAGGGCTATCAGAGTAAATTATATTTTGCATAAAAAAATGGTATAAATTTTGGGTCGTTACACTATATATAGGATTTGTACAAGGTATAATTGTTACAAATTCAAAAGTATTTAAATAGCAAATCAAGAAAATCTTAGACTATCAAATACAAACAAATATTCAAGTAATACAATTGAAGAATCCCAGATGCTCGCAGACTATTGGATATCAGCCAATTTTCAACAATTAGGATTCTTGGCAATTTAGCAACAGGCGTAACCATCGACGATTTTCTCTTGGTAAACATTATGTATGTAACCGTCGAAGGGTATATAGAAATCGTCAATGGTTTGCTGGAAAACTACACAATTTCCTTTATACAACACAGAGCCTCCAAATCTCCAAGACACTTTACTTATTTAATTGATTTCTTGTATTTGGATTAATAACCAATTATCTAAGCAAAAGATTTTAAAGGCTCTTCAATTTTCAATGCAAATTTCTTAACTTATTCTTATCTCTAATTTTCAAAATTTTAAGAAATCATCGAAGATCTTCTTTGTATGTCATGATTTAATAGATAAAATGAAATAGAATCTTAAAATCAAGAAAGAAAATTTCTTATGAAGAAAAAAATCTTGAAGTCAAGAACAAAATCTTGAATCAAATTAGTACATTCTGTTTCATGTAAATTGTGACGACCCGCTTAATTTCCACATTTTTTTTCATAATATAATAAAATCAATATCACCAATCTCAGCATATCATAATCTACCTGAACCCATGGGTACCAAGGATACATCAAAAATATATCATGGAAGCCTATGCAGCAGGAAACATAAATCACAAAAATCTCAATATACCATACATCACAAAACCAGAGTTACTATAATCACTGTATACATATATATACAACACTCAACCCAAAAAGATGTCTAGGTCATCCCACAAAATAAATTCGACCCTATCGAAACACTTACCCTTCTGGAAGGGCAGACCAATTATACTAGATCAGTGAGGCTTTACTCGCTCTCCTATTAGGGGCTTCTAAAATATTTATAAAATTTTGGGGTGAGAAACCTCTCAGTAAGGGAAATAAACTAATACCAGTGTGTAGCAACATGAGTATTTTGTGTTATACATATACCATACATAACATATTCAGTAACTGTTTTGTAAAATCTGGGAAAACATATATATCACCAAATTATGACAGAACATACTGCATTTTCATAATCATATCTCATCTCATATAATAATAATACAAAAAAATTCCTGATAGGTTAGCTGACTGTTGTCATGCATTACCCCCACATGACTAGGTTGTGTGGCCCGAAGGCGTGACCTGACAATAGTTGGCCGACCACTGCCAAGTCAAAAGTACAATCTGTAAGTCTGATGGGTCTGCCAGACCTGGTCCGTACACCAGGGGTGCTAACACACTTCTTAAAAATCACATCGACTATCCAATCTTATACCACTCTGTACAGCGGCATTAACACAAATATCATGATCACGAAGACCATGGACACATAGCAATGGTACCGTGCAAGTGCTAACCTAAATCAAGCCAACCAGGTTTTGATATCATATAATATATACTGAAACTATGATACATGGATATCTCATATCATTAATTATCAAATCAATCATATCATTTTGTATATATACGTATATCATGAAAATCATTGGCCCGTACGCCGGCAAATCATAGCATAGTCCGTACGCTGGAAAATCACATCCATAACTCAGCCCGTACGCCGTCAAATCATATCATAGCACAGCCCGTACGCTGACAAATCACATCCATAGCTCGGCCCGTACGCCGGCAAATCATATCATAGCATAGTCCGTACGCTGGCAAATCATATCCATAACTCGGCTCGTACGCCAGAAAATCATATCATAGCTTAGCCCGTACACTGGCAAATCACATCCATAACTCGGCTCGTACGCTGGCAAATCATATATAAAAATCTCGGCCCGTACGCCAATTTTCCATTATAAAAATCTATATCATATTCACATTTCCAGAAAACAGTTTTTCATAACATTTTATACTCATGCCACACTAAACAGGTTTTTCATATTTTCAACATACCATCATTTTTCGCAGTATTTTCTCAAATATAAATCATATATATATATATATATATATATATAAACATAGTTACTTTCTTGAAATCAAATGCTATATATACATACATTTTCTTAAAAAGAACTAGCTTAATTTATCCCCTTACCTGATTCCTGAAAAGCCCCTAAGAAAATATGTCTCGCACCGGCAAGGTTCCCAAATCAACACCTAGGAAACAACATTCCCCAAAACTAAAGTTTAGTATTTCTACGCGTATAACACTTTCTACAACTGTCAAAAATCCAAATATTGAGTAGAAAGCCTTACCCTAAATTTGGAATGGTTTCCACCTCAGTCCCATCGACGATCTGCTCCGGTAGACTTATAGAGAACTTTCCTAGGAGCGTCGTGGTGGCTTCGAATCCATGAACCGGCGGAAATCCGGCCCGAAATCGAAGAGAGAAGGAGGAGGGACCGAAGGGTAGGAGAGTGAAGTGTTCTACGCAGGAAATTTCGGCCAAAAATGATTTTTAGACCTATTTAAACTGTGGCCTTCATCGACAAGGCGAGCCACGTCACCTCGTTGACGAGGTCAATACAAAATTCGTCGACAAACTCTCCCATTCATCGATGAAATTCAGAAACCCCAAAATCACCCCTCGGTATTTCCTCCTCGACGAGCCACGTCACCTCGTCGAAGAGTCCTGTGGAAAGTTCGTTGACGAACTCTAACCATTGTCGATGAGCTTCTGTTATACCCTCATCGACGAGTCCCCTGTATTCGTCGACGAGGAGCTGAAAAATTCCTCGGAATTTATCCTTTCCAAAATGCAATGTCGTCGACAAAGTCGACTGCCTCCTTCTGTTTCCGGTTTCCATTTCCCTTTCTTTTATTATTTAAATACCATTATTCTTTGGGTCGTTACATAAATAACCATGAACATTTGGGTTTCCTTTTATACCAATTGATAAAATAATGTTCAAAACAGTAAAATAATTTTCGAAACAATAATAATGATTTTCCAAATCAATCATAAGCATATGAACATGAAACAAAAAATAATTTTAAGATGTGTGCCTTACACCATGGATTATATTGTTAAGGTCCGAAAAGTTCTATATCCAACAAAAGCATACTATCCTTTTCCCTTCTATGAATTTATAACTTTATGAACAACCACAGTGAATTA